>NC_080419.1:67352822-68040322 GCF_029873635.1 Malania oleifera
GAACCCCAAGAACTTCGGTCGACTGAACTTGTCTTGGTCGACCGGTGCTCTCAGGTTGGACCTAATTTTTACTGTGGTTAACTCGGTTAAACATGTTTAAAATAATTTAAAAATCATTAAATCTTTTCTAATAATCCCAACCTTGTCCCTAACGGTTATAATTCAAGGGGAGTCTATTTATACCCCTTCGTTTGGGATGATTTGTAATGAGATTAGCCAACTTGATTAAGAAATTCTCTCTTAAGCTCTAAATTCATGCACTCATTTTTACACTCCATATCACTCATACTTACCTTCAATTCTTGTCTAAACTCTCTATAAGTTGATTAAGTGATTATTTTGAAAGGTTTGCTCTCCTTGTTTTGATTAATTGATTCATTTTTCTTGAGAGCCAAACCTAAATGTTCTTAGGGGACTTTGTTAATAAGTCTCTCCTAAGAAGACTTGTATTAAACTTCTGAGTATTGCGTATTCGTTGCAATATCTTGGGAAATTTGTATTTGATTTTGGATTGCAAAAACTTTTTCAAAACCTTCTCAAATATCTTGGGTGATTTATCTTGACATACTTTTGAAAGGTTATTTTTTTATGTGATATTAATTTTTGTTGCAATATTCATTGATTTACCCATCATTTGCTAAATACAAAGATTAAACATCTTTTATAAACCAAGCATATACATTATTTGATATTTACACGATTGAGATATTCTGCTGATTGGAATATTTGAGACTCGATTGATATCTTTGTTTGAGCACTTAGATTGAACATCTTGTGATACAAAGATCATATAGGTTTGCACTCTCATGCACTAATTACATCGATAGCAAATATATTTGAGAGTTGATATATATTAAACCACATTGAGCTTACATATTAAATCATTGTGTGGTGTATGTGATTAAGCGTATCTGGGTACATGTCTACTTTACACGAAAGCATAATCACTGTTCTAATATTCTTTGATTGTAAAATCTGAGTGTTTCTAGACGTGACCTGAGGGGGCGGTAATCCAACCTGGTAAGGATTGGTTATAAAGGTTGAGGTCAGCCTTGTGCTAATTGACCTAGTTTTTTAGGTGTCGCTCCGCCCATTTAAGTGAGCAAAGTATAATGGTAATCCTTGTGCTTGTTGGCCAAGGCGGCGATGTAGGCAATTGGCTAAACCTCAATAACATCTCTGCGTGTCACTTTTAGTTTACTGCTTTTCTGTGCATGTGTTCTTAATTAAACTGCTTTATTTAATTTCTGGCATATATTTATATTACTTGTACTAGATTGACCATAGGGTTGTGAATATATTGTTGCTAGGATATTTACCTAGGGATTATATTTTGAAAATACCAATTTACCCCCCGTCTTGGGATCATGGTAAAGCTAACAAATATTATTTGTGATACAAAGATCATATTGTTTGCACTCTTACGCACTAATTACATTGCTCATATAAATATTTGAGAGTAAATATCTAAGACCACATTGATCTGACTTCATTATATCATTTGGTGGTGTATGTGATTGCTTAGATTGGGTACACATCTTCTTTACACGAAGGCATAATCACTGTACCAATTTCATTGTTGTGAACATACTGAGTGTTTCCAGGCGTGGCCTCAGGGGGCGGTAATCCAATTCAGTAAGGATTGATTGTAAAGGTTGAGGTTAGCCCTATGCTAATTGACCTGGTTTGTTTAGGTGCCGCTCCACCCATTTAAGTGAGAAATTACAGTGGTAATCCTTGTGCTTGTTAGCCAAGCCGGGGGCGTAGGCAATTGGCCAAACCTTGTTAACATTTTTGTGTGCAATTTCCTTTACTGCTTCTCAGTGCATGCGTAGTTAATTAAATTGCATTATTTAATTTTCGGTACATATTATCATTGACTTACTTTACTTGCACTAGATTGACCATAGGGTTGTGAATATACTGCTATTTAGATACTCACCTAGGGCATAAATTTTAAAAGTACCAATTCACCCCCCTCTTGAGATCACGGTAAAGCTAACAATTGGTATCGGAGTCATGTAGCATAGACTAGAAGTTATTTTGCAAAAGATCATATATGACTCACAGCTCTGTGACCCCTTTCCTTGAGGGGCCATCTTCCACATGACCTTCGGTTTTCAGTGGTGTTAATTAAACCTTCTGGAAGTAGAGGGTGCGCATCTACCTCCAAAATGCTGATTGGAAGGTGTGGAGGATCGTCTATAAGGGAAATTATATCCCTATGAAAACAGAGGGTACAACTAGTGTTCCTAAGACTGAGGAAGAATATGATGATGATGATATGAAAGCTGTTAGTTTAAATGTCACTGCTATGAACATTCTATATTGTAGTCTTGATGTAAATGAATTTTAATAGAATAATGGCAAGTTCTACTGCGAAAGAAAGCTGGGATAAGTTAGAAGTCACATATGAGGGTACTAGGGATGTGAAAGATAGTAGGATAGATACATTGACTAGTGAATATGAGGCCTTTAGGATGAATGTAGGTGAGTCCATTCAGAGCATGTACACTAGGTTCACATACATCATAAACTCATTGCATGCATTAGGTAAGACTTGTCCCACATATGAGATGATTAGGAAGATCCTTAGAGGCTTACCTCCTATTTGGGAAGCCAAGGCTACGGCCATTGCTGCGGGTAGAGACCTTAAGGCCATGACTCTAGATGAATTGATAGGTTCCCTGATCACCTATGAATTAGCCATAAATAAGAGACTCAATGAACACAATAGGGCGAAGAAAGTGACTGCATTAAAAACCTCCACTAACACTTCTAGTGAATGCATTGAACCCGACACTGATGATGACATGGCAATGCTAACTAGAAAATTTAGTACATTCTTTAGGAAGAATAGAAAGCCATACAAAAAATTTAGGCAGTCTACATCTGAGAAGGGAGAGTCTAGCAAAAGAAAAGAAAAATAAAATGCTCTCATATGTTACAATTGAAACAAAGTCAGGCATATCAAACCAGACAGCCCACTACTGGAAAAGAAGGCTAAGAAAAAGAAGAAAGCCATGAAAGCAGGCACTTCATGGGATAAATTGACCAGCAGTGACTCGGAATCAAACCAAAATGACTCAGAGGTCACTAATCTGTGCTTGATGGCACATGGTGATGAGGTATCATTTTCTTGTTCATTGTCTTCATATTATTCATCTGATGATTGTGATTCTGATTGCATGCCTACATTTAGAGAATTACAATGTGAATATATTTGTGTATCTAAGCTGTTAAGAAAAATGACCAAAGAAAATGATGATTTGAAAAAAAAAATTTAAAATTGGTCAAAACTGTTTGATATTGCAAAAACCTCTCATGCTTTTATTTTGAAAAAGAAAGATGTGACTATTGCTAAACTTTAGAGGAAATTGGAGAACAACTCCAAAATCATTTTTAAATTCACCGAGGGCAAACACAATTTTGAAAAACTACTTGGTGCCCAAAGAAATTCTTTAAGTAAAGAGGGTCTAGGTTTTAATGGTGTTGAAAATGTTAGACGACCTGATCTTTACATGGGACATTTCACGTGTGAATCAAAATCTCAAGTCCCTCCTAAAGATCCTAAGTGCAGAATGAAATGTTTTAAATGCAAACAAATTGGGCATATTCAAATTGACTGTCCACTTAGGAACAAGCGTGTGAAAATTAGAAAAGTATGGATAGCTAAGAGTGATCCAGTTACTAACCCCCATGGACCCAACAAAATTTAGGGACCAGCATAAGTTACATAGTCTATTTTGCAGGTATGTTTATGATCATCCTCTTCCAAGGACAGGTGGTACCTGGATAGCGGGTGCTCACGACACATGACCAACGATAAGGGAAATTTTCGTGTCAATCATTCCCAAGGATGGAGGATATATGACGTTCGGCAACAATGCAAAGGGACGCATCATCGGTGTAGGTAAGGTTGGTGTTAACTTTGGTGTATTCCCAAGAGAGGGGGTGAATTGGCATTTTAAAACTTATTCCTATGTTTAACCAGATGTTAGTAGAATATCACAACCTAGGGTTAGTCTATGCTATCCCAAATGTGCAAATTAATATAATATGTGGAAATTTAAACCATACACATCATTCATAATAAAACATACACATGCAATAAATACATTGCAGAAATGTAAAGAACATGCACGAAATGTTATCAGGGTTTAGCCAACTGTGCCTACATCCCCGCATGTAGCTCGCAAGCCCGAGAATTCCACTAATGGCTCACTTAATGGGTGGAGCGACACCTAATACAATCAGGTCAATTAGCACAGAACTAACCTCAACCTTTACAAACTCTTCTTGCGGGGCGGAGAAGGCCCTAGGTCAAATTCACAGGGCTGACCCTAACCTTTACACAATCCTTCCTGGGCTAGATTACCGCCCCCTCAAGCCACGCCTAGAAGTACAACAGTATTTTTCACAAAGTAACCAGTACAGTGATTATGCTTTCATGTAAAGTGGATATGTACCCAGTATGCGCAATCATATACACATAAATAATGTAGGTCATGTAAGCTTAATGATGCAAATAGTTGTGCTAATAACACTCAATACAATATAATCAATGATATTATCAAGAGTGTTCAAAACAAGCAGTATCTTGGAATCTAAGCAATGCACAGTTCAGCAGCAAATCAATATTCCAAAGATATGAATTAGATAATCAAACTAGTTCAAGAAGATTTTCCTTAATGACATATGCACAATACTAGTTTGAAAATATTTTGTTTGTTCGAAAAATATTTGCATAAAAAAAAAAACCAAGCTATTGGACACTTGCAATAACAATGCCAATATCCTAAGCTTACTAGGTTATCCTAACACAAGATTTATAGTATGAAAATTTATGGGATAAACCTAAGCTAAACTCCCCAAAAATAATATCTCAATCACATATGTACATTGAGAGTAGTAGCAATGCCTAATATACACTAGCACAACCAATATACTCTCACAATACTAAAATGTATCAAGGGAAAAGAAATTTGAGAGTATTTGGGTAAAATGAGATTTTGAGATAGAGAGGATTTTTGCTAAATATTTTAGGTAATCTCACACTAATCCTCATAAATGAACCCATATTTATAGGCAAGGGTAAAATTATAACCTTTTGGGACTAGTTAGGAATTATTATAAAAAATTCAAAATGTTTAAACCCACTTAACCCAACTTAACCCGTTTTTACCACGGTTAAATTAATTTTAACCCGCTGAAGTTCGGGTGGCTGAACCGAGGTTCGGTCACCCGAATAGATATAACTTTAAAAGATATTCAAATAAGTTCGGTCACCTGTGTCATGCGTTGGCAGCTTGAAACAAAGTTAGTAGCCTTTGTTCGTGACTTCGAGTGCCCGGTCCTTAGTTCGATCGCCCAAACTCATGTGTTTGGTCACCTAGGGCTCTTTTTGAACTAAATTATTCGGTAGCCCAAGTTGGTGAAAAGCACCCTGACAGAGGTTCAGTTGCCTGAGGGCGATACATTTATTCTTGGTTTGGTAGCCCGAACCCAGGTCAAACTACTGACTTTCCAGCGGTTTGGGCGCCTGAGGAGTTTTGAACTCCAAGGGTTCGGTCGCCCGACCTCTCACATATTTTCCTATTAAGTCCAATTTTTAATTCAATTCTTTCCCCTGATAATGTAAGTGATTATGGGGACTTCGTGTACAATGTGTGGGAACCTAGGATCTTTTCAAGTACGCCCAAAAACCTGGCGTTGGTCGACCGAAGGTGCCTTAAAGTCATTCAGTCCCTATGGTCAATCTACGGTCATTTTGAGCTTACAAATCCTACATTAATGACATGCAGAGATTATTATAGACCTTTGAAATGAAATTATACAGACCCAAAATATAACATGAATTACAATATAAAATAAATCTTCTGGATCTTTAGTATTCAAGTTTTCACGTGCCATCAAATGATCAATCTTATATGAACCTGCACACAAACTTGATAGATATTAAATACCAGAGTATTTGTTATAATAAAAATAGGGTATGACCTATAAGGTCAATAATTGGTAGTGATCCTTCCCTTACTATCGATAATGTTTTACTGGTTAATGGGCTGAAGCATAATTACTGAGCATAAGTCAAATATGTGATAAAGGATATAAAGTATAATTTGAAAATGATAAATGCATAGTTGAAAATAAATCAAATCACAAAGTTCTTTTTATTGCAGATCGTCATGAAAATGTTTGTACTATTTCTTTTGATAACTTAGCTTCACAACAAGTAACTTGCTTTTCTGCTATAAATGAAGCTAGTTGGTTATGGCATAGGCACTTAGGACATGCTAGCATGGACATATTGTCAAAACTTGTTAGAAAGGAATTAGTAAAAGACTTACCTAAAATGTCATTTGTAAAAGACAAAATATGTGACGCATGTCAAATGGGTAAGCAAACAAAATCTGGTTTTAAGAAAAAGAAATTTATATCTACCACTAGACCACTTGAAATGCTTCCCTTGGATTTGTTTGGTTCAAATTTTGTACAAAGTTTTGGTGGTAAATCATATGCTTTTGTCATTGTTGATGACTTTTCTAGATTCACATGGGTGTTATTTCTCTCACATAAAAATGAATCATGTGAACAGTTTACCAAGCTTTGTAGGAGAATTCAAAATGAAAAAGGCTATAAGATAACTCATATAAGATGTGATAGAGACACTGAATTTAAGAATGAAGGCATATAAAATTATTGTGACCTAGAGAGCATATCACTTAACTTTTCTACACCTGGGACCCCTCAACAAAATGGTGTAGTAGAAAGAAATATTAGGTCATTACAAGAAATGGGTAGAACTATGCTGAATGAACATAACTTACCTAAATATTTTTGGGCCGAGGCCATAAATACTGCTTGTTATGTCATGAATAGGGTGTTGATTAGATCGTTAATTAATAAAACCCCTTATGAATTGTGAAACAACCATAAACCTAATATTTCCTATTTTCATGTTTTTGGTTGTAAATGCTTTGTGCTTAGGGATACTGAACATCGAGGAAAATTTGACTCTAAATCTGATGAAAACATTTTCCTAGGCTATGCTCATAATAGTAAAGCATATAGGGTTTTCAATAAAGAACATTGACTGTCATTGAATTTATCCATGTTGTGTTTGATGAATCTAATCCAATTTTTAAGAAAAATGATGAAGATGATATTGATATTAGAAAATGCTTAGATAAATTGTCTATTGAAAACAATGCAAGTGAAAATTTAGGAGTAAATGATAAATCATTTGAAGATAATAATAATGAAAATGAAATTCAAGGGTTGCCTAAAGATTGGAAATTTATTAGGAACCATCCTATAGATCAAATCATAGGTGAACCATCTCGTGGTGCAGCCACAAGATCCTCCTTGAAAAACCTAGTGAGTCATTCTACCTTCTTGTCCCAAGAAGAACCTAAAATATTAAAGAAGCTATAGAGGATGAGTCTTGGGTGATGTCCATGCAAAAAGAACTTAATCAATTTGAAAGAAGAAAAGTGTGGAACCTGGTTCCTAAGCCTAATGATTATACAATTATTGGAACCAAATGGGTATATAGAAATAAGAAAGATGAGAATGGGGTAGTAACTAGAAATAAAGCTAGACTAGTTGCCCAAGGTTATAATCAGGAGGAGGGTATCGACATTGATGAAACATATGCTCCTGTTGCTAGGTTAGAAGCCATTCATATGCTACTTGCTTATGCCTCTTTTAAAAATTTTAAATTGTTTCAAATGGATGTTAAAAGTGCTTTTCTAAATTGCTATATTGATGAGGTAGTATATGTAGAATAACCATCTGATTTTGAAAGTCATAAGTATTCAGATCATGTTTACTGGTTGTCTAATGCCTTGTATGGATTGAAATAAGCTCCTAGATTTTGGTATGAGAGGCTTAGTGGATTTTTTACTAGAAAATGGGTTTACCTGTGACAAGATTGACACTACACTTTTCATCAAATCCAAAAATGATGATATGCTCCCTGTTCAAATTTATGTGGATGATATCATTTTTGGAGCAACTAATGATGAGTTGTGTAATGAGTTTACCAAATGCATGCAAAGTGCATTTGAAATGAGCATAATGGGTGAACTTAGCTTCTTCTTAGGGCTGCAAATTAAACAAGCTAAATATGGAACTTTCATATGCCAATCTAAATATGTCAGGGGCTTGCCAAAGAAATTTAATATTGAAGATTGTAAAATTCTTGGTAACCCTATGAGTTCTTCCATTAAACTTGATAAAGATGAGTAAGGAATCCCTGTTGACATGAAATTGTATCGTGACATGATTAGGAGTCTTCTATATCTCAATGCTAGTAGGCCTGATATTATGTTTAGTGTGTGTATGTGTGCTAGGTTTCAGGCTGCCCCTAAGGAATCCCATCTAATAGCTATTAAATGAATCCTTAGTTATCTAAATGGAACTATAGAGTTAGGCTTGAAATTAGGAATAGCTTCCTAAGAGGGGGGGTGAATTGGACTTTTAAAAAATTTCTTTTAATTCCTTTTTAGAATTCTTAAACTTATTTTATTTCTTTTAACGAATTTGTAACTTGTTTGTTTAATTGGTTAAGCACTCAAGAACTTAGTTTCTTTATTTAATCCTTAACCATACAAACATCCAATCATTCAACCAAACCAATTAACTATAATTAGAAAGCAAACCACCAAGCCAATACACAACACTTATGTAATATAAAAACTTAAGATGGTTGTTTGTTTATATTAGCCAAATTTGAACCAAGCCTTGTATAAATGAATTTGCTTCTTCAATATGATGTGCAATATAAAATCCAATTACTCTTTCCAAATATTTAGAATTCAGATAAACTCTTAATTAATTTCTCTTTGGGATGTTTAACCAAGTAACGTACTCCCGTATGGTTTCCACAAGATATGGTTTAACCAACGTACTCCCTTGCGGTTTCTGCAACCCAAATCAAAATAAAACTTTAAGTTTACTTGATTCCCAAATATACGTAGTATATATGATTTTCAATTTAAACCATCCACACAATTTAAATATGTACTGAAAATAAAGAGTAGAGAAAGAGAGAGTGAGACGGAGATTTTTACAAGGTTCGGGTTATACCTAGCCTACATCCTCGCCTTTGGTAAACTACCAAAGGATTCACTAAACCTGTTCCCTTAATGAGCGGAACAAACCTTTACAACACTCCTTGGTTAAGGCTAAAGTCGGCCTTCTCCAAACGATATCCCCTCGTCCGGTCACTCCTTAACTAGGCTAGAGCCCGCCTCTCTAAGCAATATCCCCTTACTTAGACAACGATCCTAACAACCCATGGAATCTTCAATCTACAAGATAAAGATCAAATAGATGGGTACAAAGAACTTGCTCCTCAAAGAGCTGGTTAGTACAACAATTACAGCACAACTAATATACTTCAAAGTAAATCACAATATGGAAATTAACTTGAAGCTCAAGGAAGTATATCACCGATTAATTCTTTCAATATTAAAATATTTAGAATTTATAGCACAATTTTGGTGGAAGAAGATCAGCTAAAACTCAGTTGAATTCGTGCACAATATGTGAGCTTGAGAGCAAAAGAGAGGCTTGAGAATTTGAGAGCAATTTGAGAGAGACTTTGAATTTTTTTAGAATTTGAATTCTTGGTTGTGTTGATTCAATGATATTTGAGGCTTATTTATAGACTTTAAAAAGTGTATAACTTGATCCCCAAGTGTGTTGAAGTATCCCCTAAGTTTCCATAAATTTTGAGCCACAAACAACCCCATTTAAAAATTTGACCGTTATGAGAAAATTCATAACAGCAGCGTGATAGATGACTGCCCATTTTGGGCAGTCATCTATCTAGTTAAAACAAAAGGGCATAAAGGTGGCAGTCATTTTTCTAAACCCACACAAATGCCTCAAAGTGCACTAGCAGTCGACTATCCAGTTCTTGACAGTCGTCTATCATGCTGTCGGCTTCGAGCACCCTTTAGTATTTTGGTCATAACGTTTTATTTGTAACTAAAAATTTGATTATCTTGATGTCAAATTAAAGCTAAGAGAAAATCCTAAAACTTTCATGTTGAACAAATTTTGAAATAAGGATTTTTTGATGGATAAAAATGCACATCAATGCAGATGTAGAAAAATTGACAGCATTTGAGAAATCCTCTTTTTGGTGCTTTTCATTCCAAAACTGATTCTATCCTTTTTGAAACAATTTTTGACCTTATAAAAATATTTTCCAAGTATGTTCAAAGGTATCTAGGTCCAATAAATTTACCTAAGAGCTTCATGCATCCATATTGAAATTCTTTGAAGTACTTACATGAAATTTCCTAGACTTTTTCAATTCTTGAATGCCTTGAGGCCTTTATACTTGTTTCATCTTTCTTTGAGCTTTCCATGTTGATCACTTGGGCTTTCGTTTTTCAAAGCTGTTTCTTTAATATCAATGCTCTCATGATCTTCAGGCTTTAAACTTGAAATCCATGCTTCAAGCTAGATATAATCATCCTTATCTGAGATACAAGCTCTCATGAACTCTTTAACCTTGCATTCTTCATTTAGTCCTCAATACATCACTTAACATAGCATGTTAAGATCCACTTGTTTGTTAGCATCAAAATAAGATGTTAAACCTTATAAGGCCAACAATCTCCCCCTTTTTGATGATGACAAACAAGAATCAAAAATTGAAGTGAGCCTTAAAAAGACTCCCCCTTTCAATAAGCATCATCTTATCGATATTTGCAAGATCAATATCAATTTCAAAAACTCTTTTATAATCATGCTCATCACTTCATTTTACAATCATGCTCATTACTTTATTCAAGTTCAAGTTTATCAATCAACATCAAGTACTTCTCCTCCTTTTGATATATTATGTCCATGCTCAGTTTTTGCAATTTGCAATACTGTGGTCAATTTTTGTCTTAAAACTTCTCCCCCTTTTGACATCCATCAAAAAGGAAAAAAATGATTAAGTTCAAGTAAAATCACATGTTGAGCATAACATCAAACATACATATTAACATATGTACACACTCAATTTATTTTTCAATATAGCTTGTGTAGTGTGTTTTAATAGTCATAGCTTTACTAATAGCTTTTTCCTTTAGAAAATATTCAAGATTTCAATTGTTGATTTTATGATACTGATTTAAAATTGAATTCATGATATCTATTTAAAATTCATGATACCAATTGAAAATTCTCTGAATTGATTAATAGGGAAACAATCATAATATATGACATAACACTCCCCCTAAATTTAACACATTCAGGTTTTGTTATCAATTTTTCTTTCATCAACCTATATTTCAAAATATTGATTCACATCATGTATCAAATATCAATATTATGCTAATATCATCAATGTCATACTATGCTCATAGATATAATCATACTTGTCATGCTTAAAAGACAAATTTAACTTTTAGATTGTGATACCAAGTGAGTTTTGTAAAATTGTGATACCAATTAAAATTTTTAAAATGTGATACCAAAAATATTCGTGAATACCAAAGACTTTATAGATACCAAAGTCATTATCACATTATACACTACTCAGGGATACCAATATAACCATTATATCTCTCATAGCTCATGGATATCAATATAAAAAGCAGTAAGTCTATCCATGTAATTCATCAATAACATGCATGATCAAGAATTAATCTCATATCAAAATTCATGCTTATACTCAATAATCTCGTGCTCAAATTTTCAACATAGTGAGCCATAAATTGTCAATACAAGTCAAGCATATCATGTAGCATAGGCATGTAAGCATGTAGCATATAGCATATCATATAGGCATGTAAGCATGTAGCATATAGCATTTCATTCTCAAATATCTTTAAAAAAAAATTATGCAGTCGCCTGTCAACAGGGAGTAGTCGTCTGTCACTAAACAACCAGGTTTTTAAAAATGAACAGAAGGGTGATAATCGTCTGTCCATATGATGACAGTCGTCTGTCCATGAACAAATTAATTTTTCAGTATACACAGAAGGTTAATAGTCGTCTAGTAGAACACTCACAGATGGCTCACTAGTCACTGGCAATCGTCTGTCCATTACTTGACAGTCGTCTGTCAGTCTTCTGACTTGTATTAAAACACTTCAAAACATGCCAGTCGTCTATTCATGAACATACAGTGTCTGTCAGTAGATTTTCCTCATTTCAACATATTTTTGAGTTCTCTCTTCTTTTCTCAATTAATCTTGGAATATGAACTTGTTTAACTTTGAAAAACTTGTTCCAAGTTTTATACTAAGGTCTATAAGTCTTTTTGCCTAGTGAGCTTCAAAATGAAAAATCATACTTGAATCAACTTGAAATACTTATGTAATAAGCTCAGTTTGATATTTTCTTAAGTTAAGACTTGTAAAAAATCATCCTATGATTTTGCCAACTATGTCATTTTGAATTTGTTATAATAAGCTTCTAAACTCATCTTTTAGTTTTTCTACTAGTTCGTTTGTTGATCGTGAATTAAGTTACTTTTTCAATTTTTAAAGGGGAATGACATAATCCATGGAGTTTTTTATTTATGAACAAGTCTTTCATCTTGGTACCCATACTTTCTTGGGTCCAATTGGTTTGATAAAGGATGCTTCTTTAACTCTCCATATTTGTTTAGTTTTCACTCCTTTTCTCTAAAATGGACATTCAAACTTTATATGCCCCTTTTTCTTACATTGATAACATATTGTATTTGTGTAGGCATTACTAGATGTGGTAGCATTATCTTTGGAGGCTTTTGAGAAATAACCCATGTAAAGATTCCTTTTCTTTTTATTTTCAATTCCATTAAATCCAATGCCTTCTTTGTTTAGAGACATTCTTTGGGAGCCTACCATTTTGTCAAAGTTTGTATTTCCTTTAGTAAAGTTATAAATGATTTTTACTTTATCTTCAATTTGATTTTTGAGACCATTTAACTCTATCTCTTTCTTGTTACCTTCTTATGAGATTTCTCTAACTCTAGAGATAATTTTCTTATTTGATCCTCTAATTCAGAAATATACATATCTTTCTCATATACCGTAGAGGATAGGGATCTAAGATCTTCTATCATTTTTTCATTCTTGCATTCTAATTCTTTAATTTTCAAGTTGTTTTCTTTTTCAGCAAGAGTTTTAGCTTCTAATTCTTTCATTGCAGCATCATACTTATTTTCAATTTTCTTGATCCTTGAATCCTTTTCCCTTTCAACATTCTTAAGGGATTCTAATTCTTTCATTATACCTTCATTCTTATTCTTTATTGAAGCATTTTGTTTATTTACTTTGATTAGCATCTTATGTACTTTGAATAGATCATTTTGTAGTTCTTCATAAGATGGCATACCCTCATCATTGGATTCATTTGAAGAATTACTATAAGAATTATCTAAGGATTTGGATGAAGAGCTTTCCTCATCATCCTAAGCCATAAAGAACATATAAGCAACCTCTTGGTCACTTGATTCAATTTCAAAACTACTTGTACTCATCATGTCCCAAGTAGTGGCTTTCATGGCCTGTTTCTTTTCCTTCTTAGACTCTTTCCTTAGTAGTGGAGATTCCGGTTTTATATGTCTAGCTTTGTTGCAATTGTAACACGTAGGAGTTTTATTCTTTGATTTCTTGCTAACTTCTTCTTTTGATTCATCTGATTTAGATTTTTGATTTCTTCTCTTGAATTTGTTTCTCCTTCTTAGTATCCTTGCTAGCTTTTTAGATATGAAGGCTTTTTCATCTTCATCCATTTCATTACTTGAGTTTTCTTTTAAGATTTTAAAAGCTATTAATTTTTGGGCTTTGGTTTTTCCATTCTTTTCATTTATTGTCATTTCATATGTAAGGAGAGAAACTAAAAGTTCATCTAAGGAAGTGTTTTTCAAATTTCCACCTTTGGTTATGGCAGTGGCTTTTGGTTCCCATACGGTTGGTAGCCCTCTAAGAATTTTCCTTATCATTTCATAAGTAGTGTAGGTTTTTCCTAGTGCATTTAGGGAATTTATTATGTGAGTGAACCTAGTAAACATATTAGTTATGGATTCATCCGAGTTCATCTTAAAAGCTTCATATTCACTTGCGAGCATATCGATCCTATTATCCAAAACATCTATAGTTCCTTCATATGTTACTTCTAGCTTATCCCATATCTCTTTAGCTGATTTGCAAGCCATTATTCTAATAAATTCATTGGCATCTAAAGCACAATATAGAGCATTCATGGGACTAGAATTTACTTGCAGTATCTTATAGTCTAAGTCTATCATATCAATTTTCTCCTTAGGGACTTGTTTTCCATCAACTATCTTAGTGGGAATTTGGTCACCTTCCATGACAACCTCCCATGCTTTCCAATTCATAGTTTGGAGATATATTTGCATTCTCTTTTTCCAGAAAGTATAGTTCAAACCACAAAAGATTGGGGCATAATTGAAGATTGTCCCTCTCCAAAGGAAGCTACGCCTAAGTTAGCCATTTAGATCTTTTTATAGCTTCTAGTTAAGATTTGCAATAACCCCGCTCTGATACCAATTGAAATTAGGAATAGCTTCCCAAGAGAGGGGGTGAATTGGACTTTTAAAAAATTTCATTTAATTCCTTTTTAGAATTCTTAAGCTTATTTTATTTCTTTTAACCAATTTGTGACTTGTTTGTTTAATTTGTTAAACACTCAAGAAGTTAGTTTCTTTATTTAATCCTTAACCATACAAACATCCAATTATTCAACCAAACCAATCAACTATAATTAGAAAGCAAACAACCAAGTCAATACACAATACTTATGTAATATAAAAACTCAAGATGGTTGTTTGTTTATATTAGCCAAATTTGAACCAAGCCTTGTATAAATGAATTTTCTTCTTCAGTATGATGTGCAATATAAAATTCAATCACTCTTTCCAAATATTTAGAATTCAGATAAACTCTTAGTTAATTTCCCTTTGGGATGTTTAACCAAGTAACGTACTCTCGTATGGTTTCCATAAGATATGGTTTAACCAACGTACTCCCATTCGGTTTTTGTAACCCAAATTAAAATAAAACTTTAAGTTTACTTGATTCCCAAATATACGTAGTATATATGATTTTTAATTTAAACCATCTACACAATTTAAATATGTACTGAAAATAAAGAGTAGAGAAAGAGAGAACGAGACAGAGATTTTTATGAGGTTTGGCTTATACCTAGCCTACGTCCTCGCTTTGGTAAACCACCAAAGGATTCACTAAACCTATTCCTTTATCGGGCAGAACAAACCTTTACAACACTCCTTGGTTAAGGCTAAAGCCCGCCTTCTCTAAACGATATCCCCTCGTCCGGTCACTCCTTAACTAGATTAGAGCCCGCCTCTCTAAGCAATATCCCCTTGCTTAGACAATGATCCAAACAACCCTTGGAATCATCAATCTAGAAGACAAAGATCAAATAGATGGGTACAAAGAACTTGCTCCTCAAAGAGCTGGCTAGTACAACAATTACAGCACAACTAATATACTTCAAAGTAAATCACAATATGGAAATTAACTTGAAGCTTAAGGAAGTATGTCACTGATTAATTCTTTCAATGATTGAAAGATTTAGAATTTGTAGCACAATTCTGGTGGAAGAAAATCAGCTAAAACTCAGTTAAATTCATGCACAATATGTGAGCTTCAGAGCAAGAGAGAGCCTTGAGAATTTGAGAGCAATTTGAGAGAGACTTTGAATTTTTTCAAAATTTGAATTCTTGATTGTGTTGATTCAATGATCTTTGAGGCTTATTTATAGACTTTAAAAAGTGTATAACTTGATCCCCAAGTGTGTTGAAGTATCCTCCAAGTTTCCATAAATTTTGAGCCACAAACAACCCCATTTAAAAATTTGACCATTATGAGAAAATTCATAACAGCCATGTGACAGATGACTATCCATTTTGGGTAGTCATCTATCTAGTTAAAACAAAGGGGTATAAAGGTGGCAGTCATCTATCCAAACCCACACAGATGCCTCAAAGCGCACTAGCAGTTGACTGTCCAGTTCTTGACAGTCGTGTGTCATGATGTCAGCTTCGAGCACTCTTCAGTATTTTGGTCATAACGTTTTCTGTGTAACTAAAAATTTGATGATCTTGGTGTCAAATAAAAAATAAGAGAAAATCCTAAAACTTTAGTGTTTAACACATTTTAAAATAAGGATGTTTTGATGGATAAAAATGTACATCAATGCAGATGTAGAAAAATTGACAGCATTTGAGAAATCCTTTTTTTGGTGCTTTTCATTCCAAAACTGATTCTATCCTTTTTGAAACAATTTTTGACCTTATAAAAATATTTTACAAGTATGTTCAAAGGTATCTAGGTCCAATAAATTTACCTAAGAGTTTCATGCATCCATATTGAAATTCTTTGAAGTACTTACATGAAATTTCCTAGACTTTTTCAATTCTTGAATTCCTTGATGCCTTTATACTTGTTTCATCTTTCTTTGAGCTTTCCATGTTGACCACTTGGGCTTTCAGTTTTTTGAAGTTGTTTCTTTAATATCAAGGCTCTTATGATCTTTAGGCTTTAAACTTTAAATCCATGCTTCAAGCTTGATATAATCATCCTTATCTGAGATACAAGCTCTCATGAACTCTTTAACCTTGCATTCTTCATTTCGTCCTGAAAATACATCACTTAACATAACATGTTAAGATCCACTTGTTTGTTAGCATCAAAATAAGATGTTAAACCTTATAAGGCCAACAAGGCTTATGGTACCCTAAGCATACTACCTTTGAGATTGTGAGTTATAGTGATGCTGACTTTGCCGGTAGTAAGGTTGATAGAAAGAGTACCAGCGGCACTTGTCACTATTTAGGACAATCTCTTGTTTCTTGGTTCTCCAAGACACAAAACTCATTTGCCTTGTCCACAGTTGAAGCAGAATATATTGCGGCTGGTAGTTGTTGTGCTCACAATCTTTATGTGAAACAACCACTTACGGATTTTGGGTTGCACTATGATATAGTACCAATTAAATGTGATAATACTAGTGCAATCAACATCTCTTAAAATCCTATCTCACATTCACGAACTAAACACATTGAGATTAGACATCACTTCCTTCGTGATCATGTGCAAAAAGGGGATGTTGTTATTGAGTTTGTATGCACCAATGAGCAGTGGGCGAACATCTTCACTAAACCACTTCTCGAAGATAGGTTCATACAAATTAGATGTGAATTAGGGAAAATGCATAGTAGAGAGGATGCTTAGATATTTCATAATTTGCACAAATTTAGGGGGAGCGTTCGAATAAATTTCACAAGTCTTAACAACTAATATTACTATTGATATTTCTTGTTGGCTTAGACTTTGTGAAGATTGATTTTTATTTGTAATGCATAATTCTCAAATCTATTGCCTTATAATGCTTGCATTTATGTTTTTACATTTTGATCGTACTAGAACTGTTTGAGTAGTTGTGGATAAATTGCTAGGTCTTATAAACTCAAACAGATTATTTTTTTTATATACATGATTTTTTTTGGAAAGTACTATTTTCAAACGGCACTCTGCCAAAAGTTTTCAAAAACTTTCCAAATTTATTGTGTATAAAAATGATGTTTACCCATCACCTAAAATTGTATTTCTTTATGGCACTTTTTGCTATTGCCAAAAGGGGGAGATGAAGAGGGTCAAAAAAATATTGGGTTGAAATTACATTGCGCTTAATGCATATTGTAAGGGGGAGCAATCTATGACTATACTAATATTTTTTGCATGATGTATTTGTCATCATCAAAAAAGGAGGGGAATGTTAACCTTATACGTCAAGCCCTGTTTTGATAATGACAAATACCTGTTATATTTTATGGGTGTTTGAGGTTATGTGCAGGTATACTGATTGGAAGATCAATATGAAGGCACAAGGAATTGAAGTTGAAGACCCAATTTATGTTGCATTTAATTTCATTATTCTTTAAGAGTTTGTAATAGTAAAATAGGGCTTTGATTGTAATAACCATAGGCATCACTTGCATGATTTGATAAGTAACTTCAAACTAAAAAGAACCTAGAAATGATTTTATGACACTCACTCATGCATATATATGTATGGTCATTTGAATAGGGTGATTGCATGCTTAAACAGGACCGAAATGCACTAAATAGGCACATTTGGTCGACCGTACTCTCTAGTACAATTCCTCCCAGTCGACCGAATCGGGACCAGGTCAATAGTTTGACCATTGCCTAGTCTACCAAACTCCTAAGGAGTCAAAAAAATTGACCATCTGGTCGACCGAGCCCAAAATGCATAACAACGCCCTGGTCGACCAAGCTCCCATGTGTGAGAACTCAACAGTCTAGTCGGCCGAATTTGTTAGTTCAAAAGGTTCCTGGTCGACCAAATCACATTAAATAGAAAAATCGCCCTGGAACCACCATATCCGATCGACCAAACTTGTAGTTCATTTTATGCCCGGTCGACCGAACTCAGCATAACTCAATCAATCGAACCTGCTTCAAATGATCAATGCTCTAGGGTTGCCCGTGGTTAATATTTTTAAAAGGGGTTAATTTTCTTAAAATATATTAAAAATTTTATAATAATTCCTTATATGTCCTGGATGGCCATAATCAAGGGGAAGTCTATATATACCCCTTCATTTGGAATGATTAGCACAAGATTAGTAAACTCAATTAGTGATTTTTCTCTGAATTTCAAAATCATTCTCTCTTACTTCAAAACATCCTACACTCATACTTACCTTTCCATATTGCCAAAAATCCATTTGTAAGTTTGAATTGAGTGTTGTTCTATAAGTTTGCTCTCTTAAGTTTGTGCTTGTTTGATACTATTTTATTTGAGAGCAAAACCTTAAGTGTTCTTAGGGGACTTTATTAATAAGTCTTTCCTAAGAAGACTTCACTTGAGCTTCTGAGTATTGCATTGTCATTGCAATATCTTGAAAAGTTCTTATTTGATTTTGGTTGCAAAAATCTTTTCAAATCATTTTCAAATATCTTGTGTGTTTTATTTTGAGAAAAATATTTGAAGAGATATTTGTTTATGTGCTAATGATCTTTGTTGCAATATTGCTTGAGTAATATTATTTGCTGAACACTAAGATCAAATCCTTTTTGCAAACAAAATCTATATATCTCTTGAGCTTTATACGTTGAGAAAATCTACTTGTTGAGATATCTTAAGTGTGACTAATATCTTTGTTTGAGCATTGTGATTGAATATATTTTGTGATATAAAGATCGTATTGTTTGCACTCTCATGCACTGATTACATTGCTTATATAAATATTTGAGAGTAAATATCTAAGACCACATTGAGCTTACTTCATTATATCATTTGGTGGTGTATATGATTGCTTAGATTGGGTACACATCTACTTTACATGAAAGCATAATCACTGTATCAATTTCATTGTTGTGAACATACTGAGTGTTTCTAGGTGTGGCCCCTAGGGGCGGTAATTTAGCCTGGTAAGGATTGGTTGTAAAGGTTGAGGTCAGCCCTGTGCTAATCGACTGGTTTGTTTAGGTGCCGTTCCACCCGTTTAAGTGAGCAATTATAGTGGTAATCCTTGTGCTTGTTAGCCAAGGTGAGGACGTAGGCAATTGGATGAACCTCGATAACATTTATGTGTGTCAATTTCCTTTACTGCTTCCTGGTGCATGCATAGTTAATTAAATTGCATTACTTAATTTCTGGTACATATTATAATTGATTTACTTTACTTGCACTAGATTGACCATATGGTTGTGAAAATACTGCTGTCAGGATACTCACCTAGGACATAAATTTTAAAAGTACCAATTCACCCCCCTTTTGGGATCACGGTAAGGCTAACAACCTTACGATCTCTCCATAAGGTCCATACAAGACGATATACCAGGTTGACATGTTGTGTGCAACTGCTATATGTCTGGATAATGAGCCACTTGCCATGCATTCAGGGGTCCTTTCCTCTTACATTCTCAGTAGTCAGAATCCCTTTGGCTGAGTTCGGGACAGTTTAGTGGGAAAAACATCCTAGCAAGGCTGAGTGGAAGGAATGGTTGTATCATCTAGTTAGCATAGGTTTGTTTGGAAAGTGCCTTAGATGGATTGGCCCAATGTGGTATATAGGTGCAAAAACTTCCTATGGGTACCATAGCTAGGTTCTTGGGGAGGGGTAGCCTATGCAACCCTTATGTTTAGAAGGTAGGTGGGAGCAATTTATTTCATACCTTTGACACACGGGTTGGCAAGTGGTCAATTCACGTATGAAGCAGATGCTAATCAGCAGAAATTCTGAGGGTTTACAATAGCATGGAAGCACGTGCACATAGTGGAATCAAATAGTCAAAACATGGGCATCCAGGGAACTATGAATTATAGGTCGCCAAAGAAGTGAAGCCACAAATCAGGCATACGCCTGAAAGTTTCCCCCACTAAAACTATGGTGCTAGCGGCAAATGTGCAGTTAAAAGAGGGTATGTATCCGGTCGAGCAAGGTGTCACAGAGATTGTAGCATAAGGGCAGCAGATTGGGCCAAAGGAGGAAGAGTTAGTCGGCTTCTACTAGAGGGAAATCAAATAATAGAAGACTCGACTCATACTATCAGAGTAGGAAGTAGTGGCTCTGAGGAAGCAGAGATGAATGCTTCAAGCCACGCTTAACAAGAAATCCCAAATGTTGGAAAACGCCAATGTCGAAATCGACCTCTACATACGAGAATTGGATAGTCAGTGGGATGGACAAAAGAGAGCATTTAACCAAGCATTGGATAAAACCGTTTGTAGAATGGGCCAGATACTGGGAGGCTTAATACCAATCAGTAAAGTGGAGGGTAGACGGTCCAACACCTAGATGGTCAAAGCTAGCCCAAGAAGGCTCGAGCCGCATTAATAGGGGCAAGCAGGGGAACCTGAATCCTGTATCCGTTTAGTCCATTTAGAAATTACCTGTATTTTTTCCAAAATGTTGTATAAAAATATTATAAAGAAATGATAGCGATTTTTCCCCGAACCTTGGTCAAAGCACAGAGGCTACATGCATAATTTTATTGTTTGTATATGTTCAAACATTAACCACACACTTGCATGAACATTCATTACATTTATTGTCCTAAAGGCATGATTTTCGTGTTTAGGAGTAAAGGAGAAGAGACTAGTTCATAACAATTGAGGTGCACAACCATCTTTGCAATACCCGCAGAAAGGCGAAAGTCATAGTAGATTAACTAGAAAGCCAGGTCTTGAGCACAAAGCAAGGACGGGAGGAGTTGAGTAGCCAAATGAAAAGGATACTTGATTTGCTACTTAACAAGGGAAAGATAGTGCAAAAGCAGGATAATGAAGCCGACATGGATCCCATCCACACTCAAGGATTCACACTGGTCCACGAGCAAGCATCCGGATCACCATCAGTAATCCTAGAGGGCGCACCACCAAATATAGCCACCTTTATCTTAGCTACACTAGTACCAGGAGTTGGGATACACCTGGTAATGATTACGGGGTTAGGCGCAAGCAAATCCACAGTTGAATACCACTATGATGAGCTCGAGAAATGGTTAAAAGCTATTGAGGGGACCCATGCATCTAACTCCGTCAACCCCGCAGATCTTTATTTGGTGCCCAAGGTAGTGCTTCCTCTAAAATTCAAGGTACCTAAATTTGAAAAGTTTTACAGGACTTAATGTCCTTAAACCCATCTTCAACTGTACTGTTAGGCAATGTAGCTTACTCTGGCGATAAAAGGTTAACGATGAACTGTTTTCAAAGTAGTTTAACCGGTACGATAGCTAGGTGGTATATCCATCAAGATAGGGTGCAGATTTGCACATAGGGAGATGTGGCCAACGCTTTTTTAGCTCAGTATTGTCACGTTATAGAGATGGCACTAGATCGGATGGCTCTGTTGGAGATGGAGAAGAAGTCCATCGAGACGTTTAGGGAATACACATACAGGTGGCGAGATGTGGCAGTTAAAGTGGACCCCTCGGTAGGTGACCAGGAAGCTATTACTTTGTTTGTAAGTGGACTGAAAGACCCCTATTAGGGACATCTTCGGGGAGCAAATCCCTATGATTTTATCGATATAGTGGCCTTCGAAGGAAGGATTGAGGCCGATAATAAAGCAGGTCGAGTCAAGACAGCAATACTGAGACTGGTCCAAGCAAGAAGTGGACTAATAAGAAAAAAGTAGAGGAGACTCAAATGATCCAATGACAGCCCAATCAGAGGAACCAATACACAAAAGGTCTGAACCAGTGGCCTAGAATAAATTTTGTAATTGAACCCACAATGAACGAAGCAACGTATACAGGTGCCAAGCCCTAGTTTATGGCCCCCTCGCTCGCACTTGCTTGACAAAACATGCTGACACGCCCGAACTTGCAGTCACATGCAATGAATACATCTAAGAACTTTTGGAGGGTGGGTCAAATTCCCATGGCTTACACCGAATTGTTCCCTTAATTGTTGGAAAGAAGAATGATATCCACCGTTCCCACGATTCCTATTACTAACCCTCCCCCATACTAGTATAATCCTAAAGCCTGCACTGCATACCATGCAAATTCTCCTGGCCATGCTATTAACCAATGTTGGGCTTTCAAGCAATAAGGTTCAAGATCTGAGGGATGCAGGCTGGCTGGAATTTGAGGACAAACAACTGGAGAATCAAGAAAACCTCTTGCCAGATCATGGAGAAGATAATGTGGGGATGATTGAAGAAGGAGTCGGGGGGAAGTCAAGAAAGGAATTGGAATGAATGAAGTTGGATTGGGTATACGACGAACTAACAACAGCAGGCCTAGTAGAACAAAAGGCCATTTGTCTTGAAGGCACCTTGTGTGCGTGCCAATATTCAGTAAACAGATCTATGTAGCAATGTTGGACTTTCCAAGCTTTCTTGAGCAGGTTGATTGACAGAAAATGTATAAAGATCAGTTATATTTAGAAGGATGGACAAATATCATCTATCAGGGAACACGAGCTAGAGCATCCCTAATACACGCGTTGGCCCTTCACACCGATTATAAAGAAGACACTCCATACCCTAGAGACAACAGCTCGACTAATAATCTCCACTCCTTGGACATTCCCATACAAGAGTGACAAAGCGGTGCCATGGAAATATGATTGTGAGGCCCACATTCAGGGAGACATGAACAACGTTGTAAGGGTAAAAGGAGTAACATGCAGTGGAAGAGTCTATACAATGAAACGGTTGGAGAAGCCAAACTTAGAAGAGGCGACAGAACCGAGTAGAAGCATCAAGAAGCCCGTGCCACCACAAGAGGTCAAGGAATTTCTAAAGCTAATTAAGCATAGTGAGTATAGTATTGTAGATTAGCTAAACAAAATGCCAACACATATCTCTATTCTCTCTTTGTTGATGAATTCTGAAGTACACCACGAGGCCCTTTTGAAGATATCTGGGTATACATCCCCTAATACATCAGTATTGACAACTTCGATCATGTGATTGGGAGCTTAGCAACGACCAATTACATGACTTTTGCTAATGAAAAAATCCCGCCGAGGGGAAGGGGCATAATAGAGCATTGCATATATATGCCAAGTGCAAGGATCACATGGCAGCGTGAATTCTGATTGACAACGGGTCCTCACTAAATTTTATGCCCATGGTTACGTTATGTAAATTAACTGTGGAGTGCTCATATGTTATACAGAACAATCTAGTGGTGAGAGCCTTTTGACGGAACCCGTTGGGAGTCAGTAGGGGCCATTGAGATTCTATTGTAAATCGGGATAGTGGTTTTCAAAGTTACCTTTAAAGTTATGGACATCAATCCATCATATAGTTGCTTGTTGGGGTGTCCTAGATTCACAATACCAGGGCAGTTGCATCGTCATTACACCAGAGGATGAAATTTGTTATGGAAAACAAGCTGGTCTACGTATATGGCGAAACCAATGTAATGATTTCCAAGCCCTCTTCCACCCCCTAGGTGGAAGCTATAGAAAAAGCGCTTGAAGACTCATTCCAAGCACTTGATTTTATCAATGCCACAACCATAATTGAAGGATTCCCCATTCCTCAACCTTGGATTTCCCCTACTGCACGATGGCCACGAAGATGATCAGGTAGGGATACTTTCTAGGAATGGGGCTTGGAAAGCACTTGCAAGGGATCCGAATACCACTACATCTCAAGGAAGCAAAGGAAAGGTATGGCCTCAGCTATGTGCCCACTTCCACAGATCGAAAGAAGAAAGTCATAGAAAAGAAGATGCAGAGGATGGAGAAGCTTACCGGTGAAGCAAGTTCCCATTCGGAATTGATCATCCCATCCATTGATCAGACCTTTGTGAAGAGTAGTCAGTTTAACCAGAAAGCAGAAATGAAGCAGTTAAGCATATTGATAATTAATTTAGAGGATTTGGTAAATGCTGCAAGTCAATGGATCTACCCATTACCCGCCAAAACAGAATTGAGAAACTTGGATGCTGCTGACTATCCCACCTTAATCATGTAAAAGTTTTTATCTTATCTTGTTTTTATTTTCATTTTGATTTGTAACCTGAAGACAATTTGGTATCGGAAAATGTTTCTTATTTTAATGAAATGGATTATGTGTTGTCTATTATTTCTTGTTCCTTAAGATCCAATGTTGACCTTATAGGTCACACCCAGTTTTGATAATGACAAATACTCTTGGTATTTGATGTCTATCAAGTTTGTGTGCAGGTTCATATTAGCTTGATCATTTGATGGCACGTGAAAGCTTGAAGACTGAAGACCCAAAAGATCTGTTTTATATTGTAATTCATGTTATATTGTGGATCTGTAATAGTAACTAGGGAAACGTTCTGTAATAATCTTTACATGTTATGCATGTAGGTATTTGTAAGCTCTCAAAATGATCGTAGAATGACCATAGGGGTTGAATGACTTTAGGGAACCCTTCGGTTGAGTGACGCCAGACTTTTGGGACTATCTCAAAACGGCCTTGGTAGAGACCCTAGTATGACCTTAGGTCCCAACACTCACACACATATCATATAATGTACAAGAGTGTTAAATCTATGCTTAAAAAGAATATTATTAAGGATTTTGTAAGAGCTCGGGTGACTGAACCCTTGGAGCTCAAAACTCCTCGGGCGCTCAAATTGTTGAGTTAACAGTTGACCAGGTTCTTGGGCGACCGACCTATAAATACACATATCATCCCCGGACGCTCGAACCCTTTGAAAGGGACATTCCACCAACTCAGGCGACCGAGCGATTTAGTTCAAAATGAGCCCCGAGCGACCGAACACATGAGCTAGGGCAACTGACCCTACGACCGGGCACCCGAAGTTACGAAGAAAACTTTCTGACTTTGATTCGGGCTGCCGAAACATGACACAGGCAACCGAACTACTTTGATTGCCTTTTATAATTGTGTTTGTTCGGGCGACCGAACCGAGGTTCAGCCACCCGAACCTCGGTGGGTTAAAATTAATTTAACCATGGTAAAATTAGGTTAGTCTGGGTTAATTATGTTTAAACGTTTTTGAAATTTTCTAAAAATACCCAGTAGGTCCCAAATGGTTATATTTTTTACCTAGCCTATAAATATGGGTTCATTTGTGAGGATTAGTAGGAGATTAGCATAAAATCATTAACAAAATCCTCTCTACTTCAAAATCCTATTCTTGCCCAAATACTCACAAATTTCTATTCCCTTGATACATTTTAGTGTTGTGAGAGTATATTGGTTGTGCTAGTATTGCTAATACTCCCACTATTCTTGTGTGATTGAGATATTGTTTTTGGGGAGTTTAGCTTAGGTTTATCGCACATATTTTCATGTTATAAATCTTATTTTGGGATAAACTAGCAAGCTTAGGATATTTGCATTGTTATTGCAAGTGTCCAATAGCTTAGGATTTTGTTGTGCAAATGTTTTTCAAACAAGCAAAACATTTTCAAACTAGTATTGTGCATATTTCATTAAGGAAAACTCTTTTGAACTAGTTTGATTATCTGATTCATATCTTTGGAATATTGATTTGCTATTGAAGTTCTTTGTTTAGATTCCAAGATATTGCTTGTGTTGAGCACTCTTGAGCATATCACTAATTATACCATATTGATTGTAGATAGCACAACTATTTGCATCACTGAGCTTACATGACCTACATTATTGATGTGTATGTGATTGATTGATTATACTGTGCGTATTTGGGTACATTTCTAGTTTACATGAAAGCATAATCACTGTACTAGTTTGATTGTGAAAAATACTGTTGTATTTCTAGGCGTGGCCTGAGGGGGTTTGATCTAGCCCGAAAAGATCAGGTTGGGCTCAGCCTTGTGAATTTGACCTAGGGCCTTCTCCACCCCGTAAGGAGAGTTTGTAAAGGTTGAGGTTAGCCTTGTGCTAATTGACCTAGCTGTATTAGGTACCGCTCCACCCTTTAAGTGAGCATTAGTGGAGTCCTCGGGCTTGCGAGCTAGAGGCGGAGATGTAGGCACAATTGGCCGAACCCCGATAACATATCGTTTGCTTTATTTATATTTTTGCTCTTTATATTTACCGCACATGTATGTTATAATTGGTGAATCTTGTGCATGATTTTAATTTTCGCACGTTGTATTTATCTGCGCTTTTGGAACTGCATAGATAGACCCTAGGTTGTGAATGTATTACTGCTAGATTAGTTTAACATAGGTGATAAATTTTTAAATTCCAATTCACCCCCCTCTTGGGAATACACCAAAGCTAACAATTGGTATCGAAGCATCATAGCATTGACTTAAACGTATTTGCTAAAAGATCGAGATGGCTCAATTTCGTGTATCCCCATTCGGTGAGGGACAATCACCCACCAGTCCTCCATTGTTTTGTGGTGTTCACTACACCCACTGAAAAAATTTGAATTAGCATGTTTATAAAATCTATGAACTGGAGGGCCTGGCAGGTGATTGTGAATGGAATTTGTATGTCAAGTAATGAAAATGATATTAATTTTATGCATGCAAATTCGTATGCCATGGATTTACTGTACTATGCTTTAGTTACTAATATTTTTCATGAGATCATGGCTTGTGCTAGCGCTAAGGAAATCTGGGATGAGCTAGAAAGGAAAAGAAAATCCCAGGAGAATGAAACCACCACTCAGGAAGTGGTAAATGACACGGTAGTTGCACTAACAGAACATGAGGTATATGATTCTATCTCTGCCTGTGTTGATGATTCTTGTGTTGAATGTTGTGATATATCATATGCCGAATCATCTATTGAATATAATGACAATGTTGTTGATAATGTGTGTGATGATTCTTGTGAAAAATATTGCAATATGTTGTATGATGAATCATCTAGTATTCCTTGGGAAAACACTGCTGCTATTGCATGCAATGATTCGTATAATTTGTATAATATATCTTATGATGAATCATGTGATAAAATAAGTGATAAAATCATGCCCTCGTATGTAAAACTAGAAAAAGCTTCATTTAAACTTCATAAGTTTCTAGTTAGATTATCTAAGCAGAAAATTGTGGTGAAAAATGAAAATAAAAGATTAGCAAAACAATTAAGAGATTTGAATAATTATTGTGCAATCTTAGAAAAGGGAAAGATTAAGAAGATATTAAAAATTATCTTCTTAGAAGAAGAGATAGATGATTATTCTAAAGCTACACTTAAAGTTATCAATGAAAAGAATAATCATAATAAACCCTTAAGAGTTAAGAAGAAAACATTTTCAAGAAGGGTTCATCCTTTAAATCCAATAGTCTAGCCTCATTGAAGAAAAATAGAATAAATAAGCACAATCTTTTATGTATATTCAATACCTACTTATTTTGCAAACCTATGTGGCACATATGGTTTAATTGCTCATTTAGAAGTGCCAGAGGCTTAGAAAAGGAAATGAAATGGATAATCAGCAAAGCAAACCCCCTTGGACCTAAGGAAAAATGGATTTAAATTAAAATTATCAAATTAGTTATTTTTCTCCTTAGACCCTAGGACTAGATTTAAGGGGTAGTGATGATTAAAAAGCTAGGAAGTGGTCTATGTTTAAAATTCCAAAACTTAGTATTTGCATTCTCTATATATTACTTTGTTATACTAAGATTAACATCCACTTCCAAATGGACATGGCATCTTTGCCAAGTAATTAATTTCAAATGCTTAACTAATGCTTAAATATAATACTTTAAGTTAAGCCACTGTTGTCCATTGCACAAAATTGAGTGTTAGGGTTTCTCATTATACCCTAAAACTCACTTTTGAATATGAAATACCTAATAAAATGGTTAGTCATCATTTTAGGATTAAAGCACAATTTATTATGAATGATTAATATATTTTGAGTGCTTCTCATAGCTATAACCAAATTAAAGATATCCATTAGGGGATTAGTCCCTTTGATTTTAAATTGTAAATCCGTTAATTTTGGTTTTATCCCTCCATGGGAAATCTTTACCAAACCACGATCATATCAGGTATAGATTCATCCTTTCCTTGGTTTTTATCCTTATTCCAAATTGTGATAATATCTAAAGGATACTTTCCAATCACCAAAGAGCATTGTTCACAACATTTACATACCCTATGCGCTCTTTGCCCACGCATGGACATGATTATTATCACAGAAATATTTTAAAAAATGTCCTGTCTATCCTAAATACTCTTTTGTACCCATTAGTGATTTAAATTTTCAAAGAGTATTTATTTATCTTCCCTTCACAAGCTATCAAATCATCAAGTCATATCCTTTAGAGCTTTATATACTTAGAGATGAGTTGAATGGCTAATATGATAGGTCTCAATCTAGATGAATGTATAAAATTCAAGTAGACCTATGCATGTGCAATTTTAAGTCGAAAGCTATTCTAGCTCAAGCCTCTCTCATATATTGAAAATCATAAGAAAAGAGGCAGACATTGGCTTATCACCTTAATGAATATTCATTGTGACTTTTTGGTCCGATAAGCCTAAAGCATTCATGCCAAGTCCAAAATCTATTGAAAAATCTTAAGAACCTTGGCTAAAATATTTGAAGATGAAAAAGGCATAAATTGAATAAATGCATAACTCTGGGGGAGCATTTTTCTTCATGAATATATTTATACATTAAATGCTCTCATGATTATATTTCCATATGCCTTTATGAAAAACATCACAGCTCAAAACTCATAACTATCCACTATTGTTAATTGTTCATATTATATCTTGGTGGATAGTGATTTGTGATCATCTAGTATTGTGAACTATTATTGAATATACTATTTGATAATACTGGATTGCATGGAATGCCATCTGCAAGGCTGTTGCAGAAACTTATTTACTTGCATGCTTGTATGGAACGCCAACTGCATGGCTAATGTAGTATGTTGTGTATTTTATGCTGATAGCAGTATAGGTTCTCGTGTGCCTTGAACTTAATTATAAATTGTTTAAATGAACCTATCAAGCACAGGTTTTATGGGAAAATGTCCGATTTACAGACGGCATGCTGCCGAAATTTTGCCAAGATTTTCCCATATAAAACCTTATATTAAAGACGATTATGATAAAATCAACGTTAAAACATTTTTGAAAAGATAAGTGAAACCTAATAGATAATTAAACTTCATCCTAGCATAATCATCAACCTTTTAGGAAGGCTCAGATCCATCCCTATAGGAAGCGCATAAATGATCCATATGCATCATTTCACCTTTTAAAATATTGGGGCTCTTCTAATATCCCTGAACATTATATCTTGCGCTTAAAACTTTATGTTTTGATATGGAATTTTCATGGGTCATGAACTCTATTGCATGCCTTAATATACACTCTTCTAATGCATTCAAGGTCTATAGGGACAACCATACTAATAGAGGTAAATAGAGTAATTAATATTCAGTATAGTTGATTTTAAAGTGTCAAAATGAATGGCTTATATTGCTTAGCAAAATGAAATTAATCTTTGGATAGTATAAGCAGTTAAAGAATCTAAGCATGTACTCAAATTGATAAGGGGAGCATCTAAACATAGAATCCTATTTTGTTTTCCTCACAAATATGTTCAGCTTAGATCTGTTTTTGAAATGAGTGTGGCATGTGCTTAACCGAAATGATCTTTGTGAAAATCTTAAGTTGATATATATTTCCTTGTCACATGTTATTTGTGTTTGCCATGTGATCCTTGCTTTAAATTGTTTAACATCTTTAGGATCATTGTGGTTGTGATTTTCTGGATATATTTTAGTGTGTGCTTAATGAACATACCAAAAAATTTATTACTTGCTTGCATGATGTTCAAATTTTTTTGGCAAGCAACCCCCAGTATTTTAAGCAAACATCATAAGGGGGATATATATATATTTATATATATACATATATATTTATTTATTGTAATACTTTATGGTACGAACTAATTTCAAAACTAAAACATTTTTTCTTGCTTCATTATTACTATATACATATATGGTTTTAAAGTCACATAACTGGTTCTATAATTTCACAATAAAAATGCATGCGAACTAGTTAGACTATTTTATGCTCAAACCTTCTATTTGGTATTCTATGTCGTGTGCTTTTAACTCAAATCTTTTACCGGTCTTATGATATGATTTAAACTGCTATGGTTTGTGGATAATTTTGGTCTAATTACGTTTATTATGTCATTTAAAATCCTTAAATGACCAGTTATATAGTTTGTGTGCTTAATTGCTAAATTTGAATTTGAAATGCATGATTATCATATCTTTTGCATGTTGATAGTTATATTTATGTTTTAAAAATACTGAACTGTTTGAGTTGATTGTTGTGGATATGTTGTAAACTTAAAACTCAATCAAGTCATTTCTATATAGGTATTTTTGGGAAAATGCTCTATTTTCAAATGACATTCTGCTGAAATTTCAAAACATTTCCCAATTTTATCTTGTATCTAAATGATTCATACTCAAATGCCTTGCCTACATGCTTTATATTTATAGCCCTTTTTACTGTTGCCAAAAGGGGGAGAAAAGGCAAAATTTGGTACTTTGCTAAAATCTAAATTTAATTACCCACTGATAAATTTAATTTAAGCATAAATTGTCTTTATGCATAAAGTCAGGGGGAGCCTTTCCTGGCTGTACCCATTTTTGCATAAAGTATTTGCTATTATCAAAAAAGGGGAGAATGTTGACCTTATAGGTCACACCCAGTTTTGATAATGAAAAATACTCTTAGTATTTGATGTTTATCAAATTTGTGTGCAGGTTCATATTAGCTTGATCATTTGATGGCACGTGAAAGCTTGAAGACTGAAAACCCAGAAGATCTATTTTATATTGTAACTCATGTTATATTATGGGTCTGTAATAGTAACTAGGGAAACGTTCTGTAATAATCGCTGTATGTCATGCATGTAGGTATTTGTAAGCTCTCAAAATGACGAGCTCGGGCGACCGAACCCCTAGAGTTCAAAACTCCTCGGGCACTCGAACTGTTGAGTCAGCAGTTGACCAGGTTCTCGGGCGACCGACCTATAAATACACATATCATCCTCGGGCACCCAAACCCTTTGAAAAGGACATTCCACCAACTCGGGTGACCGAGTGATTTAGTTCAAAATGAGCCCCAGGCGACCAAACACATGAGCTCGGGTGACTGACCCTATGACCGCGCACCCGAAGTCATGCAGCAAACTTTCTGACTTTGATTCAGGCTATCGAAACATGACATAGACGATCAAACTACTTTGAATACCTTTTATAATTGTATATGTTCAGGCGACCATACCAAGGTTCATCCACCCGAACCTCGGTGGGATAAAATTAATTTAACCATGGTAAAATCAGGTTAGTCTGGGTTAATTATGTTTAAACGTTTTTGAAATTTTCTAAAAATACCCAATAGGTCCCAAACGGTTATATTTTTTACCTAGCCTATAAATATGGGTTCATTTGTGAGGATTAGTAGGAGATTAGCATAAAATCATTAACAAAATCCTCTCTACTTCAAAATCCTATTCTTGCCCAAATACTCACAAATTTCTATTCCCTTGATACATTTTAGTGTTGTGAGAGTATATTGGTTGTGCTAGTATTGCTAATACTCCCACTCTTCTTGTGTGATTGAGATATTGTTTTTGGGGAGTTTAGCTTAGGTTTATCCCACATATTTTCATGTTATAAATCTTGTTTTGGGATAAACTAGCAAGCTTAGGATATTTGCATTGTTATTGCAAGTGTCCAATAGCTTAGGATTTTGTTGTGCAAATATTTTTCAAACAAGCAAGACATTTTCAAACTAGTATTGTGCATATTTCATTGAGGAAAACTCTTTTGAACTAGTTTGATTATCTGATTCATATCTTTGGAATATTGATCTACTATTGAAGTTCTTTGTTTAGATTCCAAGATATTGCTTGTGTTGAGCACTCTTGAGCATATAACTAATTATACCATATTGAGTGTAGATAGCACAATTATTTGCATCACTGAGCTTACATGACCTACAATATTGATGTGTATGTGATTGATTGATTATACTGTGTGTATTTGGGTACATATCTACTTTACATGAAAGTATAATCACTGTACCAGTTTGATTGTGAAAAATACTGTTGTATTTCCAGGCGTGGCTTGAGGGGGTTTGATCTAGCTCGGAAGGATCAGGTTGGGGTCAGCCCTGTGAATTTGACCTAGGGCTTTCTCTGCCCCATAAGGAGAGTTTGTAAAGGTTGAGGTCAGCCTTGTGCTAATTGATGTGGTTGTATTTGGTGTCACTCCACCTTTTAAGTGAGTATTAGTGGAATCCTCGGGCTTGCGAGTTAGAGGTAGGGACGTTGGCATAGTTGGCCGAACCCCGATAACATATCATGCGCCTTGTTTATATTTCTACTCTTTATATTTATCGCACATGTATGTTATAATTGGTCAATGTTGTGCATGATTTTAATTTCCGCACGTTGTATCTATCTGCACATTTGGAACTGCATAGATAGACCCTAGGTTGTGAATGTATTACTACTAGATTAGTTTAACCTAGGCGATAAATTTTTAAATTCCAATTCATCCATCCTCTTGGGAATAACCAAAGCTAACCATATCCATTATCAAAGGTGTGTTTGCTTTAATTTCGTGCAGGGATAGGGAGAAAGAAAACACCAATATACATGACTTATGGGTTGATGTTAACTTTGAAAACACAGCTCAAGAAGAAGAAATGGAGGAAGAAAAACTTGATCTATCCTTTGAAATGGAAGGGATGTTAAAATCTGATGAAAAACCTATCATTACCAGTAGTGATCCAACTGTTACCATCAACTTGGGGACCGAGGAGGAACCAGAGCACGTGAAGATTGGAGCACTATTAAGGGGTGGAGAGGTAGCCCTCCTAAAAGAATATTAGTAAGCTTTCATGTGGTCATACCAGGACATGCCAGGCATAGACACTGATCTGGTAACCCATGAGATACCAACTTATCTCGAGTGTAAGCTTGTGAAGCAAAAAATGAGAAGGATGCGGCCCGATATGCTCACAAAGGTAAAGGAGGAGATCCAAAAGCAGTTTGAGGTTTGATTTTTGGAAGTAGCCCAGTATCCCAAGTGGATGACCAACGTGGTCCCATTAATAAAGAAGAATGGGAGAGTACAAGTATGTGTTGACTATTGGGATTTGAATAAGGTTAGCCCAAAAGATAATTTCCCACTCCCACACATTGATGTGTTGGTAGATAACATAGTGGGCCATGGCTTGTTTTCTTTCATAGATGGTTTTTCAAGATATAATCATACTAAGATGGCCCTGAAAAACAAAGAAAAGACCATATTCATCACCTTATGGGAGACTTTATGTTACAAGGTCATGCCATTTGGTTTGAAGAATGCAGGGGCCCCTTACCAAATAGCCATGGTGACACTATTCCACAACTTGATGCATAAGGAGGTAGAAGTGTATGTAGATGATATGATCGTCAAGTCATGGGGCGAGGAAATCCATGTGGCAAATATGGAAAAGTTGTTTAAATGGCTACAAAAAATGTCAATTAAAGTTGAATCCAGAAAAAATGTACCTTCGGTGCCACTTTAGGAAAGTTGTTAGGTTTCATTGTGAGCGAGAAGAGAATCGAGGTTGATTTGGACAAGATCAAGGCTATCTGAGAAATGCCTAGCCCAAAAACTAAAAAGGAAGTGTGGAGTTTGCTAAGTTGGTTCAACTACATTCCCCGGTCCATATCCTAATTAGCCACCACCTGCGAACCCATTTCAAGCTGCTGAGGAAAAATAACCTAGAGAAATGGAATGATGAGTGCCAGGAAGCATTTGAAAAGATAAAATATTATCTCTTGAGTCCCCCAATGTTGGTTTTTTTGGTGCCAGGGAGGCTGCTCATCCTATACTTGGTTGTATCTGAAAACTCCATGGGTTATGTACTAGAGCAGCATGCTGTGTCTGGAAGAAAGGAACGAGTCATCTATTACCTAAGCAAGAAGTTTATAGAGTGAGTCCAAATACTCGAAGTTGGAGAAAACCTGTTGTCCTTTGGTATGGGTGGTTAGCAAGTTAAGGTAGTACACGTTGTACTACATAACATGGCTAATCTCCAAGATGGACCCGATCAAGTACATCTTTGAAAAACTAGTAGTAACTGACCGGGTAGCTCATTGGCAAATGTTATTGACCGAGTACAAAATATCATATGTGATATGGAAAGCAATCAAAGGGAGTTCCATAGCAGAGTATCTAGCAAAAAGAGTCGTGGAAGATTTCCAACCTATGGAGTTCGATTTCCTGAATAAGGATATTGATTCAGTGAACTAAGCGAAGGAAGATCATGAAGGATGGACTGTGATGTTTGATGGGGCAGCTAATTTATAGGGACATGAAATAAGGGCGATGCTCATATCCCCAGAAGATAAGCACTACCCTGTCTCAGCGAAACTTACCTTCCCCTACACCAACAACATCACTAAATATGAGGCATGTGCATTGGGTCTACAAGCTGCCAAAGACCGAGGCATGAAAGAATTGACCATTAAAGGGGATTCAGCTTTGGTAATTCATCGATTGACTAAGGAGTGGGAGATAGGAGATTCAAAGTTGATATCTTACCAAGAATACATCCAAGAGTTGATCAAGGAGTTTGACCAGATCAGGTTTTCCCACTTACCTAGGGAAAGCAATTTGATCCCCGATGCCCTGGTCACGTTGGCTATCTTGATAAAAATTGAATCGGGGATAGACATTGAGCCTATTTGTATAAGGATGCAGGCGAAACTGGCCTACTGTACAGTAACTAAAGAAGTTGATAGAAAACCATGGTTCTATAATATTAAGACGTAGCTCCAAAAGCAAGAATATCCCAAAGGAGCCTCTAGTAGTGATCGGAAGACAATAAGGAGACTATCCATATGGTTCTTTGTAGATGGACAAGTTCTCTATAATAGAAACCATGACATAACACTCCTACGGTGTGTGGAAGCACAAAAAGCAAAGTGAATTATGCTAGAATTCCATGAAGGCGTTTGTGGTACCCATGCCGGAGGTCACTCGCTGGCACAAAAAGTCCTCAAAAGTGGGTACTATTGGATAACCATGGAAAGTGATTGCATAGAATATGCTTATAGATGGGGGATGGATGTGATTGGGCCGATAACCTTGCTCCAAGTTTTGTCTACACCTTGGCCTTTTTCAGTGGGGGATGAATGTGATTGGGCCGATAACCCAAAAGGCTAGCAACAGGTATCGGTTTATTTTCATGGCAATTGACTATTTCACCAAATGGGTGGAAGCAGCATTATACGCCAATGTCACTCAGAATGTCATCAGCCGCTTCATAAATATAGAGTTAATCTGTAGGTATGGGATCCCGAAGAGAATAATCTCAGATAATGCCAAAAACCTGAATAATGAAGTGATGGCCAAGTTGTGTACTCAGTTCAAGGTTAGGCATCATAACTCAGCTCCTTACAGGCTGCACATGAACGGGGCAATTGAAGCAGCCAATAAGAATATCAAAAACATTTTGGAAAAGATGACCGAAACATATAAAAGTTGGCACAAGAAGCTCCCTTTCGCTTTGCTGGCCTACTGAACCACTGTTCAAACTTCCACGGGAACCACTCCTTTTTCTTTGGTGTATGGAATGGAGGCAGTAATCCTAGTTGAGGTCAAGATTCCTTCTTTAAGGGTCCTGAATGAGGTAGAATTGATCGACGCCGAATGGTTACAGTCCAAATACGATCATTTAAACCTGATTGAGGAAGAGAGAATGGCCTCCATAGCCCACATGCAACTATACTAGAGAAGGATGATGAGGGCATTCAATAAGAAGGTGCAACCTCGACAGTTTCAGAAAGGGGACTTGGTGTTAAGAATGATTCTACCAACCCATACAGACCCGCACGGCAAGTGGACGCTTAATTTTGAAGGTCCCTATGTAGTGAAGAAAGCATTTTCCAAAGGCACCATGTTGTTGGCCGACATGGACATGACCGATCTCTTGCACCCCCTAATTCAGATGCTATAAAGAAATATTTTGCTTAAAGTCTTTTGTAGACTCTCAAAATAATTCAGTGAAGTATGGTGTTTATTCCATTGATGTTTTCTCTCCTTATTTTTTGATTGAATTATTGATGGCCATTTTTGGCCTACCAATTTTCCTCCAAAAAACCAGACATTTGTTTACCACTTGGAAAACCCTTTGAACTTGAAAATTAAGCCATTTTCTTCAAAAAATTCATTTTCCCAAAAATAAAACTAGGTTAGGGCTTTTTAGGGTCTAGCAAATCATGCAAGACAACAACTTCTCGTAGGCTAGGAATTATAGTTCGAGTCTTAAAAATTAAAAAATTGAGTCCTTTTGGACAAAATCTCTTTAATGTTGTCTAATTTCAAAATTAGTCATCTTTTATTAGGTTTCCAAATTGGGTCCCTTTTAATTAAAGTCTTTAAAATCTTTAATCATGTCCATTAAGTTGTAAATATTGTCCTTATTTTGAAAGTCCAATTTTCCATTTTCTTTAATTTGAGTCTAGAAATTTTCAAATGAAACAATTCGAATATTCGAATCGGGCTCTTAGGTTGTTAAAATCGAGCTTTTCCAACTCCTAATAAGTCCCTTAATTTCTAAAGTCGGGTTTCAAGTGGGTGTCAAAGCCATTTTCATTACCGAAATTTTCCTTCAAAAAAGAACGAGTCAACTATAAATGCTAATTGTCAATGAAATAATAGACATGATGTCACATTTTGTTACAAAGAAGGGTACATGTGCCCATGACACATTAGTATGTCACAGCCACCAAGGACAGAGAATACACACAAAGTTATAACAATACAACAAAAGGTGTACACATATTTATTGCACGGAAAAGGATACATGGGGCTAAAATTAAAAAAAAAAAACACATAAAATGAAAAAAAAACACAAAAAGATATAAACAAATGTTGCAGGAAAGAAAACCTGGGGGTACATACACCACACTACAACAAAGAGGAAATTAAAAAAATAAAAATAAAAAAAGCAGTGGGTTTGATGCCATGCCTGCTAGTCTAGAGCTGCCACCCAGTTTGCCCCATGTTCATCTTTGCACTAAAAGAGAGGAAAGGCATAATTAGTTAACAAAAAAATTTCAAAATAATAAAAGAAAATGAAATAGAACTCATATTCCCTGACAGCTTGTTACTGGAGAATTTCGTGAGAAAAATCCACACTGGAAGAGAGTTTTTGGTGCCAAAACACCCCTAGAACCTCCCTATAAATAGGGAGGCTCAAATTGTAGCTAGACACACCTCAAAGAGCATAGCAGAACCCTGCAAAAATCAAAAGAAAGAGAGAGCAATTGAGAAAGGTGAGGAAAACTCTTCGAGAAATTGCAGAGAGCATAGAATTCAGACGATTAGATAAGTGAAACTTTACTAAATTATAGAGTAGGGAAGGAGAAGAGAAGAAGAGAGTTACTGAGAAGGGTTCTGTGGTACTCAAGATGAAGGGCAGAGAAGGAGAGGAGCAATTTAGAATTGAACCGAACCAATTGCCATATCAAACACCATAGCAGATTATTGAGATAGACTCTGAGAGAGGAAAAGAAGGCCGGAGGAGTACAAGATTTTAGGTAATTTCCCCTTCCTACCTCAATAATTAACTGTTAAGGTGTATTAGGCTGTGGGAAGGTCTCCCCATTTTAATTTCAAGTTCAGAACTGAACCCGAATAGAACCTCTTAGAACCTGAACCTGGGTCCGGTTCCTTTTAAACCACATCCCAATCACCCAGACCCGAATAGGAGTTCAGGTTTAAGCCTTTGTTACCCACTAGATCTTGAGCTTAGACATGAAACTCAAACTTTGTTTAAAATCCAAACCCATTTGAAAATTTTTCCTTGACTCGTTTTGTTTTAAAAGTCTAACTAGGCCAAGCCTATTTAGAAAAAAAAACCTCTAAGCCCAGGTTGGAATCTAAAGTAAAAGCCCATTTTTTCAATCAAAACAAAGCCCATTTCGTTTTAAAAAGCAACCCGGGCAATTTTTTAGTATTTTAGTAGTTAAACCATTTGCAACACCATTGGTGGGACCTTTTTTACTTAACAATTTCACCCTACTCGGATTTGAAGTTGAAACTAGACATAGTAATGTTTCAAGAATTTTCCATTGTTGGGGCCAATTCGTAAGCCATCACTGTCAACTATTTTATATGTATTACTTGTATAAACCTCTTGTATCACATATGGTCCTTGCCACTTGGAAGTGAAATTGTCACTGAGGCAAAGCTTCATATTGGTAGGCTTATGCACAACTAGTACCTATCCCCAACTTGAAAGGACCATGGTTGAAATTTCTTATTGAAAGTTTTCGAGAGTCATGTCTGATAGCATTCAAGGTGTTATTGAGCCTGGAGCCTTTTTTCATACAAGGCTTCTAACTCTTGAAGCCATAATTGAGCATTTTCTTCTTAAGTCAAATCCTCAAAAATAGTCATTCTTAATGAGGAGATTTGACATTCAAGCAGAATTATTGCCTTAACCCATAAACAACTGCATAAAGTCTGGACTGTGTAGGTGTGTGATTACGCGCAGAAACTGCATAATTGGACGTTTAACCTGGGCTTTACGGTTTATATTTTTAATTAAATGTCAAAAATTATCCAATATTTTAATAAAGTTCCAAAATCATCATTCTTGAACTTTATTGCACTATTTATGAAGTTTTGGTATTTTTTTGTCGCAGGAAAATTCCCGGGAACCAAAACCGACACCTGTTCGTATTTCATACATAACTTTTCCATCCAAGCTTCAATCGAGACAATTCAAATTTATAGAGAAATACAAAAGGATTATCTACAACTTTTGTGTTTTGAGTTTTGTGAGATATGGGCTCTAGAAGAGTCAGATTTGCGATGAACAGAGAATGAAAAAAATGAAAAAATATAGCAATTCGGGTCAACTCCAATTGGGTCAAGTTGCCGGGTTGGGTCTCCTATTCGGGTCTAGGGCTTTCCCCCCTATCCTATTTAACCCTTCTCTTCCTCTTCCTGCGTAGGCAGCCCCCAAGGCTCCCCATTCTCCTCTTCCCCATTCTCCTCTTCTCCTTCTCCTTCTCTTTCTTCTTCTTCTTCTTCTTCTTCTTCTTCTTCTTCTTCTTCTTCTTTAGTTTTTTTTTTTTTTGTTCTTTTAAATTCTGCTTTGCTCTCTTTCTCTTTTCTCTATTCTCTGTTCTCCTTCCCTTTATCCCTCTCTCTTTCTTGCTCAAACCTCTTTTGCCCATTGTTGCCGCAGCACAAAAAGCTCCTGTTGCACTTTGTTGCTCTCTCCGGCGGCCGCCAACAGCACCAGCAGATCCGTGAGCCACTCTCCCGCTGTTCCTTGCTCCATGCCACAGCCGCGAACCAACCCACACACAGTTGCAGCTGCTACCATGGCTCCGTGGATTTGTTTTTCTCTCTCTCTCTCTTTTCCTTTCTTTCTTTCTTTTATTTACTTTTCTTTGAATCTTGGAATATTGAAGAAAGTTTAGTTTTTTTTTTTAATGTTGTTGGAGTTTTCTTTCTTTTTGTTTAAGTTGAGTAATGTTGGGTATTTCATTATTGTTAAATTAATCTCTTTGTTTATCTAATTGATAGTTATTTTAATTTAGCATTCTTAATTAAATTTAGATATTTTTTTTTTTGTCGAAATTCGATTTAGTTAGGGTCTATGATTAGTAAAGGTTGTGTTTTTATTGTGTTCCGTTATTGTTTACGTTTTTTAAATTTTCGTTAAATTCATGTTTACATTTAAATTGTGAGTCTTGATTTGATCTCTTAATTGTGCTAAAAGTTCGATTTTTAGTAGGTTCAGTTTTTTTTTTTAGTATGTGTCTAGTTTAGTTTCCATTGTGTGTTTTTAATTCCCTGTTCTAGGTTGCCATTTTTAATTAACGCGTGTCCTAGTGTTTCCTTAAGTAGACTAGGGTTTTCATTATTATTATTTTAATTTCATGTTTAAAGTTTCCATTTTTAGTTAGTATGATCTAGTGTTTCCTTAAGTAGACTAGGGTTTTCATTATTGTTATTTAATTCCGTGCGTGATAGTTTTAGGACTTTAATTTGTGTTTTCATTTAAATCTCCACAATCTTGAAAACCCGAATCTGAACTGAGTTCAGTACCTTTTTAATTTTGATTGGAAGAAAGTAAAATCTGAGATTAAAACGCATTCCCTAAGGAGATGATCTAGCCCTTGGGCTTAATATTACACGACAGAACTCCTAAACTTGGGATAGCTTTCGAGCTGCTCATTTTTCGAGTGAGTCAGTGTGCGACAACCTATACAATATGCCCATAATGCTTCTCCAATATTTTCATACCAATATCTTTTTGCTTTTGACACAACCTTTCTTAAAAGATTACCAAGTGTATTATAGAATGTTTCCACAAGTCCATTTGTTAGGGCATTGTACATTGTGGAAATATACTTTTTGAAGTTGAATTTTCATAAAGCGTATCTGCCAATTGTTGAAGAATTTATTTCAATTATTAGTTATGATGAATTGAGGAACACCATACCTATAAACGATTTATTTGAAAATAAATTCAACTAAATGTTCTTTTTTCATTTCTTTAACTTGAATAGTGATGAGTCCCTAAAATGCATGATTTTAGACCCTCATTTACCTTTGTTTTGTCTTCTTTTATTATGTATATGCCCATTGTTATCATAGTTCGGAGTTACCTAGGGTTTGTTCATGTTTTAGGAAAAAAAAGGTTAAAACCAGTGAGTTAGGCATTACAAGAAGCCTAAGAAAAATTTGGAAGACTTAAAGCTTAACTTAGATGTTCAACCAAGTCCCTAGAGCCTCGAATCATCAAAAGGTAGAAAAGATCTTGATCGACCATGTGGTGCAACCAACTACATAGGGGTGACCGAGGCAAGAGATGCAGATTCCAAGTTTCAAGCCTAAGAAAGAAATACTACAAGGGTCGATGAAGTGATCGACCAAGTGACCTTCTAGGGCAACCTCGTCTAATGTATGAAGTTGAATAAACCAGAACTACCGAGAGGATAGAAGAAAAGGTCAACTAAGAAGACCATGAAGGGCGATGAAGTCAAGTTCCTAAGATTTCCTGAAGGTCGAGATCTTGCAAGTATCGACCATTCTACCGACCATCAAGAACCAATGATGTGATTATGTCAACTATATTTGATTTTAAATTCTTGCTTTTCCAAGAGAATTATCCAGGGCACAACCATAGGAAAGTATGGATGCGACCTGGTTGGAACTGACGATCTGTGTCTGGTAGGCTTGCCAAGGCTTGGGTTCTTCACTACCAAAAATAATATTTATAAACCTAGCTATCCTAAGTTCAGTAGAAAGTGGGTAAGTCGGGTATCGATCCACTGAGACTTGAAGCGCAGTTATTAGACTACTTCCAATTTAGTTTATTATAGCATTGTTATGAAAAAGAAGCAAAGGATGGTACTTTTCAATGGTTGAAATCTAACCAACTACTTGAAAGCAATTAAATGAAAGCAAGTAAATTTATACTACTAGAAAGCGAGTAAATTTCTATGTTACCCTACTCCAAAAAAGCGATGCTGAGGTATGAATCAGACACTATATGCCATGCCTCTAACTATGCTCCTTCAGATTTCGATAGAAGTACTAACCCAAGCGGGCCAAAGTGGGAGAGGGTCGATCGAGGGTACAGGGTAGCAAAGGTGCACCAACCATTCGGAGAATGATTGAGAACCAGAGTATACGCTATCTTAACGATAACGAACACCTCCACAGTTTCATAGCTAACTACTTCTCTCTAACGTATACGTAGTAATGCTTATCCTTATCTTAAATCTTTCACCAAACACACAGCAAGTAAATAGAAAGCAGTAAATCAAAAGAAGTAAAGGAGAAAGTAGGTAAAAATATCATCCATTTTGTATTCAAAACATTTGTCACTAACACCAAAAGGTACAAGAGAGTGATCATGTAATATACATGGATAGCACACGAACGTTGTCGGTTGTCACAGGCTGTCGAAACAAGAATTGAAAACTATGCTACCCTAATCTAACTTGGCTATCAATAAACAAGAATTGAAAACTATGCTACCCTAATCTAACTTGGCTATCAATAACATATTAAGTCTGTCACTAACCTAAGAGAGGCCAAAGAGTGTTACAATCAGTGTATTCCCAAGAGTGAGGGTGAATTGGAATTTTAAACTTTTCTACTAGGTTAAGTCAGAAGTCAATGTTATTTGGTAATCTAGGGTCTTTCTATACAATTCCAAATGTACCTATAAATAAAATATGCGGAAATTTAAATCATGCGCATCATTCATGCCATAACATACACGTACAGAAAATATAAAATGCGGAAATGTAAACAGACACACGATATGTTGTCAGGGTTCGGCCAATTGTGCCTACGTCCCCGCCTCTAGCTTGCAAGCTCGAGGATTCCTCTAAAGGCTCACTTAATGAATGGAGCGATGCCGATTACAACCAATTCAATTAACACAGGGCTGACTTCAACCTTTACAACCAAGTCAATTAGCTGGGTTGACCTCAACTTACACCTTAACAAGATGGTGCACCTAGCTTTCCGAACTAGGTCTAAGCCAATCTGGCACTATTTCAAAAGGCTAGTCTCCCTCTTCAGGCTCGTGCCTGGAAATACAATAGTATACTCACAATCAAAGAAATGCTACGGTGATTATGCTTTCATGTAAAGCAAATATGTACCCACTTCCGCGCAATCACATACACGACAAACACAATATAATAAATAAGCTCAATGTGGTTTAATATATCAACTCTAAAATATATTTTCTATCAATGTAATTAGTGCGTGAGAGTGCAAACCAGTATGATCTTTGTATCACAAGATGTTCAATCTAAATGCTCAAACAAAGATATCAATCAAGTTTCAAGAATATCAATCAGTAGGATATCTCGATCACGTGAAGATTAGATAATGAATATGCTTGGTTTGCAAGGGATATATATCTTTGTATTCAGTAAAATGATATGTAAGTCAGTGAATATTTCAACAAAGATTAATGTTACAAACATGAATATCTTCTCAAAAATATCAAAATATATCACACAAGATATTTGAGAATGTTTTTGAAACCCAAAAACAAATACGAGCTTCCTAAGTTATTGTAATGCAAATGCAATACTCAGAAGCTTAGGCAAGTCTTCTTATAATAGACTTATTAGCTAAGCCCCCTAAGAACACTTAGGTTTTAGCTCTCATTAAAATTGATTCAATCAACACACGAATGGGAGAGCAAACCTATTAAAACCAACACTCAATCAACTTATAGAGATTTTTAAGCAATTGAAGAGGGTAAGTATGGGTGATTAGAGTAAGAGAATGAGTAGTAGAAAATATTTGGCTTGAGAGAGAATTTTTTATTTTGTTTCCTAATCTCCAACATAATTTTCCCAAATGAAGTGGTATTTATAGACACACCATGAATTATGACCGTTGGGTATAAGCCTAGTATTATTAGAAAAGATTAATGACGTTTTTATTATTTTAACCTTGTTAAAAATATTTAACCATGGTAAAAAAATACAAGGCAACCCGAGAGACCCGATCGACCAGAACACTTTCGGTCGACCGAAGTTCATATGGCTTGGTCGAACGGGCAAATTTTGAACTTCAAGGTCGGTTGACCAGGATAGATGATTTTTCAAAAGAGCATGGTTCAGTTGATCAGGGTGAAAAAGAACTAACTGGTCAGTCGACCAAACCGTTGGGTTCCCACACATGGAAACTCGGTCGATCAGATTGGTGTAGTTTAAAATCCTCTCGGTTGACCAGGACGTCAAACTGTTGACTTATAGGTGGTTTGGTTGATTAGGGTCTAATAACCTTTAAGGGCTCGGTCGACCGGATAATGGTCAACCTGTTGACCTAGACCGAATTCGGTCGACCAGGGGCAGAATGAACTGCATGTGCCGATCGACCAAAAATGCATAAAGTGTGCATTTTAGTCCTGTTTTAATTCATAATCACCCTATTCAAGTACCTAACACATATAAGTGCAATGGTGAGTGTCTTAGGTCTTTCTTAAGTCCAGTTTTAGCTATGTTTGAGTTCTGAACTTACCTATTACACCATCCACGTGGGGTGTATGAATATTACAAGTAAACACCCTAATTTACTATTACAGACCAATTACATGAATGAATTATATATTACAACATAATGAGATATGGTCTTCAATCTTCACTTGCTTTACGTGCATCTTGATCTTGACAATTTTAGGTTCCTGCACAAAGCCTCAAACACCCATTACATATAATGAGTATTTGTCATAATCAAAACTGGGCATGACTTATAAGGTCAACAAAGAGGAACCCAGAGTTTTTGTTCGTAGGGAATATTTATAGGCTCTAGGGTTTACAAGGTTTGTTCTACAATTTAGGAAGGTTTGCAGAAGATCTCACGTAGCAAATTGTCGCTGTTGACCACATTGTGCCTTTGTCATTCTTGTGCGGGCCTTAGTTGAGACTCACGAGTAGTCAATGATTTGACTTTTCAATGTTTTCTAATCGTCCTGATGGTCAAGTTGATGGTCGAGACTTGCAGTATCTTGATCTTCAAGAAATCTTAGTATCTCAACATAGTCGCCCCTGAAAGTCTCTTGGACGAACACTTCGTCAAGACTTTCAGTACTTTTGAATTTCAATTCTATCTCAGCATCTTGATGTGGTTGCCCTAGCGGGTCACTCGGTCGAGCACTTGGTCGAATCTTGCAGCATTTTGATCTCAGTCTGAACTTTGGAGTTTGTAGTAGAAGACTAAGTCGCCCCTGTGGTTTGTAGGTCATGCCACATGATCGAGCAGTATCTTCTTGTCCATGTATGATTTAAAGCTTGGTTGAATTTTTGGATTCGAGCTTTGAATCTTCCAATTTCTCTTTGGCTTCTTATAATGCCTAACTTCATGGTTTTAACTTGTTTTTCCTGAAAAAACAAACAAACCTTGCATAACTCTAAACAATGATAACTCTAGGTAAATATATAATAAAATGAGGATAAGCATAGGTAAATGAGGGTCTAAAATCATATATTTTAGGGACTCATCACAACCCTCAACTTACACTTTGCTAGTCCTCGAGCAAACCAAAATATAAGAAAACTACATAATCCTACCTATATTCTCTTTCATGGGAAACACGATTGCATTTACCGTATACAACAAGGCTTTAAACCCCTAGGTTGATCCTAGTGGACAAGTTCTAGTCTCATGAGGGTTTCTAGGGTGATTCCCACAAACACCAGTGTAATGAATAAAAAGTGGAAGCACATGTAACATAATTATACCATTTTATATATAGAAATATAACCCTTTTACATACAAATCTTTATACATGACTCCATTATACACACACTCCACAACATTTCAATCATGAAAAAATCAACACAAAAAAATCATTGGAAGATACCACTCACATTGAATTAACTCATGATTATAATTAAATGTTAATATTAGCATACAAATCCCAGTATGAATAGGCCACCTCACAAGGCATGTGTAAAGTGTATGATTAGTCTCATTCAGAATGCTCAGAGGCACCTATAGAATGGTCATCTTGATGTAGCCTCACTGATTTATTCCCTTAAGAATTCACTTAATAAAATGGGTTCACTTTCATATATGAGGAAGAGTGTCCCGATCAAACGTCCCACCTAATTGAAGAACTGACACTAGAAGTGTGGAGTGACCAGTCTTATAAGAAAGGGATCCTGCCTTTGTTGAGGTGTGGGGCCCTTCACCCTAACATCTTCTCATTCACTTGCCACATTTAATTAATACCACCCTCGAGGAACTTATTTCTAGACTTCTGTGAATTTCAGAAGATGCATTGGTCAAAAGATTCTTCATATATGCAGACTTGTAGTGTGTGTTCTCAGCTTGACCTTTTTATCTTTTCTTAGAGCAGGTGTATTTTTTGTTGTTTTCCTTTTTCTTTGGTCAGGTTTCTCTTTTTCATTTTCTTTCTTGCATGGTCAGCTAAAACAATCGTCACTTCTTTATACTACCTTTAGGTTTTCCAATGGCAATGTTGCTCTGAATGAGTCCATGGAAATAGTTAGTCTCTTGGGTTGGCTTAACCTTCATGTCTTGAGTAAGCTAGAAGACCTAGATTTATATCTCTCCACTTGATGTCACCTCTAGGATAGCAAATACAAGAACAAAGATTAGTTGACAAAGAAAATCCAGTAAAAGAAGGGTAGGTGAGTTATTTATTTATTTATTTATTCAATCGTGTCATTTTTGTGCATGAAATAATGCCATGCAGTGTGCTACCCCCTACCCCCAACTTAGAACTTTAGTGTCCTAACTAAAGTGTAAAAACAAAATAGAACCCGGGCAAGGGATAGGACCGTGGATGGTGCTAGTAAGAACAAAAAGTGCCCTGCAAAATATAATAACCAAAAGAACATGCAAGAAAGAAGACATTGTAGCCAAAAAGATATAAGGGATCTAAAAGTATCATGCATATGTGATTAATAGTAATGGTTAAGACGTTTTGATACAAGCAGTACAATGTCAAGTACACTATACTACTCAGAAAAAAAAAACAACAACAGAGAAGAGCATGAAAGCACATGTGCTGTAGCGGCACTAATTACGAAGTATGAATGGGAACTTGGTTGGCCAGCCCTTGCCCTATATTAGTCCCCTCTGGAAGTGCTATTGTTGCCATATTCAGAGTTCCCTCCCCCTAGATCACCAGATGTGTCAGAATGAGTACCAGCTACCGATTGGCGGTCCTCGGATGCTTATACACTCGAAGTGGCCTCCTCCTTTGCTAAAACATAAGCCAAGGAGGCTATGGCTAGGGATGGTTCTTGAATAGGTTCCTAGAAGGAAGGCTCAAGTTCCACTAGGGTAGCAAAGGAGGTTGAGGGTGGGGATACTATCCTAGATCAACTATAGCGCCATATGATGGGGGGAGGTTGGATTTGCAATGGAATTAGTAGTCGTGGTATGTCTACCGAAACAATTAGAGCAAAATTTGTAGCCTGAGCTGGGGGGATCAGTGCCAAAAGAGGTACGGACCCAGTGGTAGGTGTTGTACTATGAGTAGTGGCAAGAGGTGGAGCAGGGGATTGAGCCTTACCTGGTAAAGTTGGTTGAGATGATGCATGAGGGGATACCAAAGATGAATCAGAGGAAGAAGACATTTCTAAGGGAGTGCTTTTTGCTCCAGCGGTGAGGCGAGAAGAGGGTGGTAGTGCTCGCCTATGATGTGAATGTGGGAGATAAAGAATTGAAATCAACCAGGTTTTAAACAATCTCTCAATGATTTCAACCAAGGCACACCCAGCTCAATGCCAGTCGCATACCTGGTCGACCCTCTCAGTATTCTTCACGCTTAGAACAACTCAGAGGCCAAACTAGGTGGCTCTTCATCTGTGATGGTCACGTACTTGGTCACGACCCGTATTGATCCTAAAACCTATTTCGAAGACTCTAACTTTTGGCTAGTCTAACCTAACTACCTTAAGAACTTAAAAAGAAAATAAAAAATATCGGGTTGCCTTCCGAAAGTGCTAAGTTTATCGTCTTCAGTCAGACGCCTATCGGGTTGCCTCCCAGAAGCACTAAGTTTATCGTATTCATCCAAACACTTTGAAACTCATTTTGAACTCATCCTAGTTCCCAACTAACATTGGTTTCTCTCATCTCTTCCTCACTCTCGAGATTGCATACCCCCAACTTAGTTTCATATTTGGGGTCCCAATCATGTTTTAGCATAGATTGCTCAAGAGGATCTTCTAATTCATCATGGGTCGAGCTATCAAGCTGCAGTGTAATTTCCCAAGGGTGTTTCCATAGCATTGAAGGAGTTGCTTCCCTAATAATTTTTTCAATCACGTGTTCATCCACAACTTGGACAGCATTCATGGAATGTTGGAAAGCATTAAATATGTTCAATCTACATTGCTTATGGTCCTATGAGATATCCATAATCCCTGTCCTATATTGAATGCAGGCGTTAGCCGTGGCTAGGAATGGTCGTACCAAAAGGATAGGGATTGGGTTGGTGGAAGTCTCCATGTCCACAATGATGAAATTATCAGGGTAATGGAAATCTCCTACCTTAACTACCACGTCTTCCACCACACCCCAGGGTTGCTTAATAGATCGATCAGCAAGGCATATGGAAACCAAGGTGGGTTGCAACACTCCTAGGTTAAGCTTTTGATAGGCCGAGTATGAAAGAATGTTCACACTTGCTCCTAAATCTAGAAAGGCCCCATCAATGGTGTAATTACCAATTACACATGAGATAGTAGGTGAGTTGGGGTCTTTAAGTTTAGGAAAACGGTGTTTTAGTATTATGGAACTCATATGCTCGACCTGCTTAACCAAACCATCCACGTGCCCTATTGATTCTATCTCCTGTGTTGACAAGTCCTTAAGGAATTTTGTAAGTGCATGTGATTGCTTAATGTTATCGAGGAGAGGCTTATTCATTTGAACTTTTTTAAACATATCCTAGATGGAATCGGTGGAATCCTCTTTCGTAAATATAGAAGGTGTGAGTGGAACTGCTAGATGTGTCACTGAGTAGCCATGAAAAGCCCTATGGGGGGCGAAGTGAGGTGTGGTTCTTCTAGTGGTGGGTGTGAGACTTAATGGTTTGTGTACCAAACTAGAGGAAGAGAGAGTGCATAAATTAGCATTGGGTACTTCCAATTTTTCATCCTATATCTCCCCCATGCTCAATTGCTCATCACCTTGTTTGACTGTCATCCTACTACTTTGAAATGTGATTACTGCCTGGTCCTGCTCAAAATATGATAAAAGGCCAACGTCCGGTTCACATTCTACCCTATATTTTCCCTTAGGATTGACTATAGGCTGACTTAGTAGCTTGCCTTTATCTCTCCGACTCAAAGTGGCAGCTAGTTGTCCTAAAGCGGTTTCTAGATTTGCAATGGATTAGGAGTTAGAGTGAAGGAGTTGCTAATCTACTTAGGGATCAGCTTCAATGTTCTTAAGGAACCTCAACACCGTCTCTTGAAATGTATCATACTTGGGTTTTCAAGGAGACGACTGTGGGGCGGTTGAAAATCTAGGGGCTGAATCCGAATGACTTTGGAGATTTTGGTATGGGCATGGGGGCAAAGCATTCAGGGCTTGTGGAGGCCTTTGAGATTGAAAATTTAGAACTTGTTGCCTCCATAAGAAGTTAGAATTTTTTTTCCACCCAGGGTTGTATGTGTTGGAATATGAGTCATTAGAGGGTTCATCATACAAGTTGTGGGTGGCCTTTACTTCCTCATGCACAAGCTTAGGTTGGGAGTGCGCATGTTGGCAATTATAACATATGTGGGAAGGGTCGGAACAAATTGCACATACTTCTACGCATGCTATTGTTTGCGGTCCCAAGGACAAGCATTGATCTAACTTTTTGGATATAGCATGCAGAGTCGGAGCTAAGTCCTGGTTTGTAGCCAACTCATAAACCCCCTTAGATTTAGAAGTTGATGGGTTAGGTAGTCCACAGGTGGTAGCCATGTGCTGCTGAGAGTTTTTAACTAGATTTTCAAAGAGAACCTAGGTCTCATTCTCCTATTTAGTGAGGAAAGTACCTCCACATGACGCGTCAGCCATGGACCTATCTCTCTCAGCCAACCCTTCATAGAAAGTTTAGACTAATTGCCACTTGGGAACCTGGTGATGTGGACATTTACAAAGCAGGTCCCTAAAGTGCTTCCAAATTTCGAGAAAGAGTTCCCCATCCATTTGTGATAAACTTGTTCTGGCTCTTCAAAGCTGGTTAGTCTTACCAATTAGGAATACTTTTCAAGAAATTCATGCTACATGGTGGCCCAGTTGGTCACCGAGTTCGATTCTAAGGACGTCAGCCAATATTTGCCCTTGTCCTTTAGAGAGAATGAGAAAAGCCTAAGATGGGAGTATCATCACTAAAATTAGGGATGCGGATGGTGGAACAAATTTCCAAGAACTAATCCAAATGCTGATAAGGATTTTCATTGGAGTTCCCATGAAAGTTAGGCAGCATCGAGATGATTGAAGTCTTAATCTCAAATTGTGCTGCCTAGACATCTAGGAATCGGATGCAACATGACGATGTGTATGCATTAGGTAGAAAGTAGTCCATAAGAGGGCTGAGGTATTGCTCTCCCACCACAGGTAGGTAAGGAGCATGGGGTTCCGAAATTTGTTTAGAGGGAATTGGGGGGTTGTTTTCGGCCATTGCCTTCAGTTCTGACGACTCAACCTTCTCTAGCTTGGAGATAGGTTTCCTAAGGGACCTACGAGATTTTTCATTCTCTAGATCTATGGGAACTATCTTGGGTTCCCAAGAACGTAGCCCAAAATACACACATTTAAGCACAAAGATTCAGACTTCACAAAAAGAAAAGAAAATAAAATAAATAGAAGTTAATCAAAGAAAGTGAAAATAAAAGGAGGGCGAATCAAAAGAACAAGGTTGTAATACTCTAAAACGGCAATCGTAGCCAAGTCCTATGCAACGGCACCAAAATTTGGTAGGCTCGCCAAGGCTTGGGTCCTTAACTACAAAAAATAATATTTATAAACCTAACTATCCCAAGTTCAGTAGAAAGTGGGTAAGTCGGGTATCAATCCACAAAGGCTTGACGTGTAATTATTAGACTACTTCAAATTTATTTTATTATAGCCTTGTTATGAAAAAGAAGTAAAAGATAGTACTTTTCAATGGTTGAAATCTAACCAACTACTTGAAAGCAATGAAATGAAAGCAAGTAAATTTATAATACTAGAAAGCGAGTAAATTTCTATATTACCCTACTCCTAAAAAGCGATGCTGAGATCTGAATCAGATGGTGGATGTCATGCCTCTAACTATGGTCCTTCATACTTCAATAGAAGTACTAACCCAAGCAGGCCAAAGCGGGAGAGAGTCGATCGAGGGCACTGGGTAGCAAGGGTGCACCAAACATTTGGTGCACGGTCGGGAACCGAAGTATACCGTGTCTCAATAATAATGAACAACTCCATGGTTTCGTAGCTAACTAACGCTAGAAGGTGTGAGAGAGTGATCGTGTAATATACATGGATAGAACACGAACACCGCTAGTTGTCATAGGCCGCCAAACACTTCATACACACACCAAAATAGGAATTGAAAACTATACTACTCCTAATCTAACTTGGCTCTCAATGACATCTTAAGTCTGTCACTAACCTAAGAGAGGCCAAAGTGGAACCCAAAGCTTGTGTTCGTAGCAAATATTTATAAGCTCTATGGTTTACAAGGTTTACTATACAATTTAGAAAGGTTTACAGAAGATCTCGCGCAGTAGATCGCCGCTATCGACCTAGTCGCGCCTCTGTCATTCTTGTGCATGCTCTTGTCAAGACTTGTGGGAAGTCAGGGATTTGAATCTTCAATGTCTTCGACTTCTTCATGCCTCAGGGTCCTTATGGTTGAGTTGATGGTCGAGACTTCCAGTATCTCAATCTTTAGGAAATCTCAGTATCTCGACATAGTCTCCCCTGAAGTACTCTTGGTCGAACACTTCATTAAAACTCTTGGTACTTTTAAATTTCAGTTCTGTCTCAACATGTCAATGTGGTCACCCCAGTGAGCCACTTGGTCGAGCACTTGGACCAATCTTGTAGCATTCTGATCTCAGCTTAAACTTTGGAGTTTGCAGTAGAAGACTAAGTCGCCCTTGTGGTTTGCTGCTCGAGCCACCTAGTCGAGCATTATCTTCCTGTCCATGTATGATCTTAAGCTTCTATATCTTGGTTGAAATTCTGGATTCAAGCTTTGAATCCTCCAATTTCTTCTTGGCTTCATGTAATGCCTAACTCCATGGTTTTAACTTATCTTCCCTGAAAAGACAAACAAACCTTGCATAGATCTGAAGAATGATAACTCTAGGTAAATATATACTAAAATGAGGATAAGCACAAGTAAATGAGGATCTAAAATCATATATTTTAGGGACTCATTAGCATCACAAGATAGTTGGAGTAGTTTTCACTTTTTTGAATTCCAAGCCTTGTAAACCCTATTGGTTATGTATACTAGCTTCGACAATGAGCTTAGGGTTCCTCTTTGGCCTATTTTAGGTTAGTGACAGACTTAAGACGTCATGGAGAGCCAAGTTAGAGTAGGAGTAAAGTAGATTTTCAATACCTGTTCTAGTTTCAGCATGAAGTATTCAGAGGCTTGTGACAATCAACGAAGCTTTTGTACTTTCTGTGTAAATTAAACGGTTATTCGACTGTATTTTCTAGAGTTAGTGATAGATGCTTCAATTCCAAAGGAATGATCTTTTACTACTTTTGTTTATTGCTTTCATCTTTATATGCTTCCTTACTGCTTTCTTTGCCATATTTGCCACTTTTTATGCTTTGATTATGTTGAAGTCTTAGAGATAGGATAGAATTATTATTGATTTAGTCAAATATACGTAGAAGGCTAGGGTTTCCTATAGAGGTTCTAGTGGTTATTGTGATAGGGTAGACTTTAGTTCCCGACCATGCTCTAGACAGTTGGTGCACCATTGCTACCCTATGCCATCGAATGGCTCCTTTAACTGTTTAGCCCAATATAGATAATTTATCGAACATAATTTATGCACACGACATCCTAAGTCTGATTTATGATTGAACACTACTTTGTAGAAGTAGAATTAACTTGGACTTTATATGCTTTCGTATGGATTGTTAGAAAAATCCCACCTTTACACTCTCTATTTACACAAGGCCATAATAAACTAATTTGGAAGTGCTTTGATAACTGCGCTTTAAGTCCTTGAGGATCGACACTCGACTTCCCTCACTTTCTACTAAACTTGGGATTAGTTAGGTTCTATAAATATTATTTTTGGTAGTTAAGGACCCAACCCTTGGCGAGCCTACCAAATTTTGGCATCGTTGTCAGGGACTTAGCTACAGTTATAAGCTAATTTCCACTTTAAAGTATTATTGCCTTGTTTTTATTTGTTTTCTCTTTAGTTTTATTTTTGTTTGCTATTATGATGTCTTAATTTGTTGTGCGTCAAGTGTGTATGTTTGGTCTATGTTCTTTGGAGCCAGAGACCTCCCTCTAATCTTCAGATAGCTAAGTCGTCTGAACATAAACTAATGGCTGAATGACTACTGGTTCCCACTAATCAAATGCCAAAACCCCGAGCTCCCTGCCTACCTTTGGATGGAGAGCAACAACTTCGGCCTCTTAGGGACTACTTTGTACCTAATGCATACACCTCGTTGTCTTGCATTCGGTTCTAGAATGTTCAGGTGGCACAATTCAAGATAAAGACTTATATCTTTTTGATGCTGCCCATTTTTTATGGGAAATTCACTTAAAATCCTTACTAGCAGATCTGGATGAGAGTAGGATAGGGTAAGTTTAGGTGTCAAGATCATTTTTCTGACTCTTGGGTTTTGTACTATGCTTCTACGACACATATTTGCTATTTTTATTTTCTTTTCTTTTCCATTCTTTTCTTGTTCTTTCACCATGATTTTGTGACATTCCCAGTACTTGTAATGACGTCACATACAATGTAATTTCGTTTTGCAATCAATGAATTTTGAATTGTGTTGTGCTACCTATCTTTTGTGCTACGATGTATTCTTGCATGCATGTTGTTTCTAGACTATATGTATTTGATGCAGGTACACTTATTACTATTCATTGCACCATGCCATGTTTCCTCTACCATGTATGCCAGATTCTTTTTTTCCACACTTCAGTAGGGACACTAAAGTTTTAAGCTGGGGGTAGGGGTAGGTAAAAACTACATGGTATTTCAAGCACAAAAGTGACCAAAATTTGAACTTTTCAATGAACATTGTTTATTTTATTCCTCGCTAAACATGGTTTATACCCTTTATATACTTTTATATAACTTACATGTTACATACATAAGCTTATCATTTATACGATTCCATTATTGTTAGATGTCCAAGCCTGGGAGTATATAGTCCAACTTGGGGGGGGGGGGGTGAATGGACTCTTTTGTAGAATTACAAATTTTTTCTACTAAATAAAAACTTGACAAGATGCAAGCAATTATGTCACAAATATGAAATTTAAATCATACACAAGACAAATAATAAAGAGTATAGGGAGAGAAAATCAACACCGGTATTTTTACGTGGTTCGGCACCAGACCTACATCTACGCCTTGAGATCAACTCAAGGATTCCACTATATGATCTCCTTCACTAGCGGAGAAGCCTTACAACTCGGGAACAAATTCCTACCCGCTCACCAAGTGCCTCTTCGGTTCACAAAGAACCTTCACCAAATGGTCCACAAAGAACTTTACAAGAAGATGATAGAAATATAATATGATGCTCCTCAAATGAGCAAATATTAAATACAAAACAAACCTCATACTATTTCTCAAGTAATGAATCAAACACAATTAAAGAGTAAGAGAGAATGAGCACTTGTGAATGAAGAACAACAATGCAAACTGCTAGGTGTTTAGGTTTTGGTGTAAAAAAAATATTTTTCACTAAGAATGATCAAAAGCCTTCAAAACCATGTTAGTACAAGTCTAATAGCTTGCATTTATAGCCCAAGAGCCTTAGGAGCCATTAATTAGCCGTTGGGGGGAAGAAAAGATATTTTATTTGGCAAACTAGCAGTTTTTTGCCCGTTAGCGTCATTCTACCCGTTGGACTCGTCAACGAATCCCCTGTGTTCGTCGATGAGATCCCTGAATCAGAAAAAGTCATACAAATTAAAGTTGTGTCGTTTTTTCTTAGCTTTCTAGGGACACCAAGATTTTCCCATTTGGACTTTTTTAGAAAATGTTATGCCCAAAATACCGCAAGGTGTTGAGGACTGAAGGCTATACTATGGTAGTGACAATTGCTTTGTTTTTCCTTGTCAAAAAGTGTTTTAATGACTCAAAACATTCTTGGAAAAAAGTATATGAAATATATTGAGTCTAATGAAGATTAAAACTTTTCCAAGTGAGTTTCCCCATAAATATAAGATATCTTGTTTTATGAAAACATATTTGAAAACTCGTTTCGATATCTTATATGCTTAGTATGTCCTTTATTGAAAATATGCTTGACTTTTAGGACTTTAGGACGTAGAGCTAGTTTTGTAAAATCGGGACCAAGTTTTGAAAATGTTTATAACTCATATATTACTTAACACTTGTCCCATTTTAAAAACTTAATTGAGTATAGGATTATTTTGACAACCTCTTTGTTTTTACTTTGAAAACTATGAATTGTGGGTTTGTTACTTTTGTACAGATCGTATATGCTCATGTGTCCTAGTATGCTTATGCAATGGCTCAATTCTTACTTAGAAATCATGCAAGACATACTCCACAACAGTTATAATATGCACTCACTCACACAACCCTTATTACAATTAATTTATACACAATAAAAACTCTGGGATATGCTTTGGTGCTTTTGAGTCAGTGTCCTGCCGATCTTTTCTATTTGATGTCTACTAGGTTCGATCTTTACTTCTAATTTGGTACCTCTGTGTATCTAACACTTTGTACCTATACTAGATAAGATCTGCAAGGATGGAAAATACTAGAAACAACAAATAGGTTAATATCATCAAAACATATAAACCAAGATAGTGTAGCTGACAGGGCTAACATTCTCCCCTTTTTGATGATGTCTAACCTATTAAGAATCTACTTAATCTTTGCATTTGTGTTTGTTCTTACTAAGGCTTATTGTGCAAAGATAATCTTACTTAGAACCACTAATGGGTTATTACCATCAAAACAAGACAATTAAGCTTACGTAGCCTCTAAGGCTAACATTCTCCCCCTTTTTGATGATGGCCAACCATTGGTGTTCTATATGGGGTATGTTTTAAAGCCCCCCCTTAATTTATGCATATTTTTAAATGGTATTTATAATTCCCCCCCCCCCCCTACTATATGCATATGAGGCATAAAAATAATTCATGTTCATTTGAACTTTTAACTTGCATTCCATATTTTCCCCCACACATACATCATGTTTTCCCTCACATACACCATAAATCTTATCCCCATGGATAACTTCAAATATCTTCTCCCCCTTTGATCATCTAAAAAAGAGAGGTCATTTATCTTAAAAATACTCTAAGAGCCTATTAAGACTAGTTTCCATGGTGGTGAGGTAAGTGTGTGCTAAACACATATACCAAAATTTTGGGTGCTAAACCATAATATTAGAAAAGCCTAGATTGGCTTCCTTCCAAACTCATGAATGATGATTCAGAAGTTAAACCATTTGTTGTAAATCAATCATTCAATGATCATTCAAGAATGGACATTTTCAAAAGAAGCACAAAATATTCATGGTTATAATTTAAGCATGGTAAATGTGTCCAAACAACTTGGTAAAGAGCATGTGTATAATTTAGAGCATTCTAGGAAAATTCAAAGGATTATTGAAAATTTTGCATGTTTTTCAATATAGCATACAATGTTTAGGATTCAACATGTACCACTACCTATTTAATTATTCAGCATGCATTATAAAAAATTCATAAAGTTCATCCCACATGCAATGGATTTCAAGCCATGATCATTTAACATGCAAAGACTTATAATTACCAATGAATCTTCATGCAAATGATCTTTTTATCATGCATCATTTGTAAATATTCATTAATGACAATGTGCATGAACCAGTCTAAGTGGTTAAAACACTAAGTTCAACTTGGTCACCATACTGATACTGCATAAGACTTTCAAAAGTATTTAGAATTTAAAAATAAGTCTTATGAAGTCATAATTTCAGTTGACTAGCTAGCATGTATGTCTAAAATAGATAAATGAATTCAACATGCCAGACCCTAATCAACAACCAGCATGCAATGCACAAATCTGCATCGGTCAAGTAGATGACGTTCAAATCAAGCATGTAGTTCAGTATATTCAATCAATATAAACTATTCATCAAATAATATAACATTTAGAAAGTAATGGATAGTAAGCGTTCAGTTCACATGAAACATCCTATATATATATATAAGATATTTCCAAAATAAGCACAATACACTGAAGTATTTATTGGATGAACTTTAAATTTGCTACTTCCCCTCAATTATACAGCCCAAGCACAAAAATTTTATGATCTTTTGTATATATTAATCATTTAAGCTTCAAGATGAGTTTAGGGCTATATGTGCAAAGTCTATAATTAATTCACAAAAGCTCAATTTTGTATGATGGACAAAATATGCTATATTTTAAGATATTCATACAAAAACATATGTATATAGCGTTTAAAAAATTATTTAACTAGTCAAGATCCTTTGTCCATTTAGGGGCTTTACTTAAGTATGAAATAACTAATACTATCATATAATAACCAATCATAATGATATATATATATATATATATATATAGATTAAGCGAAATAGATTGGATGTTTGACTAAAGTTCTCATATTGGCTTGATTTTCCTAAGGTTCTTAGTATAATAATAATGTATACTAAAATTTAAAATTTTAAGCACAAAACACTATTTAAGCATTTAAAACATTATTACCCCTTATAACCTAACAAGAATCTTATGAGTAAAAAAAATTTCTTTTAAGATATCTCATAAGGTAACATGCAAATATAACCCATGATTTGTTAATGAATTTAACACAAGATGTAAATCATGAATCATGACATGAGATAAAGTAGGAGGAGGAAAACAAACCTTTCCAATTAACTTGGCTTTATTTGACAATGCTCTTAGAAATACATGTTCTCCTAATTTGCCACTAATGGGAAGGTATTCCTCAAACATATGATATCACAAATAAATGCTTCATTTTATAATGCCACTTGTTGTTATGATTATTTTTACTAAAACTCAATTCATGAATGCTATGTTTAGATATTCTACTATGTATTCAAACAAGAGCATATATCATCAAAACGAATTATGTGACTAAGAAATACATCTCTTTTTCATAAGAGATGGATTTACCTATCATAGCATGCCTTTGAACTTAAATTCAAAACCTTAGTAACTTATATGAGAAAAACAAGGTCTTTCCACTTAATAAACTTAGAACACATGCTATTTATCCCATAAATAATATCCAACACTTTCAAAAAGGAACCCATTGATAATGATATATACAATTAAAGCATCACATTGGTTGTGTAATTTGAACTCATCAATATTGGCATGTTTTTCAAAAGTTCCCAACAAAGTAATTTAAACAATTCAAAATTTGGGATTTTTTATTTTGAGCTCATTAAATACTTTTACCTAGGTGGGGTTTAAATCTACGTAAACCTAATTCCTAATTCTAGGTCCTAAGGAAACAATTCAAAGAGCTCATGTGTTTCCTTTTGGTACCCATTCCTCCTTATGTCCCAATGGATTTTTCTTCACAACCCATTCCATTTTTCTTTCTTTACCTCTAACTCCTCTAAATGGGAAAAAATATCTAACATGACCATTTCTTTCACAATATAGACAAATCTTGTTTTCATGAGAGGGTCTTGACTTATTTGCATTATTTTTGCTTGTTGAGGCATAACCTTGTGATTAATAAGGATTTTGAATTCTTTTTAGAAACATTATTTTTCTTAACTTCCAAAGATTTATTTATGTTTTCTTTTCCTTTTATGATTTTACTATGACTTTCAACTTTGTTTTTCAAGAGAGTATTTTCTTTCAAAATATTTCCAATTTTATTTTTCAAAATTCCTACTTCCCCTTGAAGAATTTCATGGTTTTTTTTAGCTTTTTCCATGAGCTCCTCATTTTCCCTTTTTAAAGAGCAATTTTCTACTTTCAAGATAGAACAAAGACAAGGTTCCTTGCCTTTGGATTTTGATAATTTTCCTTCCAAATTTTCAATCTTTTCTTTCAAAGTTTCATGCTCTTTTTGAGAATTTAAAACAAACTCTTCATTTATCCTTTTAAGGGATTTATTTTCTTCTTTCAAAGAAAATTCCATTTGTTTTGACAAAACAAGCTCTTTCTCAACATTTTTGTTCTTCCTTTTTATTAAAAGTAATTTATCAAACAATTTAACACAACTATTCACAATTTCATCATATGAAGGTGCATAATCCTCCTCATCCGAACTAACTTTATCTTCTTGTTCGTTAGCCATGAAGCAAGGATGTGCTTCTTTCCCATTTTCATCATCGGTGGCTAATCCATCAATTTGATCCCAACTAACACCATTTATGGCATTATGATCCCCATTTAGAAAATTTTCTTCATTTTGATTTAGGGGGCAATTTATCATGTCATGCATAGAGTTAGTACAATCGCAACATTCAATGCATGACTCTTCTTTTTCTTTTTGTTGCGTTCTTTTACTTAAAAGTTTCTTAACTTCTCTTATGAAGAATGCAATATCATTATCTTCAATTATTTCTTGTTGATAGTACAAGATGATTCTAAGACAAAACCATTTTCTATTTTAGGTTTTTCTAGATTTCTTACTTCTTCAATGGTCATAGATGACTTAGGTAAAGATCGAAGAATTTTTTGAATATAATCTTCTAATGAATAAATTCTACCAAATGCTTTCAAGTTGTTTATGAGGTGTGTGAACCGAGTGAGCATGGAAGAAATTTCTTCACCATCATTTAATTTAAATATTTCATATTCTCTAACTAGCATGCATATTTTTGATTGTTCATTTTGTGATGTATTTCCATAGATGTTTTCAAGTACATCCCACATTTCTTTTTCAGTTTGACATTCACAAATAAGACTATGTACATCATCATTTAAACCATAAAGAATAATATGCTTTGCTTTAAAATTTTGTTCAACTAACCTTTTTTTGCTTGGTGATTGTTCCAATAAAGTCTTTGGGATATCCTCATTTTTCTTTGTGATTGAGAAGTCTCCTTTGGAGATGATCTCCCACAAATCCAAGTCATATGCTTGAATGAATACTAACATTTGATTTTTCCACGCGTGGTAGTTTGAATTGTTGAACATCGGTGGTTGATAAATGGATCATTCATATGAAGAGATGCTCACCGAATACTCCATTTGATCTTTTACGTTCTGAATTTTACTCTGAAAATACAAGCGCCTCCCTCTGATACCACTTGTTAGATGTCCTACCCCGGGAGTATATAGTCCAAAGGAGGGGGGGGTGAATGGACTCTTTTGTGGAATTACAAATTTTTTCTACAAAATAAAACACTTGACAAGATGCAAACAATTATATCACAATATATGAAATTTAAATCATACACAAGACAAATAATAAAGAGTATAGGGAGAGAAAATCAACACCGGTATTTTTACGTGGTTTGGCACCAAGCTTACATCCACGCCTTGAGACCAACTCAAGGATTCCACTATATGATCTCCTTCACCGGTGGAGAAGCCTTACAACTCGGGAACAAATTCCTACCCGCTCACCAAGTGCCTCTTCGGTTCACAAAGAACCTTCACTAAATGGTCCACAAAGAACTTTACAAGAAGATGATAGAAATATAATATGATGCTCCTAAAATGAGAAAATATTAAATACAAAGAAAACCTCACACTATCTCTCAAGTAATGAATCAAACACAATTAAAGAGCAAGAGAGAATGAGCACTTGTGAATGAAGAACAACAATGCAAACTGCTAGGTGTTTCGGTTTTGGTGTAAAAAAAATATTTTTCACTAAGAATGATCAAAAGCCTTCAAGACCATGTTAGTACAAGTCTAATAGCTTGCATTTATAGCCCAAGAGCCTTAGGAGCCGTTAACTAGCCATTGGGGGGAAGAAAAGATATTTTATTTGGCAAACTAGCAGTTTTTTGCCCGTTAGCATCATTCTACCCGTTGGACTCGTCGATGAATCCCCTGTGTTCGTCGATGAGGTCCCTGAATCAGAAAAAGTCATAAAAATGAAAGTTGTGTCATTTTGTCTTAGCTTTCCAGGGACACCATGATTGTCCCATTTGGACTTTTTTAGAAAAATTTATGGCCAAAATACCGCAAGGTGTTGAGGACTCAAGGCTGCACTACGGTAGTGACAATTGCTTTGTTTTTCCTTGTCAAAAAGTGTTTTAATGACTCAAAACATTCTTGAAAAAAAGTATATGAAATATATTGAGTCTAATGAAGATTAAAACTTATCCAAGTGAGTTTCCCCATAAATATAAGATACCTTGTTTTATGAAAACATATTTGAAAACTTGTTTCGATATCTTATATGCTTAGTATGTCCTTTATTGAAAATATGCTTGACTTTTAGGACTTTAGGACATAGAATGTTGACCCTATGGGTCATACCCTGTTTTGATTATGACAAATACTCTAGTATTTAATGGTTTGATGAGTTTGTGTGCAGGACCAATCGAACGTATCCTATGGTGCACGCACACGACACATGAAGTGAAGACCTGAAGACCCTATTTATGTTGTATTGTAATTTAATCATTTATTTGGGTCTGTAATAGTAATTAGGAGAACATGGTCTATAATAATTAATGCCTTACCTGCATGGTAGGATCGATAAGCTCAAGACCATAGATGGACCTTAGGGAACACCCTTCGGTCGACCAACATTGAACTTTTTCAGTGTCTTCAAATTGGACTTCAAGTGCCCCTAGGACACACACTTTCATATATATTTGTTAAGAACTTCAATAGGACTTATATGTTTCAAAAAGGGACCGAAATGCACACACGATGCACTTTCAGTTGACCAGCCAAGCCAGTTCATTTTGGCCTGGTCGACCGAGACACCCTGGGTCAAAGTTTGACCATCCGATCGACTAGCAAAGGTAGTTTAAAAGGCCTTGGTCGACCGAAACTCCCTTGGGTGAAAGTTTGACCACTTGGTCGACTAGCAAAGGTAGTTCAAAAGGCCCTGGTCGACCGAAACTCCCTTGGGTCATAGTTTGACCACTCGGTCGACCAGCAAAGGTAGTTTAAATGGCCCTGGTCGGCCGAAACTCCTTGGGGTCAAAAGTTTGACCAACTGGTCGACCGAAACCCTCCTTGGTCAACAGTTGACCATCTGGTTGATCTTGAACATTTGTTCTCCAACTACCTGGTCGACCGAAGGGTCCTTGAGAGAATTCCCAGCGGTCTGGTTGACCGAACCAGGCAGTTCAAATTGGCCTGGTCGACCGAACCTCGGTAAAATTGGAAAATCGCCTTTGGAAAGGCACTTTCGGTCGACCGACCATTTATTTCATTTTTCTCCTGGTCGACCAAACCGAGAAAAATTGCCCTTGACGTATATATACGATCAACCAACCATTTAGTTCAAAATCCTCTTGGTCGACCGAACCATATGTAGCTTTGATTACGCGCCGAAACTGCGTAATTGGACGTTTAACTCGGGCTTTACGATTTATATTTTTAATTAAATGTCCAAAATTGTCCAATATTTTAATAAAGTGCCAAAATCATCATTCTTGAACTTTATTGCACAATTTATGAAGTTTTGGTAATTTTTTGTCGTAGGAAAATTCCCGAGAACCAAAACCGACACCTGTTTGTATTTCATGTATAACTTTTCCATCCAAGATCTGATCGAAATGATTTAAATTTCTAGAGAAATAGGAAAGGATTATCTATAACTTTCATGTTTTTAGTTTTGTGAGATACGAGCTCCAAAAGAGTCATATTTGCGATGAACAGAGAATGAAAAAAATGAAAAAAATATAGCAATTCGAGTCAACTCCAATTGGGTCAAGTTGTCGGGTCGGGTCTCCTATCCGGGTCTAGGGCTTTTCCCCCTATCCTATTTAATCCTTCTCTTCGTCTTCCTACGTAGGTAGCCCCCAAGGCTCCCCATTCTCCTCTTCTCCTCCTCCTTCTTCTTCTTCTTCTTCTTCTTCTTCTTTAGTTTGTTTTTTTTGTTCTTTTAAATTCTGCTTTGCTCTCTTCTCTTCCTCTCTTTCCTCTTCTCCTTCCCTTGTCTGCTTTTCCCTTTTCCCGTCCTTTCTCTCCTTCTCTTTACTGTTCCCTCTTGGTTAATCTCCCAGTCTTCCCAGCCATTGCACCAGCCTGCTAGCCACCCGAAGAAGCAGCAGCAACCCGAGTACAGCAACACCAGCCAGCAGCAGATCCTCCTCTACAACTTGCTGCAATTTTCCAGCAGCCAGAACAGCAACCTAGCTGCGACTCCAGGACAGCAACCACCCTTCCAGAAGCAAGCTGAGAGCTCTTCCAGAACAAAACCACACCGGAGCCACCATCAGCGACTCCACAAACAGCCACCTCTTGCTCTGTTTTGTTCTTTTTCTCTCTCTCTTTTATCTTTTCTCTTTTAATATTGATATAGGATGGTATTGTTTTTTATTTACTGAAGGTATTTACAAATTTTGGGTTTTGAAAATTTTATTATCTTTGCAATAGTTTATTGTTTAGTTATTTATTTTTGTATTTTATTTTATTGGTAGATTTAGTTGGAAGTTCATATTTAATTACGCTTGGGTTCATATTTAAATTAGTTATTTTTTTTCTTTCCAAGATTTAATTTTTGTTTCGATGTTCGGTTTAGTTAGGACCGGTTTTATCAAAGTTCGTGTTTTTATTTTCTGTCATTGTTCTTTTTTTTTTTTTATGTGTTGCATTTTGGTTTGAGTTCTTGAATTGTTAAAGTTCTGATTTTTAGTGTGTGCTTGAATCTGATTGAGTTTCCATAGTGTGCTTTTAATTCCGTGTCCGAAGTTACCATCTTTAATTAGCACGTGCTTCGATATTTCCTCAAGTAGGTTAGGGTTTCCATTAGTGTTCTTTAATTCACTGCATGTTAGTTTTAGGATTTTAAATTGCGTGTCATTTAATTTGTCAAAAGTGAAATTGAACCATCGTGAAAATCCTGATTCTGAACCAAGTTCAGTGCAATTTAATTTCGATTGGAAGAACGTTAAATTTGAGATTAAACACATTCCCTGAGGAGACGATCTAGCCCTTGGGCTTAATATTACACAACAGAACTCCTATACTTGGGATAACTTCCGAGCTGCTCATTTTTAGAGTGAGTCAAGCTTGGTCGATCGAAACCTTTCTGGTCGACCGGACCTCTCGGGTTGCCCCTTAATTTTTACCATGGTTAATATTTTTAAACGGGGTTAACTTGGTTAAAATATAATAAAACTTTCCTAATAATCCCATATGTGTCCTTAACGGTTATATTTTAAGGGTAGTCTATATATACCCCCTCATTTGGAATAATTAGGAAGAGATTAGCAAATATAATTAGCCAAAATCCTCTCAATCTCAAAAAGCCCATATTTCATATTCAAGCTTTAAACTCCTACTCTTACTCAATTATATTGCAAATACCTCCTTGTAAGAGTATTCTTGTGCTTATCTCACCTAGCTTAAACTCTCTTTTGGTTGTTTTATTTGTGATCTATATTTCATAAAGAGTAAACTACAAGTTCTCCTAGGGGGCTTCATAAATAAGCCTTCCATAGGAAAACTTCCTTGGGCTTCTGAGTTTTGCATTTTCATTACGATACTCAAGAATTCATATTGAGTTTTGGTTGCGAAAAATATTTTACAATTCGTTTTTCAAATATCTCTTGTGATTTATTTTGAGAAAAATATTTTGAGATATTTGCTTGTGTGCTGAAGATCTTTGTTACTATACTTTTTGATTTAGAATATCTTCTTAATACAAAGATCAAATAAATATTTTTGCAAAACATCTTTGAATATTTCTTGTGGTTTATATTAAGAAATATTATTTGTTGAGATATTTGAAGTGTGCTTGTGATCTTTGTTTTTGCATTGTGACTGAAATATTATTTTGATACAAAGATCATACCATTTACACTCTCACGCATTGATTGTTATATTTGCATAAATATTTAAGAGTAAACACTTAGACTACATCGAGCTTATCAAATCCTATCTTTTAGTAGTGTATTGATTATATTGTACGTAACTAGGTACATATCTGCTTTACACGAAAGCACAATCACTGTACCATTTGATTGTATTTCAAATCTATTGTATTTCCAAGCACGGGCTTGAAGAGGGAGACTAGCCCTGGAATAGTCCCGGATTTGCTTAGACCCGGTTAGGAAAGTTAAGTGCGTCGTCCTGTTAAGGTGTGTAGGATGAGATTAGCCTGCTAATTGACCTAGTTAAGGTTAAGGTCGGCCCTGTATTAATTTGACCTGGTTGTAAACGGTGCGGCTCCACCCTTAAGTGAGCTATTAGTGGAATCCTATGACTTGCGAATTAGAGGCGGGGACGTAGGCACTGTTGGCCAAACCTTGATAACATATCGTGCGTGTTCATTTACATTTTCGCAATTTACTTACTGCACGTGTATGTTATATTGTGAATGATTAGGTTTACATTTGCATAAACAAATCCTAGGTTAAGTAATACTGTTTATCTGGTTTAACCTAGGTGATAAATTTTAAATATCAAATTCACCCCCCTCTTGGGATTGCACCAAAGCTAACATAGAGCTAGTTTTGTAAAATCGGGACCAAGTTTTGAAAATGTTTATAACTCATATATAACTTAACACTTGTCCCATTTTGAAAACTTAATTGAGTATAGGATTATTTTGACAACCTCTTTGTTTTTACTTTGAAAACTATGAATTGTGAGTTTGTTACTTTTGTGCAGATCCTATATGCTCATGTGTCCTAGTATGCTCATGCAATAGCTCAACTCTTACTTAGAAATCATGCAAGACACACACCACAACAGTTATAATATGCACTCACTCACACAACCCTTATTACAATTAATTTATACACAATAAAAACTCCGAGATGTGGTTTGGTGCTTTTGAGTCAGTGTCCTGCCGATCTTTTCTATTTGATGTCTACTAGGTTCGATCTTTACTTCTGATTTGGTACCTCTGTGTATCTGACACTTTGTACCTATACTAGATGAGATCTGTAAGGATGGAAAATACTAGAAACAACAAATAGGTTAATATCATCAAAACATATAAACCAAGATAGTGTAATTGACAGGGCTAACAGTATTGTTGCTACGAATAATGTAGGAGAGTTCCTACTGTTACTTTAATGCTACAAAACCTACAAAAAGGGGCAACTGTAGACATCCCAATTTTAATCAGGTCATTTTCAGGAATACCTAAAGTAATTGAAGTTAACCTTATTACTGGGAATGGAAGGATTCAATTGAGTCCCTTTCAAAATTAAGTCATTGAGTCTCAAGTTTTTAATAATCGAGTCCTAGTTATTTTCAAAAATAAGTTCCGATTGTTTTCAATAATTGATCTCGATTAGTTTCAAAAATGAGTCATGAGTCTTCAAAATTGAGTGAGTTCTAGTTATTTGAAAAAAAAAAGAGTTCCCGTATTTTTTAAGTCGAGTCTCGGTATTTTCAAAATAAATCCTTATTGTTTTTTTAATTGAGTCTTTTAAACCTGAATCTTTTAATTTGAGCCCCTTAATTTTTAATTTGAGTCTTTCAAATTTTTGAATTGAGTCATTTCATTTTAAAATTGAATTCTTTACATTTTATTAAGTCAATTTTATCAAATCTAGTATGAATCCTTTTATTGTCGGGAATCAAATTTTATTTTTAAACCCGAGACTTTTTGGGGAGACAAAATTTGCCAATAAAAATGGAATATAAAAGAAATTCAAAAATAAGGGAGAAAAGAAAGCATGTGCAAACAAAAAATGATTGTCTTCCAAAACAAAACCCCGCAAATAGGGGGGAATTATTCTTTTGGTGGAACAACTTTTGCACGGCAAATGATTAGTGGACTCTCTACAAATAGAGAGTCTCGGCGCACAGGACTGGCAGGGGCGGTCACCATTCCATTTGCTACTATTCACGCACAGGGCAGGGGGGGAATTCATTTCAGCGTTCATAGATTCGCGGGTTCACCTCCACCACCCTCATCCTCCATTTTCACTCTCCATTCTCATACTCCTTTTCACGTATCAACGTCTACAACTCCACCTCCCTCGCCGTCGTCGCCTCCCTGAACTTCTCCTCCTCCTCCTCCTCCTCTGCATCACTTATCTGCGACTCTCACGCCCTTGCAGATCTAGCTACCCTGCCGTCGTCCTCCATCCAGTTCCGGCCATCCCTATTGCCTCCATCTCGCTCCCTCTCGGCCCTCTCATCGTTTTCCTCCCTCTTACTGTTCGGACTCCCACTCTCCCGCTCTCGATGATCTCTCTTACTCTCCATTTTCCAACTCCATCTCACGCCGCCATTCACTCACCCTCTTCTCTCTCTGTCCGTTATCTCATTCTCTTTGCATGCATGCCCCACAACACCACCATCTCCATGACCATTCCTTCACTCTCCCTCGTTTCTTCGTCCTCGCCTGCAACTCCAACGGTCTCCCTCACCTTCATCTCCTTCACACCATCTCCAGCCCGCACCTCCGTCTCCGATCACAGAACCACTGCCAACTCCTCTCCGACCTCCATCCTCACTCTTGCTCATCGCTCCTCTCTTGCTACCCATATCTAGTCCTCCCTCGCTCATAACCACACACACCAGCATCATAGAACAGCCACAACCTCCTAACTTATTCACACACCAGTTCATCAGCCGCAACACTCATGGCTGATCTCTTACAACGTCCGACAACTCCAGCAAGACACGCAATCGCGTCAGGTCCTCACGGCCTGCACACACCCTTGCTCACGGTCTCCATGCAACTCTGTGCACCACCTCTGGCAGTCCTATCTCCCTCTCTATCACAGCCTTACCTCAGTTGTTGCTCGACTCGCAGGCTCGTCGCTCGCAACACTTGTCACTCGCTCAGCCTCGGCTGTCACTCTCTGTCTGGCGTCTCGGCTCATGGGGCTCACTCTCAGTCCTGTGTCAACCTCCCAATGTATCTCTCTCTTACTGTGTCACTCTCTTGCTGCACATATATCAACACAACACACACACACACCCAGCACACAGATAAGCACTTACTCACACATTCATGCATTTTTTTTTATTATTGTTGTATTTTTGTTTATACCTGCTTAATATTCTATTTTTGTGTTGTATTAATTTTTTATTTAGTATAGTATATTGTCTTTTTTATTTTGTCTCTATTATAGGTTTCTTATGCTAACATAGCTTTTTGTTAGGTATTGTGATACTTTTTTTATAAGGTGATATTTTAGTATTTTAATGGTTTTTATCATGATTATACAATTCTTATTATGGTTCATACCATGTTTATTACTTTATGTATTTTTATTATCATGTTTAGTTTATGGTTGTGTACTGTAGTAGTTTGGCCCTCAAGTTCAGTATTTTGGTAGCCATGATTGATCGTTGACTTGGTCTTGTTGCTATTTGGAATGGCTATTGAGCTAGAATCTGTGAAGACATATCACTTTCACACACACACACACACACCACCCACACGCAGGAGGCAACATGTGTTTACTTGATGGTCTTGACTAGACCTTAAATAGGTTACCCACCTTTTTGAACTAGTTCTTCTCCAAATCAATTCGGGTCCTTTAAACCCGTATGAAATTAGTTTAATTTTTTTTATTTAAACTATTAATAATTCACAATAAATCGAGAGAAATTAAAAAATAAAAATCATAGAAATGGTGAAAAAAACTATTAATTTTTTTTTAAAAAAAGAAAATCTAGGTTAGAAAATTGCTTTTCGTACTTGAAAAAATCATAAAAATTCTAAATATCATAAAAAAAATCAGAAAACTCAGGAGAAAATTCTAAAAATATTTTTAGGACTTGATTTTCATTATTTTTCTTTAATTGTTTTTTTTTTTTTTTTGTTATTTCAAAATTTGGGAAAATGTGAAAAAATATAAAAAATTCATAAAATATAGAAAATTTGGGAAAAATATTCTTGAGACTTTGGAAATCCATTTTTATATCTTTTATCCCACATGAAAACCTCCAAAAGTAGTATTTTCATACTTAAAAAAATTCTATAGATTTCAAAAATTTTGTGAGTGCATTTTGTAAAGTATTTTCTCGATTTTCCATTCCGATGATTTAAAAGGGAGGCATGAGCTCTTCAGAGTATGATATGCTCTGATTCTGAGGGAATACTTATATAGTATTTTATTTCGTACATTTCTTTACACTTTTTGAGAGGAAGTAATTTCAAAGGCTTATTAAATTTATTTTGGAATAAAGTTTGATTAATTAGATACCGTTCGTAAGAACGGGCGCGTAGGGGGTTTCCCCTCACATAACCGAACTTTCAAGCCCGACTCTAGTAGCGCAAACTGATTCTATCCTTAATTGGGTAGTAATCAAGTGTTCTAACCACTCTTCAAAAGGTTAGTGGTGACTTCAAAAGGTTAGTGGTGATAAGTTCATTTTTTCTCAGGCGGCCGAGCCAAGTCAAAACTTTGACTTTTGGCCACGTGTACGTAGTCAATTGACTAAAGCGTTTATAACGCACTACGGGCGGTCGGCCGAGGCCCTTTTGAAAAACAAAGTATGCCCTAATTTTTAGCTTTGAGAAAGATGTATCCCTGTTTGTGTATGTCTTTGTAGATTAGGGGACCTAAAGTAAATCTATGGCCTTTGAGCATTAATTTCTAATCATGCATGAGATGCAAATATTACAAACCATATTATAATTACAGACCCAAATATATAAAATGCATTACATTACTGCACAAAATGTCTTCATTCTTTTTGCCTCCTGTTAAGCCATCATGAAGTGTGATCTTTGTGGTCCTTATGGGTTCCTTGTGCCCTTACCATCCGTGTGTTCTAAGAATTAACCATGTTCATAAGCTCAGAGCACATGTAAGAAACAACGTGATTGGTTATTATCAAAATGGGGTTGGACTCATAGAGTCAACATTCTCCCCCTTTTTTACGATGACAAATACACAAGCAAAACGAGTAGGGCCTTAAAAGGCTCTCCCTCAAAATATGCATTAAAATAAAACTTGATAGTGCAACTCAAGCATAAAAGGAAGGAAGACATCAAATAATCAATAATGCAAAGTATTAAGTATAGTCCAAGGCAATCCATGCAATAAAGATAGTATATCCAATATCCATACAAGAGAATAACATGCAATTCATTATGGATAGCAAATACATTTTGTTGACCTTATAGGTCACACCCAGTTTTGATAGTAACAAATACTCTTGTATTTGATAGCTTTCAAGTTTGTGTGCAAGTTTATATTAGCAAATTAGTTGATGGCACATGAAGTAAATCCTAAAGACCCTGAAGATTATTTCTTATTGTAATTTATAATATTTGGGTCTGTAATAATATTATATCAGTCTGTAATAATCTCTGCATGTTCTTGCATGTAGGTTCTGTAAACTCAAAATGACCGTAAATTGACCATAGGGATCGAATGACCTTAGGACGGTTGACCGACGCCAGGATTTTGGGACTACCTCAAAACTGTCTCAATAAGACTATAGTATGACTTTAGGTCCCAACACTCTCATATATGTCATACAAAATACAGCAGTATTAAAAATGCACTTAAATTGAATATTATTAGGGAAATTGAGAGAGCTCGGGTGACCGACCTTAGGAGTTAAAAACTCCTTTGGCGGCTGAACTTTTGAGAAGTCAACAGTTGACTTAGGCTCTTGGGCGACTGAACCTAATTGTGCACACCTTCCATGGGCACTCGAACCACCTGAAAAGGATATTCCACCAACTTGGACTACCGAGCTGTTTAGTTCAAATTGAGCCCCAGGCAACCGAACACACGAGTTCGTGCTACCAAACCTATGACTAGGCACCCGAATTTACGAAGAAATGTTTCTGACTTTGATTCGTACCACAAAATTGAAACTCGGGCTGTCGAACCTATTTAAAGACCTTTTATTATTGTGTTTGTTCGAGTGACCGAATCTCGGTTCAGCTACCCGAACCTTGTTGGGTTAAAATTATTTTAACCGAGGTAAAATTGAGTTAATTTGGGTTAACAGTGCTTAAGCATTTTGGAACTTTTTTAATAATACCCAACAGGTCCTAAACGGTTATAATTTTACCCTAACCTATAAATATAAGTTCATTTGTGTGGATTAGCAACAATTAGCAAAAAATCATTAGTGCAAAATCCTCTCTTTTTCAAAAACTTATATTGCCCAAAATACTCTTAAATATTTATTCCCTTGATACATCTTAGCATTGTGAGAGCTTATTGAGTGGGCTAGTGCTTATTAGAGGTTGCTTATACTCCCATTATTTTTCTTGATTGATTGTTATTATTTTTGGGGAGTCAAGCAAGAGTTTTCCCACAGATTTTTATTTTGATAAATCTAGTGTTGGGAAAAACTCATTATCTTAAGGATCTTTGCATTGTCATTGCAAAGATTCCTATAGCTTGATTTTGTTGTGCAAAATATTTTTAACAACAAGCTATTATTTTGTTTTTCAAACAACTCTTGAGCCTACTTCTTTGAAGAAAATATTTTGAGTTGCTTTGAATATTTGCAGCATCCTTGAAACCTTGATTTATTATTGAGATTTGATATATACTGTTTCAAAGAAATAGTTTGATTAGAACACTCTTGATCATATTAGTGATAATACCTTGTTAAGTGTTGCTTGCACAAAATGACACCACTGAGCTTACAGTTCTTACATGTTTGGTGTGGATTGATTATTATTTGCGCATATTGTAGTACATATCTGCTTAGTATGAGAAGCATATTTCTGTGTACGCAAATTTTATATACATTGGTTGTATTCTAAGCACAGGCCTAAAAAGGGAGACTAGCCCTGTTGAATAGTCCCGGACTGGCTTAGACCCGATTAGGAAAGCTAGATGCGTCATCCCGGTAAGGCGTGTTGGTTGAGGTTAGCCCCTTGAATTGACCTGGTTGTATTAGGTGTCGCTCTACCCGTTAAGTGAGCATTAGTGGAATCCTCAGGCTTGCAAGCTAGAGGCGGGGACGTAGACAGAGTTGGTCGAACCCCGATAACATATCGTGCATGTTCTTTACATTTTTGCAATTTATTTACTACACGTATATGTTTTATTGTAAATGTTTGGATTTATTTTTGTATAGACAAACCTTAGGTTGAGTAACGTTGTTGATCTGGTTTAACCTAGGCAATAATTTTTAAATACCCAATTCACCCCCCCCCCCTCTCTTGGGAATACACCAAACCTAACACATTTCTCACGAGATATGAAGTACATAGAAAACTATTGTGAGAAAGCAAGTTTTCAGAACTTTAATATTTTAAGTTAAGTTGCTTCCCCTAAGTTTATGCACTTCTTCAGTTTTCTAGATAACTTCTCTACTGTGCATTAGGCCTAATTCTTGTATGTTGTGGTATATATCGGCCCTTAAAATTTACGAACTTCACAAAAGAAATTACAATTTTTGAATGCAAGTAGTGAATATTTTGAAGCTTATAAACCAGCACCAAGAGATAATAATTTATCATTTATAAGATCATTTCTTGCAAAAAAATTAAAAAATTAGAAACTTAAAAGGAATCCCCCTTTGGAAATAATCAACAAGTATTAGGGATTACGCTTGCCAAAAAAAAAACTTTTAGCACAACGATCAAGCAAGTTAGATTTTTTCTAAAGAGCAATTAAGCACAAAATATTTCAGAAATATAACCCGAAAAAGCAACCATATGATGTCAAATGTGAAACTTTAATGCAAGATCATATGACAAGGTCTTAAGTAAAAGAGTTTGTGGCAAGCAATATTCTTCCATTGAAGATTTTCAAGACATTCAGTATGCTTAAATAATCATACCACAATAAACTCAATACAGATCTAAGCCAAAATTTTGGGTGAGCTAGAAGAAATAGAATTTTAAGACAAAAGCTCCCCCTTTCAATTTGAATGCTAGCTTAGATGCCGACAAATGCTTGTACCTATTAAGGATGATATTACTAAATGCAAAATAGTATAAACAAACAATCTTAAATTTTTAAATGCTTTTAATGGATATAAGATTGAGCTATTTATATTCATCCAACAAGTTTATTCCTTTAGAACTCATATGCATTAGAAAGCCAAAGTTTAAGACATGCAAGTTTCATAAATTCTAAGAACAATTCATATCATCTCATATTTCCATAAAAACAAAATGGGATATGATGCTCATGGATTTCACAAGAGTCTTAGGACTCAAGACAAGCCAATGATGATCTGAAAAAAAATGGTGTTCGGCTCCCTTGTATATCCTTAATCACACATGCGTGCATTTTAGTTAAGGATGACATTCAATTAATATACTATCATGCTTTCATTCTTCATAATAAATCAGCACACATGAGTTCATTATACATCAATTTATAGGTATTTGGCACAAGATCACTGCATATTGCATTTTCACTTAGCAAATGATAGCCAGATGAGGCATTACTCAAAATTCACGCAAAGGCTATGCAACAGGGGTTGAATAATGATAACACAACTCAAATGAGTGTGTGTGACATAAAGAATTTCCCTTATGTCATCCATTTTCTCCAAGTTTATGGATTACCATCTAACCATGTGATATTAAATTTAAGGCAAGATGATTCCCCATTTTGTTCCTGAATGAAGTTCAGAATCTAAAGTTGAGACCAAGAGGGTAACGATGGGCAATATATTCCTAGAATTTGATAAGGTGTATATGATGAATATTATCCAAGGAAATTCAACCCATGATCATACAACATGCAAAGGCATAATATTAACCATTTAAAACAATATACAAATGATTCTTTTAACATGCGAAGAATATATAATTTTAGATTAGTCTTATGTAGTGATGATCTTCATTAACTAACTAGAATGTGAGTCTATATGTGATCATTCAATTTCAACCATGCAAAGCCCTAGTTAACTACTAGCATGCACTTCACGAATATGCATCAACCATGCAAATGACATTTAGTACAAGCATGCGGTCTAGTATGGCTCAAAGTAGATCATGCCTAAGAATAATCCATCCAACAAATAATATGAAATCAAGAAAAAAATGGATATTGATTTGAAGTTTACACAAAGCATATGATCAACAAACAGATAAGCATAATACTATAAGGTGTTTATCAGATGAATTTTAAAACAACTACTCCCTCTTAGTTATGTAGTCAATACATAATTTATCTAAAAATTTCAACTGAATTTTGTTTTGAATTTTGTGAGAGGCACAGGTTCGAATGACTTTCAATTTTAATTGTTTTGTGCCTAGGTACCTCTGAACTTTGTACCTTCTTCAAGATTAACACCCAATGTAATCATTTTCACAATCTAACACCATTAAACAACTCTTAATTAATTCGATATAAAGCTGAGAGCTTATGAAGGGAGAATGTATAAATACTCTTGAACAAGATAAATCAATTATGAATTTGGAAGAGTATTTAAACTAATTTTTCCTTCTTTTTAACTCAACCGTATGGTGTGAATAATAAAAATTATAGTGCATTTCACAAATCCTTTGAGGTTCAACGTTGAGTGAGGGATCTTGGATTTCTGAGTTGGCTTGATTTTTTGAAGCTCTTAGTATGCATAGATGGTGTATAGTGAATGTATGAACTAAGATAAAACACAAGCCACTTCCTAATCCTCTAGTCATCACTACCCTCTCTAATTAATTGAAAGAACTTAGAAAGAATTAAGTGACTATGTAAATTGGAACATGTTCTTCCTTTGGTTCTAAAGGATTCACTGTAATGCTCCAGACTTGCCACGTGGGGCCAGGAGTGTTATGAGACCGACACGTGTCTCTGATACCATTCACGCAGTAAAAAATAATAAAATAACCTCGAACATAATATACTATAGTTCTATATTTGTACATAAAAAAACTCATGTCATACAACTACATTCTCCATATTACAAAAACTGGATAAAATATAATAATCATAAAAACTAAAAACATAACTGTCCCAGTACCACTCACAAACTACCTCGCCCGTTTATACAAGTAGGTTCCCTCTGCTCTAGTGCTAACACCAGCGCACTCACCTTTCTCTATAAGCCCTTGGGTTATGTATCCAAGTAAAGTCACCGACAATAGGGAAGGTCACCCGCCCATACAAGTGGCTTCCCTCTACTCTGGTATCCACAAATAATTACCAGAGTACTCGCCTTCCTCAGCAAGCCCTCGGGTGGAGTAAACAACTTTACCATAAATACTTAATTAATTAAAGTCACGCACAACCAACAATATACGTTTCACAGAACTTCACACATATACACATATCACAATCAATCCACACAGGATATTCATATGGTCTTCAATCATACCCACATAGGGTCTATATCCACATATCATGTAATCGCCCACATAGGACTCTAACACACACATCATACATGTCCACACATAACTGATCCACACAGGACTAATCAAACCACACAACATGTATGTCCATATAGGACTGATCCACACAGGACAAACCAATCACACAGATACATGGTCCACACAAGACTAATCAAACCACTCTATTCATGGTAAATAGGTAAACAACTTCCTCATACCACTGCGAATGTTTACCTCCCAGTATAAATGCCCATATAATGACCTCCTCATACCACTGCCAACGTTATATGACGGTTATACTAGGTATGATATAACAACCTCCTCATACCACTGCCAACGCTATATCGTAATTTACATAAGCCACAACACAAGTCCACAATAAACTTAATCATTCAACACAACCACAATATACACAACATTTGTATCTACAATCCACCAGTACATTCAACCAAATAGATTTCCTAATTAAACAATATTTGCAGTCTCAATGATTCATCATTTTACATTACTCACAATCATTTAATTATGAAAGATGGTTTCAACCACACGATTTTTCCCAATATAATATATCTATCTAAAAGTAACATTATCAATACCAGTATGGTTTCGAAAAATTATACCTGTATATATATAGAAATTTATACCCGAAATTAGTTTTTAAAATTATTGAAAAGCTATTATAAAATATTTTCCCTTACCTGCCCCTCGAAACTCTGCCTAAAATCAACAAAATGAGGCCTTATAATCCAAAAATTCCAAATTCCTCAAATCTTAGAAAAACATCCTTATAATACTTCCTTGGTTCCAAATACCTCCAAATAATAATAATACTTTAAATTATTTCACTTACCCTAGTTTTGGGATGTTTCCCAAACTTCTCAAATCGAAGATTCGCTTTGCCTATATTGCAAAGAATCTTCCCAGGAGTCTCGTGGTTGCTTCTGATCATCGAACCGAGCTAAATATGGCCCAAAATAGAAGAGAGAAGGTAGTAGGGCCGAAATTCTAGAGAGAGAAAGGGTACATGTGGAAATTTTCACACCGAAATGAAAGAACACACTATTTATAGGCAAGGGTTCGTTGATGAGACATATGGACTCGTTGATGAGACACGTGGATTCGTCAACGAGTCCTAGTACATAGTTCAGCGACGAAACATCAAACTTGTTGACGAATTTCAGTCATGTGAAACCCCTCTCGGCACTTCCTCCTTGGCAAGATGTTTGCCCTCGTCGACGAGCCAAGACAGAACACTCATCAATGAGACCAGTTGGTTTGTCGACGATTACTCGCTATCACCTTTTTAAAATTTTCTTTTTTTCCTTCCCCTCTATCTTTCTTATTATTTTAAATAGTTTAAAATTCTCTGGGTCGTTACATTCTTCCCCCTTTAAAAGAATTTTGTCCTTGAAATTCATTAGTTACTATTTTCACAATCAAAAGTTAACTACACACATTCACAAATTTCATCCAATCCAAACATGTACAACACCGAATCATACATTGCTAAACAAAATTAACATACGTCTTAACATAAACATATACCTGGGCCTTTAGTGTTGCCTTCTTCAGTTGTACCCAACATATAGAAATGCGCCGGGGCACCATTGCCGTAAGGCACCGGATTGTTCCTTTGATTCTGATTCTGGTTCGGAGTTGGTGCTTTATTCGGCAATTCTCGACATTCCCAAGCTATGTGACCCTATTTTCTGCATCTATAGCATAAAACACTCCTATTCCAGCATTCTCCCCAATGCTGCTGATTACACTTAGAGCAGTGGGGGCGTGATGAATCGCCCTGTCATCCCCGATCATTTCTTTCTAACCCCTGGCCCACTGCATCTCTGTCTCTCCTCCATGAACCTTGTCTAACATTCATTTGGGATCATGGATATGAAAGCCTTTTCCTTCGTTCTAATGCCTCTGTTCCCCTCTGCAGACTCAACTCTGCCACCGTAGCTTTCTCCACCAACTCTATGAAATCCTGAATTTGCAAACACGCCTTATGCTCGTGAATCCTCTGATTCAGGCCCCTCTCAAACCACCTCACCTTCTGATATTCATTTGGAACCACAGAAGATTCAAAACGAGATAACTCCGGAAATTTAGCAGCATACTACTGAATAGTGAGGCGCCCCTTAGTCAAGTTGAAAATTCTTCCGCCTTTGCATTTCTGGTGGTGGCGAAAAAATATTGGTCATAGAAGAGCTGCTTAAATCAACTCCAAGTCATTGCTATAGGTATTGCTCACTGTTCTTCTAATAGTTTCATCACATGCCACCACCGTTCAGCTTCTCTAGCCAGTTTGAAGGTAGCGAAGAGAACCTTCTGCTCCTCGGTTCAATTCAACGCTGCCAGTATTTTCTCCATTTCTTGCATCCACATCTAAGCCTTAATCGGATCAGTGCCACCGTCAAAAGATAAGGGTTTCAAATGAGTAAATTGGTCAATGGTGCAACCCTGGTGCACTAGTGGATAGCTTGTTCCCCCAAAATCCCATCCCATTTCTTCCCTAACCTAATGAGCTATTCCTCGTAACAGTCGAGAGGTGTCAATCTCATCCCCGATAGAAGCTCCCATTTCACTTCCTCCTCCTTCATCCACGCCTTTGTCCCTTGGATCCATCCCTGAATATACATATACAATAGAGGCAATTAAGAATTTTCAAATCTTAATACATCTTTGACATAATCATAAAGCATAAAACTAATTTAATATTCAAATCCCTAATTAAATATCCAACATCTAATTATTTGCAATCATCTTAACTTTCAAATTCAAATTCTAAATCTCTGTTTCACAACTCAGAAACATCATTGTCGATGAATTTACCATGGTTTTCTAAAATTGTCGACTAATTCAAAAAATCACAAAAGTCCGCCAAGGGATTTCTGCCTCCAAGTTGCGAAACAACCTCAAACTCCTATTAATACCCTAATCTACCCATTCCTACCCTCATTCAATTCAAACCTATACTCTGGTATTAATCCTCCTAAAGTCCACAAGACCATTATGCTCCGATACCAACTGTAATGCCCCAAACCCGCCACGTGGGGCCTAGAGTGTTATGAGACCGACACACATCTCTGATACCATTCACACAGTGGAAAATAAAAAAATGACCTCGAACATAATATACCAGAGTTCTATATTTGTACATCAACAAACTCATATCATACAACCACATTCTCCATATTACAAAACCTAGATGAAATACAATAATCATAAAAACTAAAAAAAATAATTGTTCTGGTACCACTCACAAACTACCCCACCCTGGAGCTATGTATGCTCAATCACCTGGATAACCTGAAAAGATTCAACTAATGACGGGGTGAGACACCTCTCAATAAAGAAGAAATAGTTTATAACAGTGTGTGGTTGAAGTGTTTTATATAAAATTAAAATATCCATCCAAATGCATTCATAATCCACAAGTAGCCCAAAATATCATGCTCATAATCACACATGGTCAACATCTTTGTCATCCAACCACATACCCATAATCATCAATATTTTACTGATAATTCTTGAGAATAGGGAAGTCTACCTGCCCATAGAAGTAGGTTCCCTCTGCTCTAGTGCTAACACCAGGGCACTCACCTTTCTCAGTAAGCCCTCGGGTTATGTATCTAGGTAAATTCAACGAGAATAAGGAAGGTAACCCCCCAATACAAGTGGCTTCCCTCTACTCTGGTATTCACAAATAATTACCAGAGTACTCGCCTTTCTCTGAAAGCCCTCGGGTGGAGTAAACTACTTTACCATAAATACTTAATTAATTAAAGTCACATGCAACCAACAATATACGTTTCACAAAACTTCACACATATACACGTATCACAATCAATCCACACAAGATATTCATACGGTTTTCAATCATACCCACACAGGGTCTACATCCACATATCATGTAATCGTCCACACAGGACTCTAACACACACATCATACATGTCCACACAAGACTGGTCCACAAAGGACTAATCAAGCCACACAACATATATGTCCACACAAGATTGGTCGACACAGGAGAAACCAATCACACAGATACACGGTCCACACAGGACTAGTCAAACCAGTCCGTTCATGGTAAATAGGTAAACAACCTCCTCATACCACTTCCAATGATTACCTCCTAGTATAAACGCCCATATAATGACCTCCTCATATCACTGTCAACACTATATTGTCATTTACATGGACCACAACACAAGTCCACAGTAAACTTAATCATTCAACACAACCACAGTATACACAACATTTGTATCTACAATCCACTAGTATATTCAACCAGATAGTTTTCCTAATCAAACAATATTCTAAGTCTCAATGATTCATCATTCCACATTTCTCACAATCATTTAATTATCAAAGATGGTTTTAATCACACGATTTTTCCCAATATAATATATTTATCTAAAAGCAACATTATCAATACCAGCATGGTTTAGAAAAATTATACTTGTATATATATAGAAATTTATACTCGAAAATTAGTCGTTCAAAAGTATTGAAAAGCTATTATAAAATATTTCCCATTACCTGCCACTCAAAATTCGCCCTAAAATAAAAAAAAACGAGACCCTGTAATAAAAAAATTCAAAATTCCTCAAATCTTAACAAAACATCCTTATAATACTTCCTAGGCTCTAAATACCTCAAAATAATAATAGTACTATAAATTATTTCACTTACCTTGGTTTTAGGATGTTTCCCAAACTTTTGGAATCGAAGATCCGCTTTGCCTATATTGCAAAGAATCTTCCCAAGAGTCTCGTGGTAGCTTCCGATCATCGAACCAAGCTAAATCTAGTCCGGAATCGATGAGAGAAGGTAGTAGGGCCAAAATTCTAGAGAGAGAAAGGGTACATGCGGAAATTTTCACGTTGAAATGAAAGAACACACTATTTATAAGCAGGGGTTCGTTAATGAGACACGTGGACTCGTTGACGAGTCCAAGTACACAGTTCGGTGATGAAATAGTAAACTCGTTGACGAATATCAATAATGTCAAACCCCTCTCGGTACTTCCTCATCGACAAGACATGTGCCCTTGTCAATGAGCCAAGATAGAACACTCGTTGACAAGACTAGTTGGTTTGTCGATGATTACTCGTTATCACCCTTTTAATTTTTTTTCCTTCCCTTTTATCCTTCTTATTATTTTAAATAGTTTAAAATTCTCCGGGTCATTGTATTTGCTTTCTTGACCACCCATGCCATTTTTCTATTTTTGAGTTTAGATGTGTTGCGGCCAGGTGGTTCTTTGACTTTCTAGACCAGTTTGGGTTTTACACCTTTCAGTTGGAATTGGTCTATTCCCGAAAGAGGGGGGGGGGTGAATTGTGAAATAAAAATTTTCTTCCTAGGTTCAACTAAACCATCAACAGTAATACACAACCTAGGGTCTTTCTAAGCATATACCAGTTGCACAGATAAAAATAATATATAGAAATTAAATCATGCGCAACATTCACAATATATCAAATATAACATACATGTGCAAGAATATAAAGTGTAAGAAATTAAAAGTAGACACACAATATGTTATCAGGGTTCAACCAATATTGCCAAAGTCCCCGCCTCAAGCTTACAAGTAAAAGAATTCCATTAAAGCTCACTTGCGGGGGGAGCAACACTGATTACAACCTCTCTCTCCTTACTTGGCAAGGGAAACCCCAGGTCAGATTAACAGGGCTGACCCCAACCTTTTTAACACCTTAACAGAATGGTGCACCTAGTTCTCCTTACTAGGTCTGAACCAGTCTAGTGCTTTCCTAATCGAGTCTGAGCAATTCAGGACTCATCACAAGGCTAGTCTCCCTCCCCCGACAACCCGTCGGGAAAACAATAGATCATAAAATATTTGTGTACAAAAGAGATGCTTCTTACACTAAGCAGAAATGTACCACTAAGCATAATACAACCAATGCACTCACATATGATAAGGAATTATGCTTAGGTGAGATCGGTCAAGATATATGTATTAACTCTTATATATGTGTATATGAAAATGTGAGAGAGTGAGTTCTTTGATTCAATATAATAATTTATGAACAATCAAAGGAATGTTGAAACCCTAATTAGATACCTTAACAAATATATTTTCACTATTAAGCACAATAGAGATTAGGATCTAAGCTTGCTAAAATGTCTTATATCAAAAGCACAAGAAGGCTTTCGAATCTGGCAATGAGGATTCCAAGACTCATAAGCAAATAAGAGTTCTTCCCAAATGATATTTATCAATCAAATACAATGGGAATAACTTAGCTTACTCTCAAAACTCGATATCAATCAATGCAAGTAAATGAGACTAGTAAGCTTTAAAAATGATGTATATATAAATGCACACAAGATTTGAGTGTTTATTCAAACTTCAAGTTGTAATGACTTTGCAAATGAAGATGAATAAAAAAAATGCACTCTTTCAAAAAAATATGCACTCAAAAGAGTATAAGAAAAAGTTTAAACAACGAGCTTATGAAAATGTGGGAGTTTGAGAGGTTTTAGCACAAAAAGATTTTCAGAGAAAATTTGCTAATAAAAAATGCTAATCACCCTTAATTTGACCAAAAGAAAGGGTATTTATAGATTTCCCATAAAATATAACCGTTGGGGACTTAAAGAGAATTTTAGGAAAAGTTTAACCATGTTTAATTAAAAATTAACCCTTGTTTACCACGGTAAACCTGGCAACCCTAGAGGTTCAGTTGACCAAGGGAAAGGTTTGTTCGACCACTTTTATAAATTTAGTCGACCGAGGCAAATTTGAACTACTGATTTGGCCGACCATATCAGGGTAATTTTGAACCATTCGTGTGTTCGATCGACCAAGGCAAAGTTCGGTTGACCATTCATATAGCTTTAGTCGACCATCTCAAGTTTGAACAACATGGTTTGGTCGACCAAGTAGTTGGGGTGTCAGTGGTTTGTGATTCGGTCGATCGAGGGAAGACAATATGTTGACTTCGGACCAATTCGATTGACCGAGCCAATTTGTGCATGCTAGGTTCAATCGGCCGAGGCTTGGTCAAAAGTTGACTCCATGTCATAGTTGTTCAGTCAATTGTGGTAATATAACACAAGGTGATTGGTCGATTGAGGGCATTTTAAATTTCCATTTTTGCCCTAAATTTGACCAAAAAAATCCAACGTCGGTCAATCGAAGTCTGGTCAGGTTTCCTATGGTCATTTTATGGCCTTTGAGCATTAAATACTTATCATGCATGTGATGCAATTATTACAACCCAAAAACTGAAATGCATTTTCAATAAAAAAAAATATCTTCTTCTTCTTTTGTTCGTGTGCATGGAAAACGTTGGATGATGTGAGCTTTAAGTTCCATCTAGGCTTCAATTTCACCGATTCATGTGTGCGATAGAAAATATAAACCTGTTCAAATACTTAGGCACACACATTAGTAACGTGTGGTTTGTCATTATCAAAACCAGGGATTGGACTCAAAAAGTCAACAATCTCCAACTTTTTGATGATGACAAATGCATCAGAGCAAAATGGGTTAAGCCTGAAAAGGCTCCCCTAAGAATATGCATAATTTAAAGATAAATAATATAGTACAAGCATATATATATTAAAGAAGACACTACACTTAGATCATGCATTCAGTTTAGACATTTAGGCACACATACATGTAGCATGCAGTGTAGCTAAAGTTTATATCATTTTGCTCCCCCTCTCCCCTTTTTGGCATCAGCAAAAAGGGTTAAGTTAAGTAAAACAATTTTAGCATTTTGACAAAAAAAATTTATCAACTTAAGAGAACAACCCCTATTTAAAAGAATTTTTGGCATATAAAAGCGTTTTATTCTTGTTTTGATGGATTTGACAATTTTTACACACACAACAACCCAACAAAAAAAATTGACTGGCCATATGAGATCAAATACACATGATAAACACGATTAGACCAGAGTTATCCACAACCCATTACAATTAAAACATATCGTAAGACTTGTGAAATATTTGAGTTAAACGCACACAACATATGATAGCAAAGTGTAGGATTTAGTATAATTTTAGTCTAATTAGTTCGCATGCATTTCCATAAATAACCGATGAACCAATCATGTAGTTTTAAAACCATATAGATAAGTATAATAAGGTAAGAGATAAATGGTTTTAGGTTTGAAAATATTTCTTGTCGATATATATATATAATCAACAAGTACTGGGGGCGTGCTTGTTGAAAAGGAAATGAAAATGAAATTAACTTAAGATATTTAATAAAAGCAATACACTTAAACACAAGCCACGAAGAATTTCAATAAATATCTAAGCCCTTAAAAAAGAAAACTTGTGAGCATAGCACGATAGAATTTTCATTTTAAATGCTTCCCCTATCAATTTGAATCCTAGCTTAGATACAGTAAACTACTTATACTAGTTAGAGAGTTATTTCATTATGCCTTGTAGTATAAGCCTTTTCCAAAAGAGAAACTATACTGGATATAAGTTAATACTATCTTTATCATCTGCCCAGTATAGTCTCCTTATAGACTATAGATGCATCAAAAAATGTATATTAAGGCATGCTATAAAGTTCATGACCCAAGAACATTTCATATCAAATCATAAAGCTTTAAGCATAGGATATAATGTTTAGGGTTTTTCAGAAGAGCCTCAATATTTCAAAATGCGAAATGATGCATACGAGTCTTTTATGCTCTCTCTCTATGACAAGACCTCAGTTCCCGTTAAGTGTATGATGATTATATAAAGATGAGGTTTAATTATCTATTTTATTTTTCACTCATACTTTCAAAAATATTTTAACTTTTATTTTATTATAATCATCTTTGGACAAGGTTTTACTTGGGAAAATTTTAATGAAGTTTCAGCAGCATGCCGTCTGTAAATCAGACATTTTGCTATAAAACTTGTACCTGATAAATAGTTGTTTTCAAAAAAATATACATATGAATCATGCAATAACCTAAAATACACTACCAGCATGCAATTCACATCACTGCATCTGCCATGCAGGAGGCATTCTAAATAAAGCATGTAATCAGGTAGCAATTATCAATTCATAAATAATAATCTATCCATCAAAGAATATAAACACTAAAGAGCAGTGGATGGATTTGAGTTCAGTGCAGTTCTTATAAAAGCATATAGACATAAATGTTATAAGATAATGAGAGCATTTTAATTTATATGATCATGAAAAATATATGCTCTCCCTGAGTTGTGCACTTAATCATTTTATGTGTTTTTCATCTCTAAATATTTTAGCCAAGGTTCTTAAGATTTTTAATGGTTTAATCTTGGTGATGATTGCATTAGGCTTATCGGACCAAAAAGTCACTACGAATATTTGTTAAGGTGATGAGCCAATATCTACCTCTTTTCCTATGAGTCTCAATATGTGTGAGAGGCACAAGTTGCAATGGCTTTGGATTTAAAATGCATGTGCATGTCTACTTGAATTTTATGCATTCATCTAGATTGAGACCTAGTGCAATGATATTAGCCATTCAACTTAATTTGAGTGAAATGAAGTTCTAATAGGTTTGAGTTTAAGGTTTGAGAGTTTGTGAAAGGAAGTAAAATAAATACTCTTAAAGAATAACTCTCTATTTAGTTAAGAAGAGTATTTATGAGAAGCAAGACACAATTCAAGGTGTTTTCGTGCAAGCTAGTATGTCCTGGCTTGGGCAAAGAGCAATTATGAGTATATGAATTTTTGAACACCGCTATTTGGAGAATGGAAAGTATCCTTCAAATATGATCACACAAAGAAGCAAAGACACGAACCAAGGAATGGGTGAAACCTTACCGAATATGATCGTGATTTGGTAAGGAGTTCCTATGGAGGAGATGTTGAACCAAAATTAGAAGATTTTTATATTTTAAGCACAAAAGGGAATATTTTAATTAATCAGTGAAACTAGAATCCCTTAGTGGTTGCCTCTAATTTTGATTATAGAAAGATGCCTTGTGAGAAGCACTCAATATATATTAGTCATTTATGAATAATAGTACTTTAGGCCTATAGTGATGAGTAAATATTTTATTAGGCATTTGAGGCTTTCAAGATGAGTTTAGGACAAGATGTTTAAATAGAAGGATTCATTTCCTAAAAGTCAAACTTGTGCAATGGAAAGAGTATGCTTAACTTTAGATACTCAGATTTAGGCATGAGTAAAGCAATTTGAGTTATTTACCAAGCAAAAATGCTTTGTCCATTTTGAAAGTGGATTTTATTCAATTTTTTTATTGGCTTGCTAATCTTATGATTCCTAGTATGACAATAGTGTATAGTGAATACATATACTAAGATTTGGAATTTTAAGCATGCACCACTTCTCAAGCCTATAGTCATCACAACCCTTAAATTTAGGAACTAAGAAAGAAATAAGTAATTAGGTAATATTAATTTAAATCCATTTTTCCTTAAGTCCTACAGGGTTCGCCTTTATGATAACCCACATCATTTCTTTGTGCCTTTGACATTTCTAAGTCAGATACGCCCTTTCATTTTACAAGATAAGAAAAAATTATATGCTGGTGACAGATTATGCTTACTTGTTTTATTTTTATTTGGCGAGGTATGACTGTGGGACTTATAATATGAACCCTTTTTGAAAAATTTGTTTCTTTTGACTCTTAAGCGTTTATTATGATTATTTTTTCCATATTATACTTTGGGTGAAACTCTAAAATAATCATTTATGTCTTTCCTTAACTAGATAAGTTTCAATATATTTTCAATCTTTTTATTTTCGAAGGTGGTATGATAAGCTTTCAATTCTTTTAATTGTTTTGCCACCTTTTTATCCTCATTTTTCAAAAACTTCATTTCAAATATCCTAACCGGAAACTTATGTATTTTCAATGAAGCTTTTTCTAGTTTTCTATTCAATAGCATGCTTTCATCATAAAATATATCATAATTATTACATGAATCATTGCATGCTTTGTCAATAGAATTATCCTAAGGAATATCATATGACTCATCATATAACACAACGCAACATTCAACATAAAAATCATCACATGTATCATCGCATGAATCAGTAAATGAGGTAGAGTAAGAGTCATATACCTATTTATCTGTTAATGCTATTACCTCATGAATTACCACTTCCAAACAATTTGAGTTTGACACTATCAAAGTGGTGGCCTCCTTCTCTTAGGTCTCTCCATACTTCTTTTCAAGCTTAACCCAGATCTCCCTCACATTTGTATATGCCATAATCTTAAGCAAAATATTATAATCAAAAGCACAATATAGTAGATCCACGATGTTGTGTGTATAACTAGCTGATGGCTAATTCCAATTTTCATATTTTAATTAATTATAAGTAAGCCAAAATAATAATCTGAATTTGTCCAAGCATCAATTACAATTATACCTAAACTTAAACCTGTTTATTTTGACACGTGTGTGCTAAGTCTGATCAAGAAAAATATATGTTCACCAAATAATATTCAGCAATACATAAACATGCCAATCACACAATCACAATCCACAAGAACACATTTACGTGGTTTGGCCTAAAAATTGGCCTACATCCATGGTAGAAACTCACCTCCAGAGACACTATATTAAATAGGCGGAGATAAATACAAGTACACACAGATTTACCCTTTCTTGTCTTATCAATTTCCTTTGGAAATCAGCCCAAGAATAATCCAAGAAATCCCCCTCTTCGCACTTGTGAAGAACCCTAGATTTTTCCCTATATTCCTCCCTGATTTCCCTACAAGAAATCCCTCCCAAGAAACTAAATCTGAGCTTTTACCTTGCCTTACCTGCGCGTGAACCCCTGCTGGAGATACCCACGCTGCACCCACCTCTTGCTGTCTCCCTCTCTTGCTCGCTGTAGCTAAAGAACCTCTCTTGGCGGTGATGGCCTCCTCGGGTTGTAGGTGCTCTCTCACACAGCTACAAGTCTTGCGCTGCTGGAGAGGACTCGCGGGTGTGGAAAGGGAAACCCTCTGCTCGGGTGAAGAAGACTTTCGTTGTGGCTCTGCAAGAGACTTGTTGCAGGTGTCTCTCATGGCTGGAAAAGAACCTCCTTCTGCGCTGCAAATAGGAAAACTAAAGTCCCGGAAGAACCCCCTACTGCTTTCTATTTACATAAGGAAAATTACAATCATGCCCCTAGAAAAAGAAACCCAACAGCAGCCATTGTATAAAAAAAAACGGATGGTCCAGATTTTTTTCTTTGTTCAACGCTTGACATTCCAACAATTCTCCACCTTGGCAAGCTTGTGATCCTTGCACCTCTTTGGCATCTCCTATGGCGGTTCCTGCAAAACAGACAATAGAAACTTCCAAGGTTAACCAAGTTCGAACAATGTTCAAACTTGGATTTAGGTACTGCTTTAGTCATCATATTCGAAGGATTATCCTCTGTTAGAATTTTTCTTACTTCTATTTCTCCACTAGGAATAATATCTCTTACAAAATGTAGCCTAACATCTATATGTTTGGACCTGTCATGATAAACATGATTCCTAGCCAAATGAATAGTGCTTTGATTGTCACAATAAATTGTAACGGTTCCACTATACATTCCTAACTCCAAGCATAGTCCTTTTATCCATAAAGCCTCCTTAAAGGCTTTAGTCATGGCAATATATTCAGCCTCCATGGTAGACAAGGCTACCACCAACTGCATGTGAGATTTCCAACTAATAGCACTACCTAAAAAACAAAAGACCATACCAGACAAAGACTTCCTGGTATCTAGATTTCCAGCATAGTCAGAATCTACATATCCTTTTAATCCTATTTCACAGTGCATATCCTTTTTACCAAATATTAATCCTTGTTGTTTTGTTCTAGACAAGTATTGAAAAATTTGTTTCAAAGCATGCCAATGTGGTTTTCCAGGTTTGCTCATAAATCTACTCACTTGACTTACAACATAAGATAGATTAGGTCTAAAACATACCATAGCATACATTACACTACCAACCATACTAGCATAAGGTATTCTATTCATAAACAGTGACTCATCTTCAGTTTCAGGACACTGTTTGCTAGACAACTTAACATGCTGTGCAACAGGAATAAAAGTAGATTTAACATGACTCATTCCAAATCTTTTTAATACCTTTGAAATATAAGACTTTTGAGACAAGTAGAGAAGCTTTTTATTCCTTTCTCTAGTTATTTCCATACCAAGTATCATTTTAACAGGTCCTAAGTCTTTTATTTCAAATTCAGATTTAAGCATGCACTTAACTTAATTTAACATATCCATGTCTTGACAAGCAACCAACATGTCATCAACATATAATAGAAAATATATATGACATTTATCACATGGTTTAAAATAAACACAACCATCATAATTGCTTCTACAGAAATCATTTTGAATCATGTAAGAATCAAATCGTTTATACCATTGTCTAGGTGATTGTTTCAACCCATATAAAGATTTCTTTAATAAACATACATGATTTTTATTCATTTCCGTATTAAATCCCTCGAGAGGTTGCATATAAATTGTTTCTTCTAAAGTACCATGCAAGAAAGCAGTTTTAACATCAAATTGTTCCAAATGCAAGTCATGTACAGCAATAAAGGATAATAGAATTCTAATAGAACTATGCCTCGCAACAGGGGAAAATATTTCATTATAGCCTACCCCTTCCCTTTGTGTAAATCACTTAGCCACTAACCTAGCTTTATACCTAGGTGGTTCAACTCTAGGGATTCCCTCTTTCCTCTTAAAGATCCACTTGAATCCTATGAGTTTTTGTTTTTCTGATCTAGGTACCATCACCCATGTCTCATTCTTGTTTAGCGACTCCATTTCTTCTTGCATTGCAAGAATCCATTTTTCAGCCTCTTTACTATCCATGGCCTCCCTAAAAGTCCTAGGCTCCACCTCAATTTCTATTTCAGTAACAGAAAGAGCAAAAGTTGTCGTATTAGCTTCCCCATACCTTTGAGGAGGTGTTATGACCCTCCTCTCCCTATCCCGATCTAGAAGGTAAGTTTTACTTAATTCAAAGGTTTTCGTTTCTGAGTTTTGCTCCTCAAAAACTGTAGCATCTGTTTCTAAATGGTTATGAGAAGTGGAGGGTTGCTCCACCTCATGCTGTGGGTCACTGGTATCAAAGTGCCTAACACTTTCATCTGAATTTTCTGGTTTTCCCCCCATTGTAGTTTCATTAAAAACTACATCCCTGCTAATAATACATTTTTGTTTTCCAGGTTCTACTACCTAGAGCTTATAGCCTTTAACCCCCTTTAGGTATCCTACAAAAATGCACTTCATAGCCCTAGGCTCTAATTTATCAGTTCTAATGTGGGCATAGGCTACGCACCCAAAAACTTTTAAACCCTGATAATCAGTAGGCTTACCCGACCAAATTTCTTGAGGGGTTTTAAAATTTAAAGTTGTGGAAGGACACCTATTAATAAGGTATACAGTAGTGGTCACCGGCTCTGCCCAAAAGGTCTTGGGCAGACCTGAAGTGGCTAACGTGCATTTTACCCTTTCCAAAATAGTCCTATTCATCCTTTCAGCTAATCCATTCTGTTGGGGAGTATCCCTAATAGTCTTATTTCTTGCTATGCCCTCAGCTTTACAAAATTCAGAAAATTCATTTGACAAGTATTCTAATCCATTGTCTATTCTCAGTGTTTTAACTTTTCTGCCAACTTGATTTTCAAATAAGGTTTTCCATTCTTTAAACTTTTCAAAAGTATTACTTTTATGTTTTAGAATATAAACCCATACTTTCCTAGAAAAGTCATTTATAATTGACAGAAAATACCTAGAACCACCATGAGAACTAACCGTAGCAGGCCCCCACAAGTCTGAATGTATATAATCAAGAGTTTGTTTCGTGGTGTGAGTGTACTTCTTAAAACTAACCCTAGTAGACTTACCCAAGACACACTCCTCTCGGAATGACAATTCCTCAAGTTTCCTATCTCCAAGGAGCCCCTGTTTCTCCAGCTCCTTTAGGCCCTGCAGGCTAACATGTCCTAGCCTCTTATGCCACAAGGAAACCTGATTTTCTATCCTGTGATTGATAGGTGAAGCCTCAACAATCACTATCTTTCCTACCAAGGTATACAGTCCATTCTTTAGCACCCCTTTCATCACTGCTAGTGAACCTCTACAAACTCTTAGGCTACCTCCTTTAGACTTAAACATGTAACCTATCTTATCTAAGCTACCCAGAGAAATCAAGTTTCTCTTCAGCTCAGGTATGTACCTCACATCTCTTAGCACTCTTTCCATCCCATCATGCATTAGAAGTCTCATAGTCCCAATACCCTACATTTTACATGACTTATTGTTTCCTAGGATAACATGACCTCCTTCTAAGCATGTAAAGGACTCAAACTAGTTTTTCAATGGACATATGTGGAAGGAACATCCTGAATCTAATATCCATTCTTTTCCTGAATCTCTATCAGAGATATTCAACACTTCCGCACTATCATACCCATCTAAAACTACATCTGCCTTACCCTTTGATTCAGAGGTGGTGGCATTTGCACCATTTTTCCTCTCAGGGCAGTCCCTCCTAAAATGTCCTTCCTTGTGACATGCAAAACATTTTAGTGCCTTGCTCTTAGACTTTGATCTAGACCTCTTGTCTTTTCCTTTCTTGTTCCTCTTTTCCGACCTACCTCTCACATTTAACCCTTCCCCTGACGCTGATTTAGACTCAAACTTAGTGTGCAATTCCCTAGAGTGCAAAACGGCTTGCACATCTTCTAAAGTCAGCCTCTCTCTCCCATACATCATAGTTTCTTTAATATGGCCATATGTGGGATCAAGAGAACTCAATAAAAGAATTGTCTGGTCTTCTTTATCTATACTAATATCAATATTACCAAGATCCAAAAGAGTTTTATTAAATTCATCTAAATGTCCATCAATCAATGTTCCAGGGGTCATTCTAAAGGTGTAGAGTCTAGTCTTCTTATGGAGTCTATTTGCTAGGGATTTTGTCATGTACAAAATTTTTAGTTTTGACAACACTCCAGCTGCCGTATCTTCATTGGCAACTTCCCTAAGCACTTTGTCTCCTAAGGACAAGATAATGGCACTATGTGCCTTTTGGAGGATTTCGGGCTTCACTTTTTCGGTGGAGGGAAAATCTAGTTTCCCCTCCTGTGAAGTGGAGGCTCCCTTCTTTTCTCCAAGAAGAGCCTTCTCAAGCCCCTGTTGTACCAAGATGGCACGCATCTTAATCCTCCATAAACTAAAGTCATTTTTCCTGGTGAATTTTTCTATTTCAAAACTAGCGGTCCCCATCACATAGCCAGGCTCTGATACCACTTGTTGAGTGTATAACCAGCTGATTGCTAATTCCAATTTTTAGATTTTAATTAATTATAAGCAAGCCACAATAATAATCTGAATTTTTCCAAGCATCAACAACAATTACACCTAAACTTAAACCTATTTATTTTGACGCATGTGTGCTAAGTCTGATCAAGAAAAATATATGTTCACCGAATAATATTCAACAACACATAAACATGCCAATCACATAATCACAATCCATAAGAACACATTTACGTGGTTCGGCCCAAAAATTGGCCTACATCCACCGCAAAAACTCACCTCCAGAGACACTATATTAAGTAGGCGGAAATAAAAACAAGTACACACAGATTTACCCTTTCTTGTCTTATCGATTTCCTCTGGAAATCAGCCCAAGAATAATCTAAGAAATCCCCCTCTTCGCACCTGCGAAGAACCCTAGATGTCTCCCTATATTCCTCCCTGATTTCCCAACAAGGAATCCCTCCCAAGAAACTAAATCTGAGCTTTTACCTTGCCTTACCTACGCATGAACCTCTGCTGGAGATACCCATGCCACACCCACCTCCTGCCGTCTTCCTCTCCTGCGCACCGCGGCTGAAGGACCTCTCTTGGCGGTGATGGCCTCCTCGAGTTGCAGGTGCTCTCTCACGGTGCTGCAAGTCTCACACGGCTGGAGAGGACTCGCAGGTGTGGAAAGGGAAACCCTTCGCTCAGGTGAAGAAGACTCTCGCTACGGCTCTACAAGAGACTTGTTGCAGGTGTCTCTCACGGCTAGAAAAAAACCTCCTTCTGCGCTGCAAACAGAAAAACTAAAGTCCCAGAAGAGCCCCTTGCTATTTTCTATTTACACAAGGAAAATTACAATCATGCCCCTAGAAAAAGAAACCCAACAGCAGCCATTGGATAAAAAAAAACGGACAGTCCAGATTTTTTTCCTTGTTCAATGCTTGACATTCCAACACACGACATGTGAATTTGCATGCATCAAGTTAATTTTATTTTCATTTACACGCATACAAATTCCCTTATCAATCACATGCCAATCCCTCCAATTCATAGATTTTATAAAAACGCTCATTCGAATTTTCCAGTGGGTGTAGTTAACACCACAAAATAATGGAGGGCTAGAAGGTGATTGACCCTCACCGAATAGGGATACACCAATGTGAGTCATTGCGATCTTTTGCAAAAAATTTTAAGTCAAGTGCAACGAAGCACTAATACCAATTGTTGGAATTGGTGTATTCCCAAGAGGGTGGGGGGAATTGGGTAATAAAAATTTTCCTCTTATGTTCAACTAAACTAGCAGCAGTAATACACAACCTAGGGTCTTTCTAAGCATATATCAATTGTACAGATAAAAATAATATGTGAAAATTAAATCATGCGCAACATTCACAACATATCAAATATAATATACATATGCAGGAATAAAAAGTGCAAGAAATTAAAAGCAGACCTACAATATGTTATCGGGGTTCGGCCAATACTGCCTACGTCCCTGCCTCAAGTTTACAAGCAACAGGATTCCATTAAAACTCACTTGCAGGTGGAGCGACACCAATTACAACCTCCCTCTCCTTACTGGGCAAGGGAAACCCAAGGTCAGATTAACAGGGTTGACCCCAACCTTTAAAACACCTTAACAAAATGGTGCACCTAATTCTTCTAACCGGGTCTGAATTAGTCTGGTGCTCTCCTAACCGAGTGACTCGTTTTGAGTTATGCTTCCAAGTGCAGAAGTGTTAAGTTGTATCAAGGATGAGTCCAGGATCGTATTCCACAGGGACCACTGAGTATCAAAGTATTTACGCAAGTTTAGTGAAATCGTGTTGTTGAAAAATGGGGTTTGAAAATCTTTTTGGTCTTTTACGATTTTGAAAACAGTAAACAAAGTGAGAGAAGGTTGAGTAAACTATCAAAATGAAACTAAAATTTATCAATTTTCCAAAAATGTAAACCTACTAACGCAATCAAATTAAACAGATTAACTAACACAATTTTTACCAAACACTCGGGTTACGGGTCAATGTCTGCTTGCTTCCATCGTTTACTAATTCCCTAGGCCTTACTCCTCTTCTTGTTAATCCAATCAAGGCATTAATAAGATGAAATTTTATTACTAAACTCGAGTAAATTTGCCACATTCAAACGGAAGAAAATATAAACTCTCATTAAGCATCAACCGAATGTTGTGTAAATTAGTTGATGAAAATCTTAGATTAAATCAAGGTTTTGATGTGCCTAACGTCAACAACAAAACAAGAAGCAAGAGCTAGCGATTTATCAACGATCCCTTCAATTTTCGGTTTTAACTAAATAAAAGTTTAGCAATGATATCATAGGATAACTAATAAATCATGGAACGCAAACGACATCGACCCACAACCCAAGTTACCAAACTTAGCCGCTCATGCTTGTAATCCACAATTTTCGAGTCAAATCAATTCCATGGTAGCTCATTGCATCAATAAAACGAAAGATAACAAATTAAAACAACCCTAACACTTGAATGATAATGAAACACAAGAAAAATACAGACTTTGATCAAACTAACCCTAACTAAATTTAGCTTCAACAAACATAAAAATTAAATCTTGAAAAACCTCAAAACAAAAACACTTTTTTTTTCATTTTTTTTTTTATTATTATTTTTAGAATAAAACCGGGCTTTACCAAACTAATTAAATAATTCAAATATTAATTGAATCGATGGAAAAATTCAACTAAGAGCGATTAAATAAACAATTAAAATTCAACAATAATAAAACTCCCTAACTAATATTCAAAATCCAAAATTTCACTAGTTAGTTTAATAATCAATAATAATAGAGAGGGAGAGAACAGAGAGATTTCAGGCTAGAGAGATGTGCAGAGGCAGCTTGCTTGTTGTGCTGGTCTGGAAGCAGAGCCGAGGGTGCTTCACGGGTCTTGCAGTAGGTTGAGCAGGAGTGGTGGGGATGGAGGCCGGAGCTGTCTGCTGGTGTGGTCGGGTTCCAGCAGGTTGCTGCTATAGCAGGGGTTGCTGTTGCTGGGCTGGAAAAAAGAGGGAGAAGCGCTCGGGTTTGCTGCTACAGTGAAGAGTGGCCAAGATGGTGTTGCCGCTGGTGGTGGTCCGTGGAGTTGCAGAGCTGCTATGCTCTGCTATGTATCTGCTGGAGAGGAGGCCGAAAGGACGGGGAAGGATAAAATAGAGAGAGAGAAGGATAAAGGGAAGTAAACAGGGGAAAGAGAAGAATGGTGCCGGGAGGTCGTGACCGCTGGCTCACGGCTGGTTGGCTGGAAAAAAAAACAACAGAATGAAGAAGAGCCATGGAAGAGAAGAGGGGGTGCAGCGGAGGCACACCGAACAGGGAAAGGAAAGCAAGTATAAATAGGATAGGAGAAAAAAAAAAAACCCTATGACCCGCTAGTAGCTAACCCGACCCGGCCATGCATGGCCGGAAGCATAATGCCCTGAACAAGCTTAGCTTGTGACACCGGGTCACATCAACACAAATATATACATATATATATATATATATTTTCAGTTTTTGTTATTCACAAACACGGTCTGTTTTGACCTTCCTGGAGCCCGTTTCTCACAAAACTCAAAAGATGAAAGTTGTAGAAAATCCGTTTCTCTTTCTCAAAAATTTGAATCATCTCGATCAGAGCTCAGATAGAAAAGTTGTGCACAAAATACGAACAGGTATCGGAATTGGGTCTCGGGACTTTTCCTGCGACAAAAAATTACCAAAAATTCATAAATTGCACAATAAAACTCAAGAATGATAATTTTGGCACTTTATTAAAATATTGGATAATTTTGGACATTTAATTAAAAATATAAACCGTAAAGCCCGGGTTAAGATGTCCAATTACGCAGTTTCGGCGCGTAATCCTCGAGTCTAAGCAATTCGGGACTATTCATAGGGCTAGTCTCCCTCTTCCGACAACCCGTCCAGAATACAACATAAAATAAAATATTTGTGTACAATAAAGTTGCTTATTACACTAAGCAAATATGTACCACTAAGCACAATACAATTAATGCACTCACTGATGATAAGGATTTATGCTCGGGTGAGATCGATCAAGATATATGTATCAACTCTCATATACGTGTATATGAAAATGTGAGAGAGTGAGTTATTTGATTCAATATAATATAATATAATATGAACAACCAAAGGAACGTTGAAAGCCTAATACGATATCTTAACAAATATATTTTCACTACTAAGCACAATAGAGATTAGGATCTAAGCTTGCTAAAATGTCTTATATCAAAAGCACAAGAAAGCTTTCGAATCTGGCAATGAGGATGCCAAGACTCATAAGCAAATAAGAATTCTTCCCAAATGATATTTATCAATCAAATACAATGGGAATAACTTAGCTTACTCTCAAAAATTGATATCAATCAATGCAAGTAAATGAGACTAGTAAGTTTTAAAAATGATGTATATATAAATGCACACAAGATTTGAGTGTTTATTAAAACTTCAAGTTGCAATGCTTTGCAAAAGAAGATGAATAGAACAAATGCACTCTTTCAAAAAATATGCAATCAAAAGAGTATAAGAAAAAGTTTTAACAACGAGCATATGAAAATGTGGGAGTATGAAAGGTTTTAGCACAAAAAGATTTTCAGAGAAAATTTGCTAATCAAAAATGCTAATCACCCTTAATTTGACCAAATGAAAGGGTATTTATAGATTTCCCATAAAATATAATTGTTGGGAACATAAAGGGAATTTAAGGAAAAATTTAACCATGTTTAATTAAAAATTAACCCTTGTTTACCACAGTAAAAACCTGGCAATCCTAGAGGTAAGGTCGACCATGGGAAAGGTTCTGTCAACCACTTTTATAAGTTCAGTCGACTGAGGCAAATTTGAACTACTGATTTAGTGGACCATATCAAGGTGATTTTGAGCCCTTCGTGGGTTCGGTTGACCAAGACAAAGTTCGGTTGACCATTCATATAGCTTCAGTCGACCATCTCAAATTTGAACTACATGGTTTGGTCGACCAAGTAGTTAAGGTGTCAGTGGTTTGTGATTTGGTCGACCAAGGACAGTGCATTCAAAATAGAACGGTTGACCAAGGGAAGTCAATATGTTGACTTCGGACCTATTTGGTCAACCGAGCCAATTTATGCATGTTGGGTTCGGTGTTCCGAGGCTTGGTCAAAAGTTGACTACATGGCACAGTGGTTTGGTTAACCATGGTAATATAACACAAGGCTGTCGGTTGACCGAAGGCATTTTAAATTTACTATTTTGCCCTAAATTCGTCGGTCGACCGAAGTTTGGTCAAGTTTCCTATAGTCAGCCTATGGCTTTTGAGCTTTAAATACTTATCATGCATGCGATGCAGTTGTTACAACCCAAAAACTAAAATGTTTTTACAATAAAAATAAACATCTTCTTCTTCTTTTGCTTGTGTGCAAGGAAAACGACAGATAATGTGAGTTTTAAATCCATCTAGGCTTCCATTTCACCTATTCATGTGTGCGATAGAAGATACAAACATGTTCAAGTACTTTGGCACACACATTAGTAACATGTGGTTTGTCATTATCAAAACCAGAGATCGGACTCAAAAAGTCAATACTTTCCTTTTAAACAGGCAATCAAATTTTGTGTGCCCCTTCTTTTTATACAATACGTAGGTGGTGTGAGCATATGGACCAGAGGAGGTACTAGAATAATGTTTTGATTTTCTTACAAAGTACCCCATGCATAGGTTATTTCTTTTCTTATTTTCAATTCCATTATAACCTATACCTTCTTTATCTATGATCATCTTTTGCAGGCCTAAGAGTTTGTCAAAATTTTCTTTGCCTCTATTAAATGTATGAATGATCTTAACTTGGTCCTTAATTTTTGTTTCTAGGCCTTCAGTTTTTAAATCTTTTAAGCCTTTACAAACACCTTGTAGTTTAATGAATTCTTTGGCAATTGTGTTTGCTTACACTCAAATTCTAAAATAAGAAGATCATTTTTATTATCACTCGAGATTTGAGATCTCAAGACATTTAGCTTTTTTTCCAAATTTTCATTCTTGTTCACTAACTTTTTGATTTTCAAATTTTTTTCTTTTTCAACAAGAATTTTTTATTCAAGTTCTTTCATTGATGCCTCATTTTTTCTTTTTAAAGTAGTATAGTGTTTAAGAACTTTAACAAGAGACCTATGAGTTTTAATAAATTCATTTTTAAGTTCCTCATAAGTTGGTATGCTTTCATCATTAGATTCACTACAAAATTCACTACAAGAACTTTCACGAGATTTATCACAATCATTGCAGGAATCATTTAATGAAGTTGAGGGAGATGAATTTACCTCTTCATCGGTTAAAGCAATGTGGCATGAATTTTCTCTTCCATGATCCGTTGAGCTTGACTCGCTTGGAGTGATAGCCATTTTTGGATTAGTCTTTCCATAACTCTTTCGATTTTCTCCCATATTTGTTTAGCATTTTGACATGCCATGACTTCATGAAGGATGCTAGTATCTAAAGCATACAATAAGGTGTTCATGGCATTGAAATTAATTTGCATTGAGTTTATGTCATTTTCATTTTACTCATTTTATAGTTTGGGAAATTTAACATAATCAACAGTTTTCATAGGCACAACATTCCCCTAGGTAATAACTTTCCAAATCCTCCAATTCAATGCTTTAATAAAGATAGTCATTCTAAATTTCCATTCGTTAAAATTTTCACTGTAAAACATTGGAGGGTTTGTAGATAACCTTCCCACACATGATGGAGATACACCAACCTGAGCCATCATGATCTTTTACACAAATGGTTAAGTGAAAATGCAACGAGGTTTTGATACCAATTGTTCGAATTGGTACATTCCCAAAAGGGGGGATGAATTGGAGATTTTAAAAATTCTAGGTCAATTAAACTAGCAGCAGTATAACTCAACCTAGGGTCTTTTCTAAACAGTTCCAATTCAACCAATATAATGATGCTCAGATAAGCTAAGTAGATAAGGCAGTTCTAGTATTACACAAGCAATCACAAAAACGTAGTTAAATATCCCTGCAATGAATTTAGAAGATATAGAATGAATAAGCAAGCACCATAATGCAAAGACAATAAAGGCACAAAGCAAGCGATATGTTATCGAGGTTCGACAATTGTACCCACGTCCTCACCTCAAGCTCACAAGCAAGAGGATTCTACTAAAGCTTACTTCATGGGTGGAGCGACACCATTTACAACACCCTTTTCTTATTGGGCAAGGGAAACCCCAAGTCAGATTAACAGGTCTGACCATAACCTTTACAACCTCTCCTTAAAGGGGTGGAGAATTCCCACCTCAGGCCATGCTTGGATGACAACCGATCCTTATGGGCTAGATCAACACCCCCTCAGGCCACGCCTAGATTACAACCATAAGTAATAAATTTTGTGTACCAAATAGATGCTTCGTACATAAGTAGATATGTATGAAAATTCAATCTATGCACTCTAGTATGATAAAGATTTAATGCTCAATAGAGCATTTCAAATATATCTCTCAAAACAAGTATAACATGCAAATGTGAGAGATGTAAACAAGTATGATCCTTGATTCTAAAGTGTAATGCACTGTCACGACGCTCTCGAATGTGAACTTGGGATGAAATGGTGTTGGTTTAAAAAATAGTTTTCATGGAAAACAAAGTGTGATGGAGTCACCACTAACCTTTTTAGTGCGGTTAGAACACTTGATTACTACCAAATTAAGGGTATAATTGGTCTAAATTACTAGAGTAGGGGTCAGAAGTACGGTTACACGAGGGGAAGGTATGAGCACCCTTTACACGCCCGTTCTTACAAACGGTACCTAATTAATTAAAAATTATCCAAAATTTAATTCAAAAAGCATTTTATTTTACTCCCCTTTTAAATTTACAAAATGCAAATAAATGAACAATATGTGAATAAATCAATCACACAAATATGTGCATAATATACATATTCCCTTAGAACCGGGGTATACCATACTCCGAAGAGTTCATGCCCTTTGTTTAAATCGTAGGGATAGGAAAATCAAGAAAATAGCTTTACAAAAATACGATCCTAGGTCTTTTCAAATCTGTAGGATTTTCCTAATATAAAAATAATATTTCGGGAGGTTTTGAGATTTATTCAGGATGAAAAAGTGGCAAAAACAATTTTTTTTTACCTCAAAGGATTTTTTTTGAAATATTTTGTTATTTTTTTTAATTTTTAAATAACAAAAAGATAGTTAAAGCAAAATAATGAAAATCAAGACTTAAAAATTTTTTTAGAATTTTCTCCTAAGTTTTTTTTTTAAATTTGTTTAGCATTTTTTATTTTCACGAATTTTTGGATTATTATATATTCAAATAATAACATAACAAATAAAATAGTTAAACCAGTTTTATACTTGTTTAGGGGACCCAAACGATTCGGGAATGAACCAATCAAAGGGGGTCAACAAGTTTTAGGCTCGGTCAAGGCCATTTTGCCACATGTCGCTTTGTGAGCGAATGGACAAAGGGGACGAGGATAAGCTAGGTGGAGTGATCTCAAGCATCCTTGGAGACCACAGATCCAATGGTTGGGAGAGGACCATGCCTCATCAGGATATGCGGAGTGCACTACGCCATGTGTCACACATCGGTGGTGACACATAGCCTTTAAACCATACCATATAAAAACTTCCTTTTTTGTTCATGCCCAATTTTTTTCTCATGCCTCTCTCATTCTCCATTCTCTCCTCCTCAAAGTCCCCTTATCCTCTTTGCAACTCCCTTTCACTCACCTTCTCTTCTCTTCACTCCTCCGCCCTGAGCCTTACCCTCGGATCTGCTTCTTCAGAGAAGAGCCCTTCAAGCTTCGCCTCAGTTGGCATCCTCATCAACGATGATCTCAACCGGGTAGTTTGCTCCAAATGATTTGTCATCGACTCCACCCCTTTCAAACTTTCTTCTCTCTTCCCTCTCTCTCAATGACATTGTCTACATGCTCAAGCTTGTGTCCACCCCATGACCTACCTATGATGATGACCTATTTTCCATGACCCGCGACCTCGCCTCCTCCAATGATGTCTCTATTTCTTCTTCGTTGTCTGTGTTCCTCCGGCCGTCTTCATTGCTGTTCGATGCCTTTTCCATGCAATCCTGAATGGCCTAAAGTGCTAGTTTGTAGTCTCTCAAACTCTCAGTTCTTTACAATTTCTAAGAGGGTGAAGCTGGAGTCCGGGTCCTGAATGCCAAAGGGTATCTTCAGGAGCGATGCTGCGTACTAGAATAGAGAGGGGATTCAGCCACTCAGGTTACTGATGGCTGGACCAAGCTAACTATTCCTCACTCCCCTCTTATTTTCTTTTATTATCATTTTTGGATGTATGATGCATATGATATGAGGATTTACAATTGTTGTGTTGATCTGAATGGTGTTGGTGTCGAGCTTTGATTTTGGGGATTAGGGTTTCTAGCCAAGAGAGTTAGGATTCCGATTTAGGGGTAGAAGATGAGTCAACGCATCTTTTCTCAGTGAGTGAGGGCAAGGGTTGACTCGAATGAGTCAACCTAGGGTGAGCTGGCTTGGGTTACCCGAGCAGGTTCTGTGGTCACCTGTTAGGGATAGTACACATGGGCTTTGGTTATGGTTTTGGGCTTAGGTGATTTTTGGGTATGGACTTTTTGGTTAAAGTTTGAAATGGGCACTGGGGTTAAAAATAGTTTTAATGGGCTGGTCTTAAAACATTTGGGGGCTAGGTATTTTAAAAATGGAACTAGGCTCCAAGGTTTGAAATGGGCTTGGGGGCAAGATTTTAAAATAGGGCCGGTTTGAGGTTTTTTGAAAACAGGGTTTGGGCTTAAAGGTTTTTAAAAATAGGGTTTGGTCTTGGGTCTTAATATCAAAACAAGGACCGAGGGATTTTAAAGTAGTTGGGTTTAGGATGGAGATCAACATGCCTTATGTATCCATTTTACTAATACGATGACACATGGATGACCTCCCGATGTCCACTCCTTTGCTGACAGGGTGACACGTGGACGACCTCCAAATGTCCACTATTGTTTATATCTATTTTACGGGAACACATGGGATTAATTAAAGATCTTCTACTTCTTTTATGGAAGACTTTGCTATTGTGTTAATTTATATTTTTCGTGGATATGTTATTTTAAGATTATTAGGTTCTTGAAGACCATGCTTGAAGACCCAAGTGAAGTATTGAAGCAAAGTCCAACTCAAAATCCATGTTGGCCCTACATGGCTCAAATGGGTCCTACGTGGTTTTGGCCTTCCTTTGGGAATATGTTTAAATTTCAAATTTGAATTGTAATAATACAAGACAACTAAGCTTGACTTGTGTGCTTATAAGTTGGAGTTCCTTGTTTTTTAGTAAGTATTAATTGTGTTAGGTTAATAGTTGTTGAAAGTTGTTGAGAGTTGTTGAGTGTTTAGTACTTTGTCTCTCAAGCTATGCCTATAAATAGCCTTCTTATTGTAAGAACAAGATATAGGAAGTTAAAGTTGAATATTAAATAAGCATCTCTTTACTTGAGCTTGTAAAACATGTTCCTCTCCTTGTGAGTGAGTAGTGCAAGGCTACGGCATTCTCTCCGGAGATCAAGTGGTGAGAGACCACTAAACTATCCAACGACTCCATCAACCCCTCCTCCATCTAATACTCTCACGGCCCCCATCAACACCACATGGCTAGCATCTTTATACACCCACATGATGATCATCATCTACACTTCATTGTTGTGTTCATCTTGTGATTCAAATATTGTACAAAGGACCTATGGTGTGATCTAACTACGTGTGGAACAACGTCAAGTCATCCAAACCAATCTCTTGGTAACTTCAGGACTTGTGTTTGAATCCTTTGCTATATTTTGTGAACCCATGCTAGTAGATTAAAATCACATCTTTGAATAGCCCATTTGATCCATAGATTGCAATATTGGTACTTGCTAGTTAAAATCAATTGTATGAATATTAGTTTGCTAACATAGAACTTTTATTCTTGAATCTTCGAAATAACAACTTTTCAGCATATAACTTGATTCCTTTGTGAAAGAACCAATCAGGACTTAATTTCTGGACAAGTCATACACCTTTCGAAAATCCTTGAACATGTGAAATAAAGCATGATTTATTGTGTTTATGTTTGGATAATTATATTCTTAAATTAAAGTGTTTAAGTGTATGTGCTTGTGTGAGGGTTTAACATAGGTCAACCATTCCCGTCCTACATTAGTTTAGGGGTGCATTGAACCCAAACCCAAGTTTGGGTCTGGGGGTTTGGGTTTGATGGTCAGGGTCACATGGATAGGACCCGAGGAGCATGAAATGGGTCAAGGGTTTGAACTCAATCTTGGGTTCAAGAACCTGAGAAAAAAGGGGGGGTACCTGCACACGGTCTAGTATATCTTGGCCATTCAGGATTGGAATAGAAAGAAGGGAGGTTACCTAGGATCTCAAACTCCTCTGGTCTTCTTCTCCCTCTCGGGTGTTTGTTTAGGTGTCTGGTTGAGACTCTGAGTTTTTGGATGGATTGTTCCCTATTTTGAATTGTTGCTCATTTGTTCTGCCTTCTGCTTTCTCTACTCTCAACTTCTACAAAGTTTCTCCAATTCGGTAGAGTCTATCTTAATTCTTACAATCTCTCCCTACACTTTCTTATTTCTCAATTTTGATGGAGATTTTGTAATGCTTTCTGCTTCATTGTCTACAGTGCGAGCCTTCCTATTTATAGGGAGGCTCTAAGGTGATTTTAGCACCGAATTCCCTAAAGAAATTCCTTTGAGTTGGTAGGGAGTACCTTTTTAACAAACTTTATTCTTGCGTATGTGGATTTTGATTATTTTCTGAATTTTAATTTATCCTCTAACAGCTTGATTTTCTCTTTGAGGCATAAGAAACCTTGTGGGAGTTCTTAGAGATGCTAGCTGGCAGCAAGGGACTAGAGGGGCTGGAATATTTTCCTTGTGTTTTCCATTATATTTTTCATTTTTGTAATTTTTGCATGTACCCCCAAGTTGCCTGCTCTGCAACTCTTATTTGTCCACTCCCTTTTATTTCTTTGTATCTAATCTTCCCTGTAATGTTTCCTACCCACTTGTACTTCACGTGTGCACACGTGCCCCTCCCTTAATGAAAATGTGACATATGTTTGTAATTTTGACTTGACAAAAAACTCACAAATGTCCAATTTTGACCTAGGGAATCCCCTAGTAATGAATTATGACCTAAAATCCTAGAAATTAAAATACCCAATTTTAAAGGACCTAATTTAAAATGAGAGACTCAAATCAATTTGGATCGACCTAACTCAAGAACTCTAGGACTTCAATTATAAATGGAAAAATTCAATTTCCTAAAAATGAAAAGAAAAAGGAAATTAAATAAAAAATGCAAGACCTACTTAACCAAACCTGGCTTAAAGGTGGCAAAAATTTAAATTGAAAAGACTTAATTTTTTAAAATGCTAGATTTAATCCACAATTCTAATGGAAATTAATTTTGAAATCAAATGACCTTACTGAAGGTAAGGATTCAACTAAAAATAAAATAGGACTCATAATAAAAAGACTTGACTCAAATAAATTGCAACTCAAAAATAGACTGAGATCCCAATTCAATATAGAGTGGTGCTCGGTTTGATAGACTCAGCCTAAAAAATGTCCAGCACTTAGGACAATATTTCAGAGACTTGGGACTCAAACGTTGCATTTTGGAAAGGGTTTTCCAATCTCCAGGAATTAGATTCAAGTTTCATTTCTCCGGGTCTTCTCATGAAGGCCTGGTTAAAATTGGGGTGTCTACAGCCTTAGGTCGATCGAAAGTCTAAAACATCTTTTCCAGCGTAATCGGTAGACCAACCTATCATGTTTTAAAATGGGTTAGCCGACCGGCCTTGATAACTTGGTAGACCATCCTCAAGGCTAGGTGACTGAACCTATGAAGGTTTGAAAGTCGCTTTGGCTCAACAGATTGGTCGCTCCTATAGCCAACCAAACCTGCGTTGAAATTCAAATGGCTGTGTGTGTGTTCGGCTGACCAATGCTGAAGGTCAGCCTCTCGGGTTCAGCAATTTTTACGGTGATTAATGAGGGTTAATTTTCAATTAAACTTTTTCAAAATATTGGTCGTGTTCCTAATGGTTATATTTTTTGGAAAATTTATATATACCATTTCATTTCACATAATTAGTCAGAGATTAGCATTTTTTATTAGCACAAAAACCTCTTAAAATTCTTGAGCTATATTTTTCTTATCCTTTTAAAGAGAGCTTTGGTTCTCAATCTCCACTTGCAGATTATTGCACTTGGTAGATTGATTGGTCGTTACTGTGAGCATTCACATTTGTTTTCAAAAATACTAACTCTTGCATACTCATTTTGATTTTAAAATATTTTGAGAGTTAACCTTAAAGTTCTTCCCATATTTTTATTGATACATATATTTTTTCTTTGGAAAAAATTTCCATAGCTTGGGTGTCTTTGCATATTTATTGCAAGACTCAAAGGCTTTATTTATGATTATTGAAAAATAATTTTTGGAAGCTAATCTTCACTGCCACCTATACTTCTTTGTTGAAATATATATTTGTGGTAGATATTTCAATGTGCTTTGAAATCCTTGATAAATACATTAAGTGCATTACACTTTAGAATCAAGGATCATACTTGTTTACATCTCTCACATTCGCATATTATACTTGTTTTGAGAGATATATTTGCAATACTCTATTGAGCATTAAATCTTTATCATACTAGAGTGCATAGATTGAATTTTCGTACATATCTGCTTATGTAAGAAGCATATGTTTTGTACAAATAATTTATTACTTGTGGTTGTAATCTAGGCGTGGCCTGAGGGGGTGTTGATCTAACTCGTAAGGATCGGTTGTAATCCAGGGGTGGCCTGAGGTGGGTATTCTTAGCCCCTTTAAGGAGAGGTTGTAAAGTTTAAGGTCAGCCTCATTAATCTTACTTGGGGTTTCCATTGCCCAGTAAGGAAAGGGTGTTGTAAACGGTGTTACTCCACCCGTGAAGTGAGCTTTAGTGGAATTCTCTTGCTTGTGAGCTTGAGGCGGGGACGTAGGTACAGTTTCCGAACCTCGATAGCATATCGCGTGTCATTGTACCTTTATTGTCTTTATATTCTAGTGCTTGCTTGTTCATTCTATATCAGCTAAATTCATTGCATGGATATTTAACTATGTTTTTGTTATTTCTTGTGTAATACTAGAACTACCTTATCTACTTAGCTTATCTGAACATCATTATATTGGTTGAATTAGAACTATTTAGAAAATACCCTAGGTTGAGTTATATTGCTGCTGGTTTAATTGGATTAGAAGTTTTAAAATCTCAAATTCACCCTCCTCTTGGGAATACACCAATTCCAATTGATTCGTTCTCCAATTCTTGCGATTGGGCTGATTCTCCAATCAATGGAGATTCTGGCTGCGAGTATGAGGAGGGAACATTTCAAATTTTGTTTGATCTTTTGCAATATTTCACTAGGAGATTGTTTCCAAATTTGTTTTTATCCAAGGTATCTCTGCGCGTATTTTATTTTCTCTAATTTCTTCATTTAACATCTCTTTGGTTCACTTACCTTTCTTTCCAATTTGGTGGACAGGGATCCTGAGGGTACTTTAAAATATTCCAGTGTGCACCAACTGAATATTTTTTATTTTTCTATAGTTTCCTTGTATTTCCTTTGTATTTACTGTATTTATATGCAATTCTCTATATTGTATAGTATTTCCTCTTATTTTACTATATTGTATTGTATTTCCCTATATTTCCATGCACTTACTGTATCTCTCTGCACTTCCCTCTACCTCATGACTTGGGCACATGCCCGCTTAATGAAATGTTTATTTGGTTATGCATGCCTAAGACTTATTCACTCATAAAAACAAATAAGAGTTAAAACTGAGACATCGCTAAAAAAAAAAAAAATGGAAATTTTAAATTAATCCAAGAATTGACAGGAATGACTTTACCAAAATCCCTAACACCAAAAATTTTAATTAATGTATTAGCAAGGGCTAGGTAAGCACTTATGAACATGACTGTATGATTACATCAATTATAGCCCTCACTTAGGAACGATTAATAAAATAACCCCACCTTTAGACCAAAATCTGGACTATTTTGACATAAGACCTTTATTTGCTTAAAATGGATGATTTGAACCATACTTAGGGTGACTTGGGAAAATTAGGTTGTCTACAGTAGACACGATTCCAAATTTTCATTAAATTGGTTCCTTGCTACCAAAACTTGGAAAGCTTTTGCCCTAGTTTGCTCAAGTCTATATTAATGATACTGGGCATGAAATTATAATAGGATGAATATTATAGATAGTCATGGAGAGAGAGAACCAAATGAGAAATGTGTGTATGAAATGGACTGCGACTAATAGTAAATTAAACTAATTCTTATACAAAGCTTTCTTGCAGTGCTCAAGATATGAACGTGAGAAAGGTTTCAAGATTTTCATATTTTTATATTAAGTTCTCAAGATGGAAGGCAACATATATATAGACAATGGGAGAAGAAATTGCAACATCATTTGGTGGGTAAAGAGCTTAAGAAATTGTTGGCCTAACAAGACTTACAAATCTTATTTTGATGATAACAAATCAAGGTAACTTAACATATTTTGGTTAAGTGATGATGTTTCAAGAATCAAGCATATGAGTTCAAGATCAAAGTGCTCCCAAACTTTGTTGAAAGACTAAACTCCAAAGACAAGTGGTCAAAAGAAAGCTTAAAGCGTACTTGAAGCATGGACTCAAAGATAGAAAAATCTGATGAAGCTTAAAGCATATTAAAGCTTGAAGACAATATGGACTCAAGAAATACAAGCATAAAGACTCAGTTCTTAGAACATTTAAGTTTTTAAAGAGTATTATGTAAGTACTTCATTTAATGTTAATATGGATGCATCGAAGCTCTTAGGTTTCATTATTGACTTAGAGACCAAATTTTGTAAACCCCAGAAAATATTTTCAAAAGTCTCAAAGCAATCTGGCAAGTATGAAAGTTAACAAATGTTTTTGGAAACAAAAATGAAAAAGCATATGTTATTGCACGTTCACGTGACTGACCTTGTCTGGGCAGGCGACTGTTCTTTTATGCTGAAATTAATTGGGAACACAGAAAACGCATAGTCGACTGACCCCATGAGTACAGGAAATTGAACCTATTTTGACTTTGAAATTTTGCTGTTTTTTAAAAGAACCGGCGATTGACCCCGATAGTACAATCGATTGTACTTCGCAGCGATCAAATTTAAATAGCGAAGAAAAGTTTCCAAATTTAATTTCTTAAACCTCAAACATTATGAAAACTTGGGAAATACTCAAAGGAACTTAGCGAACATGAAATAGAAGATTTTTTCATCTATAAATACATGGGAAACCAAAGGATTTTAGATACCAAAAAATTGCAAACAACATTCAACCTATATTATTCATACCCTTCAAACTCTCACTGCATGCACTTTGCTAAAGTTTTTTTTTTTTTTTTCTTTTTGCTGAAATCCATGCTGATCAAATCACATGATTCTTTGTTCACTTACTGAGAAATTCAAATCTAAAAGAGAACCTGGTGATAAATATATGAGCATCAATTTTTTCTATATTGATATTTAATTGAAGTATTTTCTATTGTGCATTCGATTGTACTAATCAGCTCTTTTTGGGAGTGTCATTATACACAAATTGTATCTTGTTATTTTTTATGGTTCAAGTTGTTAGATTATTGGACTAGAAGGAGAGGATTCTTGCTAGGGATATTTATTGATAGTTCAGGGGATTGGATTGTTGTGCTAATGAGAGGGGATTTTTGTTAGGGAGGTTGTAACTTTGGCCTAATAAAAAAAAAAGTTAGAAAAGAAAATTCTCACAACGGTTTTCTTAGGGCAAGGATGTAGGTCTTGGACCAAACCTTGTAAAAACACGGTGTCACTCTCTTTACTTTACTCTCTTTAATTTTCTGCACATAAAAATTGCTTGGATGTTTAGTTAATTGCTGAAAATTAATTTGACTTTGATAATTGCAGAAACCTTGATTAAAGAAAGTATGTTGATTGCGGAAATCTTGATTAAAGGAAGTACGTTGATAAATATCAAAGTTCATTAACCAATTCAAGCTTAAGTAACTTGTTTGATCTCAAAATTTGAATTTTGGAAGCTTGCTGAAAGTTTTACTTTATTGTGAAAACAAGTTTACCTTATTGATTGGATTGAGTATTGATCATTGCAAATCAATTATACTTGTGTGATTAATATTGGTTAAAGTCAAATGATTTCTTAATCATTGTGTTTGTGTGTGATAGCTAAAAAGAAAGATAAATTGGGATTCAAAACTAACTAAAGAAACTTGTTAAAAGAATTTGTAAAAAGAATTTTTTTTAAATCCCAATTCACTCCCCTCTTGGGAGTAGACCTTACTTTTCAAAAATGGTTACAAAGAACGCATGAAATATGTGCTTCTTACACATCATTTGGATACCTATTATTCCTTTTTTTAGGGATTTATGGATAGAAAATAATTTGAATATGAGTGGGGAACTAGTGTCAATTAGAATATTATGCATTTAAATTCAATTTTGAGAAAATAATACATACAAATATTGGGCAATGGACATTTGTTTAAATAATTTATTATTAGTTGTTATGTAACCCTGACCAAAGTTGACTTAATTATAGAAGATGTAATCAAAAATTTGTCTACATCAATCTAAATAAAATTTTAGGGGATGCTATTACTATTGCACGAGTAAGCATTTGAAATATGTTACAACATTACATTATGCAATGGCTATTATGACTATATGCACAAATCTATAGTTTTTTTGTTTTTTTGTTTTTACATTCACGTGCAAATCAAGGTGGTTGGATATTTAAGATTAGATGTCATATATGAATAGTTAACGCATTAAGGATAAGTTGGACACAATTACAAAATAAGTATTTTGATTGAAGATAAAACAACATATGATTAATCTTAATATATAAACAATTTAATTGTGTTGGAATTGGTGTTTTCCCAAAAGGGTGGGTTAATTGGGTATTTAAAAATTTATCTCCTAGGTTAAACTAGATTCCACAAGCAGGATTACACATACCTTGGTTCTTTCTATGTAATCACAAACCTATCAAATATTCAAATAATAAACATAAACATACAGGTGCAGAAAGTAAATTGTGGAAAATAAAACTAACACCAGATATGTTATCAGGGTTCGGCCAATGCTGCCTATGTCCCCACCTCTAACTTGCAAGCTCGATGATTCTACTATGAATCACTTAATGGGTGGAGTGACACTAATTACAACCAGGTCAAATTACCAGGGCTAACCTCAACCTTTACACACTCTCCTTACGGGGCGGAAAAGGCCCTACCAATCCTTACAGGCTAGATCAATGCCTCCTCAGGCCACGCCTAGAATACAACAATGAATTACAAATTTGTGTACAATTCAAATTCTTCTAAACATGATGATTACGTTCCAATACGCACATGTAATAATCAAAGCACATCAATATGATGAGAACTATGAGCCTAGTGCAATATGTGTGCTAACACTCAATCTTATGTCAATAGGCAATCTAATGCAAGAGTGTATTATCAAACTATCTTTGAAACAATACACACACACACAGCAATATATATATATATATATATATATATATATATATAGGTATGTATCAATCACAAGTAGGGTTTCAAAGATTTCTAATATAATGATCAAATATCTCAAAAAATGATCGAAAATATTATGCACAAGAGATATTTGAGTATAAGCTTGTAAAAGAAATATTTTGCTTCACAAATCATAGTACAAGCTTGGGAGTCTTGCAATACAAATGCTAAGACTCAAAAGCTGCCAAGTTTTCCCCACACAATGGATTTATTGATTAAATCCTAGGGGGGGGCGGGGGGGGAGGGGACTTTGTGCTAAACTCTCAATTGAAAAGCAATCACACAATCACAACAATGAGAGTTTTAGTAATGGTGAGCTATGTAGGATGATGTAGGATACTCTCATTTAAGATTATTTTTCAAAGGAATGATCAGTGGAAGAGTATATGGCTTTGAATTTAGAGGATATTTTCTTAATCAAACTCCCTAATCACTTGTTAATCTTTGCAAATGAACCCATATATATAGAAACACTCAAAAAATAACCATTGGGGATACAAGAGGAGTTTTGGAAAATGTTTAATGAGCTTTAATTAAAAATAACCCTTGTTTTACCTCGATAAAAATTAGACTACCCGAGAGGTTTGGTTGATCGTACAAAGGGTTCAGTCAACCACTCTAGGAGGTTCAATCGATCGTTGCCTCTTTCAACTACCAATATGGTCAATTATAATGCGGGAAATTTTGAGTGATCCAAGGTTTGGTTGACCAGGCTAAGTTTAGTTGACCAAATTTAGAGGTTCAATCGACCAAGCCATTTTTCAACTTCAAGTTTGGTCGACTAGGGTGTTGGGATTTCCCCACTTGCCAATATGGTCGACCAGGGCATTGATATTCATTTTAAGGATGGTCGACCAAATGGTCAAACTTTTGACCTTGGGGAGGTTCCGTCAACCAAAGGTTCTCTGTATGTTAGGGTTTAGTCGACAAAACACACTAACTTTGTGCATTCAAGTCCTGATTTGAGTTTAAAGATATGTGCAGGGACCTAGGGTCTATCTAAGGTCAAGGATCTTTAATTTAGCCAAAAAAACCTTGCATCAGTCGATTGAAGTTAGCCCTAAAGTCTATCTATGGTCATTACTAAGCTTATAGTCCTACCATGCATGTAGATGTATTAATTATTACAGACCTTGCATTATTATTACATACTCAAAAGGTAAAATGAAATATAAAAATACAACTTGAGATAGACAAGGGTATCATGCTCTCTTCCTCAGCAAATCCATGGATTGCACCGAATGATGTGCTCATTTGAGTGCTTCTCAGTTACCATTTCTCATCTGTCATCTGTGCTTAGAAAAGTAAACCTGCTCAAATACTCAATGCACAAAGATGAGATACTGTGGTTTGTCATAATCAAAACAGGGATATGACCAAAAAGTCAACACATTGGCATAAAGGTAGCAAAAGTATGTGATATTTAGAGATTTCAAAGTAATGTTATGTTGTATTACATTATTTATAGATAATTTATTTGATTTGTAGTCATTACACTCCCTCAAGCAATGTCCATGCTATTGAATTTCAAAAACAAGTATTACAAAACACCTATATTTTGTTAACTTTATCCACTAAAGACAAACTAAAAATGCTAAGGAATCATATCCAATGTTAAGGGGTGTGATACGTAAGCCTTACGACAATTGTAATCGTAGTGCCTTTTGTTTCTCTTAATTTGCAAACCAATTGCAACTTGAAGCGTGTTTGATCTTTATAGGTGTGAGCCATATTCAACATCTCCTAAACTTAATCTTGCAAATATTTGTTGCAAATATTCTTGTGCATACTTGAAAATATTTATCTGTGTAAGGCTAATCATCATCATCTCTCACTCTTTATTATTGAAAAATACTTTTGGAAATGTTATTTTCTTTGGACTTTAGATCTTTGATATACGCATAGTGAATATTTCATACCTAAGTCAAAGATCATTTATATTACCCTCTCACACATTATTTGATTAATATATCTTTGGGAGGTGAATTTCACGAACTCTATTGAGCATAAATCTTTATCATTTGTGAGAGTGTTGATCATATTGTCGTACATATCTACTTAGTGTAAGAAGAAAATTTATTTGTACACAAAATTGTTAAATATTGTTGTATTCCCGACATGTGGTCGGAAGAGGATTGCACTGGCCTGTAATGTGCACCGGATTGTTTAAACCTGGTTAAGAAAGCACCAGATTACTTAGACCCAGTTAAGAAAGCATCGAATTGTTTAGACCCGGTTAGGAAAAATAGCTACACCTTTCTAAGGTGTGGTTGTAAAGGTTGGAGTCAGCCCAGTAAATCTGACCTGGAGTATTCCTTTACCCAGTAAGGAAAGGGTATTGTAATCGGTGACGCTCCACCCGTAAGCAAGCAAAGTTAGTTGAATCCTCTTGCTCATTAGCTTCAGGCAGGGACGTAGGCAAGTTTGGCCGAACCTTGATAACATTTCTTGTGTCTGATTTTAATTCCTGCAATTTAATTCTTACACTTGAATGTTTATGTTTTATCATTGTGTGTGATTGTGAACTACTGGTCCTGATATATGTGCTTTGAATATTTGCTCATTTAATTGCTTAGGGATTTGAGACTATTTCAGAAAGACCTTAGGTTGTGTATTACTGACTGAGATTTGAACCTAACCTAAAAAGGATAATTATATTGACCATATTATGTAATACCAACACACAAGTAACTCACTACTTTGTTAGTAAGCATAATTGTTAGATGTCCTAGCTCGGGAGTATATAGTCTAGAGGGGGGGGTGAATGGACTCTTTTATGGAATTAAAAATTTTTTCTACAAAATAAAACACTTGACAAGATGCAAGCAATTATATCACAATATATGAAATTTAAATCATACACAAGACAAATAATAAAGACTATAGGGAGAGAAAATCAACACCTGTATTTTTACGTGGTTCGGCACCAAGCCTACATCTACGCCTTGAGACCAACTCAAGGATTCCACTATATGATCTCCTTCACCGGCGGAGAAGCTTTACAACTCGGGAACAAATTCCTACCTGCTCACCAAGAGCCTCTTCGGTTCACAAAGAACCTTCACCAAATGGTCCACAAAGAACTTTATAAGAAGATGATAGAAATATAATATGATGCTCCTCAAATGAGCAAATGTTAAATACAAAGCAAACCTCACACTATCTCTCAAGTAATGAATCAAACACAATTAAAGAGCAAGAGAGAATGAGCACTTGTGAATGAAAAACAACAATGCAAAGTGCTAGGTGCTTAGGTTTAGGTGTAAAAAAATATTTTTCATTAAGAATGGTCAAAAGCCTTCAAAACCATGTTAATACAAGTCTAATAGCATGTATTTATAGCCCAAGAGCCTTAGGAGCCATTAACTAGCCAGTGGGGGGAAGAAAAGATATTTTATTTGGCAAACTAGCCATTTTTCGCCTGTTAGCGTCATTCTACATGTTGGACTCGTCGACGAATCCCCAGTGTTTGTCGACGAGGTCCATGAATCAGAATAAGTCATAAAATGAAAGTTGTGTAATTTTGTCTTAAATTTCTAGGGACACCAAGATCGTCCCATTTGGACTTTTCTACAAAATGTTATGCCCAAAATACCGCAAGGTGTTGAGGACTCAAGGCTGCACTACGATAGTGACGATTGCTTTGTTTTTCCTTATTAAAAAGTGTTTTAATGACTCAAAACATTCTTAGAAAAAAGTATATGAAATATATTATGTCTAATGAAGATTAAAACTTGTCCAAGTGAGTTTTCCCATAAATATAAGATATCTTGTTTTATGAAAACATATTTGAAAACTCGTTTCGATATCTTATATGCTTAGTATGTTCTTTATTGAAAATATGCTTGACTTTTAGGACTTTAGGACGTAGAACCAGTTTTGTAAAATCGGGACCAAGTTTTGAAAATGTTTATAACTTATATATTACTTAACACTTGTCCCATTTTGAAAACTTAATTGAGTATAGGATTATTTTGACAACCTCTTTGTTTTTACTTTGAAAACTATGAATTGTGAGTTTGTTACTTTTGTGCAGATCCTATATGCTCATGTGTCCTAGTATGCTTATGCAATGGCTCAACTCTTACTCAGAAATCATGCAAGACACACCCCACAAGAGTTAATACGCACTCACTCACACAACCTTTATTACAATTAATTTATACACAATAAAAACTCTGGGTTGTGCTTTCGTGCTTCTGAGTCAGTGTCCTTTCGATTTTTTCTATTTGATGTTTACTAGGTCCGATCTTTGCTTCTGATTTGGTACCTCTGTGTATATGAAACTTTGTACCTATACTAGATAAGATCTGCAAGGATGGAAAATACTAGAAACAACAAATAGGTTAATATCATCAAAACATATAAACTAAGATAGTGTAACTGACAGGGCTAACATTCTCCCCATTTTTGATGATGTCTAACCTATTAAGAATCTACTTAATCTTTGCATTTGTGTTTGTTCTTACTAAGGCTTATTGTGCAAAGATAATCTTACTTAGAACCACTAATGGGTTGTTATCATCAAAACAAGACAATTAAGCTCACGTAGCCTCTAAGGCTAACAAAGACTACAAAGATAAAAGACACCTATTTTAACCAGGCTGCAACTTTGGTCAATCGGGTATTTTTTTTACCAATTTAGGGGTGGGAGAAGAGCGACGAGGGAAAAATGGGAATGTTGCACAATTCTCTAGGAAGTTGTTTATTGGTTTTTGGTTTGCTAATCAGCAAGGGCTAGTGTCTAGTAGCTAGCATAGAATCACATGGTGATGAGAGCATGGCTACCTGGATTTAGGAATAAAGTCACATGCCTCCAAGAAAGTCAAAGTGATTTTTCTTGAAAATGACTATTCGAATTTGAGAACAAAGCCACGTGCCACCAAGATAGTTCAAGTAATTCTAGTGGGAAGACGACCACTTGGATTAGGGAACAAAGCAACATGCCTCCAAGATAGTCGGGGTGATTTTTCTGGAGGAATGACTATTTGGATTTAAGAATAAAGCCACATGCCTCTGAGATAGCTAGAGTATTTTCTAATTGGAAAAATGATTTGGCTGGAAAAATGTTATGATTGAAAAAAAATGGTATGATTGAAAAAATGACTAGCCCCATGCCTCTAAGATGGCCCGAGGATTTTCTAACTGAAACTTTTGTTATTTTTTTTTATTGATTTGGTCATGACCACCAAGGATTGACTTAAACAATCGAGATAGGGGAAAACCAACATCAACTGCCCCAGTGTCAAGATAGACAATACCAATTTGGACCAAGGCCAGGGTCCCAATTTCCAGGCGGATGACTTGATATGGGCCTGGGTCTGGTGCCCTAGTTTCAGAGTAGGCAACGCAATCAGACCTAGGTCAGTGCCCTAGTTTCAGAGAGGATGATTGGATTTAGACTGGGTTAGCTGCCCTAGTTTCAGAGCTATTGAATCAATTAAAGCCTAAGATAGTTGCCCCAGTTTTAACAAAAAATTTCTTAAACCACGATGGAAAACGGATGCACAAAAGTTTATTCAAAAAAGTATGCAGAGATGATGTGATGCGATGTATGGACGTATGTATGCATGTTGCTACCGATAATGCAGGGACGTAGGGATGTATGCCTATTGCTATGAGTATGTGTATATGTATGTTTTTTCTTTTCATTTTTTTATGAAATGCATGTCACGTGCAAGCTTTCTTTCTCCAATGTGTCTGTAATAAAAAAAAAAAACCAACTTTGAATTCCAAACTGATATGGACACCTATAAATTGGTTCCCCTAAAATATGCCCTAGTTGAATTCATCTATAACCAATCTTTTCCATCTTCCATCTCATCCTTAATGTTTTAAAATGAATATGCAATCAGATAACCCAATCATGGAAAGGAATGCTCAACCTTTTTTGTTTTCACTTCACTTTTTGTATTTGCTTAATAGGGAACAATTTTACTAGTGCTTTGATATGGATATCAATGGGCTAACCCTTTTATTTTCATGGTCATTAGCTTCCTAAGTAGAGATTCTTTCTTGCTCATATCAAGCTTTCTATCTCGAGTTAAAACTAGCGTCTCATCAAAAAATCCGATCAATATTTTGATCTCAGGGTGAACTTTAAGACACGAGATGAAATGTAGGCTAGAGATTTAGATTTTAACAAGAATAAGGAAACTAAAGCTTAAAAAAATCCCATCCCATAACAAAAATTTCTACCCCAGTTTGGGTGCCATATTCGCAAAGTGTTAACCGAACTTGTTATTTGAACAAGCTGCCTAAGAACTTTTTCAGGATCAGATCATTATGTAGTTCAGACTCAATCATTGAGTCTGACAAATCATTTAAGACAACAATACATACCAACCTGGTTAGGACTTTCATTTGGACCATAATGTAGGCTGGGGGTATAGGACCGAGAAGAAAGGGTACAACAGGGCTCAAATTTGGCTGAACTTAAAAAAGGTAATCTTTGGTCAAAGATCACATATGAGGTATGTCGCTTTTTTTTATTTATTTCTATTTCATTATTTTTTATTTTTTCTGTGTTTTTTTCTTTTACTACACCCTTCGCTTTTCCTTTCATGTAGGGGTATTGGCTCTATTTTGATTTGAACCTCATTTTGGACTAATCCTTTTTTTGACACTGCCCCAGTGTGGGGTGTGATCATTTGACGGGTTGAATGAAGAAATCGAATTCTTTTAGGCTCGAGAAGGCTTGCAAGGGATTTCTTCTTTGGTTTTCTTTTGGGTTGAAAATAAGAAAAAAAAAAAAAACGGCCCATTGTCCCTTTAGTAGTGACCATTGCCCCAAATGACTTGTCAAACTTTAGAAGACCCAAACTAAGGTTAATTTTATGGTGCACTGACTTTTAAGAAAAAAATAGTATATTTTTAGGTTAAATTGGATTGGCAAGTGGAAAATAACTATTTAGTTTTTTCTAGGAAAACTGATCGACCAAGAATGGCCGCCCTTCATTTGATTATAATATAGTCGTCATACTTTTAAGATTTCAATAAGCCAATGTGAAGCTTGATTTTTTTTTGGTTTATTAGTTTTTTTTTTTTTTAAATGTCCTATTGAATAGGGTCATAAAACTAATTAACTACTGATACCTCCTTCACACAAGCCAAATATCTCTGGCAACCCTCTAGCAACAACCTCCTCACCTGAATGGCGAATAAAAACTATGGTAGGGCACGCATGCATGACCCCACAAATCTATACTCCTGTCCTCTTGAAGGTTTGATTACTACCTCTCTCTGATAACAGTCTATACTAACAAAGTTAGCAGCTAGCCAATCAATCCCTATAATTGCCTCGAACCCATGCATATTTAAAATTACCAAGTCAGCTGGTAAAGGCCTCCCCTAAATACAAACTAGATAGTTCCTGAGTACCTTTCTACACAATACTACAGCCCTAATCGGCGTAGACAATGACAAACTGATATCTAGCAACTGAGTTTCTATGCCACAAAATTTAACAAATTCCAGGGCGATAAAAAATGAGTCACCCTTGAATCAAACAAGGTAGTAGCTTTATATGACAGTATTGAAATAGTACCTGTCACGACATCTTTTGCCTCCTCAGCATCTCTTGGTGTCAAAGCATAGACTCATGCTGGGGTGGTATTCCTCTGCTAACCGCCTCGAGGTGCCTCATGACCTCCTTTATACGGTCTAGAAGTAGACACAATCACCGGCAGTGCTCAGCAATCTCTTGCTATATGGCCAGGTTGATATCACTGGTAGCATATCACCTCCCTGACCTAACACTCTCCTGGGTGTCTCTTATAGCATAAAAAAAAAAATAGGGGGCATCGGTCTACCCTGTACTACTCAGCCTCTCATCCCTTGTCTCCGACCACCTCTAGTATCGTGCATTCTCCATGACCCCCGACTGAAAACCCGGAGGTGTGGGCCTCTTCCTCTGACTCTATGCCACAGTGGTACTGGTGGGTGTGTGACCAATCTTCCCTCACATGAAGGGGATGCACTAACACGAGCCATCATTATCTTTTAACTAAATGATGTCTAAGTTTAAGTTACGAGACTTTGATACCAATTGTTAGTTTTGGTGCAACCCCAAGACGGGGGTGAATTGGGTAATTAAAATTTATTACCTAGGTTTACTAGTTTTACCAATAGTATAACACAACCTAGGGTCAATCTATGCAATTTATAAATTAAACATACACATAGAGAAAAGTAAACAATACACGCGATATGTTATCGGGGTTCGGCAAAATTTCCTACGTCCCCGCCTTGGCTACACTAGCACAAGGATTCCACTACTGCTCACTTAATGGGTGGAGCGGAACCGATTATAGCCAGGTCAATTCAAGAGGCTGACCTCAACCAACATGCCTTACTAGGATGGCACACTAACTTTCCTAATCGGGTCTAAGCCAGTTCGGGACTATTCAATGGGGCTAGTCTCCCTCTTCAGGCCCGCGCCACGAATACAACCAATGTGTACCCAAAGTGGGGTATCGAGTAATCAATTCATCATGTATAAACACTCCTAACAACAGAATTCAATATTTACATACCATTCCAAATACAAATACCAGAGTACTATATATCTATTCATGCATATATACATTCCCACAACTCCACAAAATACCCCAGTGGATTTCACAAATCACACTTCCCCAACTCAAAACACTTACCTTGTCTATCAGGGTACTAGCTCCCCTCTATCTCGGAGCTCTATCCACTGGTCTATTATGATTCCCTGAAAAGTTTCAATATTTGGGTGAGACACCTCTTATTAAGTCGGAATAAATTATTTACAGTGTGTGGCACATGAGTTCAATTACTTCATATCACATTCCATTTTAATAAATATATCAACTGGGAGAATTTATACTTATATGTACTCATAATCATATACGTATGTAAAACATAGTTACATAAGTTTTCATATCATTTTCATAATCATATACGTATACTTTCTTTTCTCAATTCTTATTCATATACTTTCATATCATAAACATATTCTTCTATTTCCTATATCATATACATACTTTCTTAATTCTCATATCGTATTCATATTCTTTCAGTTACCATATTTGTTTTCACATTTCCTAGCTTATGGGTGTGAACCCGCATGTAGCACATCGTATCTGTAACCCATGGTTGTTCATTTCTCATATCAATTCATTTCTTTCATCACTCATATTCATATCCACATTTTCCAGCTCATTGGTGTCCACTAACATATAACACGTAATGTCAGTAACCTATAGCTATTCATTCCACTTTTCATTTTCATAACATTCCCTAGCTTATGAGCATCGACCAATATATTACACATCAATTTTGTAGCTCATGGCTCACCTAAGGATATTAACATCATCATGTATCACCCCCATGATGGGGTTTTGTGGCTTGAAGGCTGGACCTAACCACGGTTGGCCTACCTGGTTAGATCAAAACAATGAACATATCTGTAGTACAATTGGCCTGCCCACACTTGGTCTAGACTCTAGGGGACAACACAACCCTTCGCACTGGCCCAATCGACTGCCACGCCACACGCTATACAAGTCGTGTGGTTACACTAACACAATGCTAACAACGGTACCATGCTTTTAGAATCATTCTGATCCATCAGGGTTCTCATTCCATTTATGAGTATTCACTTTTCATTATTTCAATGTATATCAACATGTCAGTATAATTTACATCATTTCTGTATCATTCTATCATTTCTGTATAATTTATAGCATTTTTACACTATTCTCATCTCATGCCGGTATATTTCTTTTAGCATATTTGTATAACACACATCTCATCATTTCATTTATACATATATATATATATATATATATATATCCCATTTTATCATTTCTCAATGAAAACATATCTATATAACACATTTATCCTTTCCTAGTAAAATACACCTCTATTCACAATTCATCATTTCTAAAAAATACTCATCAATATATCACTTTCATCATTTCTCAGTAAAATACACATGTATATACATAGCAATACTCTCATGTCTTCACATTTGAGTAAAACATTTTCATACATAAAACATAACATCATTTTTCAGTAGAAAACATACATCTCAATTTCAAACACATTCCCAATATAAAATTACTAATTTATATTCCTCTTGCCACACAATTTTTCACCTGATATTCTTATTATAATAATTGCAGTGAATATATTATAATCTCATTTTCACATATGTACACAAAAGTAATTTTCAAAAATAAATGTTATAATTTATTCCCCTTACCTGCTTACTGAGAGGCTTGCTAAAATCCCCAATCCCACGCTCGCGGCGTTTGAAATTTAAAACCCTGAAATTCATGTTTCCTCCTAAATAAATCAATTCAACTCCTAGAATATTTATCATGTACCATTTCCTAGGCTCCAAACACTCCAAATTACCAATAAAATCAATATTTAACACCCTTACCTCAATTTTGGAGTGGTGCCCTAGAACCTCCAATTGCAATTTTGCTCTAGTTAAGTTGAAGAGAATCCTCCCTAGATCCTCATAGTGATTCCTGATCGTTGATTCGAGCTATAATGGAGCCGAAATAAAAAAGAGATAGATAAAGGACCAAAACCCTAGAGAGAAAGAGAGCGTGAGGAAGGAGAATTTTACGTTGAGAAATGATCTGCAACCTATTTATAGGCTAGTGCTTGTCGACGATATAAATGATTCATCGACGAGCCAATGAAGAACAATTGTTGATGATATAAGCTGGTTCATCGATGATTCTTAAGTTCTCTGAATTTCCCTGCCTCTCGGTATTTCCTCGTCAACGAGCATAAAGCTCTCGTTGACGAGTCCCTACTATTGGCACCTTTTAAATTTCTCTTCCTTCTTCTTCTCATTTCCCTTCCTCTTTTCCTTTATCATTTTGATAAATTAAATTTTATGGTGTCTATACCCTTTATCCCACAGTCATCCACATGCTTATTCAAACAAAATATTCACAAGTGATCTCATGCTTTTTTAATCAATAATGGAAACAAAGTATATATGATTAACCACATGCTAGCAAAGGAAACCAAGTATTCATGTTTATTCAAATAATAAGTGGAACCAAATAATCACATGCCTAACATGGAAACAAAATATTCACAATTGATCACATGGAGACACAGTATTCACAATTAATCATGCTTACTCAAACTATTATGGAAATAACAATCAATCAAAGATATGGCACATATGTACATCATAACAATCAAATATTAACACTATGTGCAAAATATGGTGGAGTAATCAAAAGGCTTATTAGACTTGATATTGGGATAATTCTTGATTAATCACTACCTTGATTGTAACAACCTAAAAATTTCACCATCTTTTTGCATATAAAATATAAATTACTCTGATACCTCTGTATTACCTGCTATAACATCTCAGGGCCCAGGTGGCACTGAGGTATCCCTGTACAAAAACTAACACACCTACGCAGCAGAAAACATAAAGTCATACATCCATTTTTACAATACCAGAATTCAGTGTTCCCAAGCCATATATATGTATATATAATTACACATCACTCCTGTATCATCTACTCAAAAATGTAATCCCCTAAACACACTTACCCTATAAACAGGGCAAAATAAAAAATCTCTCTATCTGTGAGCCTGATCTTCTCACCTAATTGGTTCACCTAAAAAAATGTTAAATCACTGGGATGAGACAATGCTCAGTAAGTGGAAATATGTTATTACTAGTGTGTGGCGATTAAGTTTCACAAATATTATAATGACAATATCTGAAACTGTAAAAGCTAGTAATCAATATATGGTATAACTTGCATTTATCATAGTTTAAATCATGATTGTATTATCTGAATTTCTACTATTCATACTTCTAGTATCATACTATATTACTGATAATCTATAAATCTGTATTGAAACCTAAGGTGTAGTCCTAAGAGGGGGGTGAATTGGGTTATTTAAAAATTTTTCTTAGAGTCTTTTCACAAGTTCTAGACTTTTTGCAAATCTTTAAAAACTTCTTTTTTTCTTATTGATTAGGCAATCCACACAAATCTTACTTCCTCTAATTAATCTACAATCATAACAAGCACAACTAATTAATTAACTATTCAAGCAAAACAACCACAGCACAAGAAATTAATTCTTACTTTGCAATATTCAGTAGCCCTGTATATGAATGTGCAAGTCCTATAGTTGGGTTTTGAATTGAATATTAAAATACCATCGAAACAATTTTTCAAGACCCGAATTTAAATAAACCTTTAGATAATAGGCTTTGGGTTCTTAACCAATCAACGTACTTCCTTATGGTTTCTGCAAAAGATTGATTAACCAACATACTCCCTTTCGGTTTCCACAAGCCCAAGAACAAATTAGGCTTTAGGTTTACTTAATTTCCAATACGCGTTAGTTTATGATTGAAAGAATTACAACATCCATGCAGGTAATATCTTTGATGAAATTTAAAAGAGAGGAAGGGAAAAAAAGTGGCACCACAACTTTTACGAGGTTCGGCTTACCCCAGCCTACGTCCTCACCTTACGTCAACCACCTAAGGAATTCACTATACCTTGTTCCTTCCAGGTGGAATAGAAACTTTACAAGAATTACACTCTTTTTCAAGAAGAGAAACCTCTCTAAGAAACAACCTATGCTTGGTCCAACGATTTAACAACACCTTGAACCGTCAAAGATCAAGTAGAAAGATATGGATCTGTGTACAAAAAACACTCTCAAAACACAGAGCAAATTGTACAAGTTAAATTCCAAATCATACTTCAAAACCAAAACTAAATAGAAAATGTAAAGCTCAAGGTTTAGAAGTCACCAAATGTTCTTTCTTATTGATATAAGAATTTTAGATGCAACTCATAATCAGAACCCCCCTTTTTTAATCCAGAAATTTCATAGAGTTTTCCCTTAGCAAAGGTGTGATCAAGAATGAGCTTTAGAGTTTTAGCATAGAAATCATGTATTGCTTGAATGTATTCTTCTTTTTGCAAGGAAGGTATTTATAGACCTTTTTAAAGGAAAAATTTTCTCATAAATCACGAAGAATTTAAGTAATTTTTCAAAAAATATTAAATTATAAAATTAATTTTGAAAATCTTCCATTTAGGTAACTTTTCAAAAAATATTAAATTATAGAATTAATTTTGAAAATCTTCCATTTAGGTAACATTTCAATAAATATTAAATTATAAAATTAATTTTGAAAATCTTCCATTTAGGTAATTTTTTAAAAAAAAAAATATTAAATTATAAAATTAATTTTGAAAATTTTCTCGCAACTTTGAAATTCAAAAATTCTCCACAGAGTCAATCGGCTGGCTCACTTGACTGGCTCACTAACTTAGTCAACTCGGTTACTTAAAAATATTAAATAATAAAATTAATTTTGAAAATTTTCTCGCAAGTTTGAAATTCAAAAATTCTCTGCATAGTCAGTCTTCTCTTTTCAAATATTTTCTTTTTCTGAATTTTTTAAAATCTAGTTTACTTGAAAAACTTAATTATAACTTTTCAAAAACATTTTCTAGAGTTTTTTTTTTTTAAGTGCTAGTCTTTAAGTTTTTGTATCTTAAGGAATTTCACATGTCTAAATAGTGATGACTTGAAGTACTTGCAAATATCCTTCTAAGCATGATCTCCTTAATCACTAAGTCTTGCAACCTCTTGAGGTTCAATTTTTACTTCAAGGTCTACTTGGCCTTTAAGCTCTTCACGTATCTTTTATTTCTTCAATGTTTTGATAAGCTTTCATTTGATTGACTTTGATCTCCGGCTTACTTTCATGATTAATCGTGAGTGTCCTTTTACTTAGACCTGAATTAAAACCATTCAACAATGCATGTTAAAACATCCTTCATTTTGTTATCATCAAAACAAGAATGAAAAGCACAATTATGCCAACAATCGCCTCCTTTTTTATGATGACAAATGAGGAGCAAAAAAAATATGAGTGAGCCTTAAAAAGACTTCCCCTTACAACAAGCATCATTTTACTTTCTACAATATTGTAGTTTCAAGACCAATTAAAATATCATACAATCATGCTCATCATACAATATCTTGCTCATCATACAATATCATGCTCATTTCATCATTCAAGTTCAAGATCATTCAATATTAAATACTTCTCCCTCTTTCTTTTGATACAATCATGTTCGAATTTTGCAATGCTCAATTTTATCATGCTCATTTTTTTGCTTAATACTACTCCCCCTTTTGACATCAATCGAAAAGAAAAAAAAATTAAGTTCAAATGAACAGATGAACACACACTGCTCAATATATTGCAATATAGTATATATATAGTGCCCAACATTCATATTTGTGAAAAAAAAAATACTTCAAAAATCACATTTGTCATGCATAATGCATCATTCAAATACCAAGATCATGATAATGTTACCAATATCATTACATGCTCATAATTAAGTTGTATTACTCAAAAAACAAGTGATATATTCATGGATACCAATATACTTCTTTACTTACCAATGTTGATGTCATATCATGCATTGCTCATGGATGCCAATTTTTTATTTATTCATGTGATCCATCATAAGCATACATGGTCAAGTCATTTCAAAACTCATGTTTCTAAAACATGCCTAATAACTTTACGCATAGATTTTCAAAAAAAAAAAAAGTAAGCCATAAATCATTAATATTTTTGCATCGTCGTTAAAGATTTCAATATACCAATTTCAAGATATACACATGTATCATATGGCACATAAGCATGAAGTCTATTATTCAAGAAATAAAGGGAAAGAGAGCAACCAAACTAAGTGTTGTATCATTCACCATATCAAAGTACATGCCAAAACAAACTTAGAGCGTACGAAGAGACAAACCCTAGGTCAGTTGATTGACTATAGATTTTTCTTTAAGCTTTGTCCTTTTAGTTTGTTTCTCTACTATGTAGTAAACCAAGCTCTCTTCTAATGGTTATAAATCTATCTTCTAAGAGAGGTTTAGTGAAGATATCAGACCATTGATCATTTATATTAATGAATTCTAGAATGATGTCTTCTTTTTTAACATGATCTCTTAGGAAGTGATGTCCTATGTCAATGTGCTTGGTTCTTGAGTGTGAGATTGGATTTTTAGATATGTTTATCATACTCGTATCATCACACTTAATTGGTATAGTTGTGTATTTCAAATTGAAATCTCTTAATTGTTGTTTCATGTACAGTATTTGTGCACAACAATTCCCGGCTGCTACATATTCAACCTTTAGAAGTTGACAAAGCCACAGAGTTTTGTTTCTTAGAGAATCAAGAAACTAAAGATCTTCCTAAGAAGTGGCATGTGCCACTTGTACTTTTTCTATCTATTTTACACCCTGCATAGTCCGCATATGAATAGCTAATCATTTCAAAACTGGTGTCCTTGGGATATCATAGTCCAAAGTCCTTAGTGCCTATTAAGTATCTTAGGATTCTCTTAACAGCTATTTGATGTGATTCCTTAGGTGCTGATTGAAAACGTGCACACATACACACACAAAACATTATGCTGGGTTTACTGGCAATAAGATATAGAAGACTTCCAATCATACCTCTATAATACTTTGAGTCTACGGGTTTTCCCTTTTCATCTTTGTCTAAGCTGATGGAGGTACTCATTGGTGTTCCTATGGGTTTGCTATTTTCCATACCGAATTTTTGTATAATTTCTTTTATGTATTTGGATTGACTTATAAAAGTCTCATTCTTTGCTTGTTTATTTTGCAGTCCAAGAAAATAGTTTAACTCTCCCATCATGCTCATTTCAAATTCTTCTTGCATACATTTTGCAAACTCTTTACATAGATGTTCATTAGTGGCACCAAATATTGTATCATCTACGTAGATTTGAATTAAAAGTATGTTATCTTCCTTATTTTTAATGAACAAGGTACTATCAATTTTTCCTCTTGAAAATCCTTTCTCAATTAGAAATCCACTAAGTCTTTCATACCAAGCCCTAGGGGTCTGTTTTAGTCCATACAAAGCCTTAGTTAGTCTAAATACACGGTTAGGATTTTCAATATCCTCAAAACTAGGGGGTATTTCAACATATACCTCTTCATTAATATACCCATTCAAGAATGCACTTTTGACATCCATTTGGTATAACTTAAATTCTTTGTAGGAAGCATAGGCTAATAGCATTCTTAGGACTTCCATTCTAGCTATAGGGGTAAAGGTTTCATCATAGTCTATCCCTTCTTCTTGGTTATACCCTTTTGCTACAAGTCTAGCTTTGTTTCTAATGATTATTCCATTCTCATCCTTTTTATTTCTAAACACCCATTTAGTTCCTATGATCGAATGATTTTCAGGTTTGGGTACTAGTTGTCATACTTTGCTTCTTTCAAATTGGTTTAATTCTTCTTGCATAGCAACTATCCAAGAGTCATCTTTAAGGGCCTCTTCAACTTCTTTAGGTTCATTTTGAGACAGGAATACATAGTGATTGCATAGGTTCTTTAGAGAAGATCTAGTAGTCACACCTCTAGATGGTTCACCTATAATTTGTTCTTAAGAGTGATCTTTCTTATACTTCCATTCTCTTGGTAATTTCAGATTTTCTATAAATTCATCTTTTGTATTTTCTATGTTCATTTCCTTTTCTTCCTTGATTTCCATTTCATCCTCCTTTTTGAACATTTCATATTTTTCTTCATTTTTAAATTCTCTTGAAAAAGGGTTAGATTCATCAAAGTCTACGTGAATTGATTCAATTATGGTGAATGTTCTTTTGTTGTAGATTCTATAGGCCTTACTATTTGTGGAGTATCCTAGGAAAATACCTTCATCCGATTTAGCATCAAATTTTCCTAAGTTGTCTTTGTTATTTAGGACGAAACATTTACATCCGAAGACATGAAAATAAGTTATGTTAGGCTTTCTTCCTTTCCACAATTCATAGGGTGTCTTGTGTAGGTTTGATCTAATGGAAACCCTATTAATTATATAGCAAGCTGTATTTACAGCTTCAGTCAAAAAATACTTGGGTAGGTTATTTTCATTAAGCATAGTTCTTACCATTTCATAGAGAGTACTATTTTTCCTTTCCACAACTCCATTTTTTTGTGGGATTCTAGGTGCTGAAAATTTGTGATTTATGCCATGTTCATTGCTAAAATTTTCAACGTCTTGATTCTTTAATTCTCTTCCTTGGTCACTTCTAAGATTTGAGACATTATAACCTTTCTCATTTTGAAACTTCTTGCATATAGTGATTAATAAGTTGCAAGCTTCCTCTTTGTTAGCTAAGAACAACACTTATGTGTATCTTGAGTAATCATCAACAATTACGAAGGCATATTGTTTTCCTCCTAAGCTTTGCGTTCTAGTAGGACCGAAGAAGTCTAAGTGTATGAGTTCTAGAGGTCTACTAGTTGATATATATTTCTTTTTTTTTTTTTGAAGCTTTTCTTGATTTGTTTTCCTAGTGATCAAGCACCACACACTTTATCTTTGACAAACTTGGTGTTGGGCAAGCCTTTAACTAAATTCTTTTTAGAAAGCTTGGATATAAGATCCATGCTTGCATGTCCTAGCCTCCTATGCCAAAGCCAACTATTTTCACTAATGGTAAGTAAGCAAGTTATATTTTGAGAGATCAAGCTATCTAGGTTTATGCAATAAACATTGTTCATTCTATGTGCGGTGAATAGTCTCTTTTGATCCTTAGAATCTTGAATTATGCATTTGTCATTCTTAAATATTATTTAAAATCCTTTGTCGCTAAGTTGACTAATGCTTAATAAATTATGCTTTAGACCATCTACTAACAAGACATCATCTATAGTAAGTAAAGAGTCTACCGATTTTACCAATTCTGATGATCTTGCCTTTTGCATTGTCTCCGAAGGTTACAAATCCTCCATCCTTTTGAGTGAGAGAAGTGAACTTAGATTTATCTCTTGTCATAAGCCTTGAACATCCGCTGTCCAAGTATCATTTATCCTTAGACGGAGTGGTCCTAAAGCAAACCTACAAGAAAGGATTTATGTTGCTACTTTTGGAACCCAAACTTTCTTAACTCTCTTTAAATCTTGTCTAGTTTTAGCATTTAACTTCCATTCATTTTTTACTTTAACATACTTTTTCTTGAGTGGACAATTAAAAATTATGTGACCATTATTTTTACACATGTAGCACTAAAAAAAATAAGGTTATTAGTGACGGTTTTGAATTAGTCGCTAATTAGTGACAAATTTTTCAAACTGTCACTAATAATAGAGTATTAGTGATGGATTAAAACCATCACTAAAAACCTAAGCCTGTCACTATAAATTCTACACCGGTTCGATAAAAAATTGTCACTAAAGCTATAGTATTAGTGACGGTTTTAAATTCGTCACTAATGCTCTATTATTACCGATGGTTTGAAAATCGTCACTATTGCTCACAGGCAACTATTAGTGACAGTTTTCAAACCATCACTAATAATATAGTATTAGTGACAAATGTGAGAACCATCACTAATACTATGGCTTTAGTCACGATTTTAAAACTGTCATTAATACTATATTATTAGTAACGATTTGAAAACCTTCAGTAAAACTTTTAAAAAAAAAAAGTCAATTATTAGTGACGGTTTTGAAACCTTCACTAACACTTAAATAGGACAATTAGTAGTGATGGTTTTAAAATCATCACTAATAATTTTAAATTAATTTTTTTCCAATTAGTAATTCCTGTATAAATATCTAATTACATTTTTGTATATGTAACATTAAACCATAATTGCTAAAAAATTCACAAATTATTCAAAATTCTAATTCTAATTCTAATTTAAATAAAAATACAAATATATTATAAAAATTCAAATTCAAATTCAAATATATTATACAAATTCAAATTTAAATACATATACATTATACAAATTCAAATTCAAATACATAAATTTCATCTGTTCAGATAACAAAAAATGTCAAAAGCTGCATTCGTAGTGCATGGCATCGTGCTGACATTGTGATGGTTGCAAATCTTACAAATTAAGAAAGTTAAAAAAATTAGTATACGATTTTTAAAAAATTTTGGCAGCATTTCTCCTGTAAATATGACATTTTCCACAAAGATATGCCCCAAAACCTAGGTGTTTACAGTTCACAATAATCCAACCAGTAATAAATTTTATGAGGTCACAAGAGCTTCATATAATAAGCATTAAATAATGTAACGTGTTCATGCATCTTATAAACAATATATATGAGAATATAGTTCTATGAAAAAATAGAATGTGATGTTTATGGTTTACATGGCTTCCATAGGACTCTAAAATAACTATAATAATCAAATAATGCAAATGAGTCCATGATTGATAGAATTTCACTTAGCATATGCAAGCGTAAATTTAGAGATGAAGTTCAAAGTTCAATTGAAAATCACTCATTCTTTCAAAAATGTTTTAACATTCAGCACACTATAACCATATGAGCATATGGTATATGGCTATGATTATTTTGGAAAAAAGTCAACAAATTTTTGGCAGCATGTCGTCTATAAATAGAACATTTCATAAACCTACAAGTCACAAAAGCATGCAATTCACAATATTTTTGCATCATATAGATGCCATTTAGATTAAGACATGCAACAACCTAAAAGTATCTATCATTAGGCAATACACATCACTGCATCAACCACGTAGGTGGCGTTCCAATTAAGCATGCAGTCCTAATGTCCACTACTAGCATGCAGTTCACAAGATATATCAAACCAAACATGCAGTCCAGAAGTTAAATCATCTATTAAACTGAAGTTAGATAAGCACAAGGAAATTGTGTGTGTTGTGCGTAGGAAAAAATTTTGAGTGCGCAAACAATAGAAATTGTGTGTGCTGTATGTACAAAAAAGAATTGCAAGTGTGTTCTGTGTGTTGGCAACATGGAAGTTTTTTGTAAGTGAGAATGCTTAGTGTTAGTTATCTTGTAGTACTTGTGAGTACATTAGTGTGTGACCATATTTATTGTCTTGTGTGAGTGTCTCGATGTATGTCCAAGTGTAAGGTCTTGGGCACGTATTTTCATCTTGTAAGGATGAACAGGTCGTAGAATTAAACAAACACAATACTATATATATACATATATGCAGCTCAATACTAAAACTACATACCCAAACAATTATTATTCAATCATAGGAATTCAACAAGATGTTTGTTACTATCCAAGTGTGAAAAAAAGATGCCACAAATAAGTTTAATACATACTGATTCCCACCACTTGTGAAAACTTATAAATCCTTTCTCAATCAAATTAAAGAAATGTATAGAAGAAAAAAAAAATCTAAGGTTCTATTTGGGACTAAATTTTAAGGTTTGGATTTAAATTTGTATAAATATGAATAAATCTGAATACAAAATTATATTAAATTTTGTCCAACCATTGAATAAACAATCATGCTAAACAATCATGACCTAACTTAAAGATATGCTCTTGCATGCTTAGGAGTAGTAATGCACATTATTTATATAGAGGGTTTTAGAAAAAAAAAATAACTTCCTATTTCTAATACAAATCTTAAAAAATAAAAAATAAAATATTAAATATAATTATAACTTTATAATTTTTTGAAAAAAAGTAGTATAAAATTATATATATTATTTATACTTTATATATATATATATATATATACATATAATCGATTAATGGATTTAATCGAAATTCGGTTTGATCGGTTTTGAGTTTGGTTAAATATGAAATTTTGATCGGTTCGGTTAATGAGACTTTTTAACCAAATTTTTTTGATTAATTCAGTTAATTAATCAAATTCATCGAACCTATCCAATGATCATTCATAATTTGCATTATTAAAAAAAATAAAAACTGCATTTGAAGTTTGGTATTTATTGCTTAAAAAAATAAAAAATAATTAATAAATAATCATTTGGCATCACCTTTTTAAGCAATATAGCCAAATCCTTAACTTGAAAGACATCCTAACGATTAGGATTTGAAACTTTATAGTTCAAATCTCGGATTTAAACTATGAGAGATGGCGAGAAAGAATATTAAATTGAAGAGGAGCTAGTCTCATTGTATAAGCCCACCAAAGAGGAAGAAAAAAAAAAAATACAACCCAATATCTGTAGTTTCGTAAATGGGAGTTAGTAGGACTTTGATTCTAGTGGGAAAAACATTTTAGTAATACAATAAACTGCAATTTGCACAGGGGTAGTCATTCCTATTGTTTACGTTTACCTATGTTTCTACTAGGAATGTTAAGATTACATCAACTTAATTTTAAAAATTTAGAGATATTCTTTCCTATATATATTTAGGCGATTTGTAATCCTTTCAATTAAGGGAATTAGTTTTCTTATATATTTGGCTTATTTATAATCCCTTCAATTAAGTGAATAAGTTGATTTACTCTTATAAACTTATATATAATAGTCCATTATGACTATAAAAAATAAATTGGAAGACAGTTTTTTTTTTTTTTTTGAAAACTTGTTTATTTTGATGAAAACAAATCACGATAAGTTTGACATGGTTTGTTTGAAGTGAGATTCTTTCAGGAAGAAGGCAATGCTCAAGAATTTCGAAGCTCAAAAGGATAATAAAGCTCATGATGAATATACTATACAAAAGGTTGAAGAAAGAAAGATGATCAAAAGCTCAAAGATGATATATGATCATGGAAGAATGAGGATTTACTTGAAGATCAAAATACTAGAGTATCAAGGATATCTCTTTGTAAGTACTTCATGTAAACTTCAATATAAACTGAATTGAAGCTCTTATAAATCAAAAGAAACTAAGAAACACATTTTTAAAAGACCTTAAAATATGTTTTTGAAATCAAAGTAACAAAGGTCTCAAAGGAAGAAAAGTTTTCTAAGAATATAAGGGAAAGATTGAGAGCCAAGAAACTACCCTATATAGGCAGTAGACTGCCAAATTTTAGAAGAAGTAAACTTGGGAGGCAGTAGGGTGCCAGACAACTGCCTGAGCATTGTCAGGCGCCCGGGTGGTCAAGCCTGGTGACTGCCTATATCTTGGTAGGCGACTGCCAACCTTCTGGTTGTCTAGTTTTCACTATGGCAGGCGACTGCTAGGTCATGGCAGGTGACTGCCACTCGAAGCAAGATTTTAAAATTCAATGGAAAGATTTTTAAATAGATTTCTTGGGCACTACTCTTTTGGAAAACTTGATGTTTACTCCAAGTAAACTTGAGGGGCAAGGAATTATCTCTTAAACATCTATAAATAACCCCAAACTCCAAAGATTTCAATACCTAAGAAATTTTCCAGCAATAAAAGTTCTCTCAAAGCTATCAATCTCTCTTGTGCTCATCCTACTTCCACTATTGAATTGGTGCTGATACAAATTCCGAATTAGAGCTTTCAAAGTCTGAATCTTTCAATACTTGGAAGATATATTTGGTGATCTAAATTCAATTGAGCTTCAATCTCTTTATATTGATTTACTTTGAAGTATATTTGTGCTAAATATTATACTAACCAGCTTTGTTGTAAGAGTATCTCTTGTACACAAATTTTTCTCTACTTGTTTCTTGTTTCTAGAACGGTTCAAGGTTATTTGGATCGTTTGCTAAGCATGGGGTATCACTTAGAGAGGTGCTGCTCTAGCCTAATTGAAGGAGTGACCGAGTGAGGGGATATCACTTGGAAAGGCGGGCTCTAGCCTAATCGAAGGAGTATTGTAAACGGTGTTGTTCTACCTGGAAAAGGAATTGGTTTTAGTGAATCCTTTGGTGGTTTGCCAAAGGCGAGGACGTAGGCTGGGTATAAGCTGAACCTCGTAAAAATCTCAGTCTTACTCTCTCTTTCCTTACTCTTTTTATTTTCAGTACATATACAATTGCGTGGATGTTTTAAATATCTAAATCATATACACAATGTGGATTAGATATTAAATAAACTTAAGCTTAATTTGTTTTTGGGATTTTGGAAACCGAAAGGGGGTACATTAGTTGATCAATCTTTTGCAGAAACTATAAAGTAGTACATTGATTGATTCAACACCCCAAGACTCTTTAACTTAAAGTTTATTTAAGGTCTAAGTATTTGGAAAGAGTGATTGGATGTTGTATTGAATATCAAATTAAGAGACAAATTTCATTTATACGAGGCTTGATTCAAATTTATATAAACAGGGCTGCACACAAGTTAAAAAACAGTAATTGGTGTGGCAGCACATATACTTCACATTTTATGTCACACTACTGCCTCAACAATCCATGAAAAATAAATAAATAAAAAGAACTCTCCACTAATATCGTCACCATCCCATACTCTCTACTACTAGCCCCAAGTCATGAGATTTGGATAATTTTAGGATTGCAATTCAAGTTTCTGTCTTCCAATCATCAAGTTGCTTTTGTTAAGTTCAAATTGACTATCTTACAACTTATAAATTTTCCTTCACTGGACATTTTATATTTCATCTCATTCCATTTTTGGATATTTATTTTTTTTTTTTTTGTATAGAGAAAAAGAAATTTATAGCCAAGGTAGGCCAACAATAGGTGGCGGCTAAAGAGATGAACAAGGGAAAGCTTGGCAACCAAGGAGAATGTGTATCATTAATCAAAATTGTGCACTTGAGTATATCCCTTAGCAACAAGGTAGGTCTCCAAACGAGCCACAGAACCATTATGATTGACTTTCATAATGTAAATCTATCAACAACCAACCACAAACCTATGAGGAAGAGGTACTAATTCCTCAAGTATTGTTATCCTAGACTCATCTCTTCAACCTTATGTGTAGAAGCTTTAATAAAAATTCATGATGATCAATGAACAAGAAACAAATGAACATGCCTTGACATGGAATGCAAATTGAGAACAACTCATCTTGTGTACAAATAACTAAATTAGCTCCATAATCTGGTAGAATCTTGTCCAAATCACTGCTTTCAATTAGAACATTCTACAAAATTTCAAAGACTCGAGTGAGAAATTATTGTAAATAAGGCAAGTGGATGCAATGACCGCAAGAAAGGCATCAAGATTCAAGAGAAATAAAATTAATATTTAAATCATACCTTAACTATAAGAGACAATCTATCAGATGAAAGACAAATTCATTTTGCCCACATAGGCAGGCTTATCGCATTTCAAATCAATTTTGAACAGAAATTCCGGGTAAACTAGATAAAGAATAACCATCCACGCACTATAAAAGTACCTGAACCTCCCGATTCTTACCTCCATGTCCATTATAAACTCCAAAGAATGAAGTGGAAGCATCCAAAACAGGATATGCAACATGCTAGCAAATCAAACATTCATAGACAATAACAGAATACTATTAGTAAAGAGTTAACACAGGCATTATCACACAAGTTCCAAAAACCTTTAGGTCAAGAAAATGATTATTTAATTGTGACATTGCAAAGATTGTGGCATTTCTAAAGAAATCTATGCTAGTGGCTTTAGTGTATGATTGTATGGGGGAAAAAAAAAAGGTTGTTTGGAGATATATATAACCACACAGAACCCTTCCAACATATAGAAATAGAAAATAGAAACACTTGATAAGGTGCATGCCAAATTTCTTAAATTTTGTACTGGTAAAAAATGTCAAAAATTTTGCCCAAAAAGGTGATGTCAAACTCATAATGTCTAACAATTCCCAAACAAATTATGTAGCAAGTTATTAAAATCTAAAATTTAAATGATCAATAATGAACATATCAATTGCCTTCAGCTTGATGTCAAGAACTCCAAGTTGAACCCATTAATTGTATTTGAAAGATTGTCACTCAACATCACTTCAGAAAATTTTAGTTGATGACCTTTCAACACCTAAAAAAAATGTAGCACACAAGCCTCTTATAAACTATCAAGTGGCTTCACCCCATTTTATAAACTATCCAAATTTTTGAAAAATATTTTAGACCAGAATCGTCAAAAGGTAAATTTGTTACTCACTGTATCTTCCATGGTTGCCCGCCACCTTTGCATGGATGATAACTGTATCTAAGCCCATCATTCTTACCATCTTCAGACAACTTTTCATCTTTGGGAGTGCTTAGATATATACCCATCTCTAGCTGCAATCAAACAAGAATCCTAAATCACAAAAGTAGAATACAAACCTTCAAACCCAAAACAAAAGAATAGAAAAGAAAATTCACAAGGCATCAATATGGAAAAAAAATAAGGAACAAGAAGTCTAACTACAGATTCAATCTAAATCATAATGCTCTATTTGGTTGCACAAAAAAATGTAGAAGACATCATAGAAAATATAGATCTAATAAGAAACAAAAAAAGATTTTCATAATACATAAACAAGTGAACCATATTCAACCATTGAACTAGTAAACAAAAATTTGATTCCTTAATACAAAAATTAATAAATACAATCATCACATCAGCCCAGAACGTGATGGCCACTGTATGATAGTATTTTATTTTCTATCTTCAAAACAAGCAAAAAACCAAGTGCCTGTAGGGAAAAGAAATAGCACATTCATGAATCTTTATTCAAGAATGTTCTGTGTACCAAAGAAGATAGTAACCTTTGTCTTCCCCAAATCAGCTTCAGCCCCATCTTCCTCCGTCGCAACCACCATGGACTTCAGCACCACCACCGACTTCACCTCCTTCCCTTGCTCCCCTGATCTTTGCCATAAAACATCACAAAGCCGACAATCACAGCCACTGACGTCGTCGCGATCACCACCACCCAGTCGGACTCCATTGACACCCACAGCGCCACCTGGATTGACCTCACCAACTCCGAGCTCTAACTCATCCTCGTCCCATTCTTCAACACCCCCCCCCCTCTTGCTTCCTATTAGATGATCATTTATCTCTCTATCTAACCCTAGAAAACAGAGGAATCACCTTTTTTATGCATTGAAAATAAAAAAGGGAAGGATGGAGAGGACGCGTAGTTGGAAGAAGGAATAAGGGAAAAGGAAAGGAGGGAGAAGGGAAAGGAAAATTGGGAAAGAAGGGAGAGGTAAATGCTTGCATGGAAATGAATTTAGCTTAGGTTAAAGTATTAGTGACGATTTCAAAACCGTCACTAATACCCTATTAATAGTGACGAATCTCCCAACCCGTTACTAATACCCTTAACTAAATTATTTTTATATTTTTTTAAAATAAAAACATTATTAGTGACAGTTTCAAAAACGTCAATCTCCTAATCTGTCACTAATACCTTTAACTAAATTATTTTTATATTTTTTTTAAATAAAAATAATATTAGTGACGATTTCAAAACCGTCCCTAATACCCTATTATTAGTGACGAATCTCCCAATCCCTCACTAAGACCCTTAACTAAATTATTTTTATATTTTTTAAAATAAAAATACTATTAGTGACAGTTTCAAAACCACACTAATACCCTATTATTAGTGACGAATCTCCCAATTTGTCACTAATACCCTTAACTAAATTATTTTATATATATATATATATATATATATATATATATATTAATAAAAGCACTATTAGTGATGATTTCAAAATTGTCACTAATGCCCTATTATTAGTGACAGATTAAATTCGTCATTAACACCCTAAAATCGTTGCTAATATTTTCCTAGAAAAATTTTTGCACGAAAAATTGTTTCCTGCACGGTTTTTAGTGATGAAAGTATTAGTGACGATTTTAAAATCGTCACTAATAGTGTTGTATTAGTGACGGCTGCTAAAACCATCACTAGTGCTTACACTATTAGTGATGGTTCTTAAAAACCGTTACTAATACCAACTTTTAGTGACGAAGTTAAATTCGTCACTAATACTTTCGTGACTAAAAACTGGTTTTTTTTGTAGTGTAGCAAGTAGTATGCTTATAAATGTTTATTGATGAAGTACATGCATAATGTTTAGATTGATTTACAAAATATCCCATAAACAAGTTTTTCTTTCTTTTATTTGGTGTTCCATTGTAACCAATTCCTTTTTTGTTATTTGGCATCCTTTGTTGTCCTACCATTTATCGAAGTTATCTTTACCTTTGGTAAAGTTGTAGATGACCTTTTCTTGCTCTTGAATTTGGTTTTTAAGGTCATTTATTTCTTGCTCTCTCTTGTTATCTTCATTCACTTGAGACTTAGCTAATTTTTTAGATAAGTTATCTACCTTTTTCTCATGCTCTTCAATCTTTAAGTCTTTTTCTTCTTCAACAAGTTTTGAGGATTCAAGCTAATTTCTAGGTGTTTCATTTTGTTGTTCCAAGCTTATGTTCCTCCTTGAGAATTTAATAAACTTGTTATGTAGAGAGAATAATTCAGATTGAAGTTCTTTGTAAAAGGGCATGCTTTCACACGAATTACTACATGATTCATCACACGAATCTTTAGAGAGAGAGTAATAAGAGTTTACCTCTTCGTTATGTGCTATAAAGCATATGTTTGCTACTTCTTGATTGCTTGACTCACTCTCTGATTTACTCGAACTTGTGTCATCCCAAGTTGCCTTCATTGTAGGCTTCTTTTTCTTCTTTTCCTTTTTGAGCTGTGGGCATTACGTCTTGATGTGCCTGACCTTTTTACAGTGATAGCAAGTGGGAGGATCATTTTTTCTTTTGTATTCCTTTTTATTACTTTCTCCTCTTTCAGCTATTGATCCATTGAATTTTCTAGCGAATTTCTTGTTTCTTCTCAAGAATTTTCCAAGTCTTTTAGTTATGAGAGCTAAGTTTTTATCTTCTAATTCACTAGATTCATTATATTCCTCACTTGAATGTTCTTTCAAGGCTTTTAGAGCTATAGACTTCTTGTTTTTGTTTTCAGTGCTTCTTTCCTTCAATATCATTTCATAGGTTAGAAGAGAACCTATGAGTTCATCTAAGGAAGTTTTTTTAAGTTTTCTTCCTTCCATTATAGCTGTGGCTTTTGGTTCCCAAATAGATGGAAGTGCACTTAGAATTTTTCGGATCATATCATGGGTGGAATATGTTTTTCCTGAGGCAACTTAGTGAGTTTATGATATGTGTGAACCTAGTGTACACGCTTGTTATAGATTCATCGGACTTCATTCTAAAAGCTTCGTATTCACTAGTTAACATATCGATTCTACTTCCCCTAACATCTACCGTGCCTTCATAGGTTACTTCTAATTTATCCTAAATCTCTTGAGATGTTTTACACGCCATTACTCTATTGAATTCATTTGCACCAAGTGCATAATATAAGGCGTTTATTGCACTTGAGTTAATTTGCAGCATTTTGTAATCAGATTCAACTAGTTCTTTATCTTCTTTAGGTACTTCTTCTCCATCTACTAGTTTAGTAGGAATCAGATTTCCATTTGTAACAACATTCCATGCCTTCCAGTCCATTGTTTAAAGGTAGATTCTCATTCGTTGCTTTTAACCTTCACCAAAGGGAGCTACTCCTATTTGTGCCATCTAGATCTTTATATAGCCACTTGTTAGGATTTGCTATAACTACGCTCTGACACCAATTGAAACCTATGGTGTAGTCCCAAGAGGGGGGGGCGTGAATTGGGTTATTTAAAAATTATTCTTTGAGTTTTTTCACAAGTTCTAGACTTTTTACAATTCTTTAAAGACTTCTTCTGTTCTTATTGATTAGGCAATCCACACAACTCTTACTTCCTCTAATTAATCCACAATAACAACAAGCACGACTAATTAATTAACTATTCAAGCAAAACAACCACAATACAAGAAATCAATTCTTAATTTGCAATATTCAGCAACCTGTATATGAATGTGCAAGTCCTATAGTTGGGTTTTGAATTGAATATTAAAATACCATCGAAAAAAAATTTCAAGATCCGAATTTAAATAAACCTTCAGCTAATAGGTTTTGGGTTGTTAACCAATCAACAAACTTCCTTATAGTTTCCGCAAAAGATTGATTAACTAGCGTACTCCCTTTCGGTTTCCGCAAGCCCAAGAACAAATTAGGCTCTTGGTTTACTTAATTTCCAATACGCATTAGTTTATGATTGAAAGAATTACAACATCCACACAAGTTATATCTTTGATGAAATTTAAAAGAGAGTAAGGGAAAGAGAGTGACACCATAGCTTTTATGAGTTTCAACTTACCCCAGCCTACGTCCTCACCTTAGGTCAACCACCTAGGGAATTCACTATACCTTGTTCCTTCAGGGTGGAACAGAAACCTTACAAGAATTACCCTCTTTTTCAAGAAGAGAAACCTCTCCAAGCAACAACCTATGCTTGGTCCAATGATTCAACGACACCTTGAACCGTCAAAGATTAAGTAGAAAGATATGGATCTGCGTACAAAAACACTCTCAAAACACAGAGCAAATTGTACAAGTTAAATTCCAAATCATACTTCAAAACCAAAACTAAATAGAAAGTGTGAAGCTCAAGGTTTAGAAGTCACCAAATGTTCTTTCTTATTGATATAAGAATTTTAGATGCAACTCAGAATCAGAACCCCCCTTTTTTAATCTAGCAATTTAATAGAGTTTTCCCCCCGAGCAAAGGTGTGATCAAGAATGAGCTTTAGGAGAGTTTTAGCATAGAAATCATGTATTGCTTGAATGTATTCTTCTTTTTGCAAAGAAGGTAATAGACCTTTTTAAAGGAAAAAATTTCTCATTAATTATGAAGCATTTAACTAATTGTTCAAAAAATATTAAATTACAAAATTAATTTTGAAAATCTTCCATTTAGGTAACTTTCAAAAAATATTAAATTATAGAATTATTTTTGAAAATCTTCCATTTAGGTAACTTTTCAAAAAATATTAAATTATAAAATTAATTTTGAAAATCTTCCATTTAGGTAATTTTTTTTTGAAAAAAATTAAATTATAAAATTAAATTTGAAAATTTTACCACAAGTTTGAAATTCAAAAATTCTCCGTAGAGTCAGTCAGCCAACTCACTTGACTGGGTCACTTAAAAATATTAAATTATAAAATTAATTTTGAAAATTTTCCTACAAGTTTGAAATTCAAAAATTCTTTGTAGAGTCAGTCTTCTCTTTTCAAATATTTTCTATTTCTGATTTCTTTAAAATCTAGTTTACTTGAAAAACTTAATTATAACTTTTCAAAAAACAAATTCAAGAGTTTTTTTTTAAGTGCTAGTCTCTAAGTTTTTGTATCTTAAGGAGTTTCGCATATCTAAATAGCGATGACTTGAAGTACTTACCAATATCCTTCTAAGCATCATCTCCTTAATCACTAAGTCTTGTAGCCTCTTGATGTAACAACCCAAATTTTTAAATGAAATTTAAATAATAAAGAACAAAAAATTTGAAAAAAAGAAAAGAAGGGAAGTTGCCAAGCTTCGTTGACAAACACAGGGTTTCGTCGACAAAAGCTCTAAAGATTTCGTCGATGAACACAGGGCTTCGTCGATGAAAAAATGCCGAGAGGGGTTTCTGAGCTGACTGAATTTCGTCGACTAAGAGTGGATTTCGTCGATGAAATTTGTGAAGAACTCGTCGACGAAGGTCGAGCTCGTCAACGAGTTCAATTGTATATATATATGAAAAATCTGATTTTTATTCATTTTCACGCTCCTCTCTCTCTCCTCTCTCTCCTCTTTGGCCCTCTCACTCTCTCTCTTCGATTTTGGATTAGTTTTATGCCGGATCGAAGATCTAAGGCTACCACGACGTTCCTGGCAAAGTTCCCTACAAGTTTGCCGGAGCGGATCGTTGGGAAAACAAAGTTGGAAATCATCCTTGGGTTGAGGTAAGGCTTTTTAAGCCAAATTAGACTTTATGGTAGTTATAGAAATTGATATACGCATGAAAATACGGATGTTTAATACTAGGAATTTTGAGTTTCAGGGTATTAAGTAGGAAATCCTACGGGGGTTAGGCTAGGAAATTTGAGGGGCTTTCTCAGTAGTCAGGTAAGGGAGTAAACTAAAGTAGTTCTTTTCCATGCAAACTATTATTGATTATGAGTAGATTTATTTTTATAAAAACATATGATATATTCGTTTATTATGAATAAAATGTACGATTGGGAAAATACTGCAATGATGCTTAAAAAGTATATGTATGTATGAGATGTCAGAAAATCATGATTTCAAAATATGAAGTATGACTTTTAATAGAGCATGTGTGACATGAATTAATTTTATGTAAAATGAGATATGATATGAATGCTTTTACGAGTAAAATACATTTTCAGGTATTTTGAAAAGATGGGTTATGTTATATTGAGTTGACGAATATATGATAAATGAGTTATTTTCAAATGTAAATACCTAAAATGTATTTGGCGCGAGGCCATATTTATGTTATTGGCACGAGGCCGTATTTATATGATTTTGGCACGAGGCCATGTGTTTATGCTATCTGCACGAGGCCGTATTGATATTATTGGCGCGAGGCCATATTTACTATGATTTTGGAATGAGGCCATATGTATGATTCGGCGCGAGGCCGTATCTATGTTTTCGGCACGAGGCCGTAATGATGTTATGTATGATCATGTATTATATGTTATCACAACCAGGATGTTAGTTTAGTTCAGACCAGGAGCTCGGTACCGTAGCTATAGGTAGATTAGATTTGGCACGAGGCCGTATTAGTGCTAACCATTCCACGAGGGGATGGAGATGGATAGTTGATGTGGCTTTCAGTAGAGTGTGGACGTCCACCTGACAGTCCAGACCAGGGTGTGGCGGGCCCATCGTACTTACAGACATATTTGATTCGGCAGTGGTCGGCTAGCCATTGTCGGGTCCTGCCTTCAGGCCGCACAACCCGTCATGGGGGGTAATACATGACATTAGCTAGCTATTCATCCTGGGTATATTTTCAGTATTACAAGTTATAACAGATGATTATGTATGTTATGATTTATTAATGAATATGAAAATACATGATTACCCAGTATGATATTATGATTGTTTCCAGAGTTATGAAATGTACTGTATATGTATAAGCACTTAAAATATTCATGTTGCCACACAGCTGTATTTAGTTTACTTTCCCTTACTGAGAAGTGTCTCACCCCCAACATTATTAAATTTTTTAGGAGCCCCAGAGAGACCGGCGGGTCAAGGCCGCTGTTGAGTTAGTTAGATTACCCGTGAGAAGGGTAAGATTTTGTACTAGGGTTAGAGTTATTTTGTGTGACCCTAGAGATATTTTGATGTATATGGATATGTACAGAAGTATAGTATTATAATGTTATAAAAGCTCTGGTATTATGTTTTATGGGTGGATGTATAGATTTTTATGTTTACTGCTGCTAGGTTTTCTGCTGTGTTTGACAGGTGTCTCTACAACCCACGGGTTCGGGTCGACCATTTTATTTATTATGTTGTATTTTACTGAGGGACGTTACATTTGGTATCAGAGCCTAGGATACTAGGTTCTGTAGACTTTAGAGTGCAGCAGTAATAATAGCAGAGTATAGGATAAAAGGATTTGAGGTCTGGCTTTGTAGTCTAGATGCAAGACTTCCGTGGTGGTTTGTATGATTTTCCTGGGGTGACGATTTTAGGAAATTCATTGTAAACAATTGTCGGGTTGGGTATCTAGGTTGCAAGATTAAACCTTGAATTGAGATTAAAAGAGATGAGTTAATTAGGAGGATATATTATATGAGTTGAGTGATATACGTAGAGAAAGAGGTTTTGAGTTAAGTTACCTATTTTTCAGGATGGAGCTTGGTGGCAATAGTGCCCATGCCAATGGGAGTGAGGGTGCTGGACCCTCAGGTGCTACGGGTAGTGATTCAGATGCAATCTTATGCAGCGTAGTACAGCAGGTTATGGTAGAAATTGCCAGGAGTTCGAGACAACAGGGTGGTCCATCGGCAGGCCACGGTAGTTGATTACGCGCTTAAATTGCATAATTAGGTGCTTTAATTCATACATTGGGAATAATATTTTGTATTTAAATGGCTAATTACTCTCAATATTCTAACATTGTGTTTTATTTATAAAATTTGGGTTTTATTGAGTAATGTATGAAATTTTGGTGTTTTTTATTGCAGAGTAACTGTTGGAAGCTAAAAACTGACAGTACTTTGCAATTTGTGCGTAACTCTTTCATTCAATCTCTGATTCAAATGATTCAAGATGCTATAGAAAGATAAGAAAACAATCTACAATTTTAGTGTTTTGTGTTTTGCAAAATACTAGCGACATCAAGGCCGAAATCAGATGTGAAGTTACCATACGCCATTTTGTGGACTATTTCAACAATTCTTTGTAATTTGGATGTAACTTTCTCGTCCGAGTTCCAATCGAGACAATTCAAAATTTTAGGAAAAACTAAGAAAGAGCTCTACAACTTTAATGTTTTGAGTTTTGAGATCTGAGAGCTGTAGAAGGGTCGAAATCGGTCTTGAAGATGGAGGACTGTTCGTGTACCTTTGAAAAAAAAATAAAAAAAAAAAGAAAAAAAATGAGATGTGACCCGGCCATGCAGCCGAGTCATCTCAGAAGGGCGATGCGCTGGGTACAAAGAAAGGAAAGACAAAAGAATGGAAAGAAAAAAGAAAGGAAAGAAAAGCAAAGAAAGGAAAGACAAAAGGAAAGGAATGAAAAAGTCAAAGAGGAGGGTTTCTTTGGAGGGAGCTGTGCGCAAGAAGAGAGAGGGGGGCAGCGTGTGCTGGGACATAGAGGGAGGCCGCATCTTACAAAAAAAAAGAATTGATTTTTCTTGGTTAGACACACAAGGGAGGCCAAACCACAGAAAGTTTCTTGGAAAAATTATTTTTTTTGGGAGCTTTCTTGTGGTTTTCTTTTGGGGGTGTTGCGAAGATACACACATAGCCAGCAAAGGAGAGTTGGAAGCACGCAAAAATAATATATTTTTAGAATCTGAAGGCGGCGAGCAACGGCGGTGTTCGTGACGTGCGACGGCGGTGCGGCGAGTGTTGATTTTTCTCGTACGCTCCAAATTGAAGAAAATATGGTGAAATCTGTTATGTTGGATTTAATTTTCGGAATGAACTAAATTTTTGAATTCTAGGAAGGGGATGTAGCCAGTTTCGAACTATGCTTGCTCTTTGATGCTAATCTGAAGTAGTTTTCATTAATGTTTGTTTGAGTTATTTTGTGCCTAATGCTTTTAATTAACTGGCCATTAATTAAATTATTTTAGTCTTGTGATTTGCTACTGAAAGGGGGGATTATAGGATAGATCTTGGATAATTCACCGTAGGTAAATATAGAGATCGAAAGACTTGTATGAACCTACGTAGCATTAAAAATCAAGGGTCTTATTGCGTTCCTGCGTTATTAATTTGCATACTCTTGTGTTAAATAATAAATAAGAATAGGTTCTGATTGACTATTGAAAGAGGCTTTTGGAAAAATTGGCAATTTGCTAGCAAACAGAGAAAACGAAGTTGAATTAGCTAAATGAGTAAAGCATAGTGAGAAACTAGGTGAAATCGGTTTCCTAGAAGTTTTCACCATCATCAATTTGACACGCGGTATCCAGTTTTAAATTCTCTTGAATAGTTTATTTAAAGTAGCTTTGTTTAAATTTCGCAGTCTAAAATTATTTATTTTTCTAAATAAAATCAAGGTTAGTAAAATTTTGGTACTTGATAAAATTAAGACATCAATCCCTGATGACGATACTCTACACATCATTATATTATAAAACTACAATATTGTGCACTTGCAGTTTGCACCGGTCAGTAGTTCTATAGAGAAGTTTATTATGATGAGTCCTCCGGCTTTCTCAAGAGGGATAGATCCTGCAGTTGCTGAGAACTGGGTGCAGGAGATGGAGAAAATATTTGCAGTACTGTAGTGCTCAGAGGAGCAGAAGGTGCTATTTGCCACCTATAGATTGACCGAGGAGGTCGAAAGATGGTGGTTGGCCGTGAGACTGTTAGAGCAGCAAAGGACCATACTTGTGGAGATGACGTGGGAATGGTTCAAGGAGATTTCCTTTGACAGATATTTTCCAACCTTTTCCAGGGAGGCTAAGATTTCAAAGTTCCTGAATCTGAAGTAGGGACAACTGTCAGTACAGCAGTATGCGGCAAGGTTCATTGAGTTATCCCGCTTCACCCCGTACATTATTACAAATGAGGCAAAGAAGGTACGACAGTTTGAAAGAGGCCTGAGGAGAGAAATATACAAGCAGGTATCGATACTGAAGTTGCAGGACTTCGCTGAGCTAGTGGATAGAGCCACTATAGCATAGATTGGTGATCGGTTGGAGGCTGAGGAGCAGAGACAGAAGAAGAGATTCATACCTTCTGGTTCCCAGCAGGGGGGTGGACCTGATACATGGAAGAGAGGCGGCTATTATAGAGACAGGAGACAGGAGACCGGGCATCGCGGTTTCTAGGGTGCAAAGCCATCTCTATCTTGCCCATCTTGTGGAAAGAGACACGTGGGGGAGTGTCGTGCCGGGCAAGGTGTCTGCTACAGGTGCAGGGAGCTGGGGCATATGATGAGGGAGTTTCCGACACAGACTGGTACTACTCCTACTCCTAGACCTGCACGAGGAGGTTACCAGGCACCACGAGGAGGCTAGCAGAGGAATATGGCCCCGGCTAAAGTTTTCGATTTGACGCCGGGTGATGTTGAGGCGGCCAGCGACGTGGTGACAGGTATTGTTAGTATGTTTTCATTTAAAGTTATTGCACTTTTTGATTCTGGTGCCACACATTTGTTTGTGTCCTTAGAGTGTGTAAAATTATGTGGAGCAAAAACGCAATTATTAGATGTTGAGTTATTAGTGGCTACACCGACCGGGTCAGCAGTGAGATGTAGTAGGGTACTCAGTGGTTGTCCAGCTGATGTTCAGGGGAAAATATTATCTGTTGATTTGGTGGTGTTAGATATGCATGGGTTTGACATTATTTTCGGCATGGATTAGCGAGCGGCTAATTCTGCTATTATAGACTGCTGTGCTAGAGAAGTGATATTCAGACCTCCAGGGAAACCAGAATTTAGATTTACAGGGTCACGAGTGCAGTCCTTACCTCAGATGGTCTCCGCAGTTCATGCGAGGAGACTACTCCAGAGTGGCTATCTGGGATTTGTGGCTTTCGTGAAGGAAATGTCAAAGAATGAATTGAAGCTTATAAATACGCTTGTAGTGAGAGAATTTATAGACGTGTTTCCAGATGAGTTACTAGGTTTGTCGCTTGATCGTGAAGTAGATTTTTCTATTGATCTACTTCCAGGTACAGTGCCGATTTCTAAAGCACCGTACCGAATGGCGCCAGCAGAGTTGGCAGAATTGAAAGACCAGTTGCAGGACTTACTTGATAAAGGCTTCATACGGCCTAGTGTATCTCCATGGGGAGCTCCAGTTTTGTTTGTAAAGAAGAAGGACGGGTCTATAAGGATGTGTATAGATTACAGAGAAATTAATAAAGTGACCATCAAAAACAAATATCCTCTACCCGATATCGACGATTTATTTGATCAGCTCCAACGTACACAGGTATACTCTAAGATCGATCTCAGATCAGGTTACCATCAGGTGAAGGTGAGAGCAGAAGATGTATCGAAGACGGCTTTCACGACTAGGTATGGGCATTACGAGTTTCTTGTTATGCCATTTGGTTTGACAAATGCTTCAATAGTATTTATGGACTTGATGAACCGAGTCTTCCACCAATACCTAGACCAGTTCGTAGTTATTTTTATTGATGATGTGCTGGTCTATTCGAGGAGCTATGAGGAGCATGAGACACATTTGAGGCAGGTTTTACAGAAGCTCAGGGAGAAGAAGTTATATACCAAGTTCAGAAAATGTGATTTCTGGCTCGAGAAAGTTGTGTTTTTGGGGCATGTCATCTCAGGAGATGGAATTTCTGTAGATCTCAGTAAGATTGAGGCAGTGGTGAACTGGGCTAGACCGAGGAACGTTCAGGACATCATGAGTTTCTTGGGGTTAGCCGGTTACTATCGTCGTTTTGTCGAGGGGTTCTCAGCCCTATTAAGGCTTCTGACACGATTTACCAGGAAGAATGCTAGATTTGAGTGGGATGACCGCTGTGAGCAGAGCTTTCAGGAGCTGAAGCAGAGATTAGTCACAGCGCCAGTATTGATTATCCCATCTGAGGGTGAGGGTTATACCATATACAGTGATGCGTCCTTAAAGAGACTTGGCTGTGTGTTGATGCAGCATGGTAGGGTAGTAGCGTATGCATCTAGACAGTTGAAAGAGTACGAAAAGAACTACCCTACCCATGATCTTGAGTTGGCTGCAATAGTACACGCATTGAAAATTTGGAGGCATTATCTATACGGCGAGCAGTACGAAATTTTCTCTAACCACAAGACCTTAAAATATTTCTTCATTCAGAAGGAGTTGAATATGAGACAGAGAAGGTGGTTAGAGTTGATTAAGGACTTTGACTGTACTATCAGTTACCACCTAGGAAAAGCAAATATGATAGCTGATGCACTGAGCAGGAAGTCTGGAGTATCAGCGTTAGCAGCTATGGAGATCCAGCATCCGATCATGATGGATCTGGAGAGGCTTAGTATAGAGTTGATGGAGAGCAATACTCCAGTATGTAGTGGTATAGCCTACTCTGCAGGAAAGGATTAAAGTCGCCCAAAAAGAAGATCCAGAATTAGTAAAGGTGATGGATAGAGTGCAGAGTGGTCAAGGAGAGGAGTTCAGTATGGCAGACGACGGAGCTTTGCGGTTCCGTTCCAGACTATGTGTTCCTACTGATGCTGATATTAGGAGGACGATTTTAGGGGAGGCTCACAGATCCTTGTATATGGTTCATCTAGGAAGTACGAAAATGTATAGGGATCTGCGAGAGTTTTACTGGTGGAGTGGTATGAAAAGAGAGATTGTCGAGTATGTAGCCCAGTGTTTGACGTGCCAGCAGGTAAAGACTGAGCACCAGAGGCCAGCAGGGCAGTTGCAGCCGTTATTTATTCCAGAGTGGAAGTGGGATCACATATCTATGGACTTTGTGTCAGGATTGCCGATGGCATTACATGTCCAGAATGCCATTTGGGTGATTGTTGACCGGTTGACGAGGACCGCCCACTTCATTCCTATCAAGATTAGCTATTCCCTAAGCCATTTAGCGAAGATTTACATTCAGGAGATAGTTCGGTCTCATGGGGTGCCTGTATCCATTATGTCAGACCAAGACCCACGATTCACGTCACGATTTTGGAGGAGCTTGCAGGAGGCTCTGGGGTCTCAGTTATCATTTAGCACGACATTCCATCCTCAGTCAGACAGGCAGACTGAGAGGACGATACAGATATTAAAGGATATGCTCCGTGCATGCGTATTGGATTTTGGGGGTAGCTGGACTCAGTTCATGCCACTGGTAGAGTTCGCATATAATAACAATTACCAGTATGGTATTGGCATGGCACCATTTGATGCACTATACAGTAGGAGATGTCGATCTCCTTTATATTGGGATGAGACGGGTGAGCGGCGAGTTGTGGGACCAGAGTTGGTACAGCAAACATATGATAAGGTTCGGGTTATCAGGGACGGGATTGGTGCAGCACAGAGCCAACAGAAAAGTTATGCTGACATTCGCCGCATGAATTTGGAGTTTGATGTGGGGGACCACGTATTTTTGAAGATAGCTCCATTGAAAGGAGTTATAAGATTTGGTAGGAAGGGTAAACTTAGCCCTAGGTTCATTGGTCCTTTTGAGATTTAGAGCAAGTGGGACCGGTGGCCTACAGGCTCACTTTACCACCTTTATTATCCAGAATTCACGACGTATTCCACGTATCGATGTTGAGGAAATACGTCCCAGATCCTTACTATATTATCAGTTATGATGAGTTGGAGTTTAGCGATTCACTGGGGTATGAGGAGGTACCAGTACGTATTCTGGATAGGAAAGTACAGGAGCTACGTAACAAGAAGATTCCTCAGGTAAAAGTTTTGTGGAGGAATCATGCGGTAGAAGAGGCTTCTTGGGAGTTCGAGGAGCAGATGAGACAAAGGTATCCACAATTATTTCAGGAAGTTTAAATATAATTAGAAAATGTGAGTAATATGTAATTTTCTTTTACAGGTACATGTATGGTTTTAGTAGTGTAGTATTTTAGTTTTGGGAGGAGTTTTCTTTTGATATGTGTAATCTCCCAAAACTTGAGTTGTGACCACGGTATTCCTCTGCCACAAGTGAGGGTAAGTAATAAAACGAGTAGACCACTTTGCCTAATAAGGGATGATGAATTATGTGAATAGCAAATTTCGAAGACGAAATTTTTATGAGGGGAGAATGTAACGATCCGAATTTTTAAATGAAATTTAAATAATAAAGAAAGGAAAATTTGAAAAAAAGAAAAGAAGGGAAGCTGCCAAGCTTCATCAACGAACATAGGGTTTCGTCGATGAAGGCTTTAAAGATTTCGTCGATGAACACAGGGCTTCGTCGATGAGAAAATGCCAAGAGGGGTTTCTGAGCTGACTGAATTTCGTCGACGAAGAGTAAATTTTGTCGACGAAATTTGTGAAGAACTCGTCGAAGAAGGTCGAGCTCGTCAACGAGTTCAGCTATATATATATATATGAAAAATCTGATTTTTATTCATTTTTCACGCTCCTCTCTCTCTCTCCTCTCTCTCCGCTTCGGCCCTCTAACTCTTTCTCTTCGATTTTGGGTTAGTTTTACGCTGGATCAAAGATCTAAGGTTACCACGACATTCCTGGCGAAGTTCCCTACAAGTTTTTCGAAGCAGATCGTTGGGAAAACAAAGTTGGAAATCATCCCTGGGTTGAGGTAAGGCTTTTTAAGCCAAATTAGACTTTATGGTAGTTATAGAAATTGATGTACGCATGAAAATACGGATGTTTAATATTGGGAATTTTGAGTTTCAGGGTATTGGTAGGAAATCCTACGGGGGTCAGGCTAGGAAATTTGAGGGGCTTTCTCAGTAGCCAGGTAAGGGAGTAAACTAAAGTAGTTCTTTTCCATGCAAACTATTATTCATTATGAGTAGATTTATTTTCAGAAAAACATACGATATATTCATTTATTATGAATGAAATGTATGATTGGGAAAATACTGCAATGATGCTTAAAAAGTATATGTATGTATGAGATGTCAAAAAATCATGATTTCAAAATATGAAGTATGACTTTTAATAGACAATGTGTGGCATGAATATTATTTTATGTAAAATGAGATATGATATGAATGCTTTTACGAGTAAAATACATTTTCACGTATTTTGAAAAGATGGGTTATGTTATATTGAGTTGACGAATATATGATAAATGAGTTATTTTCAAATGTAAATACTTGAAATGTATTTGGTGCGAGGCCATATTTATGTTATCGGCACGAGGCCGTATTTATATGATTTTGGCATAAGGCCATGTGTTTATGCTATCGGCACGAGGCCATATTGATATTATTGGCGCGAGGTCATATTTAGTATGATTTTGGAACAAGGCCATACGTATGATTTTGGCACGAGGCCGTATCTATGTTTTCGGCACGAGGCCATAATGATGTTATGTATTATCATGTATTATATGTTATCACAACCAGGATGTTAATTTAGTTCAGACCAGGAGCTCGGTACCGTAGCTATGGGTAGATCAGATTTGGAACGAGGCCGTATTAGTGCTAACCATTCCACGAGGGGATGGGAGATGGATAGTCGATGTAGCTTTTAGTAGAGTGTGGACATCCACCTGGTAGTCCGGACTAGGGTGTGGCGGGAATATCGTACTTATAGACATATTTGATTCGGCAATGGTCGGCCAGCCATTGTCGGGTCCCGCCTTCGGGCCGCACAACCTTCATAGGGGGTAATACATGACATTAGCTAGCTATTCATCCTGGGTATATTTTCAGTATTAAAAGTTATAATAGATGTTTATGTATGTTATGATTTATTAACGAATATGAAAATACATGATTATCCAGTATGATATTATGATTGTTTCCAGAGTTATGAAATGTACTGTATATGTATAAGCACTTAAAATATTCATGTTGCCACACAGCTGTATTTAGTTTACTTTCCCTTACTGAGAAGTGTCTCACCCCCAACATTATTAAATTTTTTAGGAGTCCGAGAGAGACCGGCGGGTCAAGGCCGCCGTTGAGTTAGTGAGATTACCTGTGAGAAGGGTAAGATTTTGTACTAGGGTTAGAGTTATTTTGTGTGACCCTAGAGATATTTTGATGTATATGGATATGTACAGAAGTACAGTATTATAATGTTATAAAAGCTCTGGTATTATGTTTTATGGGTGGATGTATGGATTTTCATGTTTACTGCTGCTAGGTTTTCTGCTGTGTTTGACAGGTGTCCCTGCAACCCACGGGTTCGAGTCGACCATTTTATTTATTATGTTGTATTTTATTGAGGGACGTTACACTTGAGGTTCAGTCTTTACTTCAAGGTCTGCTTGGCCTTTAAGCTCTTCATGTATCTTTTATTTCTTCAATGTTCTAAGAAACTTTCATTTGATTGACTTTGATCTCTAGCTTACTTCCATGATTAATCGTGAATGTCCTTTTACTTAGACCTAAATTAAAACCACTCAACAACGCATGTTAAAACATCTTTCATTTTGTTATCATCAAAACAAGATTGAAAAGCCGAGTTAGGCCAACATGTATACATATACATAGGTGAGATGTTTACCTTAGAAAATTGTACGTCATGATTTAACCCCTCATGACAGGGTTGTGCAATCCGTAAGGGGGACTTAATCTTGGTTGGCCTACCAAGTAAGTCAACTGTAACTCTACCAATCCTTAGTCTGGCCAAACTGCGTCCTCTCCAAGGCATGGAACTAGTAACTACCTTGTAAAACCGGCCTCCTCAACCTAGAGTACTAGAGAGACTGCAAACTCTCCATAGGCACAGTTGACGGAATCCACATACTATTTGAGATATGTGGTTGCACTCTAATCTAAAAATAGCAATGATACTGTGCTCGGCTAACTTAACATAACTGAATTCATTAGGGTCTGATACTGTGTATACTATTTCAATAGATATCCTACTGTTTTCATCATGATTCCAAAATAACCGTAACACTATAAATATGATCTGTAATACTATAACATCTTACTGTATTAACTGTAATATCTGACTAGATAATTTGTAATGTCTAAGTGTTATGGTTTAGGAAAACAGGGCATTCTGTAATTACTATAAAATATTTGTATGTATAATATCTGTAAATAACTGTTTGGAAAATATATATCTGTTTATATATATACACTGTAAATCATGATATTTGTAGCTGCATAAATACTGTGCTATTATACTATAAGCTCATGCCACACGATATAAATAAATAATTTCACACGCTCTAAAATCTATATTTTCTGCTAAACATATATATTTTATAATCTGAATAATAATAATAATAATAATAATAATAATAATAATAATAATAATAATAATAATAATAATATGATAAAACACATAATTTCTGCTAATAATCATACTAAAATTCTTAGCATATCATATTTCCCTTACCTAACTGGCTGGGAGGCTCGCCTCCATTTTAATCCTCATGCTCATGGCATACAATACCCAAAATCCTGAAATAATACACATATCCATATTTCCAATAAATCAACTATATTTTCCTGAGCCAACATACTTGTAAATTTCTAAATTGTAATTTACCTAAGCTCCTAAAAATACTTACTGGGGTCCCCAACCCATATCTGCAGGGTCCCAAAACCCCTATTCCTAAAAATATAATACTCAAATTTTACTTCACAAAACTCCAGTACATTCACATATAATACTAAATCTGACCTCAAATGAACTAGGTAATACTGAAAATGCTCAAATAATCTACTCACCTCGGTTTTGGGATGGTTCCCAAACTTCTCAAATTGACATTTCACTCTGACTATGTTGTAGAGAATCTCTTCAGGATCACCGTAGTAGCTTATGATCATTAAACTGGGGAGAGACGGAGTCGTAAACTTAGAGAGAAGCGAGAGAATCCCTTTTTAAAGAGAGAAAATGAGAGAGAGAGAGAGAGAGAGAGAGAGAGAGAGAGAGAGAGAGAGAGAGAGAGAATTTCCTTCGTTGAAACCCATTTTCTACATATTTCTAGGTGTCATGACACGTGGCCTCGTCAATGAGCCATGTCACCTCGTCGATGACTCCAAGAAAGAGTTTTGTCGATGAACCCTTACTCCTCATTGACAAAATTCAAGTCCTAAAAACCGTCCCCTCGGTATCTTCTCGTCAACGAGACACGTGTCCACGTTGACGATCCCAAGAAGCCTGTTCATCAATGAGACCTTGCTGACGTTCTTAGAATTTTCCTTTACTTCCTCCTTTCTTTTATTATTTAATTACCATAATTCTACGGGGCCTTGCATTCTTCCCTACTTATAAAATTTCTTCCTAGAAAATTACTATATGCACCATACACCATGCTCCGAAAAAAATTGGCTACTTATTTTCTTAATTACCCTCTCTTGTAGCGAAAGAATATCGTGGTTACATTCAACGTCCTATGAGATTACAGCTATACTCATAAAATAAAATTCTCCCAAAACCAAACCTATCCTATAATCTAAAATACAACTGTATAAGTATCACTGTACACTAAACAAACTTTGTCATTATTTAAACAACACTAACTAATACTATAATTTATTAAATAAATATGGGTACTTGTATCTAATTTCTTTCTCAAGCTCCCATGAAGTTTCTTCTATAGCATGGTTTCTCCACAAAACTTTCACCAACTGAATTTCTTTTGTGCACAATTCCCGTGTCTTTCGTTCTAAGATCTGTACTCGTGCTTCCTCTTAGGCTAGTGAATCTCTAATCTCTATTTCTGCATAATTGATTATATGGGATGGGTCTAGGATGTATTTCCTTAGCATGACAACATTAAATACATCATGTATTCTATACAAAACTGGTGGCAGAGCTAACTTGTAGGCAACTAACCCCACTCTTTTGAGTATGTCAAAATGGCCAATATACCTAGGGCTTTGTTTGCCCTTCCTCTCAAACCTCATAACCCCTCTTAGAGGAGCTACCTTCAAGAATATCCGATCCCCCACATCAAATTCTAACTCCCGGCGGCATGTGTCTGTGTAGCTCTTCCGCTGACTTTAAGTTGTGTTAATTCTTTCTTTAATTAGTTAGATTTTATCATATGCCCGTTGCACCATCTCCAAACCCAAAACTTGCATCTCACCTACTTCATCCCAGAAAAGAGGAGAATGACACCTCCTACCATAAAGCACCTCGTAAGGTGTAATGCTGATGTTGGCATGATAGCTATTATTGTAAGCAAACTAAACCAATGACATAAACTGGGCTCAGCTACCCCCAAAATCTAGCACGCATGCACGAAGCATATCCTCTAATATCTGGATCGTCCTCTCAATCTAACCATCCTTCTGAGGGTGAAAAGCAATGTTGAATGCTAACTATGTCCACATAGCCTCCTAAAAGCTTTTCCAAAATTGTGAAGTAAATCGGGGATCTAAGTCTGAGACTATGGATATTGGCACACCATGGGTGCAAACTATTTCCTGAACATATATTTCTGCCAGTCTATCCATGGAATAGCTGGTTTTAATAGGGATGAAGTGAGCGGTCTTCATCATACGATCAATAATCACCCAAATAGCATTCAACCCCTGTCGCACTGGTGGTAGCCCAGTAACAAAATCCATAGAGACGTGATCCCGTTTCCACTTTGGAACGAAGAGTGGCTGCAACTGCCCCATGGGTCTCTGGTGCTCAGCCTTTATCTGCTGGCACGTCAAATACTGCTTTACAAATTCAGCAATATCCTTCTTCATGCCACTCCACCAAAAGGATTCCCGTAGATCCCGATACATTTTAGTACTACCTGAATGTACAGTGTATAGGGATCTGTGAGCCTCCTCCAATATAGTTCTCCTGTTCTCGGCATATGTAGGAATGCATAGTCTGGTACAGAACCATAGGGCTCAGTCATCTGATATGCTGAAATCCTCTTCCTATCCGTCTTGCACTTTCTCTATTAACTTTGCTAACTCTAGGTCAAACTTCTAACCAATTTTAATCATTTCTTGCAATGTAGGCTAAATCACCAGGTTAGCAATGAATTGTTGGCCTTACTAGGTTTGATACTCCATTTTGATGCTAACAAACAAGTAGGATTTAACATGTTTTAGTTGAGTGCTGTGTTTTCTCAGGAATTCATATTGAAGGTACTCATATAGCATGAATCAAAGTCTGATAGTATGGATCAAAGTCTGAAGAACATAAGAGCATGATGATTAAAGAAGATCAACATGAGAGATTAAAGTTTAGATTATTCTAAGAGATCAGAGATTAGCAACAAAGAAAGTTCAGAGTAAAGGAGAATTTTTGAGAACTTAGGACGAGTCTTTGTAAGTACTTTAAGTTTATTCAAGTATGAAGTTTCATTTTGAAGCTCATTAGACAAAGAGACTTAGAGACTTAGAGACCTTAAGATAATAACTTGGAACATGTTTCCAAAGTTAAAACAAAATTATATTCCAAGTAAAAATGAGAGAGAAATCAAAAAGTGATTAAGAAAGAAATTTATTCAACTGAAAAATGACTGCGTGGTTATAGACAAACGACTAGCTAAATTAAAGGCTTAAAATTGAAACACAGAAGCCTGACAAATGACTATCAAGGCTCCCACAGATGACTGTCAGTGAAAAGTGAGAAGTCTGTGAAAATTTTACTAGACGACTGTCCACCTTATATGTTACTAAAAGGCTTAAAATTTCACATGGACAGATAACTGTCATCATATAGACAGACGACTGTCACCTTATATTCTGATGACAGACGATTGCCACTCAAGGGACAGACGACTGACACCTTTCTGCCTATGATTCTTACCATTATATTAAATGGACAGACGACTGTTAGGACTTCACAGTCGTCTGCCTCGCGCCAATTTTCTGTTTTCCAATGGATATAGTTTTTGAAATTTAAATTTTTGGAAACTTAAATAAGTGTAATATATGGAAACAAGTCTAAGTATCCTTTGGGGAACAAGCAAGAAGGTTTTTTACATCTATAAATACCCCCAAGACTCATTGAATTAATCACCAAGATTATTAAGAGCTCACAATCTACTATCATACTCTCTCTCACTCTGAAATTCTGAAAGTGCTTCATATTGCTCTCATCCTTACTCGAAATTAAAAGAAATTCTTGCTGAATTTCATTGTGCTTGATCATTGAGTTATTCTTTCATTGAAAAATACTCACGGTGATAAATTCCTATGAGCTTTATTCTGAGATTCATATTCTGAATTTACTGAAGTGCATTGGTGTTTTAAACTTTTACTAATCAACTCTTTGAGGAGCAAGTTCTTGTACGTTTTGGCTTTCTCTCATTGTAACAGAGCTTGCTGACGATTTGAGTAGTTGAATCGTTGGAACAAAAAAGGGGAGATTGTTTGGAGAAGGCGGGCTCTAGCCTTACCCAAGGAGTGCTTGTAATTGGTTTTATTTCGACTGATAAAGGAATGGTAATAGTGAATCCTTTGGCGGTTTGGCCAAGGGCGAGGACATACGCTGTATTGAAGTCGAACCTCGTAAAAATCCTTGTGTTCTTCTTTCTCTACTCTACTCTTTATTTTTTAAGAATATAATCTGCGTGATTGTTTAAATTTCAATTTTGAATGTTTGGTAGTTAAATAGACTGGAAGGTAATTCGTTTTGGATAAATCAACATTGATTGCGGAAACTGAAAGGGACTACGTTGGTTGATTATCCTTGACCTATTAATCTGAAAGTTTATTTAAAAATTGAACATTAGGAAGAAAAATAATTGTGATACAGGCTTAAACTGAGTGCAACAAATTTTCATATATATATATATATATATATATATTGTTACTTAAATTGAGAGTTTGATCTTGTTGTGATTGATTGTGATTGTTTCTAAGATTTGCAACTTAAAAGAACTAATTCTAGAGGAAAAAATTTTTTAAAACCAATTCACCCCCCCTCTTGGGAAGTTATTCCTAATTTCATGAATGACTAGTGATCATCCTCTATTAGCTCCATGCTTAATCTTTCCAAATCCATCAAAATAGAGTGTTGAATCTCCACAGCTTCTAGTGCTGGTCCCACTGCTTTCTTGCTTAGAGCATCTTCTACCACATTCACTTTCCCTGGGTGGTAACTAATAGTGCAGTCATAACTTTAAATGAGTTCCAGCCACCTTCTTTGCCTCATATTCAGCTCTTTCTGGGTAAAGAAATACTTTAAGCTATTGTAGTCCATGAAGATTTCACATTTCCCACCACATAGATAATGCCTCCAGATCTTTAAAGCATAAACCACAGCAGCTAATTATAAATCATGCATGAGATAGTTCTTCTCATATTCTTTAAGCTGTTTAGATGCGTAGGCAATGACTCTTCCATGTTGCATTAACACACATCCAAGACCCTTCAAAGATGCATCATTGTATATCACAAATCCATCTTCCCCTGATGGAATAGCCAATACTGGTGCTAAAACCAACCACCGCTTTAACTCTTAGAAGCTCTACTCATAATCATCGGTCCAATCAAACCCAAAAAGCTCCTGACCTCACGAACATTCTCTGGCCTTACCCAACTCACCACTGTTTCTATCTTACTTGGGTCAACTAATATACCATCCTCGAAGATCACATGCCCAAGGAAAGTAACATGCCTTAACCAGAATTCACATTTCTTGAATTTTGCATACGTCTTCCTTTCTCTCAATGTTTGCAACACCAGCCTCAGATGATGCTCGTGCTCCTCAAAATTTCTCAAGTAGACCAATATATCATCAATGAAAACCACAACAAACTGGTCTAGGTACTGATGGAACACCCGATTCATTATATCCATAAATACTACTAGTGCATTAGTCAACCCAAAAGGCATCACCAAAAATTCGTAATGCCCATATCTGGTTTCGGAATTTGGTTTTCAAAATATCCTCTGCTCTAACTTTTACCTAATGATAACCAGACTGCAGGTCAATTTTGGAATAGACCTGGGTCCCGTGAAGCTGATCAAATAAGTCATCAATCTTGGGAAGAAGATGTCTATTCTTGATTGTAAATTTGTTTATCTCCCTATAATCTATACACAACCTCATGGTCCCATCTTTCTTCTTCACAACTAGAACTAATGCTTCCTAGGGCGCACACTGGGCCTGATAAATCATTTATCCAGCAACTTCAGTAACTGATCTTTCAGTTCCTTTAACTAAGCCAAAGCCATTCGATAAGGTGCTTTAGATACCAGTGCCAACCCTGGTAATAGATCCACAATAAATTCAATCTCTCGGTCTGGTGGTAAGCCAAGCAATTATTCTGTAAAAACATCTGGAAATTCTCTAACTACAAAAATATCAGCTTGTTTTAATTTTTCTTTTGGAAATTTCTTTATGTAGGCAACATAACCCTGGAAACCACCCTATAGCAATCTCCTCACTTGAATAGCTGACACTAGCTGTGGCGAGGCACACACATGTAACCCAATAAATTTGTATTCTTGCTCACCCGGGGGTCTGAAAAACACCTCTTTCAAATGACAATCAATACTGGCATGATGAACTGCCAACCAATCCATACCCAATATTACACCAAACCCCTGCATATCTAATATCACAAGATCAATTGGCAATACTTTTCCCCGAATGGTCACTAGAAAATCCCTAGGTACCTTCCTACACCTCACCACTGACCCAATCGGTGTAGCTACAACCAACTCAACATCTAACAACCGTGCCTCACAACTAGTCAATTTATCATACCTCGACAAAATAAAAGAATGGATGGCACCTGTGTCAAACAAAGCAATAGCTTTATATGAAAAGTGGTAAAGGTACCTATAACTACGTCTCTAGCTACCTCGGCGTCACCCGATGTCAACGCGTAAACCCTTGCTGGTGCAGTGTTCCTCTTCTGGCCTCCACAGGGTGCTTGATAACCACCCCAAAATGGTCAAGGATTTGATGCTTGGGCCGACGATCCTTGACATGATCGAGCCATATAGCCAGGCCTCCCAAAATGGTAGCAGACATTCTCCCCCAGCCGGCACTCACCTGGATGTCTCTGTCCACATCTGGGGCAATTGAGAAAAGACTGCCCACCCTGAAATCCACTATGCTCTACCATTTTCCTTTGTCCCCCACCAGATCTACCCCCTCTCCAAGGGCCTCGAGTAGAACCTGCCTGAAAACTCAAAGGTGCGACCCTCTTCTTTTGGCTCTATATCTCAGTCTCTTTTGGCAAACCCTCCTCTGCTATTATGGTCCTGTTAACTAGCTCTAAAAAATCCTATATCCTCAATATTTCCACCTATTTTTAAATATCCCAGTTCAGATTCCTTTTGAACATACTGGCCTTCATAGCTTCATCTAGAACAATATAAGGGCAGAAATGTGACAGCTCGATAAATTTCACCATGTACCGCTGGACTATCATCGATCCTTGGTACAAGCTCAAAAACTCTTGAACTCTAGCCTCTCTGACCAAGGCAGGATAGTATCTGTCAAAGAATATGTCCCTCAATTGGACCCAGGTCATCGACACTGGAATTGATCTCTGCTCCTCCAGTAATCTAGTGGTCGTCCACCATCTCTCGGCCTCCCTTGTTAGCTTATACGTGGCATAGAGTACTGTCTACTCATCGGTGCAATGAAGCACCGTCAAAATTTTCTTTATCTTCTGCATCTAGTTCTCCACAACTGCAGGATCAGTCATTCTTGAAAATGCTAGTGGGTTCATCTTCGTAAATTTTTCCATCGTGCACCCCTGAGCTGTAGATGGACCTCCCTGTTCCTTGGAGCTCCAGGCAATCTCAGTCATTACTTGCTGAGCCACACTACGTAACACAGCATCTGAATCCCCTCCTCCTGCACCAAAAGGCCATGCTCCGTCGTCGCCACTAGCGTGAGCTCTACTACCTTCTGGGTCCATCCTGCAATATTGCCAAATTATTCTGAGAATCCAAACCTTAGAATACTATACTAACTAAAATACCTCTTACCTCTTATCACTAATTTAAGGCTTGGCCCTGCCATATGGAAATAGAAATGGTTGATAGTTTACCATGGTTTTCTCGAAATTGTCACCACAAAAAAATCACAAAAACCACCCCAAAACTCTACCTCCAAATTGCAGAACATAACCCTAAATTCTCATCCTAATTCCTCAACATTAATTAATTGTTATCCTGTTCCACCCTTCTTAAGATTTCATTCCGATACTCTGGTATTGTTTTTTCGCAGTACTCTAGAGTCTACAGAACCTAGCAACCTAGGCTCTGATACCAAACTGTAATGACCTAAAAATTTCACCATTTTTTTAAATAAAAAATATAAATTACTCTGATACTTCTATATTACCTGCTATAACATCTCAGGGCCCAGGTGGCACTGAGGTATCCCTGTACAAAAACAAACACACCTATGCAGCGAAAAATATAAAGTCATACATCCATATTTACAATACCAGAATTCAGTGTTCCCAAACCATATATATGTATATATAATTACACATCATCCTAGTATCTTCTACTCGAAAATGTAATCCCCTGAACACACTTACCCTATAAATAGGGCAAAACGAAATATCTCTCTATCTGCGAGCTTGATCTGCTCGCCTAGCTGGTTCACTTGAAAAAATGTTAAATCGTTGGTATGAGACAATGCTCAGTAAGTGGGAATATGCTATTACTAGTATATGGTGACTGAGTTTCATAAATATTATAATGACAATATTAGACACTGTAAAAGCTGGTAATCAATATATGGTATAACTTGCATTAATCATAGTTTAAAGTATAATTGTATTACTTGAATTTCAACTTTTCATACTTCTAGTATCATACTATATTGCTGATATTCTATAAATCTATATAAATATACATAGCTCAGATGTTTACCCTGAAAAACTATACGTCATGATTTAACCCCCCATGACAGGGTTGTGAGGCCCATAGGCGGAACTTAATCCTGGTTGACCTACCAGGTAAGTTGACTGTAACCCTACCAATCCTCAGCCTATCGAAACTGCATCCTCTCCTAGGCACGGAACTAGTAACTACCTCGTCAAACCGGCCTCCTTAACCCAGAGTACTGGGGAGACTGCAAACTCTCCATAGGTACGGTTAACGGAATCCACATACTATCTGAGATATGTGGTTGCACTCTGATCTAAAAATAGCAACGGTATCGTGCTCTACTAACTAAACATAACTAAATTCATCAGGGTTTGATACTATATATTCTATTTTTATAGATATCCTACTATTTTCATCATGATTCCAAAATAATTGTAACACTACAAATCTGATCTGGAAATACTATAACATCTGACTGTATTAATTGTAATATCTGACAAGATAATTTGTATTGTCTGAGTGTTATGGTTTCCAAAAACATGACATTTTGTAATTACTGTAAAATACTTGTCTGTATAATATTTGTAAATAACTTTCTGGAAAATATATATATCTGTCTATATATATATACACTGTAAATCATGATATTTGTAGTTGCATAAATACTGTACTAATATACTATAAGCTGATGCCACACGATATAAATAAATAGTTTCACATGCTCTAAAATCTGTATTTTCTACTAAACATATATATTTTATAATTTAAATAACAATAATATGATAAAACACATAATTTCCACTAATAATCATACTAAAATTCCTACAATAGCATATTTCCCTTACCTAACTGGCTGGGAGGCTCGCCTCCAACTTCATCTTCATGCTCACTGTAATGCCCCGAACCTTTAAACCCGGGCCCAGCACGTTATAGCTGATAAAATCCCTAATAATCCATAATTAACATAATATACGCAGAGAAAAACATAATCATAATCTTCATATAACAATATACCAGAGTTTACTAATTCTAACTATAATCCATATTATCCATTCATCACCTGCATTTCCATTAATACATACATCTCCAAAAGCATTTCAGTATTTTCACAACCATTCCATTTTCAATGGGCTTAAAACGTAAAAACTTAAAACATAGATATTTACATCCCCCAAAGTATTATAAAAATATACCCTTTCTCTTTAAGATCCTCAAAATGCTAAATACCCTCGATACCCTCAAGCTCTCTAAGCTCGACCTCGAGGATGTCTTTAAAAAAAAAATAATCATATTCGGGTGAGACACATCTCAGTAAGGGAAAAAACATACATATTAAAACAGCGTGTGGCCAACATGAGATAAATAGATATCATTTTTATTTCATTTGAAAATTATCATATAACATTGAAATCATTTTTTGAACCTAAACAATCATATGCAAATATTTAACCCACGAGATTACCCAAGGATAGGGGTGATTACCCGCCCATACAAGTAGCACCCCTCTACTCTGATAGTTAGGTAACCCTAAGGTTACAATTAAAACATACCAGAGTACTCACCTTACTCAATAAGCCCTCAAGTGGTAGATTAATCTCATACTCACACAGTTCAACAATAGTTTACCGGAAAAGGCCCTAAGGATAGGGAATTCTACCTGCCCATACAAGTAGGTTCTCTCTACCCTAGTGCATTATGCAGCTACTACCACATCTGAAGCTACTAGTGCACTCGCCTTACTCAGTAAGCCCTCGGGTGAAGAGTGCGCCCCGGCCAAACGTAACATGTTTTATATACATAAATACTTCTAATATCATAATACATCATTCTTTCCATCATTATTCAATCATTCACATTATTTCATGTTCATAACTTAATATTTCCTTGAGTTTCACTTTAAGTGACTCTTTCCCATTTGTATCATTCACATTTCATATTCATTTCATTGCATTGTTATTCCTTGTCATTTCATTCCTTTATACTACAGCCGCTCTTTAGCCGTCATTTGTTAGTCAACATAGAAATGCAGTAGAATCTACTACAGTTAGTCCACATAGAAATGCACTAGAATCTGCTAAACCGGCGATCAGCTGTTGTACCTTTACATGGTTGCATTTAACATACACAGACAACACTATTCATATCATATTTTATTGTCATTGCTTTACTTAGCCTGCATCTCATACATTTAACATATATTTGCACAAAATCTTATGCCTCACAATTTAACAGTAAAATTCATACATATTCTTGTAAAATAGACCAACCCACATTTAGCATTTAATTACTGAAAATATAATTTCTATTTCTTACATAATTATCCAGAAAATTCCTTCCACTTTGTTCAATTCATTTCCATAAATACATAACTAAATAAGTTGTCCTAGGCTCAGAAATCATAGTTTTACATGGTTGGCATTTTAATAATTCACACCAAAACATACATATAATATAACATAAATTATTACCTTTAATTTCAAAAAATGTAATTTAATATATAATTTCCCCTTACCTGATTTCTTGAACTACGCCAATAGGGACTCCGAAAAACACCTGCGGCTCTCACCCGAACCCTGAATCAAAAATACTAATTCTATTTAAATTATTCCTAAATAAAATACTATTTAAATATTTTCTAGGATCATAATTTTCAAATTAACAGTTATACCCGCACATTTAATTAATTTGCAAAATCTTCCAAATCCTGCCCTCACTTTAGAGTTGGGCCTAGAAAACCCTAATTGGAAAATTACCTATGCCAAAATGATGACGACGATGACTAGGACCCCGTGGTGGTGTCCGATCGTTGATTTAACTGCATATTTACAAAGAAATTAGGAATATAGGGAAAAATTAACTTTCTTTAGGAGCAGTGTCAAAGCCATTCTCACGAAAAATCTACTCTAATAGAAATGTCGACAACAGAATCAGGAATCTAATGGCACCTTTTGTTTCCCAATCCGCCGCAACCTCGTTGAGAAATTGAGAGAAGGAGAGAGACGGAGATGGAGAGCGAGCAGAGGGCGCAGGAGGAATTCAAAGATTGGGGGGGGGGGGCCTTTCAAAGATTGAATGTTCGATTTGGATGCTTCTAGCATCCAAATTTCATATACATATATGATAAAATAGATTATATTATATTATAATATTATAACATTATACCTTATTATATAAATATATATATATATATATATCATATACTTAATTTAATTAATTCAATTAAATAACGTTTAATTAATTTATTAATTCAATTAAATAATATTTAATTAATTAGTTAATTAATAATTAATTTCATTTCATTTCATTTTATTATAATTATTATTTTGTTTTCATACTACTCCCTTTATTTATTCATTTATTATTTTATTTATTTATTTATTTTTTATTTCAATCATTTTAATTTTTCGGGTCTTTACATTCTCCCCTCCTTAAGAAATTTCGTCCTCAAAATTTTACTAATTAACCATGCTTTTATCCTACTTGAATTTATTTGCTAACTATCATCATAAGAACTCAACATACATATCATCATATTAATCATTCAATCATTCTTCATTAAATTAAATCATCATTATCTTAAATATACTCTCATACCTGCATCCCTGATAGCATCCTCCTCAGCCTGAAGTGTGTACAACCGGGGTTGACCGTCTCTTCCAAGTGGTACCTGCTGTTTTCCCCGATTTTGATTCTGAGCAGCTACCATAGGCAATGGTTCCCGGCAATCCTTCCTGAAACGCCCTGGCATACCGCACCTAAAGCAATTCGGAGTGCCATACCAGCATTCGCCCCTATGTCTCTTATTACACTTTCGACATACTGAGCTCGTTGCTTCCTTCCCTTTCTTCGCTAATCCCTAACTAGCCTCATACTGAAAAGCAAATGGTTGAGGTCTCTTCTTATGCTCTGAAGGCTCAGTGCTGCCCTGAATACTCTTCTCCAACACTGATTCCTTATCAACTAATTCTAAGAAATTCTGAACCTGAAACCCCAGCACTAGCTCTTAAATCCTGCACCCCAGGCCTTTCTCAAATTTCTTGGCTTTCCTTGCTTCATTTAGGATAAAAAATGGAGCAAAGCATGATAGTTCTACAAATTTAGCCGCATACTCTACAACTGTCATATCCCCCTGGGTCAAACTGGTGAACTCTTCAATCTTTTCCTCTCTAACAGATGAAGGAAAATACCTGTCAAAGAACAGCTCCTTGAATCTCTCCGAGGAAAGGGCTATCTTTACGGCCCTCTGATCCTCTAGTAGCTTCGCAGAACGCCACCAGCACTTCACCTCTCCTATCATTTTAAAGGTAGCATAACGAACCTTTTGCTTGTCCGTGCAGTCGAGTATGGCCATAATCTCCTCTATCTCTTGTACCCAAATTTTTGCAACCACTGGATCGGGTCCTCCTGTAAAGGCTGGAGGGTTCATCCTCATAAATTCTTTAATACTGCAGCACTGACCTGCAGGTGGACAATTCTGTTCTTTAGGTTCCTTCTTTATCTCTGCCCTAATGTGGCGGACTATACCCCATAGCACCTTAGAGGTATCTATGTCCTCTTCATTGGAAGTATTAGAACCTTCCCTTTCTTCAACCCCTACATTTTCATCTCCAAAATCCATTCTGAAAAAGCACAGAGAAAAGATAAGAATTCCATATCATAACTTCAAACAACATAATCATTAAATTAAATCCAATAAAATCCAAAATCCCCACATAAGGACCAATCTCACGGTTAGGAAACATCACCGTCGATGGATTTACCATGGTTTCTGAAACCATCGATTAAATTAGAAAATCACAGAAGTCTGCCAAGAGATTTTTGCCTCCAAGCTATAAGAAAAAATCCCATACTTCCCTGCACCAAACCTATTTCTCAATACCTAACCTGTTCATCTCCCATTTTCATCTTAACCCATTCCTATACTCTGGTATAAATCATCCCAAAATCCTGAAAATCCCAAAATCATTGCTCTAATACCATAATGTAATGCCTCGAACCCTTACACCCGAGTCCGGCGCGTTATACCTGATAAAATCCCTAATAATCCATAATTAACATAACATATGCAGCAGAAAACATAATCATAATCTTCATATAACAATATACCAGAGTTTACTAATTCTAACTATAATCCATATTATCCATTCATCACCTGCATTTCCATGAATACATACATCTCCAAAAGCATTTCAGTATTTTCACAACCATTCCATTCTCAATGAGCTTAAAACATAAAAACTTAAAACATAAATATTTACATCTCCCAAAGTATTATAAAAATATACCCTTTCTCTTTAAGTTCCTCAAAATGCTAAATACCGTCGAGCTCTCTAAGCTTGACCTTGAGGATGTCTTTAAAAAGAAATAATCATATTCGAGTGAGACACATCTCAGTAAGGGAAAAAACATACATATTAAAATAGCATGTAACCAAGATGAGATAAATAGATATCATTTTTATTTCATTTGCAAATCATCATATAACATTGAAATCATTTTCTGAACCTAAACAATCACATGCAAATATTTAACCGACGAGATTACCTAAGGATATGGGTGATTACCCGCCCATACAAGTAGCACCCCTCTGCTCTAATACTTAGGTAACCCTAAGGTCACAATTAAAACATACCAGAGCACTCACCTTACTCAGTAAGCCCTCAAGTGGTAGAATAATCTCGTACTCACACAGTTCAACAATAGTTTACCAGTAAAGGCCCTAATGATAGGGAATTCTACCCACCCATACAACTAAGTTCCCTTTGCCCTAATGCCTTATGTAGCTACTGCCACATCTGAAGCTACTAGTGCACTCGCCTTACTCAGTAAGCCCCCAGGCGAAGAGTATGCCCCGCCCAAACGTAACATGTTTTATATTCATAAATACTTCTAATATCATAATACATCATTTTTTCCATCATTATTCAATCATTCACATTATTTCATGTTCATAACCTAATATTTCTTTGTGTTTCACTTTAAGTGACTCTTTCCCATTTGTATCATCACATTTCACATTTCATTTCATTGCATTGTCATTCCTTGTCATTTCATTTCATAACATTTTCATTTCATTCCTTTGTACTACAGCCACTCTTTAGCCGTCATTTGTTAATCCACATGAAAATGCACTAGAATCTACTACAGTTAGTCCACATAGAAATGCGCTAGAATCTGCTAACCCGGTGATCAGCTGTTGTACCTTTACATGGTTGCATTTAACTTACACAGGCAACGCTGTCCATATCATAATTTATTCTCATTACTTTACTTACTTAATTTGCATCTCATACATTTAACATATATTTGTACAGAATCTCATGTCACACAATTTAATAGTAAAATTCATACATATTCTTGTAAAATAGGTCAACCCACATTTAGCATTTAATTACTGAAAATATAATTTCTATTTCTTACATAATTATTATGAAAATTCCTTCCACTTTGTTCAATTCATTTCCTCAAATACATAACTAAATAAGTGGTCTTAGGCTCAGAAATCATAGTTTTACATGGTTGACATTTTAATAATTCATACCAAAACATACATATAATATAACATAAATTATTACCTTTAATTTCACAAAATCTGATTTAATATATAATTTTCCCATACCTGATTTCTTAAACTACGCCAACAGGGACTCTGAAAAATACCTGCGGCGCTCACCCGAATCCTAAATCAAAAACCCTAATTCTATTTAAATTATTCCTAAATAAAATACTATTTAAATATTTTCTAGGGTTATAATTTTCAAATTAACAGTTATACCCGCAAATTTAATTAATTTGCCAAAATTTTCAAATCCCACTCTCGCTTTGGAGTAGGGTCTAGAAAACCCCAATTGGAAAATTACCTACGCCAAAATGATGATGACGACGACTAGGACCCCATGGTGGTGTCCGATCATCGATTTAACCGCATATTTACAAAGAAATTGGGAATATAGGGAAAAATTACCTTTCCCAATGAGTAGTGCCTAAGCCGTTCCCATGAAAAATCTGCTCCAGTAGAAATGTCGGCAGCGGAACCAAGAATGCAACGGTACCTTTCGTTTCCCGATCTGCTGCAACCTCGTTGAGAAATTGAGAGAAGGAGGGAGATGGAGGGGGAGAGCGAGCAAAGGGCGCAGGAGGAATTCAGAGAATAGGGGGGTGGGGGGCGGCCTTTCAGAGATTGAATGTTCAATCTGGATGCTTCTAGCTAGCATCCAGATTTCATATACATATATATATATATATATATATATATATATATATATATATACCTAATTTAATTAATTCAATTAAATAAAGTTTAATTAATTTATTAATTCAATTAATAATATTTAATTAATAATTAATCTAATTTCATGTCATTTTATTATTATTATTATTTTGTTTTCATACTATTCCCTTTATCTGTTCATTTATTATTATTTTTTATTTTTTTTATTTCAATCATTTTAATTTTTTGGGTCTTTACACTCACGGCATACTATTCCCAAAATCCTGAAATAATACACATGCATATTTCCAATAAATCAACTATATTTCCCCAAGCCTACATACTCGTAAATTTCTGAATTATAATTTACATGAGCGCCTAAAAATACTCACTAGAGTCCCAACCCATATTTGCAGGGTCTTAAAACCCCCTATTCCTGAAAGTATAATACTTAAATTTTACTTCACAAAACTCCAATACATTCGTATATAATACTAAATCTAACCTCAAATGAACGGGGTAATATTGAAAATGCTCAAATAAACCACTCACCCTAGTTTTCGGATGGTTTCCAAACTTCTCAAATTGACAATTCACTCTGACTATGTTGTAGAAAAACTCCCCAGGACCATCGTGGTAGCTTCTGATCATTGAATCGGGGAGAGATGGAGTCAGAAACTTAGAGAGAAGTGGGAGAATCCCATTTTAGAGAGAGAAAATGAGAAAGAGTGAATTTCCTTTGCTGAAAACCCTTTTTTGCATTTTTATAGGTGTCTTGACATGTAGCCTCGTCAACAAGTGACGTCAACTCGTCAGCGAGTTCAAGAAGGAGTTTCGTCGACGAACCCTTACTCCTCGTCGAGGAAATTCAGGTCCTGAAAACCATCCTCTCGGTATCTTCTCGTCAATGAGACACATATCCACATCGACGATTCCAAGAATCCTGTTTTATTATTTAATTATCTTAATTTTATGAGTCTCTACATCGACTTTGAACATCCCCGGCAGAGTTGCCAAGATGTTGCGACGTTCTCGAATGCAAACTTGGGACAAAAATAATGTGATTTTAAAAAATGATTTTCATGGAAGACAATGTGTGATGGAGTCACCACTAACCTTTTGAAATGTGGTTAGAACACTTGATTACTACCCAAATAAGGGTTGAATCGGTCTGCGCTACCAGAGTTGGGCTCGATAGTTTGACTAGGTGAGGGGAAGGTATTAGCACCCCCTACACACCTGTTCTTATGAATAATACCTAATTAATAAAAAATTATCCCAAAATAAATTTAACAAGCATTTGAAATTATTCCCTTTAAAAAATTGTAAAGAAATGCACGAAATAAAAATTATATAAGTATTCCCTCATAACCAGGGCATATCATACTCCAAAAAGCTCATGCCTACCTTTTAAATCATCGGGATGGAAAATCGAGAAAATGTTTCACAAAATACACTCCCAAAATTTTTGAAATCTATAGAATTTTTCTAAGTATGAAAATACTACTTTGGGAGGTTTTCATGTGGGATCTAAGGTGTAAAAATGGATTTCCAAAGTCTCAAAAATATTTTTCCTAATTTGTCTTTATTTTCTCAAATTTTTATATTTTTTCACATTTTCTAGAATTTTGAAATAACAAAAAATAATTAAAGGAAAATAATGAAAATCAAGTCCCAAAAATATTTTTAGGATTTTCTCCTGAGTTTTCTAAATTTTTTACAATTTTTAGATTTTTTTGGTGAATTTTTATGATTTTTTTCAAGTACAGAAAGCAATTTTTTAACCTAGAAATGTTTTTTAGTATTTTTAAAGCTTTTTCACCATTTTTATGATTTTTCTTTTGTAATTTCTCAAGATTTATTGTGAATTATTGATAATTTAAATAAAAGTAAAAAAAAATTAAACCAGTTCCATACCGGTTCAAAGGACCCAAATCGGTTTGGAGAAGAATTGATTCAAAGGTTGGGTAACCTATTTAAGATCTGGCCAAGACCATAAAATCAACACGTGTTGCCTCCCGCTAGGGTGGTGTGTGTTCAGGTGTGTGAAAGTGATATGCCTTGACATATTCCAGCTTAATAGCCATTCCAAACAGTAACAAGACCAAGTCAACTATCAATCATGGCTACATGAAACCCAATTACTACCAAAATGTTGAACTAGAAGGTTAAACAACTACAATACGCAACCATAAACTGAACATTATAATAAAAATATACAAGGTAATAAACATGATATGAACCATAATAAGAACTGTATAATCATGATAAAAACCATTAAAATGCTAAAATATCACAAAAAAAAGTACCACAATACCTATCAAAAAGCTATATTAGCATAACAAACCTATAATAGAGACAAAATAAAAAGACAATATACTAGACTAAATATAAAATAAATACAACACAAAAACATAATATTAAACAGGAATAAACAAAAATACAACAATAATAAAAAAATGCCTGAATGTGTGAGTGTGCTGGGTGTGTGCGTGCTGTGTTGATATATGTGCACCAAAGGAGTGACACAGTAAGAGAGAGATACAGTGGGAGGTTTACGTTGGACTAAGAGTGAGCCGTATGAGCTGAGACGCCAGATAGAGAGTGATGGTAGAGACTGAGTGAGTGACGAGTGCTGTGACCGACGAGCCTGTGAGTCGAGCAACGACTAAGGTGAGGCCGTGATAGACAGGGAGACAGGACTGCCAAAGGTGGTGCACGGAGTTGTAGAGAGACCATGAGCAAGGGTGTGTGCAGGCCGCGAGGACCTGACATGATTGCGTGTCTTACTGGAGTTGTGGGATGTCGTAAGAGATCAGCCGTGAGTGTTGCAGCTGATGAACTAGTGTGCAAATAGGTTGGATGGTTGTGACGTGGAGGTTGTGGATGTTCTATGCTATTGGTGTGTGCGGTTATGAGCGAAGGGGGGCCAAAGATGGGTAGCGAGAGAGGAGCGATGAGCAAGAGTGATGATGGGGCTCGGAAAGGAGCTGGCAGTGGTTATGTTGTCGGAGATGAAGGTGCAGGCTGGAGACGGTGTGAAGGAGATGAAGGTGAGGGAGAACGTTGGATTTGCAGGCAAGGACGGAGAAACGAGGGAGAGTGAGGGAATGGCCATGGAGATGGTGGTGTCGTGGTGCGTGGATGCGAAAAACATGAAAGAACAGACATAGAGAAAAGAGGGTTAGTGACTGGTAGCATAAGAGGGAGCTGTAAAATGGAGAGTGAGAGAGATCACCGAGAGCAGGAGAATGGGAGTTCGAATAGTGAGAGGGAGGAGAATGACGAGGGGCCAGAGAGGGAGTGAGATCAAGGCAATAGGGATGGCCAGAATCGGACGGAGGATGACGGCAGGGTAGCTAGATCTGCAAGGGTGTGAGAGTCGCAGATGGGTGATGTAAAGGAGGAGTGGTCGGAGTTTGGGGAGGTGACGACGATGGGGGAGGTGGGATTGCAGACGTTGATATGTGAAAAGGAGTATGAGAATGGAGAGTGAAAATGGAGGATGAGGGTGGTGGAGGTGAACCCACGGCTGTTAAGAGCAGAAAAAAAAAAAAAGGAAGGTGGAGAGGTGAATGGTGTGCCCGATCCCCTGCCAGTCTGTGAACGTTGAAATGAATTCCCCTTTGCCCTGTGCGTGAATAGTAGCAAATGGAATGGAGACCTTCCCCGCCAGTCCTTTTCCCCAAGACCCTCTCTTTATAGAGACTCCAGCAATCATTTGGCGAGCAAAAGTTGTTCAACAAGAAGAATAATTCCCCCTATTCGCGCGGTTTTGTTTTGGGAGAGAATCATTTTTTGTTTGTACATGCTTTCCTTTCTCTCCTATTTTTGAATTTCTTTTATATTCCTTTTTTGTTGGCCAATTTTGTCTTCCTAAAAAGTCTCGGGTTTAAAAATAAAACTTGATTCTTGAGAATAAAAGGACCCGAACTTGATTTAATAAAATTGACTTAATAAAATTTAAAGAATTTAATTTTAAAAATAAATGACTCAATTCAAAAATTTGAAAGACTCTATTTAAAAATTAAGGGGCTCAAATTGAAAGACTCAATTAAAAAAAAAAAAAAACAACCACGATTTATTTTTGAAAATACCAGGATTCGACTTAAAAATACTAGGACGCTTTTTTTTTTTTTGAAAATAACCGAAACTCACTCAATTTTGAACACTCGTGTCTCATTTTTGAAAATAACTGGGATTCAATTATTGAAAAAAACCGAGACTTATTTTTGAAAATAACCAAGACTCGATTATTGAAAACTCGAGACTCAAAGACTTATTTTTTAAAGGGACTCAATTAGATCCTCCCATTCTCGAGGATAAGGTTAACTTCAATTGCGCCGGGTCTTCTCGAAAATGTCCTGGTTAAATAGGGGTGTCTACATGCACTTAATGTATTTATCAAGGATTTCAAAGCACACTGAAATATCTACCACAATATATATTTCAACAAAGAAGTATAGGTGGTAGTGAAGATTAGCTTCCAAAAATTATTTTTCAATAATCACAAATGAAGCCTTTGAGTCTTGCAAAATATATGCAAAGACACCCGAGCTATGGAAAGTTTTTCCCAAGAAAAAATATATGTATCAATAAATATAAGGGAAGAACTTTAAGATTAACTCTCAAAAGATTTTAAAATTAAAATAACTATGTAAGAGTTAGTATTTTTGAAAACAAGTGTGAATGCTCACAATAATGACCAATTAATCTACCAAGTGCAGTAATCTGCAAGTGGAGATTGAGAATCAAAGCTCTCTCTCAAAGGATATGAAAAATATAGCTTAAGAATTTTATGAGGTTTTTGTGCTAATAAAAAAAGCTAATCTCTAACTAATTATGTGAAATGAAAGGGTATAGATAAATTTTCTAAAAATATAACTGTTAGGGACACGATTGATATTTTGAAAAAGTTTAATTGAAAATTAATTCTCATTAATCACAGTAAAAATTGCTGAACCCGAGAGGTTCGATCGACTGACCTTCAGCGTCGGTCGACCAAATGCATACACAACCATTTGAATTTCAATGCAGGTTCGGTCAGCTATGGGAGGGACCGGTCAGCCGAGCCAAGGCGATTTTCCAAATCTTCGTAGGTTTGGTCCCCTGCCCTTAAGGCTGGTCTGTCGAGCTATCAAGGCTGTTTAGCTGACCCATTTTAAAACATAATAGGTCGGTCTGCCGAGTACACTAAAAAATGGTGTTTTAGACTTTCGGTCGACCTAGGGCAATAGGTTCATTTTTTCTCATTCAATCGAGCCAAGCCAAAACTTTGACTTTTAACCACGTGTACGTAGTCGGTCGGCTGAGGCATTTATAACACACTACAGTCGGTCGACCGAGGCCCTTTTGAAAAACAAAGTATGCATTGATTTTTAGCTTTAAGAAAGATGTATCCCTGTTTGTGTATGTCATTTAGATTAGAGAACCTGAAGTCAGTCTATGGCCTTGGAGCATTAATTCCTAATCATGCATGAGATGCAAATATTACAGACCATATTATAATTACAAACCCAAATATATAAAATGCATTACAATACAACACAAAATGTCTTCATTCTTTTTTCCTCTTGTTAAGCCATCATGAAGTGTGATCTTTGTGGTCCTTATGGCTTCCTTGTGTCCTTATTATTCGTTTATGCTAAGAATTAACCTTGTTCCTAAGCTCAGAGCATAGGTAAGAAACAACATGATTTGTCATTATCAAAACAGGATCAGACTCATAGAGTCAAAAGAATCACTATTGGAAAGAAATCTAGCAATCAATTGCTGCTTGGAAAGAAAGAAGGAAGAAAAGACAGATCTGACCTTTCCTAAGCTAACCTAAAGCCAACCCTATAATAAAGGAGTCTCGTACAGATCAAACACAATCAGTGAAGGAGATAAGGAGTGTATACACGAGCTAAAAGCAAGGAGGACGGATGAAGGCCGAGAGAAAGAAGTTACTGAAGAAGGTTCCAAAGTGGCAACAATCCTGCAAGGCGCTTGAAGGTTGGAGCTACTCCTTCAAGAGGCACAACCTTTGGTGCCGAAATAAGCCTCTGACAGAAAGCACTCCTTATTGCATACATTCAGAACTCAAAAGCCAAACTCCCAGAAAAGCACCCTAAACTGATACCTAATAGACTCACCAATATGATAAGAAGATCAAACGAGAGAAAGACATAAGGTAACCAAAATCTTTTCCTTCCTAGCTTGTAATTTAAAATGTTGAACTGTGGGTGAGATGGTGAATGCAGGATTTCAAACCAAAATTTGGGTTCAACCACTGAACCCAACACTGAACTGAACCCCAACCTAGCCCCACAGACCACCACTGAACCAAACCATGACCTAGCCCCACTAACAAGCACTAAAATGAACCCCAGCCAAGTCCCACTGAACCTAGCACCGAACTGAACCTAAACCAAGTCCTACTGGACCCAGCACTAAACTGAACCTGAACCAAGCCCAAAGCCCACATGCTTTGAAAAACCCTCAAATCCCACACAATTTTTTAAAAGACTCCCCAAGCCCAATAACATTTTAAAACCCCAAAGCCCACCTATTTTAAAAGAACTTGAGCTCAAAAAATGCTTTAAAAACCCAAGGCCTACCTATTTCAAAAGAATCCAAGGCCCACCTGTTTTAAAAGAACATAAGCCCACAAATGCTTTAAAAACCCAAGGCCCATATGTTTTGAAAGAATCCAATGCCCAACTGTTTTAAAAGAACCCCAGCCTATAAATGATTTAAAACCTCAGGTGCATTTGTTTTAGTAGAATCCAAGGCCCACCTGTTTTAAAAGAACCCAGACCCACACCTATTTTAAAAGAACCTGAGCCCGCACCCATTTTAAAAGAACCCAAGCTCACATCCATTTTAAAAAGAACATGAGCCCACAAACCCTTTAAATCCTCAAGCCCACAAACATTTAAAACAAAAACAATTTAAGCCTATGAATATTTTAAACCCCAAGCCCATGAATATTTTAAAATCCAGAGCCTTTTAAACCCAACCCCTAACACGTGTCAAAAAAAAGAAAACCCCCAAGCCCACCAAACCCACTCGGAGCATGTCTAAGCTCACATGACCCAGGTGGTTGACTTGCACTAGTCAACCCAGTAAGAACTCGACTAATTAGGGTTTGATCAAGTCCACTCGTCCTTGAACCCTAACCCTTGAATCTGGAAAATCCTAGAATCAAACAAACACAACACTGAAACCAGCACTCAATCCATATGCAACAAGGAAGGCAAAGCACACACACATCCACACATAGCAGTAACAAGTTTCAGAAAGAGCAAAATAGAGAAAAGGAAAAGATACTTAGCTTCTGCACCTTTGAAACTTAAGTCAGACCCCTCTTGAGTCTTATTGCAAGATTCACCATGATTGGAACATGGTCGGGTGTTCTATAGTTCGCCATTGTGAAGGCGAACAAATCTGGGGGTTACAATTTTCTAGAGAGTAAAGGGGGTCCTGAGATCTGAACATTAGGGCTTCAGATCGCTCGAGGGGAAGAAAGAGAGAAGAGAGGGTTTTTGAGAATAGAGAGACAAAGAGTGAGTTGGGGTGAGCGATCAGCAAAGGTTGACTTTTTAGGAGATCGAAGAGGGAAAACAAGAGAAGATATGAACCCTAGGGTTTTAGATCGCTTGAGAGGAAGAGAGAGAGATAAGATAGGATTGCTGAGAATAAAGAAAGAAATGGAATTAAAAAATGACCGAAAATGAAAAAAAAATTATCTTTTATATGTTTAGTTCCGAAGCAGTCAGTGTGCAACACGTAGCGCATCGTCCTGCATACATTTTTGTGTTACGCATCTTGCCCTTGGTCGTCCAATTTGTGCTTCTTCATGACGGTCATGATTGTGCCACGTCAATGATTCGAGTCGTAAAGGACCACCCCACCGATGGCCGACAGGTGGCCAATGAATGTTAGCCTGACATCATCCCCTACAAGCTTAAATAACCATATATATATATATATATATAGATATATCCTAGTATACGCCACATGTCCTCACCTGAAGACGGTATGTGGCCTAGCCTATTGACCTAGTCTGGCTTTTCATGAATCGGTTGACCTGAGTGAACCAGTTTGAACTGGTTTCTTTAATTTCTTATTTATTTTATAAATATATTATTGATTTGATTTAAAATTTTTGAAAATAAGGGAAAATAACCAAAAATAAATAAATTAGAAAAATTTTGAAAAATATTTTTGAGGTCAGAAATTTATTTTTTTTTTTTATACACTTTTCACTTGGAAAAATAGATAATGGATTCCAAAAATCTCCTAGAAATTTGTTGGAAATATTGTGAAATATTTAGAAAATACTATAAAATTTTGAAATAAATCTGGGAGCAATTTTTCTTAACATATTTTCTTGATTTTTATCCTTATGATTTAAACAAAGGGCAATGGACCTTTTAAAGCCTCACATGCCTCAGTAGTGAGGGATACCATTTTAGATATACTATGTAAAATGTGAATAATTGTGTGGCTTATTCAATTGCATGTACTTAGTCACTTTGTTAATTTAAAAGGGGAGTAAAATAAAAAGTTATTGAATTTAATTCGACTTAATTTTTAATTAATTGGGTACCGTTCATAGAATGGGTGTGTAGGGGGTGTTAGTACCTTCCCCTCATATAACTGAACTCTTGATCCCGATCCTAGTATATGCACACCGATTCTACCCTTCATTGGGTAGTAATCATGTGTTCTAATAACACTCCAAAAGGTTAGTGCCGACTCAAACTTCCATTTTTTTTTTTCGAAAATAAAACCATCATTTTTATTCGCCCACCCTAGAGCACTTTGCTCTCGGGACGTCGTGACATCTATCTAACACCGAATGATCATTTTTACCACTTATTAAAGTAAATGACAACATTAAGCCATTGTGTTGTTCTTGCAAATAATGTCAAGTAGTTAATATGGCAATATTACTCTCCCATCGTGAGGACAAAGGAAATTTTGGATGACTTTTTGGACTTTCACTTTTTCATGTATATAGTAGGTCCTTGCAATGATAAGAAACAGAAAATATATATTATTGAAGTTCAGGCATTAAAAATTTGTGTTCTATCTTAAACTAGAGGTGAACCCATTACCCACAATTTGAATGTATCTTTGTATGAGTATTGTTGCATAAGTATTACCATCAACTATGTTAATGTTATAAACTATTTTCAATTCATATTTTTGATTGCCATTATCCACACTAGTCATGTTATCACAGTGAAAAAAAATAACAATATATCATTAATATTCTACAGAATATGGTTCATGAACATATGGAACAATATTTCATATTTATTACTTGAAATTCAAATGTTCAACAAAGATTGTGAATGTCTATTACTCATTTGGAGTTTGCTTTGAAACTCAAATTCTTAAAAATTATTTTTTGTTCCTTTTATTGCTTTAATTATTTTTGTTTTCTTTTTGTCACATTTTATGTATAAAAATTATGGAAAGGTTAAATGCAAAACATGTAGCCCACATATCCAGTTGAAACATATTTTTATACAATGGTGAATACAATAGATCAATAATATTGAAACTTATGCTACTAATATCAAATTCATTCACATTAACCAAAGGGTCTCCACATTACTAAGGATTTAAAAACAACGACTAGCTTGTATGTTCTTCTATCATTGTTCACAGGTTCTATTAATGCTGAAGACCAAACTTTGCTTGTTAGCATAGCACCCTTAAAAAGTCAATTCATATTATTTATGTATCATCTACTACATCCTCACTAGATGCTTTGACTATGCTTATAACACAAGGATCCTTAATATGAATTGTGTTTCAGTTTATGATCACAATATTGGATGTATAGAATCTTGTGGGACACGACCAACCTAACCTCAAGCTAATGCAAAAGTATCTCAATATGTGGCAAAAGAAGGGCATTAGGCAATTGGCTTTCCTTAATCCATTTTCTATTAGACTTTATGCTTTCCTAAATTCTATTAGTTGGATATTTTGCTTGACAAAACTATACTAAGAGAACTTATTTGCAATTTATATTTTTAGAATCTTAATCACTTGTTTGTCTTCTCTTTGATATAGACATTGTGAAGGCATTCATTTCTTCCCCTCGTCGTGGAATATAATTTCCTATGCTTGACAATTTAATCTTCATTTGAAAGCCATGCATAGTCCAATCTTATAATGTTCCTCTTTAGTTGAAAATAATGTCTTGGTGAATTATCATAAGGAATTAGCTAAGCTTGCTCTCTTGCTCTTTATAAAGTTTGTTGATGAGCTAGCTCCTCTACATCCTTAAACACATGTCCCTCTTTGTTGAAAGTTATGAATTTAGTTGGATCATCCATACTCCCACCCTTAAGAAAAAAGTAATCTTCAATGAATGGATGAGAAAGTCTCATATAGTCAATTCATTTTGGGATATGCTTATATTAACATTACACAAAATCAACATATTATGTAATGTAGTTCATTCAAAACTACTTTGCTAAAAAATAGGTAACTAATGCAACCCCCTAATGTGTGCATAAATTATCATTCTAAGCTTACAAGTGGTAACATAAGTGAGTGAAGAATAAATAATCTAGTGCAAAATAAAAGGGTGAATGAATAAGGTATACTGAGGGGAATGGTGTAATTCCAAGAGGTGGGGTGAATTGAAATTTTAAAAACTTTTGCAGATAATTTAAATGATTCACCCAACAATATCCCAATCAAAATGTAAAGCGTATATGTGAAACAATTACAAAGAACTAACATACACGTGTAGAATTTAAACAAGACAAAGGAGAGAGAGAGAGAGAGAGAGAGAGAGAGAGAGAGAGAGAGAGAGTGACACCAAGATTTAATGAGGTTCGGCTATACCCACCTATGTCCTTGCCTTGGGCAAACCACCCAAGGATTCCACTATTTGCTCCTTCAAACAAGGCAAAGCTACCTTTTACAATCTACTTCTTCACACGAGGCAAAGCTACCTCTACAATCCACTTCTTTACACGAGGCGAGGCTATCTCTCCAGACGATACCCCATGCCTGGCACGATTCTATACCCAAACCTCAAAATACAATGAAAATGAAAAAAATAATTTTTCGTAGAAGAGATGCTTCTCAATAAGCTGATTTGTATAATGAAAACTATCTTTCATATGCACACTCAAATGATTTTAAATTTGAAGCTCAATATAGTCCGTGTTTTCCTCAAAATATTTTTCAAATAAGTTTGAGAGTTTAGAAAATGTTTTTTCTTAAGATTAACCTTTAAAAAAACAAATACAAGAAGCTTTTCAAGAAAAAATGTATGAATGAATATATTGCTCAGAGATCTCTTGATTTACTCAAAGATTTTCTCCTCAAACAATTTTCAATGATGAAGTGTATTGAAGAGTTTGATCTTTGAGATTAACTCTAAATAAAATAAAAGGCTTTCAAGCTACATATATGAACTTGAATATAAGCTTAAGCCTTTTTCAAAGAAATCCTTTAAAAAATTTATCCAAGAATGTATTTTCAAAATGAAAGTTGGAGAAATAACACTTACCTCTTTGAAATCTCAAGAACAAGAAGCTCCTCAAGCAAGTATATATAGATTTAATATATGCTCAAAGCTTACTTGTATAACCCTAAGATTTTCCCAGAAAGATTTTTCAAATGAAAGAGTAGGAGAAAATGATTTTGATCTTTGAACTAGTGTATAAATTATGAGATGAAATCAAAGAATAATCAAATGAAATTTTATGTAATTCTCTAGCATTTCAAAAGAGGTTTGGCCAAGTATTTATAGGCATTTTGGAAATATGGCCATTAGGTGACCATTAGGCATTAAATTAATAATTTAATTTACATTTTTTTGACCGTTTGGAGCTCAAACTAGCTCAGCCTGAGACTTCTAGTCAACTGGCCCGACGTTCGATTGACCGACCAAAGGCGATTCCTTTTTTGTGAGCTTCGGTCTACTAGGCATCAAGTTCTAGTATATCGGATCATAAGGTCAGTCGACTTGTGGAATAGCCCTAAGATCCGGTTATAGTGCATACGGATAAAAAAAAAATTATCAGATCATGCAATCCCTAATGATGTGGTTAGGATTATACCTGCGAGATCTGTATCGTTTGATCCCGAATCTACAAGTATGAAAATGAACTTTTAAAGACGACTAAGAATCTTCTACTGTATTCCTTGAACATGCCTTGCTCCTGAAAGAGTGGGCTCGTAAGCCTTGCTAAGGATTTCTTCTCTCACGAAATGTCTACCTCTATAAAAGTTTTCTCGTCTCCCCCAGTTGCTGAATGGAGCGCGTGTATATATAGGCTATAATAGGGACCTCTAGGAAATTATGACTACGACTTCCCATGTAATTAGGAATTCCTAATCCGACCCGAATTCATCCTTAAATGCATTAATTATAATTTATACAACTAAAGAATTATAGTTGCACTCCCTGTCATATTTGAAATTAAATTTCGAGCTCCTATTATAAAGTTATGTTTATTTATCTCCCCACATTAAGATTATAGATACCTGTTTTTTAAATTAAATTACTAAAAATTTAATTAATTGACTTCTTAATTCTTTGAGACCTTCAACTTAACTTATTTGATGTTCCAGATTCAAAATCCACCTGCAGGGTTTGACACAATCAAAACTTATAAGCTTCCTTAAGGGGGTATCATCAATCCTGATATCGGGACATGAATTCCATCAATAAATAATGTTCACCATACACATAATGTCATCACCCAACTCACTGAGTATTTTGACCCATAAAGAATCTCACTCTTCTATGAATCAAAGTAATAAGCACTATATGCACGTATCCAATAATCATATTAGGATTAAGAGCATAAGCACTCATAATAACCATGAGGCATTAATTATTTTATATAGTCAGTATAAAAACAATTAACCCAATATGGTCTTGTTCAATACACACAAAATGTACTAGCACAAGGAGTTGGAACTGTACCATTCCTAATTATCAAGACAGACCTATTAAAACCTTTTGCTACAGTCCTACCAATGGTGTGTCCAAATTCATTTAAGATTATGAACAATAAACTTATATTTTATAAGAAATGATGTTCTAATCTTCTGTGTATAAATCATACTCTACACACTAGACCACCTACTATATAGAATAAAAGACACACATGCATAATCATTAAATAAATAATGTTAGGCAACAATTGCTCACAAAGATTCTCATTAAAATGGAATATTTGAAGTTGTTAATAAAAACCAAAATTGATTACATAAAGCATATCTTTCAGTATAAATCCCTAATAGAAATCATCCTCGATGGGTACCACACTAGGTATGCCAGCTTGAACAATATCAAAATGGTCAAAAAATTTGGTAAGAAGTCGACCATACGACAAACACCCTCTTTACCTTTTTAAGTTTTCTTCTATATACTGAATAAATACCATCGGCAAATAGATTCCCTTGCCATTCCACAGGCAAAACATAGAGTATATATCTCCCAAAGTTACCCAGTCTCGCCCACCCTTTCGCGGTGAGACATTATACGTAATCATAAGACCTTGAATTCAACCGTTTTGTTTTTGGATTTGGGTTGTGCCACTTCTAGAATGTCAGGTTTTCCTATCACCAATTTCAAAGCCTCATAGGTACTAAACCAGTTGTAGCTTGTATGCCACATTGCCTTAGGAAGGCTTTGGATAGGGTAAAAGTTACATGGCAAGACCTCAGAAAAAAGCTAATCGGTTAACCAAATGGTTTTCCCTCTAACAATAGAGTACACTGCATAGCTGCAAGCAGATGAAACAAAAGTGGTGTAAAATTCTTGACTAAATGTGGGTAAACAAACTCATTTAGAGAGAACAAAGTATTCCACCCAACAGCTTGGAAAATTTCTAATATAGTGGGGAAATTTTCTTCAAGAAACTTTGAAGAAACTATCCTACCGTGAATGATAGCATGATTTGAGATGTCATTTCTATAGTGGAATGCAGCTTCTAAGGAAACAAATATCCTATCTGCATCTTCAGCCCTTTTTCTTGGTTGCTCATAGGTTGGGTTTTGAGAATAACCCTTGTCCGTCTCAAGTTGTTTGGAGGAGTCAACGGCTCTTTTCTTGAAGCGTGGATCAATGGAATCTTTAAGATCATAGGGTTTGAAGGGATAAGATGGATCAAGCCTAGATAGATCGGAGGATAGGAGTTAGGGCTAAAAAAAGGGATTAGGGCTTGAAAAATGACAGATCTGGTGCACTGGAATTTCATGTGCCCCGACAGGCCTCGTCGATGAGTGACGTATGCTATTGAAAAGTTTCTCTTTGCCGATCATCGATGTAAAATATATGATATTTGATGAGTATCTATTTAATTTTCATCGACAAGAGCCTCTGGCTAGTCGATGAATGTAGTTAAAACTGCTCCCTTGGAATCTAGTTTTAAGCCATTTAAGAACAAAAAATGATTTGGGAGTTTTAACATAAGTCCTTTGGAGTGCACATACCCAACTCATGTCTAATTTTACTAAATCTATTTTGTTTAGGTTTTTATTCAAAATATCAGCTAATTGATTTTTAGTATTTACATATAATAACTCAGCATCCCCCTTTTGTATTTGGTCTCGAATAAAATGGTACCAGATTTCAATATGCTTAGTCCTAGAGTGCAAGCACGGGTTTTTCGAGATGTTGATGGTACTGGTATTGTCACAGCAGATTGGAGTACCCTTCATCAAAATTTTAAAATCATCGAGTTGCTGCTTCATATATAATGCTTGAGCGCAATAACTACCAGCTGCAGCATATTCAGCCTCGGTGGTTGAGAGTGCAATGGAGGTTTTTTTCTTACAAAGCCATGATACAAGAGAGTGTCCAAGGAAGTGACTTATTCCATTAGTACTTTTTCTATTGGTTTTGCACCCCCCATAGTAAGCATATGATAGCAGATGAGATCAAATGGAGCATTCTTAGGGTAAAAGAGCCCTAAGTCTTGTGTTCCCGCTAGGTACCTAAAAATTCTCTTAATGACATTGAGATGTGACTCTTTGGGACATGACTGAAATCTAGCACACAAGTAAACACTGAACATAATGTCTAGCCTGCTAGAAGTGAGGTACAGTAAACTACCAATCACCCCTTTATATAATTTTTGGTCAGCATTCTTCCCTTTTTCATCACTGTCACACTTTGTTGTTATACTCATAAGGGTTTCTTTCATTTTTCCTAATTCAAGTCCAAATGTCTTGAGCATGTCCTTGATGTACTTAGCTTGATTAATGAAAATCTCATTCTTTATTTCTTTTTTATTTGCAAGCTTAGGAAGAATGTCAATTCTCCCATCATACTCATTTCAAAAGTCTCTTGCATAGACCTAGCAAAATCTTTGCACATGATTTCATTTGTGGCACCAAAAATGATATCGTCTACATAGATTTGTATAATAAGCATATTATTTCCTTTATGTTTCAAGAACAGGGTAGTATCAACATGTCCTCTGGTGAAACCATCATCCAAAATAAACTTACTTAGTCATTCATACCATGCTCTTGGTGCTTGCTTAAGTCCATAAAGAACTTTTGAGAGTTTAAATACATATTCAGGGTGTTCATGGCTCTCAAATCCCAGGAGTTGCTTAACATAGACTTCTTCTGTTGGCCTCTGGGTTTTTCAATCTTGTTTTAATGAAATCAAATTAATGATGTTTGAACTTGTGTTATTAAGTAGCTTTATTTCAGGTTTACGTAAAAGGACACTCATGGTTAATCATGAAAGTAAGTTAGAAATCAAAGTCAATCAAGTGAAAGTTTCTCAGTATATTGAAGCAATGAATGATAAATGAAGAGCTTAAAGGCTAAGCAGATCTTGAAGTAAAGACTGAACCTCAAGAGGCTGCAAGACTTAGTGATTAAGGAGATCATGCTTAGAAAGATATTTGTAAGTACTTCAAGTCATTACTATTTAAATATGTAAAGCTCCTTAAGATACAAAGACTTAGAGACCAGTACTTGAAAAACCCTTGAAAATGTTTTTGAAAAGTTGTATTTGAGTTTTTCAAGTAAACTAGATTTTAAAAAAAATAATAAATAAAAAATATTTGAAAAGAGAGGATTGCCCAGCTGACTGACTTGATGAACTGAAAACACTCAACCGACTGACAGTGTGCAGCTAACTAACCATTTTGAGTGTGGTTCAGTCAGCTGACTAACAGAAAACCTACAACAAAGTTAACTATCCAACGGACGAACTAAAAGCACCCGGCCAACTGACAGTGCTCAGCCGACTGACCATTTTGAACATGGTTCAGTCAGCTGACTGATAATTATTTTTTTGAAGAGACAGAATGGTGTTAGCTGCCTACCCAACCGACTGACTAATACAAAAAGTCATCTAGTTGAGTGGGTCAGCCGACTAACTCTGCGGAGATTTTTGAATTTCGAACTATAGGAAGTTTTTCAAAATTGATTCTATGATTTAATATCATTTGAAAAGTTACCTAAATACTCCATGTTAAATGAGGAAACTTTTCTTTAATAAGTCTATAAATACCTCCTTTGCTCAATGAAAAAAACACTCAAGCAATACACACTTTCTATGCTAAAGTTCTCCTAAAGCTCATACTTGCTCACACTCTTGCTAGGGAAAACTCTATGAAATTATTGCATTAAAAAGCTTTGGTTTTGATTTGCAACTAAAATCTTTATATCAATAAGAAAGAACCATTAGTGACTTCTAGACTTGAGCTTCACATTTTCTATTTAGTTTTGGTTTTGAAGTATGATTAGTGATTTAACTTGTACATTTTGCTCTGTGTTTGAGAGTGTTTTTGTACGCAAATATCCATTCCTTTCTACTAGATCTTTAACAGTTCAAGGTATAGTTGGATTGTTGCACCAAGCATAGGTTGTTTCTTGGAGAGGTTTCTCTTCCTGAAAAAAAGGTTGGTTTTTGTAAAGGTTTTTATTCCACCCGAAAGGAACAAGGTATAGTGAAATCCTTAGGTGGTTGACCTAAAATGAGGATGTAGGTTAGGGTACCTCGTAAATACAACGGTGTTACTCTTTTTCCCTTACTCTCTTTAAATTTCAGCAAAAATATAAATTGTGTGGATGTTGTAATTCTCTTAATCGTAAAAGCAACGTATATTGGAAATTAAATAAACCAAAGCCTAATTTTTTCTTGGGCTTGCGGAAACCGAAAGAGAGTACATTGGTTAATTAATATTTTGCGGAAACCGTAAGGGAGTACGTTGATTGGTTAACAACCCAAAACCTATTAGCTGAAGGTTTAATCTAATTCTTATTTTGGAAAGAGTGATTGGATGTTAGTTTAATCTTCAGTTCAAAGGCAACAAGACTTGCACATTCATATACAGGGCTTCTGAATATTGCAAAGCAAATGTTGATTACTTGTATTGTGTTTGTTTGGTTTGAACAGTTAATCAATTGGTTGTGTATGTTGTGGTTGTGGATTGAATAGAAGAAGCAAGTGTTTGTGTGGATTGCCTAATCAACAAGAATATAAGAAGTCTTTAAAATATTGTAAAAAGTCAAGAACTCATAAAAAAGACTCTAAGGAATTTTAAAGAACCCAATTCACCCCCCCTTCTCTTAGGACTACACCTTAGGTTTCAATTGGTATCAGAGCACAGTTATAGCAAATCCTAACAAGTAGCTATATAAAGATTTAGATGGCACAAATAGGAGTAGCTCCCTTTGGTGAAGGTCAATCCTCAACTAGACCACCCATTTTTTGTAGACTCAATTATACCTTTTGGTAGTAACAAATGAGAATCTACCTTCAAACAATAGACTAGAAGGCATGGAATGTTGTCACAAATGAAAATCTCATCCCTACTAAACTAGTAGATGGAAAAGATGTACCTAAAGAAGAAAATGAACTAATCGAATTAGATTACAAAATACTGCAAATTAACTCAAGTGCAATAAATGCCTTATATTGTGCACTTGATGCAAATGAATTCAATCGAGTAATAGCATGTAAAACAGCTAAGGAAATTTGGGATAAATTATAAGTAGCCTATGAAGGCATAGTAGATGTCAGGGACAGTAGAATTGATATGTTAACTAGAGAATATGAAGCTTTTAGGATGAATTCTGATGAAACTATAACAAGCATGGACACCTGGTTCACATATATCATAAACTCACTAAGTGCCTTAGGAAAAACATATTCCACCCATGAGATGATTCGCAAAATTCTAAGAGCACTTCCACCTATTTGGGAACCAAAAGCCACAACCATAACGAAAGGTAGAAACCTCAAAACAACTTCATTAGATGAACTCATAGGATTACTTCTAACCTATGAAATGGTTTTGAAAGAAAGATGCACTAAAAATAAAAATAAGAAGTCTATAGCTCTAAAAGCCTCTGAAAGTGAAGAAGATAATGAATATAGTGAATTAGAAGATGAATATTTAGCTTTCATAACTAAAAGACTTGAAAAATTCTTTAAAAGAAACAAAAAATTCACTAGAAAATTCAACAGATCAAAAACTGAAAAAGGTGAAAGTAATAAAAAGGAGTACAAGAGCAAAAATGAACCTCCCACTTGCTATCACTGTAAAAAGGCTAGACACATCAAGTCGGACTGCCCACAACTCAAGGAGGAAAAGAGGAAAAAGAAGTCTGCAATAAAGGCAACTTGGGATGACACAAGTTCGAGTGAATCAGAGAGCGAGTCAAGAGATCAAGAAGTATCAAACATGTGCTTCATGGCGCACAATGAAGAGGTAAACTCTTACTACTCTCTCTTAGAAGATTCTTGTGATGAATCATGTAATAATTCATATGAAAGCACGTCTTCTTATAAAGAACTTCAAGCTAAATTATTCTTTCTTCATAATAAGTTCATTAAGGTCTCAAAAAGGAACATAAGCTTGAAACAACAAAACGAAACACTTAGAAATCAACTTGAATCTTCAAAAATTGTTGAAAAAGAAAAGGACCTAAAGATTGAAGAGCTTGAGAAGAAAGTAGATAACATGTCTCAGAAATTAGCTAATTCTCAAGTGAATGTAGATAGTAAGAGAGTGCTAGAAATAATTGATCTTAAAAACCAAATTCAAGATAAGGAGAAGGTTATTTACAACTTTACCAGAGGTAAAGATAACTTCGAAAAAATGGTAGGACAACAAAGAATGGCTAACAATAAAGAAGGAATTTGTTACAATGAAACACCAAACAAAAGAAAGAAAAATTTGTTTATGGGATATTTTGTAAATCAGTCTAAACACTATGCAAGTACTTCATCGACAAACATTTATGAGCATACTACTTGCAACATGTGTAAAAATAAAGGACATATAATGTTTAATTGTCCACTCAAGAAAAAAGTATACCAAAGTAAAAAATGAATGGAAGATAAATAATAAAACTAGACAAGACTTAAAGAAAGTTAAGAAAGTTTGGGTTCCAAAAGTAACTACATAAATCCGTTCTTATAGGTTTGCTTTAGGTTCACTCCATCGAAAGAAAAATGGTACTTGAACAGCAGATGTTCAAGACATATGACGGGAGATAAATCTAAGTTCACTTCTCTCACTCAAAAGGATGGAGGATATGTACCCTTCGGTGACAATGCAAAAGGCAAGATCATCGGAATTGGTAAAATAGGTAAAGACTCTTCACTCACTATTGATGATGTCTTGTTAGTTGATGGTCTAAAGCATAATCTATCAAGCATTAGTCAACTTAGCGACAAAGGATTTTAAATAATGTTTAAGAAAGACAAATGCATAATTCAGAGTTCTAAGGATCATAAGACACTATTCACTGCACATAGAATGAATAATGTGTATTGCATAAACCTTGATAGCTTGATCTCTCAAGATATAACTTGCTTTACTGCCATGAGTGAAAATAGTTGGATTTGGTATAGAAGATTAGGACATGTCAGCATGGATCTCATATCTAAACTCTCAAAAAAGAATTTAGTTAAATGCCTCCCTAACACCAAGTTTATCAAAGATAAAGTGTGTGATGCCTGTCAACTAGGAAAACAAATCAAGACAAGCTTCAAAAGGAAGAAACATATATCAACTAGTAGACCCCTAGAACTTATACACTTAGACCTGTTTGGTCCTACTAGAACTCAAAGTCTAGGAGGAAAACAATATGCCTTCATAATTGTTGATGATTACTCTAGATACACATGGGTATTGTTTTTAGCTAACAAAGAGGAAGCTTGTAATTCGCTAATCACTCTATGCAAGAAGCTTCAAAATGAGAAAGGGTACAATGTCTCAAATCTATGAAGTGACCAAGGAAAAGAACTTAAGAATCAAGATGTTGAAAAATTTTGCAATGATCATGGCATAAGCCAAAACTTTTCAGCACCTAGAACCCCATAACAAAATGGAGTTGTGGAAAGAAAAAATAGAACTCTTCAAGAAATGGCAAGAACTATGCTTAATGAAAATAACTTACCCAAGTATTTTTGGGTCGAAGCTGTAAATACAGCTTGCTATGTAATTAATAGGGTTTGTATTAGATTAAGTCTAAACAATACACCTTATGAATTATGGAAAGGAAGAAGGCCTAACATAACTTACTTTCATGTCTTTGGGTGTAAGTGTTTTGTACTCAATAACAAAGATAGCTTAGGAAAATTTTATGCTAAATCTGATGAAGGAATTTTCCTAGGACACTCTACAAATAGTAAGGCCTATAGGATCTATAACAAAAGAATACGCACCATAATTGAATCAATTCACGTAGACTTTGATGAATCAAATCCTTTTTCAAAAGAAGTAAAAAAATGAAGAAAAGGATGATATTTCCAAAAAGGAAGATGAGCTAGAAATCAAGGAAGAAAAGGAAGTAAATGAAGAAAACTCAAAATATGAACCTATAGAAAATTTGGAATTACCAAGAGAATGGAAGTACAAAAAAGATCACCCTCAAGATCAAATTATAGGTGAACCATCTAGAGGTGTAACTACTAGATCCTCTTTAAAGAATCTATGCAATCACTATGTATTCTTATCTCAAGATGAACCTAAAGATGTTGAAGAGGCTCTCAAAAATGACTCTTGGATAATTGCTATGCAAGAAGAATTAAACCAATTTGAAAGAAGCAAAGTATGGCAATTAGTACCCAAACCTGAAAATCATTTGATCATAGGAATTAAATGGGTATTTAGAAATGAAAAGGATGAGAATGGTATAACAATTAGAAACAAAGCTAGGCTTATAGTTAAAGGGTATAACCAAGAAGAAGGGATAGACTTGATGAAACTTTTACCCCTATAGCTAGAATGGAGGCTATAAGAATGTTGTTAGCTTATGCTTCTAACCAAGAATTTAAGTTATACCAAATGGATGTCAAAAGTGCATTCTTAAATGGGTATATTAATGAAGAGGTATATGTTGAACAACCCCCTAGTTTTGAAAATATAGAAAATCCTAATCATGTATTTAGACTAACTAAAGCTTTGTATGGATTAAAATAAGCCCCTAGGGCTTTATATGAAAGACTTAATGGATTTCTAATTGAGAAGAGGTTTTCAAGAGGAAAATTTGATAGTACCTTGTTCATTAAAACTAAGAAAGATGATATACTTTTAATTCAAATCTACGTAGATGATATAATATTTGGTGCCACTAATGAACATCTATCTAAAGAATTTACAAAATGTATGCAAGAAGAATTTGAAATGAGCATGATGAGAGAATTAAACTATTTTCTTGGACTTCAAATCAAACAAGCAAAGAACTTAAGTTAGGCTTATAGTTAAAGGGTATAACCAAGAAGAAGGGATAGACTTGATGAAACTTTTACCCCTATAGCTAGAATGGAGGCTATAAGAATGTTGTTAGCTTATGCTTCTAACCAAGAATTTAAGTTATACCAAATGGATGTCAAAAGTGCATTCTTAAATGGGTATATTAATGAAGAGGTATATGTTGAACAACCCCCTAGTTTTGAAAATATAGAAAATCCTAATCATGTATTTAGACTAACTAAAGCTTTGTATGGATTAAAATAAGCCCCTAGGGCTTTATATGAAAGACTTAATGGATTTCTAATTGAGAAGAGGTTTTCAAGAGGAAAATTTGATAGTACCTTGTTCATTAAAACTAAGAAAGATGATATACTTTTAATTCAAATCTACGTAGATGATATAATATTTGGTGCCACTAATGAACATCTATCTAAAGAATTTACAAAATGTATGCAAGAAGAATTTGAAATGAGCATGGTGAGAGAATTAAACTATTTTCTTGGACTTCAAATCAAACAAGCAAAGAACGGGACTTTTATAAGTCAATCCAAATACATAAAAGAAATGATACAAAAATTTAGTATGGAAAATAGTAAACCCATAGGAACACCTATTAGTACCTCCATCAGCCTAGACAAAGATGAAAAGGGAAAACCCGTAGACACAAAGTATTATAGAGGTATGATTGGAAGTCTACTATATCTAACAGCCAGTAGACCCGACATAATGATTAGTGTGTGTATGTATGCACATTTTCAATTAGCACCTAAAGAATGATTAATTATTCAGATATGGATTATGCAGGGGGTAAAATAGATGGAAAAAATTACAAGTGGCACATGCCACTTCTTAGGAAGATCTTTAGTTTCTTGGTTCTCTAAGAAACAAAATTTCGTGGCTTTGTCAACTGCTGAGGCTGAATATGTAGCAGTCGAGAGTTGTGAGATTTTAACTTAGAATACACAACTATACCAATTAAGTGTGACAATATGAGTGCAATAAATATATCTAAAAATCCTATTTTACACTCAAGAACGAAGCACATTGACATAAGACATCACTTCCTAAGAGATAATGTTCAAAAAGAAGACATTATTCTAGAATTTATCAATACAAATGATCAATAGGTTGATATCCTCACTAAACCTCTCTCATAAGATAGATTCATAACCATTAGAAGAGAGCTTGGTCTACTACATAGTAGAGAAACAAAGTGAAAAGCATAAAGAAAAATTTACAGTCAGCCAACTGACTTTGAAGTCAGCTGGCTGACTGAATTAAGTTTTCCTGGAATTGAGGCCAGTCACCCAACTGACTCTAAAGTCAGACGACTAACTGAATTAAGTTTTCCTAGAATAGAAGCCAATTAGCTAACTGACTCTGAAGTCAGCCGACTGACTGACAGAAAAACCCTAGGCTCATTTATAAAACACGAGCCGTTTGAGTGGTTAGTCGATTAACCTAGGGTTTGTCTCTTCATGTGCTCTCAATTTATTTATTTATTTATTTATTTTTTATTTTTTTTTTTGCGTGTACTTTGATATGTTGTATGAAAAAGCACTTAGCTTGGTTGCTTTCTTTCCCCTTGTTTTTTGAATGATGAACAAAGGGGGAGAGGTTATGAAAAAGAAAAGATGAAATATGATGATGGAATGAAGTATTAATGATGTATATGGAGTATGGAGTATTTAGATGATGATGTGTATGGAATATGAAATATTTATGATGACCATGTTAAACAATGATGAGCCTTACTTGACTTTGAGCATATTGTTATCTTTTGAGCATATTAAACATTTTTTAAAGAATGCTTATAGTAACATTTTTTATGTCACATGTTAAAGAATTCTTTTAGTAAGGGGGAGCATTTTCATAAGAACCCTCATCTTTGCTCCTCATTCGTCATCATCAAAAAGGGGGAGATTGTTAGACTAAATGGGTTTTTTAATCTTGTTTTGATGATAACAAATGAAGGATGTTTTAACTTGTGTTGTTAAGTGGCTTTGTTTCAAGTCTAAGTAAAAAAACACTCATGGTTAATCATGGAAGTAAGCTGGAAATCAAAGTCAATCAAGTGAAAGTTTCTTAGTATATTTAAGTAATGAATGACAAATGAAGAGCTTAAAAGCTAAGCAAATCTTGAAGTAAAGACTGAACCTCAAGAGGCTGCAAGACTTAGTGATTAAGGAGATCATACTTAGAAGGATATTTATAAGTACTTCAAGTCATTACTATTTAAATATATGAAGCTCCTTAAGATACAAAGATTTAGAGACCAGCACTTGAAAAACCTTTGAAAATGTTTTTGAAAAGTTGTATTTGAATTTTTCAAGTAAACTAGATTTTAAAAAATCAGAAATAAAAAATATTTGAAAAAGGAGGATTGCCCAGCCAACTGACTCGATGAACTAAAAACACCCAACCGACTGACAATGCCCAGCCAACTGACCATTTTTTAGCATGGTTCGGTCAGCTAACTGACAGAAAACCTACAGCAAAGTTAACTGTCTAGTTGACTAACTCTATGAACTGAAAACACTGAGCCGATCGACAGTACCCAGCCGACTGACCATTTTGAACGTGATTCAATTAGTCGACTGACAATTATCTTTTTGAACAGATAGAATGGTGTTAGATGCCTATCCAGCGGACTGACTAGTACAAAAAGTGACCCAGTTAAGTGGGTCAGCTAACTGACTCTGCGGAGATTTTTGAATTTCGAACTATACGGGAAGTTTTTCAAAATTGATTCTATGATTTAATATCTTTTGAAAAGTTACCTAAATACTCCATGTTAAATGAGGAAACTTTTCTTTAAGAAGTCTATAAATACTTCCCTTACTCAATGAAAAAGACACTCAAGCAATACATGATTTCTATGCTAAAGTTCTCCTAAAGCTCATATTTGCTCACACTCTTGTTGGGGAAAACTTTACAAAATTGTTGTATTAAAAAGCTTTGGTTTTGATTTGCAACTAAAATATTTATATAAATAAAAAAGAACCATTAGTGACTTCTAAACCTTGAGCTTCACATTTTCTATTCAGTTTTGGTTTTGAAATACGATTAGTGATTTAACTTGTACAACTTGCTCTATATTTGAGAGTGTTTTTGTATGCAGATATCCATTCCTTTCTATTAGATATTTGATATTTTAAGGTATATTTGGATCATTGCACCAAGCATAGGTTGTTGCTTGGAGAGGGTTCTCTTCCTCAAAAAGAGGTTGGTTGTTGTAAAGATTTTTGTTCCACCCAGAAGGAACAAGGTATAGTGAAATCCTTAGGTGGTTGACGTAAGGCGAGGACGTAGGCTAGGGTAAGCTGAACCTCATAAAAATAGCGGCGTTACTCTCTTTCCCTTACTCTCTTTAAATTCCAACAAAAATAAAAACTGTGTGGATGTTGTAATTCTTTCAATCATAAAAACAACGTATATTGGAAATTAAATAAACCAAAGCCTAATTTTTTCTTGGGCTTGCGGAAACCGAAAGGGAGTATGTTGGTTAATCAATATTTTGTGGAGACCGTAAAGGAGTACGTTGATTGGTTAATAACTCAAAACCTATTAGTTGAAGGTTTATTCTAATTCTTATTTTGAAAAGAGTGATTGGATGTTATTTTAATCTTCAGTTCAAAGGCCAACTACAGGACTTGCACATTCATATACAGGGTTGCTGAATATTGCAAAGCAAATATTGATTACTTGTATTATGTTTGTTTCGTTTGAACAGTTAATCAATTGGTTGTGTATGTTGTGGTTATGGATTGAATAGAAGAAGTAAATGTTTGTGTGCATTGCCTAATCAACAATAACATAAGAAGTCTTTAAAAGATTGTAAAAGGTTAAGAACTCATAAAAAGACTCTAAGGAATTTTAAATAACCCAATTCACCCCTCCCTTATTGGGACTGCACCTTAGGTTTCATCTTCTTTTATGTATCCATATAGAAAGGCACTCTTTACACCAATTTAAAATGATTTGAAGTTTTAATAGCAAGCGAATGTAAGTAGCATCCGAATGGCTTCAAGTTTTGTTACAGGGGAATATGTTTCATCATAGTCAATTCTTTCTTCTTGGTTATACCCTTGTGTGACAAGCCTTACTTTGTTTCTCACAGTGTTACAATCTTCATCTTTCTTATTCCTAAACACCCATTTCGTGCCTAGTATCACTATATTCTTGGGTTTAGGAACCAATTCCCATACTTTGTTTCTTTTAAATAGGTCTAGTTCTTTTTGCACGACAATGAACCAATGACATGAAGGATATATGATTACACCCACTTCTTAAGTAAGACCTAGTACTAACTCCTTGTGATGGATTACCTATGATGAGATCAGTTGCATGATTTCTAACAAATTTCCAAGCTCTAGGGAGTTCCTAATTTTCTTTTTTCAGGTTTCATAGACTCTTCTTGAGGTGATGACTCTTGATGATCATTTTTTATCTCTTGGGAATTTTCATTTTTTTCATCATTTATCTTAAGTTTCTCAAGTTCCCTTTCAACTCTTCTGGTAGTCACTTGATCATTCCAGTCAATTCCTGTTTTGGGTGCATATGGGTTAGTTTCATCAAAAACAACATGTGTAGACTCTTGAACAGTTTGGGTTCTTTTATTAAACACTTTATAAGCTTTACTGTTCATTGCATATCCTATAAAAATTCCTTCATTGAATTTTGAGTCAAATTTTGATAAGTGGTCACTATCATTTAAAATAAAGCATTTGCATCCAAAAACCTTTAAGTGTGAGATGTTTGGTTTTCTACCCTTCCATATCTCATATGGGGTTTTGCCTATTTTGGATTTAATAATCACATAGTTACTAATATAGCAAGTTGTACTAATGGCATCAGCCTAAAAATATTTTGGAAGTTTGTGTTCATTTTGCATTGTTCTAGTCATTTCTTGGAGCATTCGGTTCTTTCTTTCAACTACTCCATTCAGTTGTGGGGTTTTTGGTGCGGAGAAGTTGTGTGAATAACCAATTTTGTTGGCGTTACAAGGCTTAAAATCTTATTTTGATACTAACAAACAAGTGGAATTTAACATTTTTGGTTGAGTGGTGATATTTCAGAACTCACAAGGATCACATATGTGAAAGCAGGGTCAAAGTGCTCACAAGGATCAAATGAAGCTTAAAGAATCAAAAGCATGGATTCAAAGATAGATTTAATAAAGCTTGAAGATTATGAGAGCATGCATATTAAAGTGAACTTGTTAAAAGCCTAAAGTACATTGAAAGCTTGAAGAAAAGATGGACTCAAAGCAAGGACATACATGAAGACTTCAAAAGCTGACGGAATCTTAAGGAAGTTTTACCCTAGTACTTCAAATAATTTCAATATGGATACATGAAACTCTTAGGTTAACTTCTTGGACCAAGATACCTTTTAAAATACTTGGAAAATATTTTTTAAGGTCAAAAAATATTTCAAAAAGGTTAAAATTATTTTTGGAATGAAAAGCATCAAAAAGAGGTTTTTCCAAATGGTGTCATTTTTTCTACATCCGCGTTGAGGTGCATTTTTATATATCCAAAACTCGTTATTTTAACATATGTTAAACATGAAAGTTGTAGGATTTTCTCTTGTGTTCCTTTTGACACCATGAACACCTAAGTTGGAGTTGTATAGAAAACGTTATGACCAAAATACTAAAATGGGATCAAAGCTATCAACAAACTAAACACTGTTCACCGCGAAACTACCGATAACTGAACAGCAGAAAGAGCCACTTCAGACGACTGAAGTTTAACATCAAATATCTAATGAATATCTTCAGTCAACTAAAGATTAAGTTCAGTCTTCTGAAGATTTTTCTGAAGGTTTACTAAAGAGGCAGAACCACCTCAGACGATTGAACCTGAAAGTTAAAACGTCTGAACACTATTAACGAACATATTTTTTAAAAGTTTTTAAATTCAAACTTATCTTTCTTATGCTCCAAACTTTCTATAAACTTGGGAAACACTCCAAGCCACTTGGGGAACATGAAATAGAGTTGATTTATCATCTATAAATAACCCCCAAGGCTAAGGATTAAACACACCAAGAAAATACAGCAAACAAGCTTTCTTGCTCCCAAATCTCCCAATTCTCTCAAAGCTCTCTTGTGCAATCAATTTCCAAGTTTCACTACTGAGATTTTCTGTGAATTTATCAAGAAAATTCTGAGCCTACTCTTAATTCTTTCAACCTAGAAAGAAGGCTTACAGTAATATCTTTTTTAGCTTCATATTTCCATATTGTGAATTTAATTGAAGTATATAGATTTAACTTATACTAATAAGCTCTTTGTGTGAGCATTTTTTGTACACCTCTATTTGATTTGTATCTTGTAGATATTGATGGCTCAAGGTTATTTGGATTGTTGGCTAAGCGTGGGGATATCGCTTAGAGAGGTGGGCTCTAGCCTAATTAAAGGAGTGACCGAACGAAGGTACATCGTTTGGAGAGGCGGGATCTAGCCTACTGAAGGAGTGTGTAAACGGTGTTATTCCACCTGAAAAAGGAACTAGTTTTAGTGAATCCTTTGGTGGTTTTCCAAAGACGAGGACGTAGGCTGGGTATAAGCCGAACCTTGTAAAAATCCCGGTCTCACTATCTTTTTCCCTTACTCTTTAGTTTTCAGAACATATAAATTGCGAGGATGATTTAAATTCCTAAATCATATATACTATGTATATTTGGAAATCAAGTATACTTAATGTCTAATTCTGATTTGGGTTACGGAAAACGAAATGGAGTACGTTGGTTGTACCATACTTTGCTAAAACCATACGGGAGTACGTTATTTGGTTAAACACTCAAAGATATATTAACTACGAGATTATCTGAATTCTGAATTTTGGAAAGAGTGTGAATGTTTTTGTTGAAGATCATTTTGAAAAGGCTAACTCATTATCAAATGGATTGCATTAACAATAGTGCTACACACAAGTTGAAAAAGCTGAGAATTTTCATTAAGTTGCAATGTATATCTTGATTGAATGTGTTTGATTGGTTTGGATAGTGTGGTTGATTGAAAGGTTGATTGGGTACTTAATTGTTTAAGTACTTGTGTTGTGGTTGTAGATTGAATTTTTTTTTGAATATCTATTGTGTATTTGATAAAACAACAAGAAAACAAGAATTCATTAAAAAAAACTTAAAAGAGGTCAAGGATTCTTGAAGGGAATTAAAATAAATTTTAAAACCCAATTCATATTCCCTCTTGGGACTACACCTTAGTTTTTAATTGGTATCAGAGAGGGGTCATAGAAAATCTTAATTAGTAGTTATAAAAAGATCCTAATTGCACACATAGGCGCAGCTCCCTTTGAAGAGGGACAATCTTCAAGTAGGCCTCCTATCTTTTGTGGACATAACTACACTTTTTGGAAAAAACTAAATGCAATTCTATCTTCAAATTATCTATTGGAAAGCTTGGGAGGTTGTCATTGATGGTGACCTAATTCCCCTTAAACTAGTAGATGGAACGCAAGTTCCCAAGGAGAAAAATGATATGACAGACATAGATCATAAGATGTTGCAAGTTAATTCTAGTGCTATGAATGCTTTATATTGTGCTTTAGATGCTAATGAATTTAATAGAGATACTTGAAGACAACTTGAGCAATATGACAAAGCAAATGAAAATGAAATACATGTTGTGCTAATTTGTTATATACTACATGTATGATCACAACTTGACTTATATTAATATTATATGGCTCATTATTTTGCAAACTTGAGCATGATTATGAAGCTAAATCTTGATTTAATAAGTATGGAGTTTAAGTATGAGATTATTGAGCATGAGCATGAATCTTGATATAAAAATTAATTTTTGACTATGCACGCTAATAATGAATCAAGTGGATAAATTTGTCTTGTGCTTCTCTTTATATTGGTATCCATGAGCTATGAATGATATTTTTTATATCCATCAACTATGCACAATGTGATATTAGTTTTGGTATCACATTTTAAAAATTTCAATTGCCCACAATTTAAAAGGCTCAATCGGTATCACAAATTGATATTTAAGAATGATAAGCATAATTGAACTCATGAGCATGTTATGATATTGATGATGTTAACATGATATTGGTATTTTATGATTGTGTTCATAAGAACATATAGGATATGAATCAATATATGAAGCATGGATAATAAACTTAAAAGCATAATTGGTATCAAATCTGAATGTATTAAATTCAGGGGGAGTATTATGGCTTATTGCTTGTATTATGTTTCTTCCCTAATTATTAAATTGGAATCATGGAATAAATATTTGGTATCATGAATTATTATGCATGCTGAAGTTCAAAGTACTATATTTTTATGGTTGCTCATAGGCTTAGTACTTAAAGTCTTGCTCTTTTTGATTGATGTGAAAAGGTGAGAGAAGTTTTGGGCAAAATTTGAGCATGATATTAAAAATTGGAAGCTTATTGAAATGATATATCAAAAGGGGGAGAAGTACTTGATATTGATTGATATTAATATTGAATAATGTGATTTCGATATGTGAGCATGATACGTGAAAATATTTTTGACAATGACCTTGAGATTGCAAAAATTATTAAGATGATACTTATTGAAAGGGGGAGCCTTTTTAAGGCTTACTCAAATTTGTGCTCCTTGTTTAACATCATCAAAAAGGGGGAGATTGTTGGCCTTACAAGACTTAAAATCTTATTTTGATGCTAACAAATAAATTGAACTTAATATTTTTGGTTGAGTGGTGATATTTCAGAACTCACAATGATCACATATGTGAAAGCAAGGTCAAAGTACTCACAAGGATCAAATGAAGCTTAAAGAATCAAAAGCATGGATTCAAATATGATTTAATAAAACTTGAAGATTATGAGAGCATACATATTAAAGTGAACTTGCTAAAAGCTTAAAGTACATTGAAAGCTTTAAGAAAAGATGGACTCAAAGCAAGGACATACTTGAAGACTTCAACAGTTGAAGAAATCTTAAGGAAGTTTTATGTAAGTACTTCAAATAATTTCAATATGGATACATGAAACTCTTAGGTTAACTTCTTAGACCTAGATACCTTTTAAAATACTTGGAAAATATTTTTATAAGGTCAAAAGATATTTCAAAAAGGTTAAAATTATTTTTGGAATAAAAAACATCAAAAATAGGTTTTTCCAAATGCTGTCATTTTTTCTACATCCAAATTAAGGTACATTTTTATCTATCAAAATATCCTTATTTTAAAATATTTTCAACACTAAATTTGTAGTATTTTCTATTACCTTTAGTTTGACACCAAAAACACTTAATTTGGAGTTGAACAAAAAATGTTATGACCAAAATATCGAAGTAGGGTCAAAGTTGTCAACAAACTAAACACTGTTCATGTCGGAACTTCAGATGACTCAACAGCAGATAGAGCCCCTTCAGACGAGTGGAGTGTAACTTAAGATATCTGAAGAATATATTTAGTCAACTGAAGATTAAGTTTAGTCTTCTTAAGAATTTTTTGAAGGTTTTCTAAAGAGGCAAAACCACCTCAAACGACTGGACCTGAAAGTTTAGATGTCTAAACACTGTTAACGAACATATGTTTTAAAAGTTTTTAAATTCAAACTTATATTTCTAGTGCTCCAAACATTCTACAAACTTGGGAAACACTCCAAGCCACTTAAAGAACACGAAATATAGTTGATTTATCATCTATAAATAACCCCCAAGGCTAAGGATTAAACACATATGGAATAATACAGCAAACAAGCTTTCTTGCTCTCAAATCTCCCAATTCTCTCAAAGCTCTCTTGTGGAATCAATTTCCAAGTTTCACTACTAATATTTTCTGTGAATTTATCAAGAAAATTCTGAGCCTACTCTTAAGTCTTTCAACCTAGAAAGAAGGCTTACGGTGATATCTTCTTTAGCTTCATATTTCCATATTGTGAATTTGATTAAAGTATATAGATTTAACTTGTACTAATCAGATCTTTGTGTGAGCATTCCTTGTACACCTCTATTTGATTTGTATCTTGTAGATATTGACGGTTCAAGGTTATTTGGTTTGTTGGCTAAGCGTAGGGATCTCGCTTAGAGAGGCGGGCTCTAGCCTAATTGAAGGACTGACCGAACGAGGGCACATCATTTGGAGAGACGGGCTCTAGCCTATTGAAGGAGTGTGTAAACGGTGTTATTCTGCCCAAAAAAGGAACTGGTTTTAGTGAATCCGTTGGTGGTTTTTCAAAGACGAGGACGTAGGCTGGGTATAAGCCGAACCTCGTAAAAATCCCGGTCTCACTATCTCTTTCCCTTACTCTTTAGTTTTTAGCACATATAAATTGCGAGGATGATTTCAATTCCTAAATCATTTATACTACGTATATTTGGAAATCAAGTAAAATTAAATTCTAATTCTGATTTAGGTTGCGGAAAATGAAAGGGAGTACGTTGGTTAAACCATACTTTGCGAAGACTATATGGGAGTACGTTACTTGGTTAAACACTCAAAGATATATTAACTAAGAGATTATCTGAATTTGTGCTCCTTGTATGACATCATAAAAAAAGGGGGAGATTGTTGGCCTTACAAGGTTTAAAATCTTGTTTTGATGCTGACAAATAAGTCGAACTTAACATTTTTGGTTGAGTGGTGATATTTCAAAACTCATAAGGATCACATATGTGAAAGCTAGGTCACAAGGATCAAATGAAGTTTAGAGAATCAAAAGCATGGATTCAAAGATGATTTAATAAATCTTGAAGATTATGAGAGCATGCATATTAAAGTGAACTTGGTAAAAGCCTAAAGTACATTGAAAGCTTGAAGAAAAGAAGGACTTAAAGCAAGGACATACATAAAGACTTCAACAGCTGACGGAATCTTCAGGAAGTTTTACGCAAGTACTTCAAATAATTTCAATATGGATACATGAAACTCTTAGGTTAACTTTTTGGACCAAGATACCATTTAAAATACTTGGAAAATATTTTTTAAGGTCAAAAAATATTTCAAAAAGGTTAAAATTATTTTTGGAATGAAAAGCATCAAAAAGAGGTTTTTCCAAATGCTGTCCTTTTTTCTACATCCGTGTTGAGGTGCATTTTTCTCTATCCAAAACTCCTTATTTTAACATATGTTAATGAACCTATTTTTTAAAAGTTTTTAACTCCGAACTTATCTTTCTTATGCTCCAAACTTTCTATAAACTTAGGAAACACTCCAAGCCACTTGGGGAACACGAAATAGAGTTGATTTATCATCTATTAATAACCCCCCAAGGCTAAGGATTATACACACCAAGAAAATACAGCAAATAAGCTTTCTTGCTCTCAAATCTCCCAATTCTCTCAAAGCTCTCTTGTGTAATCAATTTCCAAGTTTCACTACTGATATTTTCTGTGAATTTATCAAGAAAATTCTGAGCCTACTCTTAAGTCTTTCAACCTAGAAAGAAGGCTTAAGGTGATATCTTCTTTAGCTTCATATTTCCATATTGTGAATTTGATTGAAGTATATAGATTTAACTTGTACTAATCAAATTTTTGTGTGAGCATTCTTTGTACACCTCTATTTGATTTGTATCTTGTAGATATTGACGGTTCAAGGTTATTTGGTTTTTTGGCTAAGCGTAGGGATATCACTTAGAGAGGCGGGCTCTAGCCTACTAAAGGAGTGTGTAAATGGTGTTGCTCTTCCTGGAAAAGGAACTAGTTTTAGTTAATTCTTTGGTGGTTTGCCAAAGTCGATGACGTAGGCTGAGTATAAGCCGAACCTCGTAAAAATCCCAGTCCTACTATCTCTTTCCCTTACTCTTTATTTTTCAGCACATATAAATTGCGAGGATGATTTAAATTCCTAAATCATATATACTACGTATATTTGAAAATCAAGTAAACTTAATGTCTAATTTTGATTTGGGTTGTGGAAAATGAAAGGGAGTACGCTGGTTAAATCATAGTTTGCGGAAACCATATGGGAGTACGTTACTTGGTTAAACACCTATAGATAAATTAATTAAGAGTTTATCTGAATTATGAATTTTGGAAAGAGTGTGAATGTTTTTGTTGAAGATCATTTTGAGAAAGTTAACTCATTGTCAAAAGGATTGCATTAACAATAGGGCTGCACACAAGTTGAAAAAGCTAAGAATTTTCATTAAGTTGCAATGTATATCTTGATTGAATGTGTTTGATTGGTTTGGATAGTGTGGTTGATTGAAAGGTTGATTGGGTACTTAATTGTTTAAGTACTTGTGTTGTGGTTGTGGATTGAATTTTGTTTTGAATATCTATTGTGTATTTGATAAAACAACAAGAAAACAAGAATTCATTAAAAAAAACTTAAAAGAGGTTAAGGATTCTTGAAGGGAATTAAAAGAAGTTTTAAAACCCAATTCAACCCCCCCCCCCTCTCTTGGGACTACACCTTAGTTTTCAATTTTGTTACAAAAGTCTTCAAGTTTGTTATTTCTAAATTCTCTTCCCCTATCACTCCTAATGTGAACAATTGGCATTCCTTTTTCATTTTCAACTTTTACAAAATAAAAAATAAAAAAATGAATAAAAGCATTGCATGTCTCACTTTTTTTTGCAAGAAAAATAACCCAGGAAAATCTTGAGATATCATCAACAATAACAAGCGCATACAAATTTTTGATTTTTCTCGTAACATCATTTGGCCCAAATAGATCAAGGTCTATTAATTCTGAAGGTCTTGATATGGAAATCATTTTTTTGGTTTTGAATTTTTTCCATACTAGCAAGTATCACATACTTTGTCTTTAATATAGTTGTCCTTAGGTAAGTCATTCACTAGTTCTTTAGAGGATAGTCTATGCAAGAGATCCATGCTAGCGTAACCTAACCTCCTATGCCATTGCCAACTAGTTTCACTTGTTACGGCCAAACATCTAACATCACAAGAATCAATATCATCAAATTTAATGGTGTAGACTTTTGATTCACATTTACCTACTAAGATAGTATTTCTATTTAAGTCAGTTAATAAGAATTATGTGGATTGAAATAAAACATTTATTCCTTTGTTGCATAGCTGACTTACACTCAACAAGTTATGCTTAAGCGTATCTACAAGTGCAACATTATCAATAGATAGTGATGAATTACCTATTTTACCTTTTCCGATGACTCTTCCCCTGGCATTGTCTCCGAATGTCACGAGCCCTTCTTTCTTGTGCGAAAGAGAAGTGAATTTCCTAGCATCTCCCGTCAAGTGCCTTGAACACCCGCTGCCAAGGACCCACTTGTTCTTCATCGAAGAGGCCTTCAAGAAAACCTGTGAATAGAATTAAGTGATTTGTTTTGGTACCCAATTTTCCTTGGGTCCTATGGGGTTACTGTTCTTTATCACCCATATGTACTTCTATTCTTTTCCTCTATTTCCTCTAAAAGGACAAGTGAAGCGTACATGACCCTTTCTTTCACAGTATAGGCAAGTTTTATTAGCATGCAAAGGGTTTGGTTTGGGTGCTAGATTTTTTCTTGGTAGTGAGTTTCTTTTGATGCATAGATTAGTAAAACCAATAGATTTAGACGATGAGAAACCATAACCTAAACCTTCTTTGAAAATCCCAAATTTTTTAGCCCATGTAATTTTTCAAAATTCTCCTTTCCATTGGTAAACTTGTAGATGGTCTTGCTTTGGTCCTTAATTTTCTTTTTCAAAGACAAGTTTTCCTCAACACTTTCATCAATTTGATTTTTCAATTTGTCAATTTTCTTTTGGAAAAACTCATGATCTAATCAAGAACTTTCATCAAGTTTTTCAATTTTTGATTTCAAAGACGCATTTTCCTCTTTTAAAGAAGAACAAAGACATACCTCTTTTTTCTTGCATTTTGAGTGTGTTTCTTCAAGATGTTTATTTCTCCTTTTAATTGCAATTAATTCATTATAAAGTTTCCTACAAGTATCTTCCAACTCATCATATGAAGGAGAGTATTCATCATCAGAATTTACCTCATCTAGCTTGTTCACCATCAAGTAAAAATTTGCAACTTCTTCTTTGTTTTTTTCGTCTATAGAGAGTCCATCGAGCTCATCCCACTTGGTTGCATTCACTATATTTATTTTTATACCCTTGCTGATTATTGCCTTTTTTTTTTAATATAGGACATTTAGCAATTCGGTGTCCAGGCTTCTTGCAATTGTAGCACTTTATGCTTGATTCTTCCTTATTGTTTTTCTTACCAGCCTCCTTGTTTAGCAAGAAATTTTAGATTCGCCAAGCAATGAAAGCTATTTCTTCGTCATTGTCACTCTCTTCTTCTTCTATAATCTCCTTTCTGCTTGCTGTCTTTAACGCCATGTTTGTGGTCTTTTTCGGCTTTTCTACTTCAGTTGTAGCATTCTTCTTTTTTATCTCATAAGTTAAGAGAGACCCAATAAGCTCATTAAGAGTGACCTTAGATAGGTCCTTTTCTTCTTCAATTGCCATAAACTCTGCATTCCATGATTCCGACAATGAACGAAGAACTTTCTGCAAATTGTCTTCCATAGAGTATTCCTTACCAAGTGCTTTCAAGCCATTTGTTATATGTGTAAAACATGTAAACATAGAAGTAATTGACTCACCTTCTTCCATTTTAAACATTTCATATTCTTTAACCAACATATAGATTTTTAACTTTTTAACCTAAGACGTACCTTCATACGTTGACTGGAACTTTTCCCACATTTCCTTTATGGTGTTGAATCAGCAAATAAGGTTGTACTCTTCATCACTCATAGCACAATAGAGAAAATTTTTTTGTTTTGAAATTTAGTTGCATCAACCCTAAGTCAGCATTCGATAGCTTCTTGATTGGTATGAGCTCACCTTTGTCATATTTGAATACTTAATTTCCTTTGGTGATCACATTCCACATTTTCAAGTCATATGATTGGATGAATATTATCATTCCATATTTCCATGCCAGGTAGTTTCTTCCACTACACTTTGGTGGATGGTCAATAGATTGTCCCTAGGCAAACATGTCCACCATTTGATCTTTGCGCTCTAGATGTTACTCCGAAGGTCTAGCGACTCGCTTTGATACCACTTGTCAGCTCTAGTGTGCGTTTAGAGGGAGGGGTGAATAAACATTCTTTGCGGACGATAAGGATTGCTACAAAATAAAAACTTTGGCAAGCAACAAGTGAAAAATATCACAATAAATGACAAAGCAAATAATCACAATAAATAAAAGGACGAGGGAGAGAGAAGCTCAACACAACGATTTAACGTGGTTCATCTCCAAGCCTACATCCACACCTTAGCACCAAGCCAAGGATTTACAAATCCACCATGAATCACTTTTCAAGTCAGAGAAGCCTTTACAACAAGGGTATACAACCCAACTACTCACCAAAAGCTACACCAAGGTGTTCACCAAGAAGCACCTTTCAATGGTTCACAAAGAACCTCCCAATACAATGAAACAAAGTAAGTGGATACAATATAAGGTGTTCTTTCTTGAGTTGATAATACTAGTTTAAACCTTACACTACTCTCTTTTGCAAATGATGTGTAAGCAAGAGCAAGGAGCAAGAGAGCTTGAGAACAAAAATGGAAACCTAAAGTGAATGCGCAACAAATTTTCTCAACAACCAAAATGCTTAATTGAATTTCAATGAATGCTAATGGCTTATGTTTATGGCCAAAGAGAGCAGCATGTCGCTAGCTAGCCGTTGGGCATTTATGGAGAAGAGACAAAGAAAAAACTAGTTGTTATTGCGCATTTATTATAGTCAGCTCGGGGCCACTCGTCGACGAGTCACATACATGCACACGTTGATGAATGCCTTGCTATCGTCGATGACTCTTAACTGTAGGTCTCAAACAGGTTTGGGTATCTCTTCATCAATGATTCCCTTGTTCTAGTTGATGAGTCCCCTATGCAATCTCAAGTGGTCTCGAGATCTTCTAGTCGACAAGTCCCCTACTATCGTCGATGAGTCCCTTGAGTATACTAGTCGATGAGTCCCCTATTCTCGTTGATGAGTCCCTTTGTTACACTACATAAATAAGTACCTAAATGTGCTAGGACAAGTTCAAATGACATGTGTACTTCTAATTATGTTCCAACCTTGTCCAAGTGTAGTTTTTACTTAATGTAAGATGCCTTGTTAATAAAACTCATTTGGGCATCTTATGCAGTGTGTGACTTGGTATGCATGTGTTAACTCAATTATAATGTCCTAAACTAATATGAACTAAATGCATATGTAATTGCTCAACTCTTACAAGATATTCTCATACACATCATATGCACAAGAGTTACAACATAAGTCATGCCTCACACACAACCCAATAAGTAAGTAAATAATACAAGCTTTCGTAAATGCTTCAGTTGGTTGTGCCTTGGGTGCTCCATGTATGTGCCTTGGTTATGACTTTTTGCTTATTGCTTCTTTGTTAATTTAAGTACAATCCCAAGAGGGGAGGTGAATTGGGTATTTAAAGATAATTTAGTACTTTAATCCTTAATTGAAAACCCAAACTTACAAGTACAAATTTGGATACATACCGATTTCAGTATATACAACTTAATTGATTTAATTTGTGGGTATTTCAATTAATTTAGTATTACCCAATTATTCTCACGTAATTTAGATATTCATATATATCAATATTTAACACATGCACAGCAGATATAACATGAATATAAGTGTGGAAATATAAGGACATATAGAGAAATAAAGTGCTGACACCAAATTTTTAACGAGATTTGGCCAAACTCGGCCTACGTCTTCACCTTGGGCAAAACCCCCAAGGATTGCACTAATCCACTCCTTTAATTGCGACAGAGCTTCCTGTTACAAACCCATTGCTTACAAGAGGCACAGCCTCCTTTTTCCCGGTTCACAACCCAAACCGTCAATACAATAGATGGATGAAATTCCTGAACACTCAGATGCTTCTAAACAAGCTAATGAGTACAATAAAAATTCCTAACACGTATTCATATGATAAAACTTGAAACTCAATATGTATGTAATGATAAGATCATTATGTGAATGATATGCTTCTCAAATTTACCTTTTAAGTCAATATCTCCCAAAACCGATTTTATAAATAAATGCTTTCGAGAAACGTATGATTCGATTCTATAATACTTTATGCAAGATTAGAAAGTAAGATCCTTTTAAAAATAATCTTTAATAATACGCAGATCTATGATCTTGCTATCAATCATTTTTCAAGTTGAATCTTTGAATAAATATACGACCTTGAATATTGCAAAGATTTAAACACTATGTTTCAAAATTAATATTCTTCAAGGATATGTATTTAGAGGCTCTTAGTATTTGCAATCAAATAATTCCAATCTCTTAGAATGAATATTCAAGAATAAGTTTGTGAGATGAAAAAATCTTTGAGTATTATGCATATCTAAGTTCTTGCTATCAAATAACTCGTACGATTAAATCTTTGAATAAAAATGTGACTTTGAATATTTCAAAGATTTAAATAATATTTTTCAAATACTTTTTGCACCAATAAGATAGATCTCTTTGAATAAAAATACAACTTTGAATATCACAAGGATTAAAACTTTAGAAAGCTATTCCCAAAAGATTTTTCAAATAAATAACTATGGAAAAATAAGTTTCTTACTCCCAAAATGATTTTTCAATAAATGAACAATGGAGAAGATGATCGATTAATAAAAAATTGAAAGCTCAATAAACTATTTTTCCAAACCTCAAGATCAAACCTAAATTTAGTAGATGTTGCTCATGTATTAGTTCAGATCTTGAATATGCGAATGCCCAAGTAAAAGTGTGTTTTTTGTAGTGCAGACAATGATTCTTAGCAAGAGTATTCAAAACTTCTCAAAAGATGTGCAAGAATGTCGAAGTCTCTCAATATTATGCAAAAAGTGAGGCATTAGGGTTTCTAGGTTAATTTTATAAGAGTTCTCAGCCTTAGATGGATTTCTGACCGTTGGATTAATTTATTTAAAAGAAATTCCGCGCATATTCTCGCTAAACCGACGTTCTGCGTGAGTGACCTTCAATATTTTGGACATAACTTTTGCTATATAACTCCAAATTTGACGTTCTTGGTGTCAAAATAAAGCTAATATAAAATATGACAACTTCTATGTTGAATACACCTTAAGATAAGAATTTATGGATTAATAAAAATGCCCATCAATGTGACATAAAAAACATGAAGGGAATTTTTCTGCTACATACACCTTTCAGTGTTTTGGCCATAACCTTTTCTATATGATTCCAAATTGGAACTTCCTAATATCAATAGAAAACTAAGAGAAAATCCCACAACTTTCATGTTGAACACTGATTAGGATAAGAAGTTATGGATTATGAAAAATGCTCATTTATACTGTCTGGTCGATTGACCGATCAACTAACCCCTTTGTAAAAATTAGTTTTTGCCTTCTTTTAACTTCAAAACCATTTTAAAACATTTGTATAAATTAGGGATTTTATGAAAAAGGTCTTTCGTCTTACTTGGAGGTCCTATGGTCAATCTAAGGTCATATTTGGGCTTTAAATTTCATCATACAACATATGTAAGTACATTTAATTTCTAAATACCCATTCCCATGAAGATCTTGGACTTGACGCTTGCATCTTCATTCTTCTACACTTCTAGATCTATGAATTCAACCAGATGGTATGTTCTTTAGGTTTCTCATGGCTTCCATATCATGCTTACCATTCATATCATTCGTGCGTGTTAAATAATGATCCAACTAAAAAGGCTCAATGCACAGATGAGATAATTGTGCTTTGTCATTATCAAAATGGGATCGGAATAAAAAAGTCAAAAATCTCCCCATTTTTTATGATAACAAATATAAGAGCAAAGTGCATAAATTTTCAAAATAGACATTGTAATTCAATTATATCCAGAAAGAAGACACTGAGATATTTCAAGTTGAGAATTTTAAGTTCAGCTCAATATGTATCTAGATAAAGTAATAAAGCATATGCACATTAATCTTTTCCCCCTAAACACAAGGATTATATCATTTTACTCATTAATATTCTCCCCCTTTTGTCATCAGAAAAAAGGGTTAAGTTAAATGGAAAACAATATTTTTTTTTTTAATTTTCTTAGCTTTAAAAGGATAACTCCCTCTTTTTGAAAAACTCCCCCCCCCCCCCCTTTTTGTGTCATTTAAGCTCATACACATTGTAGACTATGCAATTTTAAAAAATATCTCTCCTCCTTTTGATATCAAAACAAAATTTCTCTCCCCCTTTATATCTAAAATAATTTTGCTCTAGTACATTATAAAAAGAAAAATAACCAGAAAGATTAACCATATAGACTCTAATTATATCAATGCATTTTAAAATAAGATCATATGATTAACTCAAGAAACTCGTGGTAAAGCAACATATTTTTCATTTAGAGTATTCAATAGGATCATCATAATTGAGTACATGCCACAGAAAGTTCAATGCGCATCTAAGCATAAAATATTGGTGAGCATAATAAGATAGGAAATAATTTTTAGAAAGCTCCCCCTACAAGTTTGAATACTCGCTTAGATGAAATGAAATGCTTATATTTATCAATGATTGATTTCACTAATCATACCAAGTAGTATAAGCAATTATTCATAATCTTTAGAACAACTATACTAGATATAAACTAATTCATTTCTCACAAACAGTCAGTATAGTTATCTCTTTTTTACTACATTAATTTGTATAACCAATAATAGTTTATGATACAAGATACTATCCATTAAAGAGATTCGATTGTTTAACACAATATGAATGGTAAGTTGTGGTGCTGCACTTACATATGCATATGGACATAAGCAAAATAAGATCATAAGAACATCTAATTTATATAATCATGAAAGAGAGATGCACCCCCTCAATTATGCACTTGTCATCATCTTATGTCCTTTTTTTTTATAATTATTCTTCACCAGTTTAGCCGAGTGTTCTAAAATTTTCAATGATTTATATTTGGTTATACTTGCTTTGGCTTAGAGGACCAAAAAGTCATAAACAATTCTTCTTCAGGGTCATAAGCCTATATCGCTTCTTTTCTTATGGATCTCAATGCATAGGTTTCTTAGTCATTTGCATTTTCATAGAAATTGAAAACTATTACAAATAACTTAGCCATTTGACATATTCAAAAAAACTTCTAATAGATTTGATTTGAGGTTTGAAAGCTTGTGTAGTGAGATTGAACAAATACTCTTAACAATTAAATTATTATTAAGTTCAGAAGAATATTCATTATGAGTGGACAATATTCAAAATATTTTGTGGAAGCGAATATATCCAACTATTTAGGCAAAGAGCAATTTGTGAGAATATTAATTTTTGAATATTGCTCTTTGGGTATTTCTGATTATTCCACCATTGGATGGTATCTCACAAGTATGATCTCAATTTTAAGTAAAGGATCGAGTCAAGGATAGATGAATCTTTACCGGATATGATCATGGTATGGTAAAGATTTCTTGTGGAGGAAATGAATTAATTATAAATCAAAATTAGGTTACATTTTAAGCACAAAGGGAATATTTATTAAAAATGTGTTGATAATCAATTTGATTCCCTTAGAGAATGCCCCTGATTTGATTATAACAGGATATTTTTTAATAAGCACGTGATAGATATGGAATTTACGATTATTAGTGCTTGTGGCTAGAGTGATGACTAATTTAGGCATTTAAGGCTCCAAGGATGAGTTTAGGATTAGATGATGCTTAGTATATGATTTATTTCCTAAGGCTCAGTTTTATGCAATGGACATAATCTACTCAACTTATGATTTTAATATTTAAGCATGGGTTAAACAATAAGAATTATTCGCTAAACAGTGATGCTTTAATCTATTTGAAAGTGGATTTATTCTTCAATATCATGATTTATGTTACTCATTGCAAAGATATAAGGTTCCTAATACTTTAGCTAGTTAAGCTTTTAGCCTTTTACTTTGAACAAATCAAAGTTAGCATGTTTTAACCAATATTTTATATCTTACCCGATCATTATGATATATATATATATATATATATATATATATATATATATATATATTCATTAAGTTTAGATTGGTTAAATTACTTATAAGAAATCATATTGGCTTGCTTTTCCAAGATTCTTAGTATTTAAAATTTTATATAGTAAGTGCATATACTAATTTTTGACTTTTTTAGACACTGACCATTTCTAAGCTTTTAGTCATCGCCTACCCTATAACTAGTCTTAAGAACAAAGAAATAATTAAATGATCGTGTAATTCCAATTGGAACCTTTCTTGATTACCCATGTCAATTTCTTGTCTTTGTCTCGGACACCTCTAAATGGACACTTATATCGAGTATGCCCTTTCATTTTACAAAATAAGCAAATTTTGTATATTCATGGGAAAGTATGCTTATTTCTTTTCTTCATGCTTAATGAGACATAGCTATGAAATTTTTGAGATACATTCAAACCCTTTTTAGAAATATAATTTCTTTTTAACTTCTAAGGGTTTATTTGAACTATATTCACTTGTGACCCCGGAAATTGTTTCAGGATGTTCATCTATTTTTTCTATCTAAACAAGTGATCTTCATAATCTTCACGATTTTCTTCTTTTCTAGAATAGCATGATAATCTTTTAATTTCTCTAATTCTTTAGCTATCCTTTCATTTTCATTTTTCAAACACATTTTCTTCTTAGATATCCTAGCTTGAAGCTTATGCATTTTAACTAAGGCTTTTTCCAGATCTCCATATGAAGGCATGCTTTCATTATACAATTCAACACGTGATTCAACATAAAATTCATTACAGTACACATCACATGAATCACTACATGCATTATTAACGGAATGATCAACAGATGATTCCACACATGATTCGTTACAAGAATTGTCATAATATCCATCATTTGAATTATTGCATGCATCAATAGCAATATTGTCACAAGGGACACTGCATGAATCATTATTAGAATTATCAACAAATGATTTAACACATGATTCATTACATAATATAACGCAAGATTCATCACATGATTTTCCAAAAGATTTATCGAAGATTTATCACAAAAATCATCACATGAATCAATAAATGAATCATTATATGAAATAGTTTGAGATACATATACCTCCTCCTCGACTAACTCATTTTGTTTACAATTTGCCACCTCTTGATCATTGGAACTTGACATTTCCAGAGTGGTGGTTTCTTTCTCCTGGGTTTCTCCATACTTCCTATCTAGTTCTTCCCAAATATCTCTTGCACATGTACATGTCATAAATTTATGAAAAATATTAGAATCTAAAGCATGATAAAACATATCCATGGCATTTGAATTTGCATGTATTAAACTAGTATCATTTTCATTTGTAGACACACAAATTCCTTTAACTATTACCTGTCAGGCCTTCCAGTCCATTGATTTTATAAAAACACTCATTTTTAGTTTCCAAGCAGAATAATTTTCACCGTAAAATATTGGAGGACTAAGATAAGATCGTCCCTCACCAAATGGGGTTAAACCGATGTAAGCCATCGTGATCTTTTACAAAAACGTTTAAGTCTAGTACAACGAGGCTCTGAGACCAAATGTTAATTTAGGTATAATCCCAAAAGGGAGGATGAATTGGGTATTCAAAAATATTTTGGTACTTCAATGCTTAATTGAAAACCCAAACTTACAAGTACAAATTTGGATACACACCGATTTCAGTATATACAATTCAATTGATTTAATCTGTAGATATCTCCATTAATTCAGTATTACCCAATTATTCTCACATAATTTAGATATTCATATATATCAATATTTAACACATGCACAACAGATATGATATGAATATAAATACAAAAATATAAAGAGAGATAGAGAGATAAAACGCAGACACCAAATTTTTAACGAGGTTCAGCCAAACTCGGCTTATGTCCTTTCCTTGGGCGAAACCCCCAAGGATTGCACTAATCCTTTCCTTTAACTAGGACGGAGCTTCCCATTATAATTAAAAGAGGCACAACTTCCTCCTACTCTGCTGCATACAAGAGGCACAGCTTCCTCCTTCCCAATTCACAACCCGAACCGTCAATACAATAGATAGATGAAATTCCTGAACACTCAGATGCTTCTGAACAAGCTAATGAGTACAATAAAAATTCCGAACATATATTCATATGATGAAACTTAAAGCTCAGTATGTATATAATGATAAGATCGTTATATGAATGATATGCTTCACAAATTTACCTTTTAAGTCAATATCTCCCAAAATTGATTTTATAAATAAATGCTTTGGAGAAAGGTATGATTCGATTCCAGAATACTTTATGCAAGATTAGAAAAATAAGATCCTTTCAAAATAATCTTTAATAATACATAGATCTATGTTCTTGCTATCAATAATTTTTCAAGTTGAATATTTGAATAAATATACAACCTTGAATATTGCAAAGATTTAAACACTATGTTTCAAAAATAATATTCTTCAAGGATATGTATTTAGAGGCTCTTAGTATTTGCAATCAAATAATTCCAATCTCTTAGAATGAATATTCAAGAATAAGTTTGTGAGATGAAAAAATCTTTGAGTATTATGCAGATCTAAGTTCTTACAATCAAATAACTCGTACGATTAAATCTTTGAATAAAAATGTGACTTTGAATATCTCAAAGATTTAAATAATATTTTTCAAATACTTTTTGCACCGATAAGATAGATCTCTTTGAATAAAAATACAACTCTGAATATCACAAGGATTCAAACTTTAGAAAGTTATTCCCAAAATATTTTTCAAATAAATAACTATGAGAAAATAAGTTTCTTACTCCCAAAAAGATTTTTCAATAAACGAATAATGGAGAAGATGATCGATTAATAAAAAATTGAAAGCTCAATAAACAATTTTTCCAAACTCAAGATCAAACCTAGATTTAGCAGAAGTTACTTCTGTATTTTCTCAGATCTTGAATATGCGAATGCCCAAGTAAAAGTGTGTTCTTTGTAGTGTAGGCAATAATTCTTAACAAGAGTGTTCAAAACTTCTCAAGAGATCTGCAAGAATATTCAAGTCTCTCAATATTAAGCAAAAATTGAGGCATTAGGGTTTCTAGGTTAATTTTATAAGATTTCTCGACCTTAGATGGATTTCTGGCCTTTGGATCAATTTATTTAAAAGAAATTCCGCACGTATCTGCGCTAAACCGACGTTCTACGTGAGCGACCTTCAGTGTTTTGAACATAAATTTTACTATCTAACTCCAAATTGGACATTCTTGGTTTCAAACAAAAGCAAAGAGAAAATACCACAACTTTTATGTTGAACATATTTTAAGATAAGAAGTTATGGATTAATAAAAATGTCCATCAATGTGACATAAGAAACATGAAAGGAATTTTTCTACTATGTATACCTTTCAGTGTTTTGGCCATAACTTTTTTTATATGATTCCAAATTGGACATTCCTAGTAACAACATATATCTAAGAGAAAATCCCACAACTTTCATGTTGAACACTTGTTAGGATAAGAAGTTATGGATTAAAAAAAATTGCTCATTTATATTGTCTGGTCGGCTGGCCAGTCAACTAACACCTTTGTAAAAATTTTATTTTTTGCCTTATTTTAACTTTAAAACAATTTTAAAACATTTATATAAGTTGGGAATTTTTTGAAAAAGGTTTTTCATGTTACTTGGAGGTCCTATGGTCAATCTAAGGTCATATTTGAGCTTCAAATTTCATCATACGACATATGTAAACACATTCAATTTCTAAATATCCATTCCCATAAAGATCTTGGACTTGACACTTGTATCTCCATTCTTCTACCCTTCTAGTTCCATGAATTGAGCCAAATGGTATGTTCTTTAGGTTTCTCGTGGCTTCCATATCATGCTTACCATTCGTATCATCTGTGCCTGCTAAATAATGATCCTGCTAAAAACGCTCAATGCACAGATGAAATAATTGTGTTTTGTCATTATCAAAACGGGATCGGACTCAAAAAGTCAACATAAGTATTAGTCAACTTAGTGACAAAGGGTTTGAAGTTATCTTTAAGAAAGACAAATGTATAGTACAAAACCCTAAGAATAATGAAATTCTATTTTGCAGCACATAGAATGAACAGTATATATTGCATAAATCTTGATAATCTAATATCTCAAGATGTAACTTGCTTGGCTGCACTAAATGAAAATAGTTGGCTTTGGCATAGAAGATTAGGATATGAGAGCATGAACCTTCTATCTAAACTATCTAAGAAGAATTTAGTGAAAGTCTTATTGAATACTAAGTTTATCAAAGATAAAATTTGTGATGCTTGCCAACTAGGAAAACAAGTCAAGACAAGCTTTATAAAGAAGAAACACATATCAACTAGTAGACCCTTAGAACTCATGCACTTAGACTTATGTGGACCTACTAGAACCCAATGCTTAGGCGAAAAACAATATGCTTTTGTGATTGTTGATGGCTATTCTTGACACACATGGGTAATGTTTTTAGCCAACAAAGATGAAGCTTGTGATATGTTAATAAATCAATGCAAAAAACTTCAAAATGAGATAGGTTATAATGTCACTAACATTAGGAGTGATCAAGGTAGAGAATTTAAAAATAAACATGTCGAAAATTTTTTTAATGAACGAGGTATAAACCATAATTTCTCAGCACCTAAAACTCCCCAACAAAATGGAGTTGTTGAGAGGAAAAATAGAAGCTTTCAAGAAATGGCTAGAACTATGCTAAATGAAAATAATTTACCTAAGTATTTTTGGGCTGAAGCTGTAAATACAGCTTGTTATGTAATAAATATGGTATCTATTAGATCAAGTTTCAACAAGACACCTTTTGAATTATGGAAAGGAAGAAGGCCTAATATACTTCCATGTATTTGGATGTAAGTGTTTTGTTCTTAATAACAAAGATGACTTAGGGAAATTTGATGTCAAAATCAAATGAAGGTATTTTCCTAGGATATGCTATAAATAGTAAAGCCTATAGGATCTATAATAAAAGAACATTAACCATTATTGAATCAATTCATGTAACTTTTGATGAATCAAATCCCTTTGCAAATGAAATCAAGAATGAAGAAAAAGAGGATATCTTACAAAAGGAGGGAGATCTTGAAATTAAAGAAGAAAAAGAAGAAAACAATGAAAAAACTTCAAAAGAAAATCCCACAAAAAATCAAGTATTACCAAAAGGATGGAAATACGTAAGAAACCATCCTCAAGATCAAATTATTGGAGAACCTTCAAGAGTGTAACCACTAGATCATCATTGAAGAATATATGCAACCATTATGCATTCCTATCTCAAGAGGAACCTAAAAATATTGAAGAAGCTCTACAAGATGACTCTTGGATAATTGTTATGCAAGAGGAATTAAATCAATTTGAAAGAAGCAAGGTATGGCAATTAGTACCCAAACCTGAAAACTACTCAATAATAGGAATTAAATGGGTATTCAGAAATAAGAAGGATGAAAATGGGATGGTTGTTAGAAATAAAGTTAGGCTAGTAGCTTAAGGATATAATCAAGAAGAAGGTATTGACTATGATGAAACCTTTGTCCCCGTAGCTAGAATGGAAGCAATTAGAATGCTTCTAGCCTATGCAGCCCATAAGGAATTTAAGTTATATCAAATGGATGTAAAAAGTGTTTTCTTAAATGGATATATAATTGAAGAAGTTTATGTAAAAAAGCCACCAGGTTTTGAAGACTTAAAATATTTCGATCATGTATTTAGGTTGGCTAAAGCTTTGTATGGTTTAAAACAAGCTCCTAGAGTTTGGTATGAAAGACTAAGTAATTTTTTACTTAAAAATGATTTTTCAAGAGGAAAGGTAGATAGTACTTTATTTATAAAATCTAAAAATAAAGATATGCTAATAGTTCAAATCTACGTTGATAATATTATATTTGGTGCTATAAATGAAGAATTATGTAAAGAATTTGTTGCATATATGCAAAAAGAGTTTGAAATGAGTATGATGGGAGAGTTAAATTATTTCCTTGGGTTACAAATCAAACAAGCCAAAAATGGAACATTCATAAATCAAACCAAATATATTAACGATATGCTGAAAATGTTTGATATGGAAGAAAATAAACCTATAGGAACCCTTATGAGCACCTCAACAAGCCTTGATAAAGATGAAAAAAGAAAACTAATAGACACAAAACATTATCGAGGAATGATAAGAAGCTTACTATATTTAATAGCTAGTAGACCCAATATTATGTTTAGTGTGTGCATCTGTGCTAGATTCCAATCAGCACCTAAGGAATCTCATCAAGTTGTTGTCAAAAGAATTCTAGAATACTTGATAGGAACCCTTGATCTAGAATTGTGGTATCCAAAGGAAACTGATTTTGAAATGATTAGCTACTCAAATGCGAACTATGCCGGATGTAAAAGATAGAAAGAGCACTAGTGGCACTTCTCACTTTCTAGGACACTCACTAGTCTCTTTGTTTTCTAAGAAGCAAAATTCCGTAGCATTATCCACAGCTGAAGCTGAATACATAGCAACTGGGAGTTGTTGTGCACAAACACTATATATGAAACAACAACTAAAAGACTTCAATATTGAATATCAAACAATCCCAATTAAGTGCGACAATACAAGTGCTATAAACATTTCAAAGAATCTAATATCTCACTCAAGAACAAAATACGTTAACATTAGACATCATTTCTTGAGACATAATGTTCAAAAGGGAGAGATAACTCTTGAGTTTGTCAATAAAAATGATCAATTTTTTTGCTTTGGTGTATTCCCAAGAGGGGGGGTGAATTGGTATTTAAAATTTTTCTCCTACGTTAATCTATCCAGAAGCAGTATTTACACAACCTAGGGTCTGTCTATGCAATTTCTAAATGCGCAGATAAATATGATGTGGAAATTAAATCATACACATCATTCACACTATAACATACACGTGCGGTAAATAAAAAGCGCAGAAATATGAACAGACACACGATATGTTATCGGGGTTTGGCCAACTGTGCCTGCATCCCCACCTCTAGCTCGCAAGCCCAAGGATTCCACTAATTGCTCACTTAACGGGTGAAGCGGCACAAATTACAACCAGGTCAATTAGCATAGGGCTGACCTCAACCTTTACAAACTCTCCTTATGGGGCGAAGAAGGCCCTAGGTAAAATTGACAGGGCTGACCCCAACCTGATCCTTCAGGCTAGATCAACCCCCTCAGGCCACGCCTGGAAATACAATAGTACTTTTCACAAAAAAATTGGTACAGTGATTATGCTTTCATGTAAAGCAGATATGTACCCAAATACGCGCAATATAATCAATGCACCTCAATGATGTATGAACTATAAGTTCGGTGCTCTACGTGTGCAATCAACACTCAGAATAATGACTTTATCTAATCAAACACAAGAGTGTATATCAAACAAGCTATTTTTTGAAACTGATTTTTTCACACAAAAGTATAGGCTTAGGTTACTTGCAATGAAAATGCAAGAACCACAACCTTCCACGTCTTCCCACACAAGATTTATCAAGTTAAATTAGTGGAAGAACTTGATGCTTCTACTCTCAATAAAATCAAACAAACAATATAATCTAATGAGAGTATGAGCAGGCTAGATTGGACACAAGCATTTTAGAAATACTCACAATATTTGAAAGATCTAAGAAAATGAAGTGTATGGGTGTTTTTGAGTAGTATAGGCTAAAATAGGGTTTTGGATTTTGAGAGAGTTTTTCCCTAATCAAATTTGCTAATTCTTGCTAATTAAGACAAACAAATGAGTATATATATGCAAGGAGGATTTTTTGACTGCTGGGGACACAAAGGGAATAAATAAATTTGTTTAAAAAACCATTAAGAAAATTAACCCAGTTTACCCCATTTAAAATTCAATAAAAATTATTTTAACCCGTGAGGTTCAATCGCCTGGCCAGAGGTTCGGGTGCCCGAACAGACTCAGTCAAAAATCTAGTTTTTAGTGGTTTGGGTGCTCGAATTGTGAGTTGGTCGGCCGAACAAAAGTCAGTAGCATTTGTTCATTGGTTCGGGTGCCTGACTCATAGTTCAGTTAACCGAACTGACCAGTTCGGTCACCTGAGCCCAATTTGAACATAAGCCTTCGGTCGCCTGAGTAGTTGAAAAGTGCCCTAACATAGGTTCGGGTGCCCAAGGACTATACGCTCAAAACGAGTTCGGGTGCCCGAACACAAAGTCAACATGTTGACTAGTTCGGTCGCCCGAGCCGTTTTATACGGCCTGGGTTCAGTCACTCGAACCCTCTCAACATTTTCCATTCAGTTCATTTTAGCCTTGATTTGATTTTGCTGATATGAAAAGTGATATTGGGAGCTTTGTGCACTAAGTGTTGGGACCTAGGGTCTTTCTAAGGCTTTTTTAAGTACGCCAAAAAACCTGGCGTCAGTCGACCTTCCTTAAGGCCTCTACGGTCTTTGAACTTTAGTTCCTACATGCATAACATGCAGAGATTATTACAAACCGATATACCTAGTTACTATTACAGACTCATATAATATAAATTACAACAAGAAATATTCGGGGTCTTCAGGGTCTTTGGACTTTGAGTCTTCATGTGCCATTAGTTGATTTGCTAATTATATACCTGCACACAAACTCGAAAATCATCAAATACCAAAAGTATTTGTCATTATCAAAACCGGGTATGACCTATCAGGTCAACACAACTAGCAGATATATTTACAAAACCACTTTTAGAAGATTAATTTGTATTTATTAAACAATAATTAGAAATGTTACATATACGTGAAGTCAACTAGAAAAGAGAATAGAGAAATATACATGCAGCCTGCATAGCAAGTGACTTCTAGCTAAGAGGTAGGCGCCTGATAGGCTACTGCCTTTTGAAATATAACTTAACAAGCGCCTGACCCTTCGAAGATAGGTGCTTGACAAGCGGTGGTCTAGTTTTTAAAACATGCAAGAACCATCTCTTTTTTAAACCCCAACCGCCTATATACTCTTCTCCACCTCTCCAAAAATATTTTCTCTTTTTCCTTCCACTCAATCCTCCTCCTCAAAACCTTCCCTTACTCCATCACCACTTCACCACATCAAAACCTAAACCTTCTCAACCTAGGGTTTTTAGGTTTTTAAACAACTTCTCAATATGCTGAGAACAAAAACAGTAGGGCACAAGGACAAGGCTTCCTCCTCTTGCCAAGTAAGCAACGATGAAATTGAGAAATGGCTGATCTCCTCCGCACAAAATCATTGTATCGAAACCACATCTCAACCATTGATCCAAAATTTGGTAAGGTACTAGATATTCCTTTTTTCGAATCAGATTTTCCTGAAATCCTTACATTATTCAAAGACATTGGTTGGGATAAGTTCATTAAACATCAAACCAAAGGATATTATCCTCATTTGACAAAAATATTCTACTCAAACATGATGAAAAAGGAAGTAGACATTTCCACCGATCTCCTAGGACAAAAAATTACCCTCACACCTCAATCATTGGGCAAATTACTTCGCATAAAAAGCGGTGAATTTGAGTGCAATCCCATCAATAAACAATGGATTATGGAGCAAGGATTCACTCCACAAGAATTCTTGCCACTTGTGATGAATGATCCCCCCGTTTATTTTGGAAATCCTCCACTCTATAAGCAACTCAATTTACAAGCTCAAATCCTACACAAACTCATTGCCTACAATATCCTTCCTAGAGCCAGATCGTATGACCATGTTTCATTCTTAGACTATTTTTTAATGTGATGCCTGCTTAAAGGGAAAAAATTGAATTTGGAAAGCTTAATGCTTAAGTGGATGGTTATGAAGATAGAAGTGCCTAGACTTGTACTTCCCTGTGGAGGAATCTTATCTTTGGTCTTTGCTCACTATCAAGTCCTCACACCCTCTTCCAAACTTGTGAAAAGAACCCATTATGATCTATTCTCGTCCACTACTCTAAAATTGATGGGCTATAAGAAATACACCCAAGGATGGTTGTATAGAGGGAACAGGCCAGCACAACCAGAACCAGAGGAACCTAATCCTGCTCCAGAAAAAAGCTGATATGCCAACATGGTTCCTTCCTTTCTATCAGCATTACTCTAATTTCAGCACTGACATGAGGGTAGGAATCACTTCAGTTCAAGAAAAAGTCTCAAATATGGACACTAAGTACTCCTCACTAGATCAGTGCCTTGAAAATCTAGAACAACATCTCACTAGTTCCTCCCAAGGTGCAGCCCCCACGGATATTAGTTCAGAACCTCCTAGTGATGTTGAATCCGATGAAGAATCAAAGGGAAAGGATGAAAGGGATGAAACTTCTGATAAAGACTCGGCTGAAGCAACTGAGGGCGAAGGTGGTGCTTCTAAAGAAGGCTCCAAAGAAAAAAAAAGCTGCAGAAGATAGTACTACAGAATCTGATGCTTGATTGTGATTGACTATGATGTTTTGTAATCTTTAAAAACTATGACTTTTGTTCACATTTTTGCTGGATGTATGGTACACTTGCTTTGTGAATGGTTGTATTTCTTATTTTTGATTAATTTCAAAAGGGGGAGTAGGTGTATGAGCAGAAGAAAAGATGGTATGATGGAATATGTTTATGTTTATGATATGAGCATGCATGATGGAATGATGAATTTATAAATGGAATGATGAATTTATAAAATATTGATGAGCATGATGACATTTTAAGTTTATGAAGTGAATGCTATAGTGAAATCATGAAAAATATGCAATTGTGCTACAATGCAACTTTGAAGTTTACTGTTATGCTTATTGTAAAGGGGAGCCTTTTAAAGGTTCACCTATTTTTGCTTCTTATTTGTCATCACCAAAAAGGGGGAGATTGTTGGCCTAAACAAGGCTTATGACTCTTAATTTTGATGATAACAAAGTAAGGCTATTTAATATTCTTCAAAGTTGTGATATTTTAGGAAAAATAGATATTGAAGTTAAGCATACTTCATATGGTCAAGTGATAAAATTTTGAAAGCTCGTATCAAATTCAAGATCAATATTAGAAGCTCAAGGATCAATGAAGTGCATAACCAAAGAGATCTTAAAGCAATAAAGATTTGAAGTTTAGAAACAAATAGAACTCAAAGCAGTAATTTCAAGATTTCAAGGAGTTTAAGAAATGAAAAGAGTCAATAGGACATATATTGTAAGTACTTCAAGTAGAATCATATATGAAATTTCTTTTTGAAGCTCATTAGGTATAAAGAGACTTAGAGACCTTATTTTAAACCTTGGAACATACTTTTCAAGAAAACAAATTCACATTCTAAGAATTAAGAAGCAAAGAGAGTTAGTACAAAAATATTTTAAAAACCAGAATTTTTGTCTTGAGAAGAGCCTGACTGAAAATTGTCAGTAGGCTGCCAATTAAGTGTTTTTAAAATACACAGACAGAAGGTCATTAGGCTACTGCCTAGACCTTGACAGGCGCCTGACGAGGTATTTTGAGAAGCCTGTCCAGGTTTCATCAGGCTGCTGTCACCCTTCTACCTATTTTTTTAAAACTGAGAAATTCAGTGACAGACGTCTAACCACAAGGTGACAGGCGACTACCACCCTACTGCCTGTGAAAATTGACTGTGTAATTTATTGACAGGTGCCTAACTAAAAGCTCTCAAGCTACTACCATGCGGCAAATTTAAAATTTTATAACAGACATATTTTTGAAAAATAGATTGCTTAGGGCTCAAACATGTTCAAAACTTGGACACTACTCCAATTAAACTTGGGAATTAAGTTAGAAACTTTTCTAAATCTATAAATACCCTCAATACCAATGAATTTAAACACTAAGAATCAATTACAACTCTCATACTCTCTCAATTATTCTCAAACTCTCAAAGGCTCTCTCACTCTCATCTTGTGCACGAATCCTACTGAAGTACTGTTGTCTTTCATCAATGAAATTATGCATCAAGTTCTAAATCTTTCATCCATTGAAAGCATCATTTGGTGATATAATCTTTGAGCTTCAATTTTATTTTCATATTTGAATTGCTTTTATGTATATAGATTGAATTTGTACTAATCATCTCTTTTAAGAGCATCTCTTGTACACCTTCTCTTAAATCTTGTCTTGTAGATTGATTGACGGTTTGGGTGCTTGAATCGTTGGATCGAACGAGGGGATATCATTTGGAGAGGCACACTCTAGCCTAGTTGAAGAAGTGGTTGTACTGGTTTTGTTCCGCCCTCAAAGGAACTAATATAGTGGAATCCTTTGGTGGTTTGCCAAAGGCGTGGACGTAGGTTGAGGATAAGCCGAACCTCATAAAAACTTGGTGCTCTTCTCTACCCTACTCTTTACTTTCTGCACTATATTCCTATTTGTGAATGCTAAGTGCAAGTTGCAGGGCTTAAATACTAAATTCAAATAAAACTCTTAATTTTTAGAAAGTATGTTTCAATTAACCTTTTGCTGGAACTCACAAGGGAGTACCTTGGTTAATTTGCAAAAAAGGGCTTGCATATAAAATATAGGGATGTTACCAAAAGCTGAAAGCATCAAGTTACAAAATCTTGGTTATCTTGGTTGTTGATTTAATATTGTGTGGTTGATTGGATTGTTTAATTTTTTAGCAATTTGTGGAGTGTTTTGGTTGTGATTATAAATTGGTTGATTTACTTAAGATTTTGTTGTAAGTACTAAAACAAGTAAGTAAAAAGTTGACAAAGAATTTAAAATTTTTAATTAACCCAATTCACCCCCTTCTTAGGAACATTATTCTACTTTCACTTGCACACAAACATACACTAAACATTATATCTGGCCTGCTGGTAGTCAGATATAGTAAGCTACCAATCATCCCACGATAGAGCTTAACATCTACTGGTATACCTTGTTCGTCTTTATCTAATTTCAAATAAGAGCTCATAAGTGTCCCTAGTTTTTTTCTATCTTCCATATTAAACCTTTTGAGTAAGTCTCTAATGTACTTCAATTAATTTTTAAAAATTCCATGTTTTTCTTGTTTGATTTGGAGTCCTAGGAAGAAATTTAGTTCACTCATCATGCTTATCTCAAATTCATTTTGCATAGTACTTGCAAACTCATTGCACAATTCTTCATCTGTTACTCCAAAATTGATATCATCTACATATACTTGAACAAGGAGCATGTTATCAATCTTAGATTTTATGAATAGTGTTGTGTCTATCTTTCCTCTGATAAATCCATTATCTAGTAGAAAACCGCTTAACCTTTCATACCAGGCTCTAGGAGCTTGTTTTAAACCATACAAGGCTTTAGTTAGTCTATAAACATGTTTTGAATACTTATGGTTTACAAAACCTGGGGGTTGTTCTACATATACCTCTTCACTTATGTAGTCATTTAAAAATGCGCTTTTGACATCCATTTGATATAGTTTGAAATCTTTAAAAGCAACATAAGCTGACAACATACGAATGACTTCCATTTTAACTACATTTGCAAAGGTTTCCTCAAAGTTTATTCCTTCTTCCAGGTTATATCCTTAAGCTACTAGTCTTTCCTTATTTCTCACAACTATCCCATGTTCATCTTTCTTGTTCTTATATATCCATTTTGTTCCAATAACTGTCTTATCCTCAGGTCTAGGAACTAATGTCCATACTTTATTTCTCTCAAATCGGTTTAACTCTTCTTGCATGGGCATCACCCATGATTCATCCTCAATTGCTTCACTCACATGCTTAGGTTATTCTTCATATAGAAATGCATAATGACTAATCATATTTCTAATTACGGATCGTGTAGCTACTCCACAGGATGGTTCACCTATTATTTGATCAATGGGGTGATTCTTTATGTACTCCCATTCTTTAGGTAGTTCATTAACTTCATTTTCAAATTCATTGTTTTCAGTAGATGGTTCCTTAATTTCATTTCTCTTATCTAAATCATTTTCAGTAGATAGTTTTTCAAAATCTTTATTTATCTCAATTTCATCTTCATCCGTATTTTGAGTATATGGATTGGATTTGTCAAATACTACGTGAATGGATTCTACAACGGTTAATGATTGTTTATTATAAACCCTATAGGCTTTACTATCTAAGGCATATCTTAGAAAAATACCTTCATCTGATTTCACATCAAACTTTCGTAGGTGTTCATTGTCTCTCAGCACAAAGTATTTACATCCAAAGATATGAAAATACGAGATGTTTGGTCTATGGCCATTCCACAATTTGTAAGGAGTCTTATTTAGAGATGGTCTAATCAAAACCCTATTTAGAATATAGCAGTTGGTATTCACTGCCTCAGCCTAGATGTACTTAGGTAACTTATGTTCATTAAGCATAGTTCTGACCATTTCTTATATACACCTATTCTTTCTTTCAACTACACCATTCTGTTGAGGTGTTATAGGAGCTAAAAAGTTATGAGATACTCCTAATGAATCACAATATTCTTCCATGTCTTGATTTTTAAATTCTCTACCCTTTATCACTCCAAATATTTTTTTATTATATATCCTTTTGCATTTTGAATTTTCTTGCATGGTTTAATAAATTGTTCACACACTTCATCTTTGTGACTTAAAAATAGCACCCATGTATATCTAGAATAATCATCAACTATAACGAATGCGTATGATTCCTCCTAAACTCTAAATTGGGCTTGGACCAAATAAATCTAAATGTAACTTTTGAAGTGGTCTAGCAGTAGAGATTGCTTTTTTCTTCTTAAAACTAGATCTTGCTAACTAGTTGACATGCATCATAGATTTTATTCTTTTGCCAATTTTGCCTTAGGCAGTCCCATAACTAAGTCTCCCTTAACTAATTTAGATATTAAGTCCATGTTTGCGTGTCCTGGTCTCCTATGCCAAATCCAACTAATCTCATTAATAGTAGAAAAACAAGTTACGTGTTGAGAAGTTAAATTATCAAAGCTGATGGTATATACATTTTCATGACGCTTAGCAGTGAATAGAATTTTGTTATTAGTTTTATGTTCAACAATGCACTTGTCATATTCAAAAGATACCTTATAACCTTTATCACACAGTTGGTTTATACTTAATAAGTTATATGTTTCAAACCATCAACTAGTAAAACATCATCTATAATAAGTGATGAATCATTACAAACTTTACCTACACCTGTGATCCTTCCTTTTGCATTGTCCCCAAAAGTGACAAATCCTCCATCCTTTAGTGTGATGGATGCAAATTTAGCTTTATCCCCAGTCATATGACGTGAACATCCGTTGTCCATATACCATCTATCTTTTGAAGTGGACAGTCTCGAGCACATCTGCAAAACATAATCAGATAACTACGTTTGGTACTCAGATTTTCTTGGGTCCACAAGGGTTGGTGCTTGACTCTCCTTAACTCTCCATACCGTTTTCATCTTAACATCTATGTTCTTAAAAGGACAATCAAATTTTATATGACCCATCCTTTTACATTTAAAGCATGTGGTATATTTATAAGAATCATTTGATGGAACATAAGTCTTTGATTGTTTTACAAAATAACCCATGTAAAGATGTTTTTTTTTCAAATTTTCTTTTCCATTAAAACCAAGTCCTTCTTTATCTAGGGAATTTCTTTGAGCTCCAAGGAGTTTTTCAAAATTAGTTTGACCTTTTGTAAATTTACAAATATTCTTACTCCTCAATTTTCAGTGACAAGTCCTTCTTTTCTAACTCCTCAATTTTCAAATCCTTATCTCTCATTAAGGATGCATGAGATTCCTTTTGACTGTCTACTGACTTTGAAAGTTCCTTCAATTTTAACTTCAAAACAAAATTTTTCTTATTCATTTTCTCAAGCATTTTAAGTGCATACAAATATTCCTGTTGCAGTTCATCATAAGAGAGCATGCTATTTTCATTTTCTGAATCACTAGAATAATAAGATGAAGCAAAATAAAAAGATTGTACGTCATGGTCTTTGTGAACCATCAGACATAGATTTGTAATCTCGTTATCACTAGATTTAGATTCTGAACTACTGGTACTGTGAATATCCCAACCAACCTTTAGTGCCTTCTTCTTCTTATTGGATGCTTTCTTCAGCTGGGGGCAGTCTAACTTGATATGCCCAACTTCTCTACAGTTATAGCACATAAGAAGATCCTCTTTTTTGTTCTTTCTGCTTGTCTCTCCCTTTTCTGTTTTTGAGCTCTTGAACTTTCTGGTGTATTTCTTGTTCTTTCTCATGAACTTTCCAAATTTATTAGTTAGAAGAGTCATGTTATGATCCGATTCTGAATCACCTCCTTCACTTGATCTGTTAGATGATGCCTTAAGTATTGTAACTTTCTTTGCTTTATCTAGCTCATACATGATGAGCAATCCAATTAGTTCATCAACTGACATCTCCTTCAGATTCCTTCCTTCAGCAATTGCAATAGCCTTAGCTTCCCAAACTGGCGGTAGTCCCTTGAGTATTTTCCTGATCAACTCATAAATAGGGTAAGATGTACCAAGAGCATTTAAAGAATTCATGATGTGTGTGAATCTAGTGTACATGGATTGAATAGATTCATCAGCAGTCATTTTAAATGCCTCATATTCACTAGTAAGCATAACTATCCTACTATCTTTTACTTTCTTAGTACCTTCATATGTAACTTCTAATTTTTTCCAAATCTCTTTAGCTGTGCTATAAGCCATCACCCTATTAAACTCATTTACATCTAGTGCATAGAATAGAAGGTTCATTGTAGTGTCATTTATTTGAACAGATTTCCAATCATCTTCAGTATACACATCTTCAGTATTAGGTACATTTACTTTATCAACTACTTTCATAGGAACATGGTTTCCCTTAAAAACTATTTTCCATACTTTTCAATCTACATTTAAAAGATATATACTCATTATTCTTTTCTAGTAGGTGTATTTTACACCGCAGAAAATAGGTGGTCTAGTGGACGAGTGTCTCTCACCGAATGAGGTTACATCGATGTGTACCATGTGATCTTTTTACAAAAATGACTGTTAAGTCTATGTAAATCCGCTCTGATACCAAAAGAGAATTACGGTGTTATCCCAAAAGGGGGGGTGAATTGGGTATTTCAAGATTATTTAAGTTTATTTTACCACATAATCCCTATTTCAATATTTAACAAAATAATCACAGGGGCTTGAAATTAATTCAAATTATTATCTCAATAAATTCAGTTATACCCAATTAATTATCAAGTGCATGTAATATTAATCAACATACAAACATGCAAAAACTGATAATGAAATACAAGCAGAAATTAAAAAGTTAAGGGAAGAGAGAAGGCAAACACGATTTTACAAAAATTCAACCAACCTGGCCTACGTCCTCGCCTTGAGCAACCCACTCAATGATTCCACTAAATCTCTACTCCTTTAACCAGGATGGAGCTTCCCTTACAATCCACTATTTACAAGAAGCACAACTTCCTCCTACTCCGCTGCTTAGAAGAGGCACAGTTTCTTCCTCCCCAGTTCACAACTTGAACGGTGATTACAATATAGAATTACAATTATGCAAAACTCAATATTGCTTCTAACCAAGCTAGTGAGTACAATGAAAATCCTAACACGTATTCATATGATAAAACTTGAAGCTAGGTATGTATGAAACGATAAGATTGTTATATAAATGATATGCTTCACAAATCTACCCTTTAAATCAATATCTCCCAAAAATGATTTTATAAATAAATGCTTTGGAGAAACATATGGTTCAATTTGAGAATACTTTATGTAAGATTAGAAAATAAGATCCTTTCAAAAATAATCTTTAATAATGCACTGATCTATCTTGTTGCTATCAATAATTTGTAAAGTTGAATCTTTGAATAAATATACGACTTTGAATATTGCAAAGTTTTAAACACTATGTTTCAAAAATAATATTCCGCAAGAATATGTATTTAGAAGCTCTTGGTATTTGCAGTCAAATAATTCTTACACTAATCAAATAACAAATCTTTGCATAAAGATATCTTTAAAACTTTCTTCAAGATTTTAGTTTTAAACAAAAACTTTTCTCAAGTAGTGATCTTTCACAGAAGTAAATATAATTTGTTGGAATTGGTGTGATCTCAAAAGGGGGGGTGAATTGGATATTTAAAACTTTTTGACTAATTTAAAACATTTCGCTGATTCACCACATATCATATCCCGTTCAATATTAAATGCGTGTATGTAAAATGATTAAGTTATTGGTTCATGCATACACGTGTATCTCATTCAATGTAAATGTGTGCATGCAACTGAATATAACAGCAAACAAGTAGGCATACATATACTGAATTTAAAGTGCAGTAATTTAGATGAGATAAGGAGAGAGAAACACAAGATTTGTTATTGAGGTTCGGCCAAACAAGCCTACATCCCCGCCTTGAGCTTACCCCCAAGGATTCCACTATACCTGCTCACTTAACTGGGTAGAGCAAAAGCCTTTTATATCCTCTCCTTATGGGGTGAGGAAAACCCTAGCTCAATTGCTAGGCTGAGCCAAACTAGTCTCACCTACGGGGCTGAGACTCCTCAGTTCAATTCCGGGCTGAACCGAACCAGTCTCACTTGTGGGGCTGAGACTCCCCAGTTCAATTAACGGGCTAAACCAAACCGTTACAATAAAACCATTTTGTACATAAAATATGCTTATGAAATACAAGCAGAGATGTACACGCTAAACTCATAAAAACATACACTCCAATGATATGAAATAATGCTCAGGGGAGTAAGGGTGCTTAACTACATTCAACCCTAATAAAATGTTTTCTCCAAAAAGATATTTCAATAAAACTATAGGAGAACCTAGGGTTTTTCTCTTCAATGACTTTTGCACAAATAGAATGTATATGAAAAATAAGTATTATGTTCTCCAATCAAGGATTTATGCAAGTTAAAAGTACTTGGAGAATCTAGGAGTTAATCTCAATAAGATATTTGTGCAATGAATAACTTCTCTCAAAATATATTTATCAAGGAAATAATCCGGGAGAAACCAAAGTTATGCTCTCAAGAATTTTAAAAAATAAAGCATAAGTGAGAGTATTTATGTGAAAATAAATGCCCCAAAAATAAATATACTCTCTTCAAGAGTGATTTTGAAATCAAAGAGTGGAAGAGAGTTAGAGAGGTTTGTTTAAAAATATTTTGCCCCAAAAGAATGATTTTAAACAATAGAAAGCATTTTGGGGGAACTTTGATTAACCAAGGATTATAGAGAAATTTATAGTTAATCAAAGTTGCTAATCTGGAGTAATGAGGGGGTATTTATAGAGTTTGTGAGAAATATGACCGTTGGGGACATGGAGGTCATTTTAGAAAAATTTTAATGATGTTTAATTAAAATTAACCTCGTTTTAAAAAGTTAACCGCAGCAAAAATTCGGACCAACCCGAGAGCACCGGTTGACCAGAAGAATTTTGGTCGACCGAAGTTCATATGGCTTAGTCAATTGGGTCAATTTTGAACTTCGAGGTCGGTTGACTAGGAATGGCGATTTTTCCAAATTAGCGTGATTCGGTCGACTAGGGTGAAAATGAACTAACTAGTCGGTCGACCGGAAGAGGCGATTTTTCAAAACAGCGAGGTTACGTCAACCGGGACATTTTGAACTGAGAAGTTCGGTCGACCAGGTTGTTGGGGCATCTCCCAAGGACTTTCGGTCGACTAAAGCGTTGAAGTACATTTTGGGCTTGGTCGACTAGGTGGTCAAAAAGTTGACTTCAGGAGGTTTCGGTCGAACCGAACCATTTGAACTACAAGAGTTCGGTCAATTGGGACATGGTCAACCATTGACCTGGACCTAGGTTCGGTCGACTGGGCTAAAATGAGCTACCTAGTTCGGTCGATTAGGCTATGGTCAACTTGTTGACCCGAACCGAGTTCGATTGACCGGAGCATTTTGAACATAGGATTTCGGTCGACCGAATGTGCACATTTTGTGCATTTCAGTCCTATTTAAGCCATAGTCACCCTATTTCAAATGACCAAGTATGGGTATGCATAAGTGAGTGTCCTAAGGTCATTTTTAGGTCCTTTTCGAAGACACCGAAAAAATCTGGTGTCGGTCGACCAAACATTGTAAACTTCGTTTTAGCCCCAATTTTGACCCTAAAGCTATTCAAAAAACTTTGTATGGTTTTGGTCTATTTAGAAAAAAAAGCTTTTGGTGAGATTTGCTGGTCCTTAGGGTCTATCTACGGTCGTTCTAAACATTTAAACACATCATGTAGATGCATACAATGTTACAGATCAGAGATAAAAAATAAATGCATATACAAATTAAAAAAAAATGTCTTCATCTTTTTACTCTTCCAACTTCATGGAAAGCGCTTGATTGTATAGTCTTTAAGTCCTACAAGCTTCCGTCGCTGTTGCCTTATTTGTGTGATAAATAAATGGACTTGTTCACATGCTAAATACACACATAAGAAATATCTGCTTTGTAAGCATCAAAACAGGGATCGGACTCAAAAAGTCAACATAATTAATAACTTAAGATCAATCTCTCAAAATGAATATTCAAAAATAATTTTGTGAGATGAGAAATTTTTTGAGAATAAGCAAACAATTAGTTTGATCACCAAACCTCAATACCCAAGTTGTTTGCACAATATTCGTTGGAACTCATTTTGAAAATCAACGCAGCCCAAGCTTAGATATGATGTAAATGCTTCCAAATAGCAGGCAAGACCTTAGTAATGTGTTCAATGCTTTCCAGAGTTGTGTATACATTCAAGGCTCCCAATAATATGACAAAAGTGAGGCACTAGGGTTTAGAGGTTGTTTTTATAAGTAATCTCGGCCTTAGGTTAAGTTTTGACCATTGGATCAACTTGATTAAGTGAATAATCCACATGTTTTCTCGTTAAAGTTCAGATTTTTAAAATTTCCGCAAGTTCAAATGACTAAGCGTTTGGTTTTAGACGTCTGATGTTCCATAAACTACTAAAAATTATAGTTTGGAGACAAGGTCAAACGACTGAACTGTAGGTTCAGTCTTCTGAAGTCACAGCTCAGACGACTAAACTGAGGGTTCAAACGTCTGAAGGTGTTCTGCTTGTTCTGTGTTTTAATAATTAAATCTTCAAATGGCTAAACTAATTCTTCAGTCTTCTGAGGAAATTTTTCAAACATTTGAAGTAAACTTCAGTCGTCTGAGGTTGCATCTTAAGACCTCTGAGGGTACACCTCAGTCGTCTGGGCAGACCAACTTCAGAATTTTTATTTTCAGTTTCAAAATCAATTTTGCTCTCTTGCTTTGATCCCTTATAAAACATTTTCATGAGATGCATGTGCAGGGCATATTTTGAGCTTCTAGCTATGTCATATAAAATATGCAAATACAATCAATTCAAATACCCATTCCCATGATGATTTTGAACTTGACGCTTGCATCTTCATTCTTTTACTCTTTTAGTTCCATGTATTATGATAGGTTATATATGCTTTAATCCTCGTGGCTTCCATAACTTCATCACCTTTCGTGCATGCTAAGTAATGTTCCATTTCATAGTCTCAATGCATAGATCAAATATCAAGTGATTTGTCATTATTTAAAAAGGATTGGACTCATAGAGTCAACAAATCATTTGTCATTCCTTACTCTCTTACTGTATTGTGTGTGTGTGTGTGTGTGTGTGTGTGTGTGTGTGTGTTTGTGGATTACTATATTTATATATTGTATTAATTGTTTTATTTTATGAACATAATTCACCCACTTTAGGTGCCTCTAGGTTAACATCTTTCTGAGAGCTCTTTGAATAGTTAAGCTTTATGAATAAACAAGCACTAAGAGACATCTACACTTCCATCTAATGGAACACGACCAATTTGCTTCAAGGGGAACTCTGCTCAAAGAGGTTAATTAGGTTTATTAAGCTTGTTTTTACATATAGGCAAGGCAAAAATCCTCAATTTTATGTTTCATTGATCAACCTCACTCTAGCCTAATTTTACTATTTTAAAATTTGAATATTTCTACTATCTAGATATCCTTTTTGACTTGTATCTATTCTTAAGTTGCAATAACCAATTAGCGCATCCTCCTCTAATTAACAATCTTCATTATTATTATTATTATTATTATTATTATTATTATTATTATTATTATTATTATTATTATTATTATTATTATATGTCCCTTATATATTCTAAGGGAAAAGGTGACGAGTTTTTTCCCCTTTTAATTTTATTTCATAATAAAATATTAAATAACAGTGTGATTGGGAAAAATTTTCCCATTTTGATGCTTACGTAATCTTGCTGGATGGTCCAATGAGATTTGCCACGCATTAGCACCTGCTTCTTTCCCAAGTAAATCTCGCTCGATGGTCTAGCGAGATTTAAGTGACATGGGTCAAAACACGATTGGGCAGGCCATTTAAATCTCGTTGAATGATCTAGTGAGATTTACTGTGCATGCTATTTTTTTTTAAATTAAAAAATCCTAAGCATTCCCTTCTCTTTTTATCTTTTGTTCAGGCTATCGAACCCATACTTAGGCTGCCAAACCATTTAAAATGCATTTCAAAGTTTAGTCTATTCGGGCGACCGAGCCTTGGTTCAGCCACCCAAACCTTCTCGGGTTAATTAAATTTTTACCAAGGTTAAATTAATTAGATAGGGTTAATATTTCCTAAAGCTTTTTACAACTTTTCTAATAATACCCTAAAGGTCTCAAATGGTTATATTTTTTACCTTGTCTATAAATATGAGTTCATTTGTGTGGATTAGCAACACTTAGCAAAAATCATTAGTGCAAAATCCTCTCTTTTTCAAAAACCCATATTGCCCAAATACTCTCAAATTTTATACCCTTGATACATCCTGATATTGTGAGGACTTATTGAGTGTGCTAGTTCTTATTAGAGGTTGCTTATACTCCCATTGTTTTTCTTGAATGATTGTTATTGTTTTTGGGGAGTTAAATAAGAGTTTTCTCACATATTTTTCTTTGATAAATCTAGTGTTGGGAAAAACTCATTAGCTTAAGGATCTTTGCATTGTCATTGCAAAGATTCCTATATCTTGATTTTGTTGTGCAAATTATTTTTAACAAGCTATTATTTTTTCAAAAAATTATTGAGCCTACATCCTTGAAGAAAATATTTTGAGTTGTTCTGAATATTTGTAGCATCTTTGAAACCCTGATTTATTATTGAGATTTGATATATACTGTTTCAAAGAAATAACTTGATTAGAACACTCTTAAGCATATCAATTATAATACCTTGTTGAGTGTTGCTTGCACAAAATCACATCACTGAGCTTACATTTCCTATATTGTTGATGTGCATTTGATTGATTGTCATTGGTACAAATCTGCTTGTATTAGAAGCACTTTTCATTGTATGAAAAAGCTTTATCTGTTTGTATTTCTAGGCGTGGCTTGAGGGGGCTTGATCTAGCCCGGAAGGATTAGGTTGGGGTCAGCCCTGTGAATTTGACCTAAGGCCTTCTTCGCCCTGCAAGGAGAATTTGTAAAGGTTGAGGTCAGCCTTGTGCTAATTGACCTGGTTGTAATTGGTACCACTCCACCCGTTAAGTAAGCTTTAGTGGAATCATTGAGTTTGCAAGCTAGAGGCGGGGATGTAGGCATAGTTGACCGAACCCTAATAACATATCGTGCGTGTTCTTTATATTTCTATAAATTTATTTTCTACACTTTTATTTTCAACACATGTATGTTGTATGCTTAATTTATTATATGTAGTACATGTGTTGATTTGGTTTATAATTAAATAGAAAGACCCTAGGTTTGTGTAATGCTACTGCTAGATTGGTTGACCTAGGGACAAATTTTTTAAATACCTAATTCACCCCCCCCCCTCTTGGGATTACACCAAAGTTAACATATTCACAAATTTTATTTATAGCTTTCATACACATTCAAAGTATTGAATTACTGTAAAAATTTCGATAGAGTGTCTTTTAAAAAATGACTATATTCATCCATGCACCTGTTCAAAGAAAACATTTTTCCTAGGCAATCGATACCAGTATGTTCACAAATTTCATTCACAGATTTCATACACATTGAAAGTATCAAATTATTGTAAAAATTTTTGCAAAGTCTCCTTTTAAAAATGACAATATCCATCCATGCACCTGATCAAATCTATGCACATGTTCAAAGAAAATAATTTTAATCAAGAATACTAGTATGGTCACAACGTTTATTTATAACTTTCATTCACAATTGTCATACATAACTTTCATTCACATATACATGTTGGGGAAAATGAATAAACATTCCCAATTATACATAAATAATGCAACAATGATATACAAATGAAATAAAAAATAATTGATTCTATACAAATGAAATAGAACTAATTTATGTTATACAAATGAAATAAAAATAATCAATGCTACTTAGTGCCGCATACAGGTTGTCTCTGATTTCGGGGTGGCTACCGTCTGCGTCTACCCTTTCCTAGCTGCTCATCTACATCTGGCATCCTACCCCATCATTTTCCTGTATGTCCAACTTCTATGCGAAGAGGTACTTCATAATCAGCATCCAGGCAAAGCGGATGGGGTGAACTCATAGGATGGCTCTAGACGAGAACGAGGTGGCATGGTGGGTGCATTCACGTCCTTTGCATAAAAATTGTCATTCGATAGATATGACATGGATAGGGTGGCAGCAGAGTTCGATGCAGCATTTTCCTATCTACTTGAGGGTCTTGCAATACTGGCGAAGACGCATACGGTGTGACGATCCAAACACGTACTCTACCTGTACAATAGGGGGTTCACCAGAGTGGCTAATTGAATAACTGGATGAAGCATGTCCTCCTCGTATTGGAGCTGCTCGACCTCTTTATAAAGATAGGTCAGGTCGAGGTCTAGGGATCTGTCGTCCGTCCTCATAGACATGCTCCAATACAGCTCGCACTAAAATCAGTGCTGCAGGATCTAGAGAGATGAGATCTACCTTATGTAGTACGTCAGCGTGCAGTATACAAAAAAGATTCTTTAACACATTCACATTGTAACATAAAAGATTCTTTAACACATTCACATTGTAACATACATATAAAATAAGTATAAGTGGGTTTAAGTCTTCTTACGAGGATCATATATACAGCAGCGATCCTATCCATGAAGCGTCATGTGATGGACCCATACTAGCTATAAAGTATGGGTTATCCAGACGCATAAGACCGTCCTTAGCCTCGATCGGTAGAATGTACTCTCGCTGATGCACTCATACAGAGTACATCTCGTGTGTAGTCGCCTAATCAGTGAACCCTTTACCGCATCCATCAATGTGAGGTAGGTCCTCCCTATGTACATCTACTCCCGACGTTAAGAAGCAGTTGGGAATGCCCTGTCGATAGCCAAACTGTCGCAGAACTCGGTTAGGGATGTCGCGGCGTCCCGGGAGTGCGTGTGCCCCGGGCGGCGAAATCAAAATCCTTTTTATATTTTCAAGAAAAATGGGAATATCGAAGTCGCCACTAACCTTTTGGTGCGGTTAGAACACATAATTACTACCCCGTTAGGGGTAGAACGGGTCTATGTTACCAGAGTTAGGTTCAGGAGTTCGGTTACGTGAGGGGAAGGTACAAGCACCCCCTACGCGCCCGTTCTTATGAACGGTACCTAATTAATTGAAAATTATCCCTAAGTTAATCTAATAAGTCTTTACATTACTCCTTTTTATGAATTTATAAATACACATGAAAAATAAATAAATAACTAAATAAATATAATATATACATATATACTCCCTCAGAGCTTAAAGGTACGTGAAGCCCGAAGGCTAATACCCCCCGCAATAAAATCATAGGGATTGGAATATCGAGAAAATATCTTATAAAAAAAAAAATAAGTACAATGATATAGAAATAAAAATATAATATAAATTACTTAGAGAAAATAAATGCTGCAATTATGAAGAACGCACGCCATGATAATAATAATAATAAAACCTAACTTAAATATAGGTATATAACGTAATAGTAATAATAACACGTACCTTAGCATATGTATATATATGTATAATAATGATAATAATTATAATAATAATAAATAACTTGTATTCCGATATATGGTAATAATAACACGTCATTCAAATAATATATATATACATACCCTAATAGTAATAATAACACCTACTTTAACATATATATACCTGCACAAAAAAGATAATAATAATAATAACACGCAGTAGGATATACAATAATGACACAATTCTAAAAAGATATGTATGTATATGTATATAATGATAAAGATAATAGTTGTAGCAATAATAATATTAATAATAAAAAGGTATATCTTAATAATACAATACTTGTCTTAATATTAACATACAATTAATGATAACATCTACAATATGGAAATAATTAAAGAAACAAATCAATCCTACAATTAAAATGTAAACTATACAATATGGAAACGAATAATTCTAAAGTTAGTATGTAATTACACGATTATGAGTATGACAACAAAATAATGGAATTATGGAAACAATCAATTCTAAAATCAATATGTAGATATGCAAGGATAAATATGGGAACAAATAAGCTTTAACATTAGTAAGCAATAATATAAAATGATAAATATGGGAGCAACATTAAATAATAAAAATAATGATTAAGAATACCATAAATAATTATGCAAGTAAATGAAATAATCACATTACACATTAAATAATACAATAATAAAAAAAAAAACCCCGAAAAATCATACAAGCAAATAAGGTGAACATATTACCCATTAAATATTACAATAAAAACAAAGAACTATAAATAAACATATAAGCCAATAAGATGAACATATTACACATTAAATATTATAATGACAACAAAATAAACCCTAAAACACTAACATATTACATATTAAAATTAACAATAATGATAAAAAAACCCTAAATACAATACAAGCAAATGGAATAACTATTATATATTAAATGTTACAAAATCAACAAAGAAATCATGAATAAATATACAAACCAACTAAATACATTGCACTTAAAATATTATGATATCAACACAACAAAAACCATAAATAAATATTCAAGACAATAATTGTATTTCAAATATTAACAATAAAACATAAATAAATACAGATCTATTATTAAAAGCATTACAACATCAAAACACATAAATAATAATAGTAAATAAATAAATAATTTCCGTGTGCAGTGCATGCTGTGTGGTTACTGTGTGTGTATGGTGTTTTATGTGTGTGTGTGTGTGTGTGTGTGTGTGTGTGCTCTGTGTGATGGCAGGAGGCAGGGAGACTCACCGCAGGCTTATCGTGGGCTGACGGAGAGGAGGCTAGTGGCCGGAGGATGGGCAATGAGGTGGTGACGGCGGAAACGGCGAGTGGTGGGACTGTCAGTGACGACGGCGGCTGCTGGGTTGCCGTGCGTGGCCGGAGGCTTGTGTGACGGGGCGGCAATGGTATGGAGGGTCAACGGCAACGGTGGAGAAGAGGATGCTGCGACGGTGGAGAGAATTCTTCAGGCGTTGCTGTCTTGGCGGAGAGCTGCTTCGTGAGGGTGATGTCGGCGATATGTTTGTTGGGCTCGGCTGAGTGGTGGCTGGTCGTGGTTGCTGGGCTCAGTGGAGTGGTAGCTGAATCGTGTGGCTGCTGTGAATAAAGCAGATGGTGAGGATGAAGGTGAAAGACGGAGCAGGGATGCCCGGAGGGTGGCAGCAGAGGCAGAGTTGCAGTGGCGGGATGGTTGCAGGAGATCTGCTGAGTTGTTGCCGGAGTTGCAGGCGAGGTCGGCTGGTGTGTTGCTGTTCGTGATCCGAGACCTCTGTCGTGGCTGGGAGAATTGTGGAAGACGGCTGTGTAAGGCTGTGAGGGTGGTTGCCGGGGCTGTGCAGAGAGAATGATGGGAGATGAAGGAGATGGAGAGAATTGAGAGAGTGAGGCTGTGTGGGTGGAGAGTATCAGAGAGATGGAAGAGAGGCTAGGTTAGATGAAGCGTAAGGTTTTTTTGTTCTTTTCTGTTTTGGCCTCTTGCGCTGCCCGTCTTTATAAAAAAATTCTAGAAAACCCTAAAAAGACTTCCCTTTTTTTGAATTTATTTTTCTTTTTCTTTTTTTTTTATGCTTTTATTCTTATGGTAATAATGAAAATGGAAATAGCAATAATAATTATCATAATAATATAAGTATCAATAAGGTAATAATAATAATACTACTACTACTAATAATAATAAATAATTATGGTAAAAATAAAAATTAAGATACTATTGGTAAAATAATAATAATAATATTAATAATAAAAATAAAGTAATAATACTAATATTAAAATAAATGATAACATTACCAAAAATAATAAAAATAATAATAGCCAAAATAAGATACTAATGCTAATAATAATAATAATAATAATAATAATAATAATAATAATAATAATAATAATAATAATATATCAAAAACAATAAAATAAATGAAAAATAAAAATAATTATAGTAAAGTAAAAATAAAATAAAAACAATAAAAGTACTAGTAATAATAATAAAAATAATAATAATAATAATAATAAATACTAGCAAAATAATAGTAAGGTACTAATAATATAGGAAAATAATAATAATAATAATAATAATAATAATAATAATAATAAAATAAGAGAGGACCCAGTGTTCTATTTGGTTAGGGCAAAAATAGGGTGTCTACAAGGGAGATACCATTCAATAATATGAAAGCATATGAGTGGTACTCGAGCTACCCATAGCTCACTCCCAACTACATAATCGGTGGGTAGGTTGGCTATAATGGAATTCGTGTAGGGCCTCTAGATCAACTGCACTTAAATAGAAGTAAAATTTAAGTGAACTATACATATCGAGCGGGGAAAAAAAAAAAAAAAAGAAGCTATGATGTGCTACACTTTAATCAGACTATACTTCATGCTCCTAGTGCATGTCCAACTCGAACCTGTACGAGGGCAAGGTATGCTGCACAACCGACAACGCCCTCAAGTCATCCCTCCATCTGTACAAAATAAAAACATAAGTATTCGAATGTAATGAGTAGTAATTACTTTGACTTAGTATTTGTAGTACTTAGAATACAAATGCATTGTAAATGATGATGTTGTTAATCAGTATGCAAGTGGGACTCAGTCGACCAGACGCCCGTCAATGTCCCTCTCAATTCGTAGCTCACCAAGGTACGAAGGAGCTAAGGAGGGGCATCTCTCTCAAGACCATACCTATAGTAATCGGAGTGGGCCAGATATCTCTTGCCTATTAACATGTGTGGCATGACACATCTCCCATCGTCAATACATTGCAATCAGCCAACCCTGGATCGATACTACAAAAGGCACCAGTGAAATGCAGTAAATAAAAAAATAACATGATGTGTAGTAAAAGTCCTATAAGTGCGTAATAAGTTAAAGCGAAGGGCCGGCTACATCCCCATGTTGCATCCTTCTCGGACACCTTGTGCGGTTATGTCCTTCTTGATGACATATGCTGCACGTGCTCTTCTTCCTATCTTCCCTTGCATCCATCTCATTTCATATACATGAACTCCTAGGTTGACCTTTATGCTGATCGAGCATACTCAAGATTTGTGTGTCTTCATCTTCTAAATTAACACCATTTGTAATATTCATCCCCTCGTTTAACGTAACATTCGCAATGGTTAACAACGATTATGGACCTTCTGCAGGAACTTCTTCACAACCTCCCTATTCATCCGTGTGAATAATAGATCTTTTGTACATTGGTGGCTCAAATGACGATCCCGGACCTTTGTTGAAATCCACCGCATGCATCCCACCAACCTCCGTACTCATGTATGGTTCAATACCTTTGTCCGTAGTCATTTCATAATGATGTGTTTCTTGGGTGTCTTCCTCCACTTCAAACATATGATCAGCAGGGGTCCCCGTCTGTCTATCCATGACGACGCCCATTTGAGGAATGATTTCGACATATAACTACACAGTTATATATATAGGACCTATGCAGGGTGCATCCAACACAATGCGCAGGCTAGTCATCAACTACGGGAACAGCCTCATAAAGGACTATATCATTGAACCCTCATATAAGATATCTTGCAGTCACCTACAATGCATATTGATCTGGATCAATAGGCAAATATTTGAATATCTTCGCATACAATTTATTTAATTTAGTCTTATGGTCAATTTGAGTTGGTTGAATCGGCTTAGTAGTATAACTAACACCTTCTACTCCGATGATAGTTCTCCCTCCTCCCTATATACAACAACACCATCACTAGAACACTACTTGAGCTTCCTGCCATTAAAATCAACCCTCAGGAACAAGTAAAGACTTACGAAAAGAAAAATTGTATATATAAGTGCATGGCGTAACACCTCTTTTAAGTTTATTTCCTACAAAATTACTTAAAATCATTAAAATTTTAGAAATAAATCAACCAAATAAAACATTGACTAATCCTAAATTCAATACTCTTTAAATCTACCACCTTCAAGAGTTTCCTTTTTTATAGTTAAGATATCTATTGAACATCAAGTGCTTTAAAGTCGGAATGAATTGCATGATCTTAATTATAAGAGGTTATTATGTCCTTTCACTATACCTTTATAACTTAGAAGTTACACATCGTTTATTCTTCTCCTTAGTAAAACCTTTTATCCAAGTTTTTTTTTTTTTTTTTTCAATCAAATGTAATAGCTTAGAATCTAAATTATTAGTTAATTCACTCTATTTATTGCTAAAAAATAAAATGATTATAATTTATGTCAATGATAATAATCTTAACTAAATTAGTTGTTTTAACTAATATTTTTCCAATGAACATAATTTAGGTTATTATTTTTATAAAATTAAAAAAATTATTATAATACATAATAAAAGTAATTTATGATTAATTATTATTTTCTACTTAATTATTATTTAAGTAGATTTAACAAAAGCACACAATTTTTTGAAAATTAAAAAAACCCAAGTATTCCATTCTCTTTTTATTTTTAATTTATGATTAAAATCTTTGTAAAATCAACTATTTAAGAGCATAAATATATGTATTTTTTATGGTTAAAATGTACTAATTAATAATATGCTCCAATAAAATTTTGGAGATAAGAATTCAACCAATCAAAAAATGGTTTCAAAATATAATACATAGTATAAATTACTTTTATTCTTAAGTTTCTCATTGTATTCATTTTGTTCGAAGGATCTATTTTTAATACATAGTATATACCATATACAAAACTCAATATAAGTGCACTTCCAAATAATTAATTCAAATTAAATTATAATCTACCTTCACCTCAAAATTCTCAAATAAACCAGACATTATTGTTATTATTATTATTATTATTATTATTATTATTATTATTATAAATTAAGATTGTAAAATTGCAACGTCATCAATTTAGGGTTGTTTACAAAAATTCAAAAAATTCACCTAAATTAGATTTCCGGATCATCATATATACATATATATATATATATATATATATATATATATGTGTGTGTGTGTGTGTGTGTGTGTCAGATTAACCATCTCAATTAAAGACACAAATTAACCTAAGTAATTTACAAATCAATACACAAATTCAACCCTAAACCCTAACCTCAGATTATTTAACAGCAATGTAACCAACAATATTTACACATTCAATGCATAACAATTTCAATTTAGTCAAATACAAATAATGAAATGAAACCCTAACCTCAGATTGGGGGTTTCTGAATACAACTTCCAACCAAAAAATCGAAAGCACTGAATACTAATTTATGAATTCAAAATAACAAATCTTCAAATCTTTCAAATTAATCTTGAATGATCAATGAAACCAAAATAGTTTTAGGGTAAGAAAAATACATACCCCATTTCCCCCTTTTTATAGCATACTTTCCAATGATCTCGTCCACCCTCAAACGGTCACCAGCTACGGGCTCCCAAACGGTCACCTGCGAGTAGGCATGGTGCTACTGTTGTTGCTGCCATCCCCCTCTCTGCAACTCTTTGCTCTTTGCTCTCTGCATTCGCTTGGGAAATGAAGGAGAAAAGACCAGTTGAAAGTCCTGAGCAAATCTCGCTGGATGGTCCAGTGAGATTTGCCATGCGTCAGCACTAAGTTCCTTCTCAAGCAAATCTCGCTTGTCCAGCGAGATTTGTTTGTCACACATCAACACACAATGACCTGACTATTTAAATCTCATTGGAAGGTCCAGTGAGATTGTGTAAGCATTAAAATGAGAAAATTTTTCCCAATCACACTATTATTTAATATTTTATTATAAAATAAATTTAAAAAGGAAAAAAACTCAAAAGGTGACAATTACAGACCCGTGACATCAAGATGAATAATAAAGTGCTTTTTCTATTTATCTTAGCTTTTATATTTGTTGAGTGGGTAAGAAAATATATCATTTATAGTTATCTTTGTGATAGAACACCCCAAAAAATCCATCTTCTTTGCCTTCGTTTGTTTGTGTCCTGGTTAATATTCAAAGTCCTTTGCTACTTTCTCATTGGTAAGAAGGATTGTTGTATCTTCTTTGTTATGTTCTCATTAACAATAGGAATTGTGTAACTTCTCTGCTACTTTCTTATTAACAATTGAGTTTAGTCTTCGCAAACTTTTTGCATCAACTTGATAGGAAACCCTACTCTAAAACAATTTAACACATGCCTCAAATGTGATAAGTTCTACAGCCCCTTTGTGTTTAATTTGGTTTTGCAACCATATTCTCTATATATTTTTCCACCATATTTAATTCCCTTTCTATGTATTGATCTCATAACTTTTGTGGACATTCTTCTTGGGTTTCTGGTATGGGTAGTGCAAACCCAAAAGTTGAATGGCTCTTGCAAAGACAAATATGGATCCCTTTACTCCATTTTCAATTCCAATTAAAACAGCAAAAAAAAAATAGTTAGCTAAAAAATTTAAATATTACCTACAATTAGTTTTAATCGTATTTATATCTGCATTAAGTTACATGCATGAGATAGTTGTTGTGCATCACAATTTCCCGCAAGAACACCTGATTTTTGTTCGCACGTTACACTAGCATACTATTTACTCTATCGATCCATGTTACAATTGAGATTCCCAGCTGGCTCTAGCTACAAAAAGGATATACAAGGTTGAGATAATTACTGTCAAAGCTCAAGTCCTCTGAGACTGAACCAAGTTCATCATAGAGCTTGCAACAGTTATCCATGGAGACGGCTTGAAATTTTGTGCACTCTGTAGCAATTCCCTTGCTTTGCTTAGGAAATCAATGCCCGTATCTCTCTGAAACTGCACTGGTTTGGGACATTTTAGTAAGTTAATATAGGTTTCCAAGTCATGAACGCATGAAGGGTTTTGCATCATAAAAAAGTCTAGAGCAAGCTCCACACCCACATGAGCATAACATGAGCAGCTCCAAGGAAACTCATATCTCCCTCCCAAAACCCTAAAATTTTCGTTGAACACAACCCCAGGCATCTTTGTGATGGGATCATTAACGTTTACTATTCTCAGAACTTTCACACCCAATTCCTCACACCGTCTCTTGAAGCCAGAATTCCCAACTCTTGGGCCGGCAAACGAGAAAACCGTAATTGGTATTTCTCGATCCAAAGTGTTTCTATTCAAACCGAGCTCTGCAACATCATACGCGAAAAGAAGACCCAGTGAGCTCCCCATGCTATGACCAGCCACTGTTATGCTCAATTCCTCACCTTTAAACTTGTTTATAAGCTGAGAAACTTCAGAAAGAAGCTGCTCACGGCAGCTTTCGAGCCCAAACTTGCTATTACTTTCATCTGAAGTATACAAACCAAGAAAACCTGATTCCACCTTTATCTCTGGCCGAGGATCGTGAGGGTCGAGCCTTGCTGGAGTCAGGGAGCTCATTAGGTTTGCAATCCACTCTGGGTTCGTCACCGTCCCTCGAAAGGTTATGAGTATATCTCTTCTACCAAGCCTTCTTGCCTCATTGTCAGACGATGCGGCAATGTATCCGATCCAGCGGCCGCAGCAATTAGCAGCTAGATAATTCTGGATTGGGATGCTGGAACTGATGTCTGCAGTGGCATAAATGTACTTGGTTATCTCATAACCAGAATCCGCCATGCCAACTTCTCTCAGCATGTTCTTTTTCCCATACTTGCAGTTCAAGTAGCGTTTTGAGCTCGGATCGAGGTCAAAAGCCTTGTAACATGCACTCACGAACTCCCCATACCGAATGATCTCGTTGCGGAGAAGAGGGTGCAAGGGTTCCACGAGATCTTCCCAGTTGTTGGAACCCTGAAGCTCTCTCCAAACACGAGCCAGATTCACTCTAGGTTTAGTTTTCACTTCTTGGGTACTGAACACTGCTGGTGTTGTTTTCTCCGGTGCAATTATGGAGGAGGCAACAACAGATTGCCGAGCCAAAGAGAGTTTAGATTTCTTTTTGGGCAAAGACACTTGCTCCCACAGCGAACACTGCCGGGGAAAACTGTTTTCTGAAACTGAAACCAGGTTCACAGTTGTGCTTGTCATGTTTGCTGTGGAAGCCATAGCTAGAAATTAGTAGAAACTCTCTCACAGAGAGAGAGAGAGAGAGAGAGAGAGAGAGAGAGAGTTGAAGAGAGTGTGGATGCAGCAGAGGGATTTATACAGAGGAGAAGAAGCGTGGGAGGAGGCAGGGAGAGCTAGGGTTCATGGTGTTGAGAGAAGGAGTTGGACTCATGGGACGATGGTGACTGAATGAAAAAGCATGTTTGGCGAGGGTTTGACTAAGAAATGATTTTTAAAATTCGGGGTGTATAATTTAAATGGTCGGTCGGGTTTGAGGTCACTGTTGGGGTTCGTCTGTTGCGGCTGTACGTGTGTGATATGAAAAAAATTGTGTAAAGGTCCTGTTCGGCGTATTACTTTTTTGCTGGTTGACTTCAAATCAATCTCCCAATAGAATTTAAGAGAACGAGAAAGCGTGGAGGGATTTTACCAATCACAATATATAATGAGTGGAACTTACATTAAATTATATTTTTATTTATCTGATCGTTGAGTTTCGAGTTCGATATATAAGAAGCCTATTTTTTACGAAATTAACACTCATAAAACTGAATAGAGAGAAATTGAGTTATCTATACATTTATCCAAAGGGACATGAATGGCTAATATATAAGTCTGTTTATTTTATCATTTTTTTTTCTTTTTGTGGCAAATAAAAGAATAACAATAAAGTCATATATTATAATGTTATTAATTGGGTGTGATCTTGAGGCACGCAACTAATTAAAATATTATTTTTTTCAAAATATTTTATCATGTTTGGAGCTACAAGAGCGATACTAATATGATCAAAAGTTCAAGAGGTCGATTTAAGTACAAAATGTCGTGTAAGTGATGACTTATAAAACAAGAACATGCATTACTAGCTAGAAAGTAAACGCGTGGTACAGTTAGTCAACTTAATAAATTAGAACGTTAACAATTTTCACATTGGAAAACCAAATAATCTCAATCCATGACAGCACATTACAATCTCATTATTTTAAATATCAATGTTTCACGTACTCATTCAATGTAATATTCTTGAAAGAAATAATCTAAATATACAAGTGTAAAATGGAACTATGTGATTATATATAGAACACATAATAGTCATGCATTATGATTGTAAAATGTTTCTTTTAATGAAATTATGGTAAGAGTTAAGAGTTATCATTAGAAAATATTTCTTTTGATGAAATTACGGTAATTGACACGCTAACCTATTATTGTGACATTAAATATGAAAAAATACATAAGAGCAAGATGTATCAAGTGGTTCAAGTCTTAATGTTATCATAAATTTTGTACCTTCAACATGTATTTAGTTTTCTCATTTCTTTTTTTCTTCTTTTTTTTATTACATATGAACTGCAGCCACCAATCAGCCCTTCGGACCCTATGATGCGACACCAAACCTACGGATCAGCATCTTCCACCCCCAAGTCTTTCTGATCAGGGCAAAGTTCAGATGCAGACATGACTTCCATGCATCTGTTGGACGTTAGGCCAATCTGACCAATGGGACACATCTCCATTACTATCCACGGTTCTCATTAGTTCACAGAAAACTCTCACCATCTACGATCCCTGTTAGCTCACAGAATAAACTCTCACCATTCACAGTCCCCACTGGCTCACAGAGTAAACTCTCACCATCCATAGATACCGCTGGCTCCGTGAGTGTGTCTACCTAGAATTGAACCCCTGATGCTCCTTGTTACGTGCTAATGTCTTTCCACCGCGTTATACCGGTAGGGGCTAGTTTTCTCATTTCTTGCTTTGAATGCAAGTGTAACTTGTAAATTGCATTGTTGCCACGTCACTAGGAACATGCATTAACTATCCTCCTAGTCCAAAAACAATAATAATGTACTACTACAATTCACTAGTAGATTTATCATCGTATTATCTAGTATATATTGACATACATCCATTTATTCAATGAATTTTGATATAAAAGAAAATTTTATATCAAGGTCGTGAACATCGTCGGCAATAGAATGTAACTATAATATAAAAATTACATTAATAGTATATAGGTAATGGGATGAAGTAAAGAGGGTCATGAGACATAAACTATGCAACTATTAAAATTTTCTTTTATATCAACATAGAATACATGATTAGAGATGTAAACAGCTAATTATTTTTTGTTACTTAAAGAGTAGGGCACTCCATCATAGCACAAAAGAGCATCCCGCATAAATAAGATCCCTCGGAAAGTACCAAAAGTAGACATCTCAACTTCCTTCTTACCTTTTTCATGATTTTAGTGTACTATATCTACCTCTAATATTAAATACTTTAATTAAAAATTTTATATCGCATAAAGACACATAATTTGTAAGAAAACAATTAATCAAATTGAAGTGGCCAAATGTAAGCCATTGTCCCAAAAAACTCTTGCAATAAATAAAAATTTCTTATTCCATGTTTGTAAACCGGAACACGTAAATTTCTATTTTTGTGAATTAAATGAAATGTAATATAAAACTATACTAATTTTTATCTAAATTTATACAATTTCAAACCTAAAACGTAATTTAATTTTCCAATACAATCTTAAAATCCGTAAAATTAGATTGAACAATGGAGTGGGTGGTGTAGGGGTTGAAATTGGTTGATATAGGCCACAAGGAGGAGCTTGCTTGTAAAAAATAATTTTCATTTTTTCTTTTCAGTTTTAAAGTAATTCCAGAATAACACATTATTTTTTGAACTTTTTTAAGGTAAGCTGAGAAACAATTAAATATTTTTTAACCCTTTTTATAAAAAAAAAATAGGAAATCTTTGTAACTTTTTAGAAAGATCATGAATATATAAAAATAATAATAATAATAAATATTTTTAACATGCTTTTAGAAGTTTGGAATTCAAATCTTTAATTTCAATTAGGGTGTGAATGAAATGTAATACAATTTAAATTCTATGATTTCAAAGATAATCTAAACAAATTTTCAAATTTTTTTTTCGTGATTATTTTTTATTTGACTTTTAATTTTTATTTAATAATTTTCTGCTACTTGACTGACCTCTATCAAAGTCATAGACTGTCGAAGCAATAACATAGCGTACAAGAGAAGGCAATAAAGGACAGGGAACCCATGTCTAAAGTACTACTCGTCATAATAAATGATAATGAAAAGCATGCACTCTCATTTTTTTTGTGGAGGGGTAGGCTCACGCCTCGCTCCCAAGTAGCTGTTTTAATTCAATCGAAGAAATATACTATTTTATCATTATATATATAAATTATCAATACATAGTTTTTGTGTCTCCTACTTTGTCACAAAATCACAGTTAAAAAAAAAATCAAGTATGATTAATGTGTGTGCATTTGTCTGAATATTTGAATTTATTGAGTAAAATAATCTGCTTTTCCTGATGGCCAATAGGTCCGACAAAATTAATGTGGGGATTTTACGTTTTCAAATGAGTTGATATAAAAAAAAAATAGTTATGACCAAAAACTTTTTTACAAAGGATTCTTGCAAATTTTTTTGGGGCAATTTTTATTTCTTAGGTTAATCTGTGGTTTAGCTTTGTTCTTTTTCTCACAATAAATATTTTGACCTTTTTTAAAAATGAATGTTTAATAAATAGCTTTTTTTTTTTTTGTAATGATGACTCTCTAACGAGCTAAAATCTTGGGATTGTTCATAAATCAACTGAGTTTTGGACTATTTGGAGGTAAGAGAGAAGCTAGTGATGCAATAGTGTTGATCGTGTCTTGGTTTAAAAGTTAACTTATGGTTGGTTTATTTAAAATGTTTGAAAATTAATTGTTTTGTAAGTTATATTGGAAGACTTATGAAGCATTTGGCATTTGTTTGAATCACGAATGATTGGACAAACTTTCAATCACCATTTAAATTGATTGTTGTTTTCTTAATATATTAACCACTACACATGTTTTGTTTTTTTTCTAGCATAAATGATTTTTATTTGACTTATGTTTAAATACTTTTTATTTTGAAGAATAATCTTGACTATGAAAAGAAAAGGAAACTAGAAACTTAATAGAACGAGAGAGATGACTTATTTTCTAAAGCTAAGTTATGCATTCATTTTATCATTGAAAAACTTTTTTTGTTAAATTTTATCTTCATTATAGATCTGGCAAAACGGGTCATAACCCGTCGGGTCACCCGGACCCACTTGTTTAAAACGGGTCCGGGTTTAAGAAAGTTAACTCATTTAATAATTGGGCGGGTCACGGGCCAACCCGTTTATAAACGGGTTAAGTGGGTTTGGACGGGTCACCCAGCAAGTGACCCGTTAATTTTAGTTCAGTGCTTCACTGCTTCTTCTCACACAGTCACATGCCTCACCCTCACAGCCTCACGATTCACATTTCACAATCATACACACTTAAAAAAAAAAAAAACCCTAAGGCTAAGTAAAGTTCCCCTTCCCGACTCCCTAACCTGCGCCACGTCGCGCCTCTCCACTCCAGTCTCCAGTCTCCTCGTCTGGCCGTGTGGGTCGTCTCTGACCTCTCGGCTCTCAGTTCTCAACTCTCACTCTCTCTGTCTCTTAGATTCTCAGTCAATCCTCTCCAACTCTCCTCTCCATTTCTGACAGTCTTTCCTCTCCTTTGGTGACTGGTGCGCTGCTACGTGCCGCCGTGCTAGACCTACCAGTCGTCGTCTCCGGTGAACGATCCACTCGGACCACTCCACACCTTGAGTAGATCGAGTCGTTGTCTCCTCCAGGCGCCACGGACCACTGCCACAAGCATCCATCTCCCCCCCCAGCTCCGCAGAGGACTCATTTAAATTTAGATTTATATATTTTTAGAGGTGTGTGTGTCTGTGTTTTTTTTTTAATTTTACATTTTTAAAAAAAATATATTCATTAAATGGATGTATTTTTTTTACCTTTTATGTTCTTTTTATTTAGAAATTAATAAATAAAATGCAGTTTAAAAAAAAAAGTCATTTTATATGAAATTTTAAAAAAATTTAGAATAAAAAATTTATATATTTTTAAACGGGTGACCCACTACCTGCCCGTTTATTAAACGGGTGGGTTAGGGTTGGCAAGTGTGTGATCCATTTAACATCGACCCGTTTATGACCCGACCCGTTAGTGACCCACCCAAACCCGGCCCCCCACCCGTTTTGCCTGGCCTACTTCATTGTAAATAAATAAAAAAAATTGTCATAAATCTTGAGTATTTGAGTTTGATAAAATGTTAAGCTGAATGAGCTTAAGTATTTGGCGTAATTGAGCCTTTGCTAATTGAGCTTGCATATGAGTATCGGTGTGGTTTTGAGTAATGGGTCTTTAGGTAACTTGTTACGGTGCTCATTCCATTAGAATAATCAATCTTAAGCTTGGAGTTGATGCTACTCATTAGCAATTGAAATTTAATTGAATCTCGTTTCATTGGTGTTTGTGCAATCTTTGTGTACCCCTTATAATACTATGATAATCGCCTACCTAAGGCAATTGCCTAAGGAATTACATAAGAAGTCACCTACGCAAGCCACATGACGAACATCACCCGAGCACATGGCAGTCATCTAGATTGAGACAATCACTAATGTCCAAGGAATTACAAGCGATCACTTAGGCCATAGAGGTTGCATAGTTGTTAAGTGACAGAGATAGCCCAATAATATGGGGGGTTACCTAGAGATTAGGTGACAAAGCAAACAAGCATTGGGTAGAGCCACCCAAAAGACACCAAAGGGGAGAATTCAACTATAATAATTAGGCTCTTCATTTTTTTGATAACTCCCCAAATTTATTAGTAGGAGATTAATATTTTGAATTTATGATTATAATTAATGTCTTAAATTCATAATTCACAGTCATAAAGATGATGTAAGTTTGACCTAAAAAAGATAGAAAGATGTGCAATTTTTATTGTAAAAGGACTTTCAATCCAATTCAACACATGTATACAACTAGTTCTGTGTTAATGACCTAGCGCCACTTTATTCCTATCCTTCTCTCTCCCTTTGCCTTTAATTTTTTCCTTCTTTAACTTATGTATTATTCCTTTAATCTATGTTCATTCATCTCCCTTTCCTTCTCACCCCTTTCTACAATTTTTGTGAATCTCCAATTCTGTGTTTCACTAAGTGTTGCGACCTTCCCCAATGAGCAGAAAGGTACCCTAGGATGGTACGAACTGAAAAAAGGTGATTTTGATATTTTCGTGAAAAACATGAAGTAATGGAGTCGCCACTAACCTTTTGGAGTGTGATTAGAACACTTGATTACTACCCAATTAAGGGTAGAATCGGTCTGTGTTACCAAAGCAGGGATTGGGAGTTTGGTTACGCGATGGGAAGGTACTACCATCCCCTACACGCCCGTCCTACCGACGGTACCTAATTAATAAAAAATTATCCCAAATTAAGTATGCCAAATTTGGATTTTAGCGCAAAAAATTTGCATGCAGTTCTTTCTCTCTCTAGATTTTCACCCTCCTCACCTTCTCTCTAACTTTTTGGCTTAGGTTTTCACCAATTCGACGATATGAAGCTGTCACGCTACTTTTGGAAAGTTTCTCTTCATTTCTGCAGGAGTGGATCATTGATTAGGCCTACTTATGAATCATCCCAAAATTTGGGTAAGTTAGTTAATTTTAATATTATTAGGTATTTGGTGTTTCTGGACTGAGGAGAATATGTTAAGAAAGGAAATACTGAAATTTTGTTAGGAGAAATGTTAATTTCAGGGTGTTGTGCTAGGAACACTGCAGGTATAAGAATTGGGGGTTTTGTGAGCATCTCAATAAGCCAAGTAAGGGTATAAACTAAGTCAGAATTTTCTATGCAATTATTTATTATTTTACAGAATTAAATTTCAAGAAAATATGTATATTATATAATTATGTTTAGGAAATACTGTTATGAATAGGGATATGATTTAAATGTGTTTAATCATAAGATATGATTTTGGAACAACTTTTACATTCAGGATGTTACTCTAATTCTATGTGGCATGAGTTTAATTTCCATATAATTTTGTATATCATAATAGAATTCTTTTCCCAAATCAAGCATGATATGATAGTTTTCATGACAATTATAAAACAATGTAGGAAACATGATTTTACATATTAATCAGTACATAAAATTTATGTTCAGTATATTATGTTATGCTGGCACAAATGTTGTATTTTATGTTATGATATGCTAGCACAAATGTCGCGTTTCATGTTATGTTATGCCGGTACAGATGCTGTGTTTCATGTTATGTTATGCCGGCGCAGATGTTGAGGTTCATGTTGGCGCAGATGTCAAATCAAGTATGATAAAATAGAATTTATGAAATATGTACATGACAGTTATTATTATGAAATACGAAACAATTATGTTCAGTATATGGAACTTATTATATGATATCAGGACCCGGACAACATGGTTTAGTACAGTTTCAAGAGCACGATACCATAGCTATATGTTTAGAATTATGATAGTGCTACCACACAACCAGTAGTGTGGGAGATGGCAGTCGATGTGGCTTCAATGTAGAGTGGAGTAGTCCCCCTAGAAGTCCAGGACTAGGTAGGGGTGGGCCCATCGTACTTACAGACTTATGTTTGATCTAGCATGGTCGGCCAGCCATTGCTAGGTCCTGCTTTCGGGCTGCACAACCTAGTCATGTGGGGGTAAGACATGACATTAGTTAGCTATCCATCTTGGGTATATTTCAGTATTGTACAGTTATATAAGATGATTTTCATGTTAGTAATTTAGTACGTTATATTATGCTATGAGATATCATGTTTTATTCAGGTATGATATCAATAGTTTTTACTAGATATGATGTATGTACTGTTATTATGTACAACACGAAAACACTCATGTTGCTACACACTGATATTAGTTTATTTCCCTTACTTAGAGGTGTCTCACCCCAACTATATATAAACATTTCAGGAAATCCAGGTATAGGAGCGGATAGAGCTCCGTGATAGTAGAGATCGGTGGGGCTACCTTGTTTAAAGGGTAAGTTGTTGAGTTAGGGTCAGGTTTATTTTTGGGTTATGACCCTAGGGTACATTTGGCCTTTTTTGGTGGATGATTATAAATATAGCAGGTTTAGTTGAACTCTGGTATTGTAATTGGCTAGATAATATGTATGTGATAACATTTCCTACTGCATAGGTATCAAAATGGTATTTTTGGTATATCCTTGGTACCCATGGGTCCAAGTTGATTATGTTATTCAGTTGTACAGGATTATTATATTAAATATTATTATCAAAAAAAATAATTACAGTAAAATGGACAGGTTGTTACAGGTGCTATAAATGCTTTATATTGTACTCTTGATATAAATGACTTCAATAGGGTCATGGCTTGCAAACTAGCCAAAGAAATATGAGATAAATTAGAAGTAACCTATAAAGGTACTATTGATGTAAGGGATAATAGGATCGATATGTTAACTAGTGAATACGAAGCCTTTAGGATGAGCCCAGAAGAATCAATCACTAGCTTGTACACTAGGTTCACCCATATTATAAACTCCCTCAATGCACTAGGAAAAACTTACAACACCTATGAAATGATCCAAAAAATTCTTAGAGAGCTACCACCGATTTGGGAACCTAAGGCCACTGCAATAACTGAAGGACGAAATCTTAAAAACACTTCCCTAGATGAACTCTTAGGTTCTCTCCTCACCTATGAAATGGCTATGAACGAAAGAAGTGGAAAATCTAAAGCCCAAGACTTTGTTGCATTTAAAGTCTCAAATGAAAACTCTAGTGATGAATATGAAGATGAGATGGATATAAATGAAATAGCCTACATATCCAAAAAGCTTGCAAAAATCCTTAGAAATAAGAATAAATTCACAAGAAAAATCTAGAAATCAAAATATGAATCAGATGAAGAAGAAACTAATAAAAAGAAATCAAGGAATAAAATCCCTACATGTTATAATTGCAAAAAGGATGGACACATGAAACTAGATTGTCCACAACTTAAGAAGGATTCAAAAAAGAAAAAGAAAAAGGCAATGAAAGCCACTACTTGGGGCAACATATGTACAAGTAGTTCAGAAAGTGAATCAAGTGACCAAGAGGTTGCTTGCTAAATGGCATGAGATGATGATGAAGAACAAAGTTCCTCATCCAAATCGGTTAATGAGTATAGTAGTGATTCATCTAATGAATCCAATCATGAGAGCATGCCATCTTATGAAGATTTACAAAATGAATTATTTAAAGTTCATAAGATCCTAGACGAAGTAACTAAACAATATACTTCATTGAAAAATAAGAATGAAGGTACAATAAAGGAGTTAGAATCCCTTAAACTTGTTGAAAGAGAAAAAGATTCAAAAATCAAGAAAATAGAAAATAAGCATGAAGCCATGATGAATGAATTAGAGCCTAAAAATCTTGCTAAAAAATACAAAGATTAGAAAATCAAGAGATTAGAAAGTAAGAATGAAAAGTTGATGAAGGAATTAGAAAACTTAAGATCCCAATACTCTATGGAAAATGAGAAAGATCAATATATTTCTAAGTTAGAGAATAAAATCATAAAAATATCTCAAAATCAAGAAAATGGAAAAAATATACCAAATTCAAAAAAAATATACAAAATTCAGAAATTTATAATCTTAAGAGAGAAATTGAGGATCAAGCCAAAATCATCTATAACTTCATAAAAGGAAAAGTAAATCTTGACAAAATGATTAGGGCACAAAGAATGTCCTTATATAAAGAAGGCATATGATTTAATGGAGTTGAGAATACAAAGAAAAAGAATCTCTACATGAGATACTTTACAAAAGCCTTTAAAGATTATGCTAGCACCTCTTCAAATATTTACACTCACGCCACATACTTCCTATGTAAGAAGAAGAGACATATAAAGTTTGAATGTCCATTAAAAAGACAAGGTGTGAAAACTAAACAAGTATGGAAAGTAAAAAAATATCCCTTGTTAAACCATCCGGACCCAAGATAGTAAGGATACCAAGATGAAATAAGAAAAAAATCTCAAAGATGAGTTTTTGACTAATGAAAACTGTTGGCCTCAATCAATGAATGAATCATACAAGGCTTAACTTAGAAAGTATTAAAATGTGGAAAGCAAAATGAATTTTACGAATTTATATGAAATCAAAAGTAAGAAAATCTTAACTTATTGCATGAGTTTTTGATTAAGAAAAGATATTTGAGAATAAGAAAGACTTGAGCAAAATTGTAGTTCAATACAAATAATAATGATTTGCTCCCTGCTTATATGTTATGCTACATGCTTACATGCTGATATCTTGATAGTGCCAATGACATGAAAATGATTTGACTTATATCAATGATTTATGGCTCACTATATATTGAAAATTTGAGCATGATTTTGATGCATGAATTTTGATATGACATTGATATATGAATATGAAATTAATTCTTGACCATACATGCTAATGATGGATCACATAGATAAACTTATTTTTCTTGTGTCGCTCCTTGTACTAGACTACATGTGCTTATTGATAATTTTCTTTATGTTAACTAATGTCAAAAATGAGAGAAAGTTAAATTGCAAAATTGGCATCTAAATAATTTGGTATCCATGAGCAGTGCATGATGTGACATCAATATTAGTATCTATGAAGTATATTGGTATCCATGAATATATCAATTGGTATTTGAGCATAACAACATAATAATATCCATAAGCATGCTATGATGATAATGATATGATATTGGTGTTTGATATTAGTATCCATGAGCACATACATGATATATTTAGCATGGGATGATAAACTTAAAAGCATAATTGGTATCAAATATGAATGTATTAAATTCAGGGGGAATGATGACTTATTGCTTGTATTAATTTGTTTCTCTATTTTCCTATTGGTATCATATTTTCAATTATTATCATGAATTAATGAAATTTTCAATTGGTATCATGAATTGTGAATGAAAAATATGACTCTTGAAGTATATTTAGTTAATATGAATTGTGTGCAATATATGCTTGTTTGTGAATTTAAAGATGTTACAATACATATGCATTATGAATTGCAAATATGAAATATGCACGACTATTGAAGAAGTTTTTGAGTAAATTTTGAGCATGATGAATTTTGAGCTAATATGAACCTTCACTAAGATCTATACTTTAGCTTATGGTTGCTCATAACCCTAGTAATTATATGTTTTTCTTATTTATCTTAAGGGGGAGAAGTTTTGGGCAAAAATTGAGCATGAGCATAATATTAAAAATTGAACATGATAAATATATCAAAAGGGGTAGAAATATTTCATATTGAATGATATTGATATTGAATGATGTGATTTTAATATATGTTGGGCAAAAATTGAGCATGAGCATGATATTAAAAATGAACATGATATATATATATATCAAAAGAGGTAGAAGTATTTGATATTGAATGATATTGATATTGAATGATGTAATTTTAATATATGAGCATGGTATGGAAACATAATTTATAATTTTTGAAATTAATTTTTGAAATTGACCTTGATATTGCAAATATTGTTAAGATGATGCTTATTGTAAGGGGGAGTCTTTTTAAGGCTCACTCAAATTTTTGCTTCTTATTTGTCATCATAAAAAAAGGAGAGATTGTTGGCCTTACAAGGCTTAACATCCTATTTTGATGCTAACAAACAAGTGGAATTTAACATATTTAGTTAAGTGATGACATTTTAGGACTCAATTATGAGAAAGCAAGGTCTAGTGTTCAGAAGGATTCATGAAAGCTTATATTTCAAAGAAGGATGATCATATGAAGCTTAAAGCATAGATTCAAAGATGATATCTATTAAATTTTGAAGATATCATGAGAGTGTGGATGTTAAAGAGAACGTGTTAAAAGCATAAAGCTTAAAGACAAGAGAGCCAAAGAAAAGCAAAGCAAGAGAGCCAAAGAAAAGCAAAGCATGAAGACTTAAGTGTCTAGAATGTCTAAAGTCATAAGAAGTCTTTATGTAAGTACTTCATATTTTAAATATCTTATGAAATAATTTGAGGCTCATTAGGATGCAACAAAGACTTAGAGACCAGTTTTTAAAAACCCCAGAAAATGTTTTTGAAAAGTCACATTTAAGTTTTTCAAATAACAAAAGGTTTTAAATCTTAAAAAATAGAAGTTTTGAAAAAATTAACTGGTCATCCAACTGACCAGAATGCTCTAAAATTTCTCAGTTGACTGAAAAATATAATAGTTGAATAGCTATCGAGCTGACTGACCATTTTGACCTATGATCAGTCAGCCAAGCGACAAGAGGGTATGTCCAGCCTTCTGACACTTTTGAACTGTGTTCAGTTAGCCAACTGATAATTTAATGGAGTTAATTTTTGGCAGACAGAAAGGTCTTAGTCGTCTGTCCAGCAGACTAATCCTATATAAAACACTTACCCAGTCGCCTGTCCAGCTGACTGACCCTATGGGAATTTAATTTTTGAACTTTAATGGGAAAATTCTAAAAATTAGTTTTTTAAATCTAAACCTTGTAAAAACTTGGTGAATACTCTAAATAACTTGGGAAATAAGGAAACTCACCCTAAAAAGTCTATAAATGCTCCTTTAACCCAAGGAATCAAATCACCAAGCATACAATCAAGCAATCAAGCATCCTACTTTCAACCTCTCACCAAGCTCACTCTTATTCATACTCTTACTGGGAGAATTCTACTAAATTGCTGTTGATTCATGAGCCCACTGTTCTAATCTACAACTAAGTTTTCTCAAATCCTAAGAAAGAACCTCTGGTGATATCTTATCTTGAGCTTCAATTCTATTTCATCTTGATATTTAAATTCTAAAGTACATAGTGATTGAAATTATACTAATCTGCTTTGTGTGAAAGAATTATAGTATGTAACTCTTGTTTCCTTTTTCTTGACGATTCCAGTTTGTTGGATCATTGACCAAGCATGGGGTATCGCTTGGAGAGGTGACTACTCTACCCTATTGAAGGAGTTCCCAAGCTTGGGATATCGCTTGAAGAGGGGATTACTCTAGCCTATTGAAGGAGTGTGTAACAGTTTTGTTCCGCCCGGAAAGGAACTGGTATAGTGGAATCCTTAGGTGGTTTGCCTAAGGTGAGGATGTAGGCTGGGGATAAGCCGAACCTCATAAAAACTTGGTCTCACTCTTCTCTTTCCCTTACTCTCTATCGACACCCCATTTTGCCCGGGCCAAATATAACAAAGCGCCATTTTACTATTATTATTATTAGTATTATTACTTTAAGTATTATTATTATTAGGATATTTTTACTGTTATTAGTATTATTATAAGCTTTAGTATTATTAGTATTATTACTATTATTATTATCATTAGTTTATTATTAGTTTATTATTAGTTTATTATTATTAATATTATTCTTATTGCTTTTATTATTTTAGGATATTATTATTATTATTAGGTTATTTTTATTATCATTATTATCATTATCATCATCATCATCATCATCATCATCATGATTATTATTATTATTATTATTATTATTATTATTATTATTATTATTATTATTATTATTAGTTTTATTATTTTTATCATTCTTATTATTTCTATTTTATTATTACTTTACTATAATTATTGTTATTATTTTTACTATTTCTATTTATTCTTATTATTATTAGTATTATCATTATTTTTAAAAATTATTATTACTACATTACTATTATTATTATTAATATATTATTATTATTATTATTATCCACTACCAGCATGCAATACATATCAACAGCATCAGCCATGCAGGAGGCATTCAAGACTAGCATGCAATCAGGTAGCAATCAACAAATCATAAAATATAATCTATCCATTAAAGAATATAAATAGCAAAGAACAAGGGACATTATTAAGTTCAGCGTAATATTGTTATTCATCTAAACATATGGAATAGGGGGAGCAACCACAAGCTCAGAACACATACTTATTCAAATAAGGATTTCAATACTTAACGCATGATGTCTTACATGTATGCATGATCATAAGGTGCATGAACACACTCTTTATTCAAAACAATATGCCTGAACACACTCTTAATTCTAGGCAATTTATTCATCTAAAGTGACCATCACATAACATTCAAATAACATACATTTACACTTTTTTTCCCCCAAATATAGTAGTGTTATCCCAACTAAGTGCCCATTTTATCTCAAACAAGTGTCAAATTCCAGCTTTCCTAACTACCGCTTAATGTAGAAATGCCAACAAGTGCCTAATTACAGCTTGGCCAACCATTACTTAATGCAGAAATACCCTACGGAGATTTAAACAACTAATAGAGCTACTAGCATATAGCTCAAATTATGTTTTAAATACCTTGTAATGAGAGGAGCCACCCACATCATCCGATCGAGATTGGCACATCATTTGTTCAAATTGCGCTTGCCTATTCATCATGGCTTCCAGCTAGGCTTGAAAGGTGGACACCGTGTCTTTCAATTGCTAGTTCCACTACAACGGTGGACATCATGTGTTTCAATTCCTGGTTCTCCACTACAATGGTGGACACCATGTCTTTCAATTCCTAGTTCACCATTTCCACCATCTACATCTGTAAAACCATCTCCTCCGCACGAGACTTGGCGTCTCGACGCACTTGTTCCATGTCTGCACGAGCCACCGCACCTATAGATAATGATGTTGTTAGGGTGATGTATCCACTTCCAAGACCTTTCACCCAACCCTCCGCTCGTTCCCCAAGCACCTAAGCAATTATATGGAAATCTGTCATTTTCTTACTCCCCTCTAGGTGCATCCCTCAACTCGACCATCCATGCCTAATTTGAGTCATGAAAATGATAAAAAGGAAGAAGTAAGAATACAACTTCGATGTTTTGAATCAAGTAATAAACTAAATATTTTCTTTGACTTACATGTTTGCCTTATGCACCCTCGCACCACTCCCGCGATCGCCGCTGGTGTGTTCTCTAATAAAGATCCGATAGCGGCTCCTCTGCGCCAGTCTCAGGATCACACTACATTATCATATAAGACATCATTAATATTAAGTCATGTAATGGTCAGATAGTTTTATATATAGTAATTACCCATCGATGATGTACGAATAACCTCGACCCACCGCGATGCATCGTAGGGAGTTTGCTATTGTTTGCAGCATTTGTTTCACATATAGCCTACAAAAAAGATGTAATGACGGTTTATTAGTGACATCAATGTGAAAAAGTAGTGATTATAATACAAACACATCACCTGATAGTGTGGGTAGCGGAAATTGTGACACACCACCTCCCAATCCTTTTGAGATATCTTATCGCATAGGTGTGCTTCTGCTTGATCTCCCATCGCCCGAAAATGCTTGCTCATTTTTGAGTGATAGCTCTTAAATTTATTGCACAGTTGGACATCCACCACCCTCTTCACATGGCCAGCCTCAAGGATGTCCGTATCAAACTCCTCCTGCATAGGTAATACAATTAGAATGTTAGACAATTGTTAATTGGCTAGTATATTAAAAGTAAAAAAACAAAACAAAAAAAAAAGGTTTGGGATTACTTACCAAAATGCGCATGTAAAGAACCAAGCGCTGCTCCTGAGTCACTTGCGGCCAGCTGAAGGGTGTGACTAGAGCATACTATCAGTATATAATGCCGAGCTCCCGGGTCCACAATGTGCACCAATCATTAAGTGGGGTCGTGTAGCCTAGAGGAATGTCAATCCGAATCCGCTGCTTAGTCCTCTCTAGGTGCTTCTTCAGTGACATGTTCTTCGCTGCCCCACGACTTGACCTCACCATGGATGTAGATGCTGAAAGTAGAGTTAAATTAAGAACAACATTATAACCATACACGTGAATAACCATCAATAGTTGAAATGTAAATAAATTAATCATAGCCTTACCAACACTGCTTATCATGGTCAGAAACTCACCCTGCGTATCAGCGCATCTGTGGTATCCATGTCTAGCCAAGGTCCGGATGGCTCAAACAATGATGGTGCCACAGCACCATCAACCTGCTCTGCTGGTCTAAAGGCCACCAGATCAACCTCGTGTGATGACATAGTCGATAGCGTGGAAGGAAGTTGGCCACGACGGCCTCTTGGTGCCATGCCTGAAAATATTAGATAAGTAAATATAAAAAGTACGAATTTTAGATGGATGCATAATAAATATATTTTTAGTTATTTACACATGTTAGATACATAGTGACAACCTTCACTTGCTTACCCTCTACATGTCCTCAATATCGGCATCATCCTTACTTTCTAAAGTGTCTTCCTCTTCACTACAGTACTCGACCCCTGTTTCATTTTCCCCATCTGTTTCCTCATCGCCGATGAAGTGAACGTTTACAAAGGGTTCAATTGTAATGTCAATAGTCTCTACAGCTTATGTTGTGGCACCAACCCTATGCAATGGTATAAGATCGGGGCCTTCTTTGACAACATTGAAAGTGGATTGCGGTGCTACACTGACAGATGACTCATCTTCTTGGAATGCAGCCTCACTAGCCCTCATCTCCCCATCTACAACTTCTGTAATAGCGTACAAACTTCAAAGAGGAACCTTTTATGCCACATGCCATTCACCCTTCAATTTTATGTCTTTAAGTTAAAACACTTGTTCTGCCTATCACTAGCACAAAAGGGTCATTTTGATACCATGTCTTACTAAAATTGACACTAGTAAAGTAGACATCCATGTTTATCCCAGTCTTTTTATTGCCAATGTCCCACAAGGTACACTTGAACAGGTGGACGAGTCTGTTGGCTCCATAGCTAAGCTCTATAATGTCATCCAACACACCAAAGTAGTCAATTTCTTCATCTCCTTATGTGCCTAGCACCGCAACCCCACAATTTTGGGTTCTTCTATGCAATTCGAGGGACTTTGTATGAAATCAAAACCCATTGACAATGCAGCCACTGTAGTGGTTAACTTGTTGATTGGGGCCACATGCCAACGTGTACAAATCTTTACTTGTCGTTGGTTCCTTATTGTAATACATGACTTTCATCTATTAAATAAACAGGAGTTGAGAAGGATAAACCGTCAATAGTGAAAACATACATTGCTTCGTATTCAGGCAGTATTTGTTACTTACACGACTCCCAAACCAATTGATAAATTCCTTTTTATGTCTTTCGTCAATATTCCTTTCATTTTGAGCCAGATGTTTAACTTTATGTTCGTTATATGCAGCAGTAGTACATGTTAATGTCAACTAAATATATAAGTATGCATATGTAAATACAATGCAAAGTAAGGAGTTTGGAACCACGTAATCGATATATGGAACAATTTCACCACAATTATTGAGGACGTAAAAATGAGCCTTTTGTAGGTCGTCCATATTAAGGAAATCGTAAACTCGTGCACCAAAAGACCGAACATTTTCTCGAAATATAGAGCTCCTTGGTTCTTCATCTTTGGCATTAATAACATAAACGTCTGCTTTTCGCTCCTCACGAGTGAACCTTGTGTCAATATCATGTAGATACATTAAGCAAAATTCAAGACATTCACTATTAATGTATGCCTCAATGATTGAACCTTCCGGTTGTGCCTTATTGCGCACATACCCCTTCAAAGTGGATAAGAACCTATGCATTTTACGTAGCATTATAGATTTGTAGACACAAAAAAGAAAAAAAAAAAAAAAAAACAAGGAAATCACGTGACCATTATACAAGGACATTATAATTTACCTCTCAATAGGATACATCCAACGATATTGAACCGGTCCTCCAATTATGGCCTCCCTTGGTAAACGGACGACTAGGTGGACCATCACATCGAAGAATGTTGGCGAAAATATTCTCTATAGTTTGCATAGTATGATCACGATGTCATCCTCTAATCATTCAAGTACATTTATGCTTAATTGTTCGGAGCACAATTTTCAAAAAAAGATCCCCAGCTCAATCAACACCGAGCAAACATCTTCAGTCAAGTGTCTAGGAAGAAAAACGGGTAGAACCCGTTGTAGAAGGACGTGGTAGTCATGATTTTTCATTCCTAACATCTTCCCTTCCTTCGTGTTTATGCATCAAGCTATGTTTGATGCATATCCATCAGGGAATTTCACTGATTTCAACCATTCGAAGAATTTATTCTTCTCATCTTTCGAAAATGTGTAACAAGCTAATGGCAGGAGAATTTTGTCCCCATCACGAAACAGGTGCGACTCAAGTTGTATTCCCATATCTTCCATATCCTGGCGAGCATTTGCGTGTCCTTTGTCTTCCCATTTATATCCAACAATGTACCAATGACATTCTCATAAATGTTCTTTTCAATGTGCATGACATCTAAGTTATGGCGTAGTGGAAGATTTTTCTAGTATGGAAACTTGAAGAAGATGCTTCTCTTTTTCCAATTCAACTCCCACTCAACGCATTTTCTTTTTCTACTAGTCGGTGGTTTCCTAAATTTCACATCTCCGATCAACCTTAGTTGGTTTAATATCTCTTCCCCACTTAGTCGCTTTGGCTGCGACTTTCATTCAGGTTTTCCATTAAAGCTTCTGATGCCACAAGTCCTCCAAGGATGTCCAGTTCGTAGAAAACGACGATGACACATAAAGTATAACTTGCGGCCATGCTTCAAGGTTAAAGACCTAGCATCCTTATTACATGCTAGGTATGCTAAGTAACCTTTTATCCTCCAACCTGACAGGTTGCCGTAAGTGGGGAAATCATTAATTATCCACACCACTGCAACATGTATTCGAAATGTTGTCACGGTTTCCTCATCGAATGTCTCCACTCCTTTTTCCTATAGTTCTTTCAACTCGTCAATTAAAGGACGTAGATAAACATCAATATCATTACTAGGTGCCCTCAGTCTAGGAATGAGCAGATACATATAAATGAAAGGTTCTTTCATACATTGCCATGGCAGTATATTCTATGGCATCATCATAACTGGCCACATGCTATACGGGTTGTTCATGTCATCGAAAGGATTGAACCCATCTGACGCAAGGCTAAGTCTGATGTTCCGAGGATCACTAGCAAACCACAAATGCATTTTATCAAAATCAGCCAAAGCTTTGGAGTCCGCTGGATGGCTAAGGGTGTTTCCATCTTGAAGACGTTTCTTTTGATACCATCTCATATTTGTAGTAGTCTTTTTGCACGTATACAATGGTTGCAATCGCGGGATTAATGGATAATATCACAAAACATTTTTGGGGATTTTTTTACCCTTCTTCAGATTAGTTGCATACCTCGGTTTACCACATTCTGGGCACTTGTTCGTATTTTCATGTTCACCATAAAAAAGTGCACAATTATACCTACATGCATGTATTAGAGTGTAACCGAGACCCAATTCATGCATGTATGTCTTCGCCTCATAAAAGACTTCGGAAGTGTTTCACCATTAGGAAGTGCCACCTTAATGAGGCTTAAATGCATGTTGAATGTGCTATGAGATAACTTATGCATTGTCTTTGCATGAAACAACTTTATTAGAAACTCTAATTTTGAGAACTTTTTATAGTTTGGATATAGGGGCACCTGTGCATCCCTAATGAGATTAGCAAATGGTTTACCGAGTCGATTCAACGTACTAGGATCGCAAGGTGTGGTACCTATTGAAGTAGATTCATCACCAGTACGCAACACACCGACATCACCCGTGTCCACTGCAATCCCCCTTTGCAAGTCACCTAACATTTCAATTAACCCTTCCGAACTGCATAACTTTCATCGTGGAACACCCATGTTGTGTACCTTTTCTCCATTCCAAAGTCTAATGAATGTGAATGGACCAAATCAATGTGTTTGAATGTTATGTTTTTGCATTTCTTGCAAGAGCACCTTATTCTACTGGCTTGGTCTGCATGAGGATGCGCGAACTCTATGAAATCATGTACCCTTTTCACGTATTCTAGCAAAAACCTACCTCGAAATTTCATCCAACTCTTATCCATGTTCATTAATTACCCTATAACATGTTTAAGTAAATGGTGTTCATTACATTCTCATAGTGTTTATAATGCACACATCGTGAATTCTATAATCAACCATCATACTCTAAAGGGTACAGATCCTATCTCATTCAGGAATGCTATATTTACATTGCGATCAATCGCTCAAACTCCTTCGTCGTAGTCATTATAAATTTTGGCAGCATCTCCCCATGGCTCTCCAAGTACACGAGATAGGGGTAGTAAACATGTTGCTAGTTTTCCATTACTAACAAATTGTCACGACACCCCACTATGCACCCAGAGAACACAAGTAAAGACACACTCGAAATATATAATGACAATTGACAAAGCGTGAACGATGACAACAATGTAAATACAACTTCCTGAACTGTTCACATTGGACAATCCAATAATGGTTGAAATACAAACATTACTAATCGTAAGTGAAACAAATAATTAACATGCCCAATTGATTATTAGTCAACATAGTATGACTAATAATCAATTGAATTATAACAATTGACTTATCTCACGTGTACGATCAGGTATGAATGTATAGTAACCGTTCTTGGATGGGTCTAAACTTCAATGAATACATGAAGTGGCAGTAATTAATTTGGAATTTTACTTCATATGGCATTTAGTTCTTGACCTTTCACTGTATTCTATGCATTGTTGTTCTTAGCCAAGTGTTTTAAATTTTCAATAAAAAGCCTAAGATCGCCTCTTTTTTTACGAATTTCAACACGTGAGAGGAGGTTTCGAGTTGTGATTCTTTAATGTGTTTTAATGTTCATAAGAGGCTAAGTTATAATGTTAGGAAGATTTATTTGGGAGGAGGCTAAGAAAGCATTGGAATTTAACAAATTTTCAGCAGCATGCTGTATGTAAATTGGACATTTCCCAAAAAATTCCTACACTAAAACTTGATAGATTCAAGCAAACAAATCACAATAATACGCATCATGTAGATACCAGTCAGTTTGAGTATGCGAGAACCTAAATCGACTACCAACATGCAATTCACAATGTACTGCATTAGCCATGCAGTTGGCGCTCAACACTAGCATATATTTCAAGAGTTCAATTTACAATTCATATAACATAATACCACCTATGAAAAAGATTTAGTCATTCAGCATTTCAATTTAAATTTTCAAAAGATTTCAAGTTCACACAGTTATAAATAAAACTTACCTTTACTTTCTAGTCATTAAATGGATGGCTCAAAAATGTCGAAATTTTATATAATTTAACCCAAAAACAACATATCCGAATTTCAAGTTCAAAATTTGTAGTTTACTACTAGTTTTATTTCTTAATTGTGTATTTTTGGTCATTTTTTATGATGCAAGAACATGAGGTTGGAATTGTGCCCATTTTGTAGGGGCAATCTAAAGAAAGTAAATTCTGAGGACTTGTGGGTTCTCCCTTGCAAGAGTGATGTGGTGGACTATTTTTTTTTTTTTTTTTTTCTGGGAACATAACTCACTAATATTAGTGGGAACATAACTGCATTAGTGGGTCCTTTAACTTTTTTTTTTTTTCATCTATGGTGAGTTATATATTAGTGGCTGAGCGCTACAAGTGTCCATAAAATTAAATGTTCATTAAAATTTATGAAAAATTTTAAAGGATTAAGGAGTTCTCACTTTTTTTGCTCATAATTCGAAGAAAGATCAGTATCTTTTATTGCTTTATCACTTAAGGAGACATGACATGCAGTTTTTTTACTTTTATTTTTGTTCTTGTCTAACAAAAAGCAATCCCTCCTTAAAAAAAAACAAAAAAAAAAAAACTCAAATACCACCTATATATGAGAAAAGGGGAAGCCAAAATTGGCTAAAAAGAAAGATTTTGTAGGAATAATAATAATAATAAATTAATTGGAGGAGGAAAATCATAGAAAAGAATTAGTATCTAATTGGTTGATGGTACGTGCCGCTTGACCCAGAGGATTTTGTTGGATTGGATTTATCCACGTGGCAAAATGTGGGAGCTTTTAGATCGGTGGGCGGTGTTTGTAAACTTTTAGGCAAGGAAGAGCCTTAAGACTCAAAATGGTTGTGAGGAATGTGATCTCAATGACAAATTAGGGTGTGGATTCAAGACTTAGAAGAAAAGAGCCACGTTTTCTCTACAAAAAGGATATTGAAAAAGCTTACGAGCATGTTAATTGGGACTTGTCTATTATACGTACTGGATAGAACAGGATATGTTAATAGGTAGCGAAAGTCGATCAAATTCTGCATAACTATTGTTAGATTCTTAGTTTTGATAAACATGAGTACAGAAGTCCTGAAGGTTTTAAAAGTTCGAAAGGGTTAGGAGTTGAGACATAGAGAGCCTATCTCACCATATTCGTTCATTATTATCCCAGAGTCCTTAACTTGCTTGCTTAAAATAAAAGAGGAAGAAGGTTATTTAAAAAGGCTTTCTGCAGGGCAGATGACAAACAAGCAACAGAGATAAACCAGGAAATTTTTGTATCCCAACAATGAGAATTTTTTTCATATCTTGTTTCTTTCCAGGAGATTAATTGCATGGACCTCTATAATTTACAAACTAGCATACCATTCTTTTATCTTTTATGCTTTTTTGAGGTGCTCCTTCTTCACACACTTTAGAACTTCTCCTATGTGTTCAGCAACATCCTGCAAATTTGCAACACATACCTGAAAACAGGCAAGCACTTTGTCACCGATGTGAATAGATCCGAGTAGATCACACTAGCGTAACAGAATGATGCATCTGTGCATGGAAACTCCTATAATCAACTTAAAAATAAGCAATAAAACTTCACTTAAAATGATAAATGATAAGATAGAATTTAAAGAAATATAAAACAAATCTCAAAGGTGCAGCAAGTGTGCACTCAATACAGAGAGAGATGATAACCAAACACAAGGTTCGTTCCAAGCATAATAAAATTATAGTGATAATATTAATTTGAGATAGAGGATTTCAAAAAGGGAAGTTATGTGAGTTAATTGATAAAGAAACTGTACTTAAGTAGATAGAACTTCTCAAAATGTAAAGCCTATGATCACCATAATGTTGGCATTAGTAGGGGAGAAAACCCCGTTCATACAAAAAAAAAAAACCCAAAAAATTATTAAGTGTTATGATATTCGAAGACATCCCAGACACAAAACATCAAGGAAATATTAGCTGAACTATATACATTTATAGTGCATCGTATTTAGAAAGGGTAGTTATTCCAAAGATATTGAATTTTTGAAGAACAAGACCACTAAAATTTAAAAGAAATGAGATTTTTTTTACCCACTCAAATAAACTTTACTATTTAGTAAGCATAGTTACTCCAAGGACTTTGACCTTTTGAAGAACTAAAATACTGACATTTGGAAGCAATAAAATTTTGACATAGTTGAATCAACTTCAACTGGTGATATATTACCAACTTTATTTAATGGCAAATAGGTTGAAGACTTATTTTGAACACCAAATTCCCAATAATAGGGCAAAATGTCCAGGATGCAAATTTGAGATAACCATATTATCTAATTACTGGCTATTTTATTTATTATTTTCGTAACTCCAAAACAAAGGAAAGCTGGCAAACACCAGGTTATTCAAATAATTACATTTTTACATGATTAACTAATTAGCTATTCATCAAGCACCAAAAAGAAAATGCTTTTAAGCTAACTTATCAAGATATAGCATATTAATGTTTACCAAATAATACTTTTATAGAAAATAATCATAGGTGTATCTAAATAAATAACACATAAAATTCATTGTGAACAAATGCACAACCCAAACCAGAGACATACCACATCCTTCGGCACGATATCTATTTCAGAATCATTGTTATAATAAAAAACTCCAGGGCAGTCAATCAAGAAGATCCTCTTTGTCAGTGTTATATACTACCAGACTTTAGTCTCTCCTAAAATGGGGGCAACCTTGTAAACCTTCAGGAGGGGAAAAAAAAGGAGAAACATATCGGCTAAATGAACAACTCATCATCTAAATAGTAAATACAACAAGAAAACAACCATTTACAGAATTTTATTTACTGATTGATTTATTTATTATTTGGTTAAGCAAGCAACGACTCATAGATCTAAAATAAACCTAGTTTATAGTGCTACAGGTACTACAACATCAAATGAAGCAAAAAGGAGAAGCAACATTACATTCTTTGCATGAAGTGTGTTAATAACAGACGACTTTCCAACATTGGGATAACCAATGAATCCCACAGATATTGCTTGCTTGTCACTTTTTAAACGAGAAAATTGTCTTAATACTGATAAAAGTGAACCTTGTAAGCAAAAAATAAACCTTAAAGCCTTCTCCCCCCTAATTTCAGAATTTTTTTATTATTAGGAAATTACTAGTGAAGGGCGAAGGAAGGCGGAGATGGAGGTGCTTGCCTACTCGCATGAAGGAGATGGAGGTGCCAAAGGATCAAAGGCAGCGTCGAAGGCGTTAAAGCCGTCGGATGTGCGGTTCAAAGGGCAATGGGCGGAGATGGAGGTGCTTGACTGCTCGCGTGAAGTATATGGAGGTGTCGGAGGCTTGAAGGCGACGTTGAAGGCATCAAAGCCGTTGGATGTGCGGTTCAAAGGGCGACAGTGTAAAGACCTGAAAAATTAAAATGATTGAAATAATAATAAAAAAAAAGATAAAATAACAAAAAAAAAAGAAAAAAAATTAAAATATTAAATTAAATTAAGATAAATTAAATAATTAAATAATTAGTTATTAAATTAAACATTATTACATTGGATTTAAAAAAAAAACTAATTAAATAATATATATATATATATATTGATGCTAAAAAAAAGGGATATAATTTTATATACTATATCAATCTAGAAGCTTATCATCTAGATTGAAATTAGGATTGTAGAATAGAACAGACTCACGCCACCCTTCCCCTGTGAAATTCTCCTGTGAGTCCAACCTCCGTCTCTGTCCCTCTTCTCAATTTCTTGGCGAATATTCGACCAATCGGGAAATAAAATGTGCCATTGGATTCCTAACTCCGCCATCGACATTCTGCTGGAGCAGATTTGTTGTGGGAACACCTTAGGGACTACTCTTGGGGAACGGTAACTTTTCCCTTTTTTTTTTTTTCTAATTTCTCTTTAAATATGTTGTTAAATCGACGATCGGGGTACCACCACGTGGTCCTAGTCGCAATTGTCATCATTTTGATGTGGGTAAATTTTAAATTGGTGTTTTCTAGGCCCCACTCCAAAGCGAGACTGAAATTTGGGAAATTTGGCAAATTGGTTATATTTGTGGTTATAACTATTTATTTGGAAATTATGGCCCTAGGAAATATTTAAATAGTAATTTATTTAGGAATAATTTAATGGAATTAAAATTTTTGAATCAAGGACCGAGTGAGCGCCACCGGCATCTTTCGGGGTCCCTGTTGGCATAGTGCAAGAAATTAGGTAAGGAAAAATTATATATTAAATTAGAATTTATGAAATTAAAGCTAATAATTTACATTATATTATATGTATATTTTGGTGTGAATTATTAAAATGCCAATCATGTAAAACTATGATTTCTGAGCCTAAGACCACTTATTTAACTATGTATATGTGGAAATGAACTGATGAAAGTGAAAAGTAATTTCTAAGGAATTATATAAGAAATGAGATGTATTTTCAGTATATAAATGTTAAATGTGGGTTGACTTATTTTATGAGATATATATATATATATATATAAATTTTACTATTAAATTATGTGGCATGAGGTTCTGTGCAAATATATGTTAAATGTATGAGATGCAAGCTAAGTAAGTAAAGTATTAAGAATAAAATATGATATAGACAATGTTGCCTTTGTATGTTAAATGCAACCATGTAAATGTAAGACAGCTGAAAGACAGCCATGTTAGCAGATTCTAGCGCATTTCTATGTGAACTAACTGTTAGCAGATTCTAGCGCCTTTCTATGTGGACTAACTGATGGTAGCTAAAGACCAACAATAGTACGAAGGAATGAAATGAAAACGTTATGCAATGAAATGACAATGGAATGACAATGCAATGAAATGAAATATAAAACGTGAATGATACAAATGGGAAAGAGTCACTTATAGTGAAACACAATGAAATGTTAAGTTATGAACATGAAAGGATGTGAATGATTGAATAATGATAGAAAGAATAATGTATTATGATATTAGAAGTATGTATGTGCGTAGAACATGTTACGATTGGGTGGGGCGTACCTGTTACCCGAGGGCTTGTTGAGTAAGGCGAGTGCACTAGTAGCTTCAGATGTGGCAATAGCTGCATAACGTACGAGGGCAGAGGGAACCTACTTGTATGGGTGGATAGATTTCCTTATCCTTAGGGCCTTTTTCGGCAAGCTATTGTTGAACGGTGTGAGTACGAGATCAATCTAACACTTGAGAGCTTACTGAGTAAGGTGAGTGCTCTGGTATGTTTTAATTGTGGCCTTAGGGTTACCTAAGTATCAAAGCAGAGGGGTGCTACTTGTATGGGTGGGTAATCACCCCTATCCTTGGGTAATCTCATGGGTAAATCTCTGCTTGTGATTGTTTAGGTTTAGAAAATGGTTTTAATGTTATGATAATGATTTGAAAATGTATTTAAAATGATGTTTATATACCTCATGTTAGCCATACGCTGTGTTTAATATATTGTTTCTTCCCTTACTAAGATGTGTTTCATCCGAATATGAATTTATTTTTTTTTTCAGGATTTCCTTGAGATCGAGCTTTGAGAGCTCGAGGTTTTTATAGCTTTATTAGGAAATAGAAAAAGAAAAGGGTATATTTCTATGTTAATTATAGGAAATGTAAATATTTATGTTTTATGTCTTTATGTTTTAAGGCTGTTGAGTAAGGAATGATTATGAGAATACTGAAATGTTTTGAGTTATGTAGATTTATGGAAATGCAGGTGATGGATGATTTATTAGGGATTATAGTTAAAATTAGTAAACTCTAGTATTATTTTATATGGAGATTATGTTTATATTTTCCGCTCTGTATATATTGATTTATGGATTATCAAGGATTTTATCAGGTATAATGCATCGGACCCGGGATTAAGGGTTCGGGGCATTACATTATGGTATCAACGAAATGATTTTGGGATTTTGAGAATTTAGGGATGATTTATACCAGAGTATAGGAATGAGTTAGGATGAAAAATAGGAGATGGGTAGGTTAGGCGTTGAGAAGTAGGTATGGTGTAGGGAAGTATAGGATTTTGTCTTATAGCTTGGAGGCAAAAATCTCTTTGCGAAGTTTTGTGATTTTCTGATTCAGTCGACGGTTTTAGAAAACCACTGTAAATCCATCGATGGTGATGTTTCTTAGCCGTGGGACTGGTCCTTATATGGAGAACTTGGTTGCATATTGGATTTAAGGTATATAATTGTGTTTTTGGAATTATGGTGTGGGATATGGTAAATCATAGAATTATGGAAATAAAAGATTGGATAACAAATTTTGAGGACGAAATTTCTTGAGGGGAGAATGTAAAGACCCGAAAAATTAAAATGATTGAAATAATAAAAAAATAGATAAAATAACAAGTAAATAAATAAAAGGAATGACATGGGAAAAAGAAAAAAAAAGAAAAAAATTAAAAAATTAAATTAAATTAAGATAAATTAAATAATTAAATAATTAGTTATTAAATTAAACATTATTACATTGAATTTAAAAAAAAACTAATTAAAATAAGATATATATATATATATATATATATTTTAAAACAGGGATATAATATTATATACTATATCAATCTGGATACTTGTCATCCAAATTGAAATTAGGATTGTAGAATAGAACAGACTCACGCCACCCTTCCCCTATGATATTCTCCTGTGAGTCTAGCCTCCGTCTCCGTCTCTCTCTTCTCAATTTCTCGGCAGATACTCGACCGATCGGGAAACGCAAGGTGCAATTGGATTCCTAACTCCGCCACCGACATTTCTACTAGAGCAGATTTGTCATGGGAACAGCTTAGGCACTAGTCGCGATTGTTGTCATTTTGATGTGAGTAAATTTTCAATTAGGGTTTTCTAGGCCCCACTCCAAAGCGATAGTGGGATTTGGGAAATTTGGCAAATTGGTTATATTTGCGGGTACAATTATTTATTTGGATATTATGACCCTAGGAAATATTTAAATAGTATTTTATTCAGGAATAATTTAATGGAATTAGGATTTTTAAATCAGGGACTAGGTGAGCGCTGCAGGCATCTTTTCAGGGTCCCTGTTGGCGTAGTGCAAGAAATCAGGTAAGGGAAAATTATTATTAAATCAGAATTTATGAAATTAAAGCTAATAATTTATGTTATATTATATGTATATTTTGTTGTGAATTATTAAAATGTCAACTATGTAAAACTATGATTTCTGAGCCTAGGACTACTTATTTAACTATGTATATGTGGAAATGAACTTATCAAAGTGAAAAGTAATTTCTAAGGAATTATATAAGAAATGAAATGTATTTTCAGCATATAAATGTTAAATGTGGGTTGACTTATTTTACGAGAAATATATATGAATTTTACTGTTAAATTGTGTGGCATGAGATTATGTGTAAATATATATTAAATGTATGAGATGCAGACTAAGTAAGTAAAGTATTGAGAATAAGATATGATATAGACAATGTTGCCTTTGTATGTTAAGTGCAATCATGTAAATGTAAGACAGCTCAAAGACAACCATGTTAGCAGATTCTAGCACATTTCTATGCGGACTAACTGACGATGGCTAAAGACCAACTGTAGTATGAAGGAATTAAATGAAAACGTTATGCAATGAAATGACAATGGAATGACAATGCAATGATATGAAATATGAAACGTGAATGATAGAAATGGGAATGAGTCACTTATAGTGAAACGCAATGAAATGTTAAGTTATGAATATGAAAGGATGTGAATGATTGAATAATGATAGAAAGAATAATGTATTATGATATTAGAAGTATGTGTGTTCATAGAACATGTTACAATTGGGCAGGGCATACTCTTTGCCTGAGGGCTTGCTGAGTAAGGCGAGTGCACTAGTAGCTTTATATGTGGCAGTAGCTGCATAACGTACTAGGGCAAAGGGAACCTACTTGAATGGGTGGATAGATTTCCTTATCCTTAGGGCCTTTTCCGGTAAACTATTGTTGAACAGTGTGAGTACAAGATCAATCTAACACTTGAGGGCTTACTGAGTAAGGTGTGAGTGTTCTGGTATGTTTTAATTGTGACCCTAGCATTACCTAAGGATTAGAGCAGAGGGGTGCTACTTGTATGGGCGGGTAATTACAACTATCCTTGGGTAATCTCGTGGGTAAATCTCTACATGGGATTGTTTAGGTTCAGAAAATGGTTTTAATGCTATGATAATGATTTGTAAATGTTTTTAAAATGATGTCTATATACCTCATGTTAGCCACACATTGTGTTTAATATAATGTTTCTTCCCTTACTAAGATGTATTTCACCCGAATATGAATTTTTTTTTTTTCAGGATTTCCTCGAGATCGAGCTTTGAGAGCTCGAGGTTTTTATAGAATTATTGGGAAGTAGAAAAAGAAATAGGTATATTTCTATGTTAATTATGGGAAATGTAAATATTTATGTTTTATGACTTTATGTTTTAAGGTTATTGAGTAAGGAATGATGGTGAAAATACTGAAATGTTTTGAGTTATGTAGATTTATGGAAATGCAGGTGATGGATGATTTATTGTGGATTATAGTTAGAATTAGTAAACTCTGGTATAATGTTATATGGAGATTATGTTATGTTTTCCACTGCATATATATTGATTTATGGATTATCAGGGATTTTATTAGGTATAATGCATCGGACACAGGATTAAGGGTTTGGGGCATTACATTATGGCATCAGAGAAATAATTTTGGGATTTTGAGGATTTAGGGATGATTTAGACCAGAGTATAGGAATGAGTTAGAATGAAAAATAGGAGATGGGTAGGTTAGGCGTTGAGAAGTAGGTATGGTGTAGGGAAGTATAAGATTTTTTCTTATAGCTTGGAGGCAAAAATCTCTTCGCGTTTTTGATTTAGTTGATGGTTTCAGAAAACCATGGCAAATCCATCGATGGTGATATTTCTTAGCCATGGGATTAGTTCTTATATGGAAAACTTGGATGTGTATTGGATTTAGGTTATATAATTGTGTTGTTGGAATTATGGTGTGGGATATGGTAAATTGTAGAATTATGGAAATGAAAGATTGGGTAACAAATTTCGAGGACAAAATTTCTTTAAGAGGGGAGAATGTAAAGACCTAAAAAATTAAAATGATTGAAATAATAAAAAAATATATAAAATAACAAATAAATAAATAAAAGGAATCGCATGGGAAAAATAAAAAAATAAAAACATAAAATTAAATTAAGATAAATTAAATAATTAAATAAGTATTTATTAAATTAAACATCATTACATTGGATTTGAAAAAAAAAACTAATTGAAATAAGATATATATATATATATATATATATGTATTTATACATGTAGGTTACTATATAATATATATATATATATATATATATATATATGTTTTAAAAAAAAGGGATATAATATTATATACTATATCAATCTGATGCTTATCATCCAGATTGAAATTAGGATTGCTGAATAGAACAGACTCACGCTACCCTTCCCCTATGAAATTCTCCTGCGAGTCCAGCCTCCGTATCCGTCCCTCTCTTCTTAATTTCTCGATGGATACTCTACCGATCGGGAAACGGAAGATGTCATTAGATTCCTAACTCCGCCACCGACATTTCTACTAGAGGAGATTTTTTGTGGAAATGACATCGACACTACTCTTGGGAAAAGGTAATTTTTCCCAATTTTTCCAATTTCTCTTTAAATATGTTGTTAAATCGAGAATCGGGTACCACCACGTGGTCCTAGTTGTGATTGTTGTCATTTTGACGTGGGTAAATTTTCAATTGAGGTTTTCTAGGCCCCACTCCAAAGCAAGATTGAGATTTGAAAAATTTAGCAAATTGGTTATATTTGCGGGTATAACTATTTATTTGAAAATTATGATCCTAAGAAATATTTAAATAATATTTTATTTAGGAATAATTTAATGGAATTAAGACTTTTGAATCAAGGACCGGGTGAGCGCCGCAGCCATCTTTTCAGGGTCCCTGTTGGCATAGTGCAAGAAATTAGGTAAGGGAAAATTATATATTAAATCAGAATTTATGAAATTAAAGCTAATAATTTACGTTATATTATATGTATATTTTGGTGTGAATTATTAAAATGCCAACCATGTAAAACTATGATTTCTGAGCCTAAAACCACTTATTTAACTATATATATATATATATATATGTGTGTGTGTGTGTGTGTGTGTGTGTGTGTGTGTGTGTGTGTGTGTGTGTGTGGAAATGAACTGATGAAAGTGAAAAGTAATTTCTAAGGAATTATGTAAGAAATGAATTGTATTTTCAGCATATAAATGTTATATATGGGTTGGCTTATTTTACGAGAAATATATATGAATTTTACTGTTAAATTGTGTGGCAAATATATGTTAAATATATGAGATCCAGACTAAGTAAAGTATTGAGAATAAAATATGATATATACAATGTTGTCTTTATATGTTAAATGCAACCATGTAAATGTAAGACAGCTGAAAGACAACCATGTTAGTAGATTCTAGTGCATTTCTATGTGGACTAACTGTTAGTAGATTCTAGCCCATTTCTATGTGGACTAACTAATGATGACTAAAGATTAGTTGTAGTACGAAGGAATGAAATGAAAAAGTTATGTAATGAATTGACAATGGAATGACAATGCAATGAAATGAAATATAAAACGTGAATGATACAAATGGGAAAGAGTCACTTAAAGTGAAACGTAATGAAATGTTAAGTTATGAACATGAAAGGATGTGAATGATTGAATAATGATAGAAAGAACAATGTATTATGATATTCGAAGTATGTATGTGCGTAGAACATGTTACAATTGGGCGAGGCGTATTCTTTGCCTAAGAGCTTACTGAGTAAGGCGAGTGCACTATTAGTTTCAGATGTGGCAGTAGCTGCATAATGTACTAGGGTAGAGGGAACCTACTTGTATGGCCAGATAGATTTCCTTATCCTTAGGGCCTTTTCCGGCAAGCTATTGTTGAACGGTGTGAGTACGAGATCAATCTAATACTTGAGGGCTTACTGAGTAAAGTGAGTGCTCTAGTATGTTTTAATTGTGACCTTAGAGTTACCTAAATATCAGAGTAGAGGGGTGCTACTTGTATGGGCAGGTAATCACCCCTATCCTTGGGTAATCTTGTGGGTAAATCTTTGCATGTGATTGTTTAGGTTCAGAAAATAATTTTAATGTTATGATAATGATTTGCAAATGTATTTAAAATGATATCTATATACCTCATGTTAGCCACATGTTGTGTTTAATATATTGTTTCTTCCCTTTTTGAGATGTGTCTCACCCAAATATGAATTTTTTTTTCCCAGGATTTTCTCGAGATCGAGCTTTGAGAGGTTGAGGTTTTTATAGAATTATTGGGAAATAGAAAAAAGAAAAGGGTATATTTCTATGTTAATTATGGGGAATGTAAATATTTATGTTTTATGTCTTTATGTTTTAACGTTGTTGAGTAAGGAATGATTGTGAAATACTGAAATGTTTTGGGAGTTATGTAGATTTATGGAAATGCAGGTGATGGATGATTTATTATGGATTATTGTTAGAATTAGTAAACTCTGGTATTATGTTATATGGAGATTATGTTTGTATTTTTCGCTGCGTATATATTGATTTATGAATTATCAGGAATTTTATTAGGTATAACACACCGGACCCGTGATTAAGGGTTTGAGGCGTTACGGACGGTCAAGGGGTTTGGGGGGAGCTAGGTTTTGAATCTACGCCATTTGATCTCCGTCAGGTTGCGATGAAGAGGGAAATGAGGTGGAAAATTGGGGGAAATGTGGGAAACTTTAAGCAAATCAAGAGAGGAGGAGGGAAATGAGGGAGAAATAGGGGGAAATGGGGAGAAATAGGGATAAAGTGTGAAATAATACATTTTTTATTTTATTTTTAAATAAAGGACGTATTAGTGACGGTTCCGAAATCCATCACTGATAAGGTACTAATAGTGACGAATCTTCAAATTCGTCACTAATACTGTGAAATAAATTTTTTTTTTTTAAATAAAAGACGTATTAGTGACAGTTCCCAAATCCGTCACTAATAAGGGACTAATAGTGACGTATCTTCAGATTCGTTACTAATACTCTGAAATAAATTTTTTTTTTATTTTTTAAAAATAAAATACGTATTACTGATGGTTCCCAAATCTGTCACTAATAAGGGACTAATGTTGACGAATCTTCAAATTCGTCACTAATATTCTAAAATAAATTAATTTTTTATTTTTTATTTAAATAAAAGAGGTATTAGTAATGGTTCCCAAATCTGTCACTAATAAGGGGTTAATAGTGACGAATCTTCAAATTCGTCACTAATACTTTGAAATAAATTTATTTCATTTTTTAAAAATAAAAGACATATTAGTGACAGTTCCCAAATCCGTCACTAATAAGGGGCCAACAATGACGAATCTTCAAATTTGTCACTAATACTTTGAAATAATTTTTTTTCAATATTTTTTTTTAAATAAAAGACGTATTAGTGACGGTTCCCAAATCCGTCACTAATAATGGGCTAATAGCAACGAATCTTCAAATTCGTCACTAATACTCTAAAATAAATTTTTTTTTTATTTTTTTTAAAATAATAGTAGTGACGGTTATTTAATCGTCACTAATAAGAGTCTTTTAGTGACAAATTTAATTTGTCACTAATACCGCACAAATCGTCGTTAATATTTTTTTCAGGATAATTTTTGCCCAAAAAATATTTTCCCGCGATTTTTTCAGGGTGGTAACGGATTCAAATCCATCACTAATAATGTCATATTAGTGACAGTTGATAAAACTGTCACTAATACCCACTTTTAGTAATGAAATTGAATCCCCCACTAATAGTTTCGTCACTAAAAACTAGTTTTTTTGTAGTGAAACATTACCCAAAGGATGGTAGACTATTTTTTCTGCTACCCAAAAGAAAGGCAAAGAAGAAATCCCTTGTGAGCCTAAAAAATTTCAATTCTTGATTAACCCATCAAAGGATCACACCCCACACTAGGACAGTTTTAAAAAGATTAGTCTCAAATGAGGTCCAAATAAGATGCTAAAAGTCATTCATGATAGGAAAATCAAAAAGTGTGGCAAAAGAAGAATATGCAAGAAAAATAGAGAAAGAAAGAAAGAGAAAGAAAGAAAAATTAAGGACATGATTCATATGTGATCTTTGACTAGCGAATACCTGTGATGAGATTGATAAATTTTGAACCTTATTTAAATCTTTCTTCCTTTAACCCATACCCCTAGCCTACATTACGACCCAAATGAAAGTCCTGAGTAGATTAGTATACATTGTTGTCTCAAATGATTTGTGAGACTTAATGTTGAGTCTGAACTACGTAATGACTTGATCCTGCAAAGGTACGTAGGCAACTTGTTCAAATGACAAGTTTGGTCAATACTTTGCGAATACTGCACCACAAATTGGGGCAAAAAATTTTATTATGGGATGAGATTTTTGAGCCTTAGTTTCCTTGTTCTTGGTGAAACCTAAATCTTAAGCCTACATTTCGTCTCGTGTCTTGAAGTCCACCCTGAGATTGGAATATTAATCAGACTACTTAATGAGACACTAGTTATAATTTAAGACAGGGAGTTTAAAAAAAGCTTGAAATAAGTAAGAAAGAATCTCTGAGTGGTGATACATTGGACAAGTTATGATTATGAGGCAAAAAAAAAAAAACAAAAAAACAAAAAAACAAAAAAAAACAAAAAACAAAAAACAAAAAGAGAAAGAGAAAAATCCATTCTTCAAAAGCTCCAGAAAGAGGACGAATAGTCAAAAAGGCTCAATCACCGATACATTTGCCAAAAGAGTATCCTTGTGAAAGGCAGGTAAAATGGTCAAGAAATGTTACAGATGCACCTAAATGAGGCAAACTCCGTGTTGAGTTCCGATGAAGCCGATTTAGGTGCCTTCATGTCGAAGCCAAATTTGAAGCCAAGATTAATAACAAACGATGGTAACTGGGGCAAATTTTGGGTTGATTTTTGTTTGGATTAATTTAGATGCCTTCATATTAGAGTGCACGATGAAAATGTAGCCAAGATCAGTGGACGAGGATCAAAACTGGGGTAGTTTTTAAGTTCCATTGGAGTAAATTCAGGAACTTTCATGACAAAATAAAAGTCAAAAACAGGGCCATGACCAGTGGCATATAAACACTGGGGTAGCTTTTGAGCGCCTTTTGTAATTTGAAACATGGCCAGAATCAACAACAACTTGGAATTTGAAAGCACACCCAAGATCGGAGATTGGAAGAAGGAAAGTCTAAGTGTCAGCAAGCATTCCATGCATTGCATAAGAAAGTAAATATAAAGGGCATCTCATGCAACGTGCATACATCTTTGCATTCATGCATCATTATGCACACGTACACATAGCAACATATCACTGTATTTTATCATCTCAGGTAGCAACATGCATACATATAGCAATAGAGCACCATTCATTCATACTTTCCTAGTTGAATAAACTTTTGAATAATCCTTTTGCATCTTTGACTGAGCCATTATTGTCGTGACATATTTGGAAACTGGGGGCATCTAACCCCAAGCACACAAAGAGTTACCTGGAAACTGGGGCAATTGACCCCAAACACTGGGATAGATTTTGAAACTGGGGTGGTTGACCCGATGCACGGATCGACATACTTTGAAATTGTGGCAACTGACCCTAGGAACCAATTGAGGCATTGGTTGTTGAGTCTCAAAGCGAGTAATCTAAAGACAAGCAAAAGGACCTCAGGATCTTGCACCCGATTGATCATCCCCAGTGGACTAACTCTGAGCCCTACACCTGATGACATTTTCTAGAAGAATCTCGGGGTCTTGCACCCGATTGATCATCCTCAGTAAGGTTACCATTTTCCAAAATACTAACTTTTCAAAATATCTCGAGATCTTGCACATGATTGATCATCCCTAGTGAAGGAACTTTTTCTCGAATCCCACACTTGAATGCTTATCTTCCAAAAAAGATCTCGAGATCTTCCACCCGATTGATCATCCTCAGCGGAGTAATTCTTTAGGAAATATAACCCTACACTAAAGGATATTTCCAAAAAGATCTCGAGACCTCATACCCAAGTGATCATCCCTCATACGGAGTAACCATCCCCCTGGTCCAAGTTGAGTCATCTACCTTGAAATTAGGGCATCGACCCTCAAATCCAAAAATTGTGTTGTTCACGATGAAACTGAGGTGTTGGATCACCTCAAAGCCTTCTTGATTACATCATTCATGCGATTAGTTTCATCCAAATAGTTGTGATTATCTTATTCACTTTTATTGACCCTTCACGATCTACTCTTATTGACCCATCGCGGCCCCGCCTTAATGACCCTTCGCGGTCCACTCTTATTGACCCATCGTGGTCCCATCTTATTGACCCTTCGTGGTCCCACTCTTATTGACCCTTACTGGTCCCACTCTTATTAACCCTTCGCAGTCCACTCTTATTGACCCATCGAGGTCTTGTCTTATTGACCCTTGGCATTCCCACTCTTATTGACCCTTTATGGCCCACTCTTATTGACCCTTCGCAGTCCACTCTTATTGACCCATCGCGGTCTAGCCTTATTGATCCTTCACTGTCCTACTTTTATTGACGCTTCAGAGTCCACTTTTATTTACCCTTCGCGGTCACACTCTTATTGATCCTTTGTGGTCCCACTCTTATTGACCTTTCATAGTCCGTTCTTATTGACTCATCTCAGTCCTACCTTATTGATCCTTCGTGGTCCTACTCTTATTGACCCTTCGGAGTCTCACTCTTATTGACCCTTCGCGGTCCCACTTTTATTGACCCTTCGTGGTCCCATCTTATTGACCCATCGGGGTTCCACTCTTGTTGACCCTTTGCGGTCTACTCTTATTGACCCATCGCGGTCCCGTCTTATTGACCCTTCACGGTCCCACTCTTATTGACCCTTCATGGTCCCACTTTTATTGACCCTTCGCGGTTCACTCTTATTGACCCATCGCGGTCCCGCCTTATTGATCCTTTGCGGTCCTACTCTTATTGACCCTTCAGAGTCCTACTCTTATTGACCCTTCGTGGTCCCACTCTTATTGACCCTTTGCGGTCCCACCTTATTGACCCTTCATAGTCCCACTCCTATTGAATCTGAGTTGATTTGTTTCACATAGCATAGTTCACATGTTAATTGTAGGATTAATTTGTTTCTTTAATTATTTCCATATTATACGTGTTGTGCATATCCTTAATTGTATGTTAATATTAAAGGTAACTATTACATTGTGTATTACTTTTATTATTATTATTAATAATATTGTTATTATTACTATTAATATTACTACTTTTATTATTATTATTATTATTATTTATTATTACCTTATTGCGTTTATTATTATTAGTATCGTTATTTATTATTATTATTATTATTATTATTATTATTATTATTATTATTAGTTGCAATCATTTTAGTATTATGATATTTTTTTTATTAAATATTTTCAATTTTCATCCCTATGATTTCAAAAGAAGGGTTTCGGGCTTCACGTCCCCCAGTTCTAAGGGAATATATATATTATATATATATATATATATATATATATATTTTGTGTGTATTTCAAAAATTTCTTAAAAGGGAGTAATTTTAAAGACTTTTTAAATTTACTTTGGGATAATTTCATAGTTAATTAGGTACCGTTCGTAAGAACGGGCACGTAGGGGGTGCTCGTACCTTCTCCTCGCATAACCAAAAGGGAGTACGTTGGTTGATAAATAATTTGCAGAAACCTTAAGGGAGTACGTTAATTGGTTAATAACCCAAAACCTATTAATAGAAGGTTTATTTGAAATCTAAATTTTGGAAAGAGTGTGGATGTTATTGATTACCATATTGAAAGATCAATTACATTAGCCAAAAAGCTTGAATCAAATAATCATATATACAAGGCTGCATACAACTTAATATCTTGAATTCTTGAAAAGCTGTAAATTGCCAAAAGAAGTTGCATAGTATATTTGGATTTGAATATTGAATGGTTTGACTGGCTGATTAAGTTTTAATAAATTGTGTCTTGGTTTGAGGATTGAATAAGTAAGTAGACACTTTGCTGTGTGATTGTTAAATCAACAAGAGGTTAAGAATCTTAAAAAGAATTAATTTTTTTTAAATAATCCAATTCACCCCCCCTTATTGGGACTGCACCTTAGTTTTCATTTCTCGTAGCCCATTTGTTTTAGGGTTGTGGAGGAGAAAAGATCATATCTAGTTCTTTTTATAAACAACTCGGTAGGAGTGGTGACATCAAGGTGAGCAAATAGAAGATTAAGGGCACCACCATACGAAAGAGTAACTCATTGGGCTTCCAATCTTGTCATTGTCCATTTAAGAATTAAACTTGACAAGTCAAGTTTCTTCCCTTTCAATAGACACCACATGACAAAGCAATCTACGTAAGATATATAATCATATGAATCAACTTGGGGTAAAATATTGTTCGTGATAAATTTTTGAAGAATTTGAGCTTGGAGGTTCAATTGTTTATACAAAGGAGGATTCCCAAAATATACGGGTTCGTCAACCATGATCAGGGGTGGGAATTCCTCGGGTGTGAAGCCTTGTTCCAAAATCCATGATTTAGCAAAAACTGGACACTCAAAGTCACCTTGGCCAATGTGGAGAATGGGAGTCAATGACTGTGGAGTTAGGGAAATTGCTTTTCCCCTAACTTCAGTAGTGAGTACCGATTCTCCTTGCACTATATTTGCATAAAAAATCTTTATCAAATTCGGGTAAAGCCCTTTTGATTGATAAACCACAAAGTTTTTCCAACCAATTGCCCTAAGCATTGGTAGAATATTGGGAAACTCTTATTCAAATAATGCGGTATCAAGGAATTTACCTCAGATGGGTTCTGTCAAGCGAAGATACTATCGATATCGTTGCTTGGAGTGAGGAGAAATGAGTCATCTCTTAATATTTTCTTCATCCTTTCTTGAAGTCGCTCCGTAGGTTGCTGTAATCTTGGTTCGTGGCATTTTTGATTTCAGAGGTGAATAAAAACCCTAGAAATCATGGGTAGGTGATGTAGGAAGATTATTTTCTCACTTTGATCGGAAGATTTTGAGGTTAGAATCAATGGAGAGGAAAGAGAAGGGAGTTCAGGTGAGTGATGAAATAGGGTCAGTTGATTGGGATCTTGAAAAGTTAGGGTTTCGCGCTAAGAAGTATATAAAATTTGTCAGTCCAGTCGCTTGGGGTCTTGAGGTCAGTCTCCTGACCTTTAGAGATTTTTAATTTTCACAAGTCAATAGCTTGTTTGTCAACTAGGATCACAGGCTCAGCCGCCTGACTTTACCAATTTTCCAAACCACTCTTTTTCACTCATCATGTATCCTTTCTAAATAACTTACTTACTATGTAATAGGCCAAGTTCTCTTCTTATTGATATAAACCTATCTTCTGGAAGAGGTTTGGTGAGAATATTCACCTATTGTTCATTTGTATTCAAGAATTGAAGTAAAATATCTTCTTTTTGCACATGATCTCTTAGAAAATGATGTCTTATGTCTATATGCTAGGTTTTTGAGTGTAATATTGGATTTTTGGAAATATTTATAGCACTTGTATTATTACACTTTATAGGTATAGCTAAGTACTCTAAATTAAAGTCCTTTAATTGTTGCTTCATTCATGATTGCTAAGCATGTGATATCTTGAGATGTTAGATTTTCAAAATTTATGCAATACACATTATCAACTCTTTTAGCTGTGAATCGAACATCATGTTTTTCTCTATGTTCAACAATGCATTTGTCTTGCTTGAACATTATGTCAAATCTTTTATCACTTAATTGGCTTATACTTAAAAGATTATGTTTCAACCTGTCTACCAATAAAACATCATCTACGGTCAAAAAAGGTTCTTTACCTACTTTTCCAATTCCAATGATCTTAACTTAAGCATTATTGCTAAACGTGACGTATCCACCATCTTTTTTTGCATTAGTGTGGTGAATTTGGATTTATCTCTGGTCATGTGTCTTGAACACCCACTATCCAAGTAACATTTGTATTTTGATGGGGTTGTCCTAAAGCAAACCGACAAGAAGGGTTCAATATGCTATTTTTAGGTACCCAAACCTTCTTAGGTCTTTTTATTTCAGATTTATTTTCTTTGACTTTCCATACTTTCTTGACTTTGACATTTTTTCTTTTAAATGGGCATTCAAATTTTTCATGTCCCTTTTTCTTACACAAGAAGCACGTAGTGTGTTTATAGCTATTTGTGGATGATAGACTTACATAATACTTAGATTCCTTTACAAAGTATCCCATATATAGATTATTGTTCTTTTTGTTGACTCTATGAGTCCAATCTGGTTTTGATAATGATAAATCACTTGGTATTTGATTTGTGCATTGAGATTGTGAAATGGAACAATATTTAGCATGCACGGAAAGATAACAAGTCAATGAAGCCATGATGATTAAAGCATATACAACTTGGCACAATCCATGGAACTAAAAGAGTTGAAGAATGAAGATGCAACTGGCAAGTTCAAGATTGTCACAGGAATGAGTATTTAGAATTGAATGTATTTGCATATATCATATCATTTAATTTGAAGCTCAACATATACCCTAGATTGACCTTAGGACTCATGCATCTCATGAACATATTTAGGGGATATTTGTGGACTTAGAGATATTGTTAAAACCCTAAAAAATATTTTACAAAAGAGTAAAGAAAGTGTGCCAAAGAAAATTTTTCAAATTAAAAGGGCAAATCCAGAAGTTGGTCAATTCAGAAGACCGAACTCAACGTTCAGTCGTCTGAAGATGTAACTTCAGAAGACAAAAGTTAAGCTCAGTCGTCTAAAGAATTTCTTCGAAAAACTGAAGATTAAGTTTAGTTGTTTGAAGAATTAATGGTCAAACACAAAACCGGTCAGAAGCACATCAGAAGACTGAACTCAGACTTCAGTCGTCTGAACTCGACACTTCAGAAGACTGAACCCCAACTTCAGTTGTCTGACCCTGTGTCCAAGTTAATTTTTCGAAGCTCTTAGGAACTTTAGTCGTTTGAACCTGCGAGAAACATTAAAATTTTAATTTTTTGTGAGAGAACACGCGAGTTAATTTTTGATTAAACAATTAAGATTCATTCTAAGGGCAAGGTACCTATATAATGAACATCTAAACCCTAGTGCCCAACCAAGATCAACAAGAACAAGAAAAACGATATGAAACAACCACAAGAAGAAGAAAATCGAACCTTTGTCATACAATTGAGCATATTAGAACAGCTTGGGAGATCACACTACTGAGGATGCGATTGGTATTTCAAATATTATACTACAAATTTAAGCTAAAGATACTTTGATCCTTAAAAGGTTTTCTTGTGATTATTTTGCAATCATTTTGATATTGAGGTTTGGAAAATCAATATACTTGTTAATATTTATTCTTATAGAGTTCTTCATATAAATTGATTTGCTTGTTGATATTTAGTTTTCAAAGAGTTTTTCATCTCAAAATCTATTATTGAATATAAGTTGAGTGATTGATCATGAGAGTGTTTAATTATAGATTATTTAGATAAGATCACTACTTAAGAAAGGTTTTCGCCATTGGTTAAACGGTTTTGATTCAAGTGTGTATTCAGTTAAAGGCTCTATATTTTTTATATCAAAAAACCACTTAGAGTAAATATCCTTAGTGTTATATTATTAAGGGATATTTTCTGAAAAACATTATATTAGGTTTTTGATCTTTGGAAATCATATTATATATATATATATTTGCATATTAGAAAGATCATATCGTGGTTAAATATTTGAAAGAAAGCCTTACGATTTTGATCGATATAATATTCAAGAAAAAGCTTTTGATAAGTTCACATTTGATATTCATGCATTTTCGCAAAGTGAACTAGAATCCTAATTTTTTCCAAATCTTTTATTTATATAATTACTTGGGAAATTTGATAAAAGGGGAATTGGTTGAACCATTTCATTCATATAACGATTGTATCGTTTCATACATACTGAACTTCAAGTTTCATCATATGTATATGTGATTGGTTTCAATTGTACTCACTAGCTTTGTTAAAAGCGAATCTTGAATTATTTTGTAGATTTGATATTATATTGTAATCATGGTTCAGGTTGTGAACCGGGTGAGGAGGAAGTTGTGCCTCTTATAAGCAGCGGATGTAAAAGAAGATCCGTCCTAGTTAAAGGAGCAGGGAATTAGTGGAATCCTTGAGTGGGTTGCTCAAGGTGAGGACGTAGGCCCGGTTGGCTAAACCTCATAAAATCTGTGTTTGCCTTCTCTCTTCCTTTACTCTTTTTATTTTCCGCATTGCATTTTATTACTCGTATTTCATGTGTGTATGTTTGAAAAACCTCACACGCACTTGATATTAATTGAGAAAACATTCATTGATATAATAATTTAAATCAGCCTCAAACCCCTGCAATTAATTTGAAAAATATAGAAATAGGGTTTAAGTGGTAAGTAATATTAAAGGATTTTAAAAATACCCAATTCACCCCCCCTCTTGGGATTACACACCTAAATTAACATTTGGTATCAAAGCGGGTTTACATAGACTTAATTGTTCATTTGTAAAAGGATCACATGGCACACATTAGTCTAACTCCATTTGGTGAGGGACACTTATCCACTAGACCACCAATTTTCTGTGGTGTGAATTACACCTATTGGAAATGTAGAATGAGCATATACCTGTTAAATGTGGATTGGAAGGTATGAAAAATAGTTACTAAGGGAAATCATGTTCCCATGAAAGTAATTGATAAGGTAAGTGTACCTAAAACTTAAGATGAGTATACAGAGGAAGATTGGAAATATGTACAAATAAATGCTACTGCGATGAACTTACTTTTCTGTGCACTAGATGTAAATGAATTTAATAGAGTAATGACATGTAACTCTGCTAAAGAGATTTGGAAAAAAATAGAAGTTACATATGAAGAAACTAAGGAAGTAAAAGATAGCAGGATAGGCATGCTCACCAATGAGTATGAAGCGTTTAGAATGACTGCCGATGAATCTATCCAATCCATGTACACTAGATTCACACACATAACAAATTCTTTAAATGCTCTTGTTAAATCTTATCCTACTTATGATTTGATTAGGAAAATATTCAGGGGACCACCTCCAATTTGGGAAGCTAAAGCTACTGCAATATCTGAAGGGAGAAATCTCAAGGAGATGTCAGTTGACGAACTAATTGGATCACTCATCACCTATGAGCTTGCTTTAAATGTGAGGAAGAATGAACAAAGTAAAGCAAAGAAAGCCACAACACTTAAGGCATTATCTCACTGCTCAAGTGAGGGAAGTGACTCGGAATCGAATGACAACATGGCACTCATCACTAAGATATTTGGAGAGTTCATGAGAAAGAACAAGAAATACACTAGAAAATTCAAGGGCTCAAAAGTGGAAAGGGAGAGTCAAGAAGAAGGAAACAAAAAGATGATCCCGCCATGTTCTATAATTGCAGAGAATTTGGATACATCAAGCTGGATTGTCCCTAGCTGAAGAAAGTGTCTAAGAAAAAGAAAAAGAAGGCTTTAAAAGTGGGCTGGGACACACATAGTACCAGTAGTTCGGAATTGGAATCAAGTGATAACGAGATGGAAAATCTATGTCTAATGGCACACGATGACTATGAGGTACAATCATTCTGTTCTGCATCATCTTACTATTGTAGTGATTCCAAAAATGAAAATAGCTTGCTCTCGTATGATGAATTGCATCAGGAATATTTATACACTCTTAAAATGTTTGAGAAAATGATTAAGAAAAATTATGGTTTGAAATTAAATTTGAAGGAATTTTCAAAGTTAGTTGAACATCAAAATGAATCTCATGCATCTCTCATGAAAGACATGGATTTGAAAATTGAGGAGTTAGAAAAGAATTTGAAAGATAAAACTAAGATTATTTGTAAATTTACTGAGGGCCAAAATAATTTTGAAAAACTCCTAGGAGTTCAAAGAAATTCCCTAGAAAAGGAAGGTCTTGGTTTTAATGGGAAGGAGAATATAAAACAGAAACATCTCAACATGGGATATTTTGTAAGTGAGTCAAATTATATGTTCCAACTAAGACTATCATACAAATATTACATGTTTTAAATGTAAGAGGTTGGGTCACATTAAATTTGATTGTCCTTTCAAAAATAAAGATGTCAAACTTAAGAAAGTTTGGAAAGTCAAAGGAGAATATAGTACTAACCCCCATGGACTCAATAAAATCTGGGTACCAAAAGTAGTTATCTGATTATGTCCTGCAGATGTGCTTGAGATTGTCCTCCTCGAAGGACAAGTGGTATATGGATAGCGGATGCTTGCGACACATGATAGGAGATAAAACTAAATTTGCATCTATCATATCCAAAGATGAAGGATTCGTTACATTTGGGGACAACTCTAAAGGTAAAATCATCGGAGTTGGTAAGGTTTGTAAGGAACCTTCACTTGTCATTGATAATGTGTTGTTGGTTGATGGACTGAAACATAACTTATTGAGTATAAGTCAACTATGTGAAAAAGGTTATAAAGTCTCATTTGAACCTGACAAATGCACAGTAGAGAACAAATCTGAAAATAAAATATTGTTTACTGCTGATTGTCATGAAAATGTATACATCACTAGTCTTGATAATCTTGCATCTCAACATGTTACTTGTTTCTCTGCCATAAATGAGATTAGTTGGATTTGGCATAGGATACTAGGACACACAAACATGGATTTAATATCTAAACTTGTCAAGGAAGAATTAGTTAAGGGATTGCCTAAGACTAAATTTGCGAAAGATAAAATCTGTGATGCATGCCAACTAGGAAAACGAGCAAGAACGAGCTTTAAGAAGAAGAAAGTAATCTCTACTACTAGGCCACTTCAAATGCTACACTTAGATCTATTTGGTCAAAACCCTATTCAGAGTTTAGGAGGAAAATCATACGCATTCATTATAGTCGACGATTATTCAAGATATTCATGGGTTCTATTTTTAGGTCTCAAAGATGAAGTGTGTGAACAATTCACAAATATGTGTAAGAAAATTCAAAATGAAAAGGGCTATACAATCACTAAAAACCAAAAGAATAGGGGTACATAATTTAAAAATCAAAGCATGGAAGAATACTGAAATTCGTTAGGAATAGCTTATAATTTTTTTGGCTCCTAGAACACCAGAGCAAAATGGTGTAGTTGAAAGGAAGAATAGGTCTATACAAGAAATGACCAGAACTATGCTTAATGAACATAAACTTCCTAAGTACTTTTGGGCTGAGGCAATAAATATCACCTGCTATCTTCTAAATAGAGTTTTGATTAGATCGTCTCTAAATAAGACTCCGTACGAATTATGAAATAGCTATAGACCAAACATATCATATTTTCATGTCTTTGGCTGTAAATGATTTGTACTTAGAGACAATGAACATTTAGGAAATTTGATGTGAAATCAAATGAGGGTATCTTCCTAGGGTATGCCTTACATAGTAAAGCCTACAAAGTATACAACAAACAAACATTAACCGTTATAGAATCCATTCATGTAGTGTTTGATGAGTCAAATCCCTTCTTAAAAAGAACTAATGAATATGGAATTGAGATAAATAAGGAATTTGAAAAACTATCCATTGAGAATGATTAAGGAAAGAAAAATGAAATTAAGGAACCATCTGCTGAAACTAATCAAATTGAAAATGAGGTTAATGAACTACCTAGAGAATGGAAGTACATAAAGAATCATCCCACTGATCAAATAATAGGTGAACCATTACGTGGAGTAACCACACGATCCTCACTTAGGAATATGATTAGTCATTTTGCCTTTCTATCTCAAGAAGAACCAAGGAATGTGAGTGAAGCAATTGAGGATAAATTGTGGGTGTTGTCCATGCAAAAAGAGTTAAACCAGTTTGAGAGAAACAAAGTATGGACATTAGTTCCTAGACCTGAGGATAAGACAATCATTGGAACAAAATGGATATATAAGAACAAGAAAGATGAACATGGGATATTTTTTAGAAATAAGGCTAGACTAGTAGCTCAGGGATATAACCAGGAAGAAGGAATAGATTTAGAAGAAACCTTTGCACCTGTAGCTAGAATGGAAGCCATTCGAATGCTTTTAGTCTATGCTGCTTTTAAGGATTTCAAGCTATATCAAATGGATATCAAAAATGAATTTTTAGATGGCTACATAAGTGAATAGGTATATAGAACAACCCCTAAGTTTTGAAAACCATAAGAATCCAGATCACGCTTATAGACTAAAAAAAGCCTTATATGGTTTAAAGCAAGCTCCTGGAGCTTGGCATGAGAGACTAAGCGGCTTTCTACTGGATAATGGATTTATTAGAGGAAGGATAGACACAAATATTTTTATCAAGTCTAAGAAAGATAACATGCTCCTAGTTCAAGTATATGTAGATGATATCATATTTGGAGTTACAAATAAGGACTTGTGCAATGAGTTTTCTAGTACTATGTAAAATGAATTTGAGATGAGCATGATGGGTGAACTAAATTTCTTCCTAAGACTTCAGATCAACCAAGCAAAACATGGAATTTTATAAATCAATCGAAGTAGATTAGAGATCTACTCAAAAAGTTTAATATGGAAGATGGAAAAATACTAGGAACACCTATGAGCGCTTCTTTGAAATTAGACAAAGATGAACAAGATATACCAGTAGATGTCAAGCTCTATCGGGGAATAATCGGTAGTTTACTTTTTTTGACTGCCAGCAGACCTGACTTAATGTTTGGCATATTATTGTGCACAAGATTTCAAGCTGCACCAAAAGAGACATTTGTTAGCTGTTAAACGAATACTTAGATACCTGATAGGAACCATAGAACTTGGGTTATGGTATCCTAAGTATACATCTTTTGAGATTATCAGCTATTCAAATTCTGATTTTGCTAGTAGCAAAGTGGATAGGAAGAGCACGAGTGGTAGATGTCATTTCTTAGGACATTCTTTAGTCTCTTGGTTTTCCAAGAAACAAAATTCAATAGATCTTTCCACAATTGAGACTGAATATGTAGCGACAGGAAGTTGTTGTGCTCAAACACTATACATGAAGCAACAACAGAAGGATTTTGGATTGAGCTATGACACAATACCTGTAAGATGTGATAATACGAGTGCAATAAACATCTCAAAGAATCCTATATTACATTAACAAACTAAACATATAGAAATAAGACATCATTTTCTTCGTGATCATGTGCAAAAAGGAGATGTGACACTTAAGTTTGTATGCACAGATGAACAATGGGCAGACATATTCACGAAACCACTTGTGGAGGTTAGGTTTATCCAAATTAGGCAAGAATTAGGTCTGATGCATAGTCTAGAGGTTGCCTAGAATTATATTAGATGACATAATTCAGGGGGAGCAATGTCACTTAATATTCAAAATTAGTTAAAAATTTCATATTCAACTCATTTTTTCTCATTCGGTATCACAGTAGTTAACATTTGGTATCATGATAAGAGTATATTAACTTACACATGTTAATCCTCACATAATCCTTGAAATCTACCACACTGTGTATGTTCATAATGCAATTTACATTAAACAGCACAGTTGTCTACATTAGCAAGATGGAGAAGTAAAATTTTTCAAATTTGATGGTTGCATTAGCTGTCTGCCACTCATGTATTATTATTATACACATTTTTGTTGATGTAAAAATGGGGAGAAGAATCAGGCTACAGCAAAAAATGGGCAAAAATGAAACTAATTATGCAAAGGGGGAGAAGAATCAGGCTATAGCAAGAAAAAATGGGTAAAAATGGTTTGGCAAAACTAATTGTGTATGAGCATGAGCATATCTTATTTGACATAAGCATATTTCATTTGTTGAATATTTGATGCATTATTTTAGGGGGAGCCTTGTTAGGCATAACCCATTTTATATTTTTACTCGTGTATTTGTCATCATCAAAAAGGGGGAGACTGTTGACTCTATGAGTCCAATCTGGTTTTAATAATGACAAATCACTTGGTATTTGATCTATGCATTGAGATTGTGAATAGGAACAATATTTAGCATGCATGGAAAGATAACAAGTCATGGAAGCCATGAAGATTAAAGCATACACAACTTGGCACAATCCATGGAACTAAAAGAGTTGAAGAATGAAGATGCAAGCGGCAAGTTCAAGATCATCATGGGAATGGGTATTTAGAACTGAATTTATTTGCATATTTTATATGATTTAATTTGAGGCTCAACATATACCCTAGACTGACCTTAGGACTCATGCATCTCATGAACATCTTTAGGGGATATTTGTGGACTTAGAGATATTGTTAAAACCTTGAAAAATATTTTACAAAAGAGTAAAGAAAGAGTGCAAAAGCAAATTTTTCAAATTAAAAGGGCAAATCTAGAAGTTGGTCAGTTCAGAAGACCGAACTCAACGTTTAGTCGTCTGAAGATGTAACTTCAGAAGACCGAAGTTAAACTTAGTCGTTTGAAGAATTTCTTTAGAAGAGTGAAGATTAAGTTCAGTCATATGAAGAATTAATGATAAAACACAGAACCTAACAAATGCACATCAGAAGACTGAACTCTGACTTCAGTCGTTTTAGCCCAACACTTCAGAAGACTGAACCCCAACTTTAGTTGTCTGACCCTGTGTCCAGGTTAATTTTTTGAAGCTCTTAGGAAATTTAGTCATCAGGGCTCTAACCCTCAGTCGTCTGAACCTATGGGAAAGATTAAAATTTAATTTTTTATGAGAGAACACGCGAGTTAGTTTTTGATCCAACGGTTAAGATTCATTTTAAGGGCAAGGTACCTATATAATGAACATCTAAACCCTAGTGCCCCAACCAAAATCAACAAGAACAAGAAGAATGATAAGAAACAACCACAAGAAGAAGAAAATCAAACCTTTGGCATACGATTGAGCATATTAGCACAACTTGGGAGATCACACTACTGAGGTTGTGATTGGGATTTGAAATCTTATATTACAAATCGGAGCTAAAGCTACTTTGATCCTCAAATGGCTTTCTAGTGATTATTTTGCAATCATTTTGATATTAAGGTTTGGAAAATCAATATACTTATTAATATTTATTCTTATAGAGTTCTTCATATAAATTGATTAGCTTGTTGATATTTAGTTTTCAAAGAGTTTTTCATCTCAAAATCTATTATTGAATATAAGCTGAGTGATTGATCTTGATAGTGTTTACTTATAGATTATTTAGATAAGATCACTACTTAAGAAAGGTTTTTGCCATTGGTTAAACGGTTTTGATTCAAACGTGCACTCAGTTAAAGGCTCTATATTTTTTATATCACAAAACCACTTGAGTAAATATCCGTAGTGTTCATAACTATTTATATTATTGAGGGATATTTTCTGAAAAAACTTTTTATTAGGTTTTTGATATTTGGAAATCATATTATATATATATATATATATATATATATATATTCATATTAGAAAGATCATATTGTGGTTGAATATTTGAAAGCCTTCTGATTTTGATCCATATAATATTCAAGACCAAACTTTTGATAAGTTCACATTTGATATTCGTGCATTTTCGCAAAGCATACTAGAACCCTAATTTTCTCCAAAGCTTTTATTTATATTACTTGTGAGATTTGATAAAAGGGAAATTGGTTGAAGCATTTCATTTATATAACGATTGTATCGTTTCATACATACTGAGCTTCAAGTTTCATCATATGTATATATGATAGGTTTCAATTGTACTCACTAGCTTTGTTAGAAGTGAATCTTGAGATGTTTTGCAAATTTGATATTATAGTGTAATCATGGTTTGGGTTGTGAACTGGGTGAGGAGGAAGTTGTGCCTCTTGTAAGCAGCGGATGTAAGGGAAGCTCCATTCCGGTTAAAGGAGCGAGGAATCAGTGGAATCCTTGAGTGGGTTGCTCAAGGCGAGGACGTAGGCCAGGTTAGCTGAACCTCGTAAAATCTGTGTTTGCCTTCTCTCTTCCTTTACTCTTTTTTATTTTCCACACTGCATTTCATTACTCGTATTTCATGTGTGTATGTTTGAATAACCTCACACGCACTTGATAAATAATTGGGAAAGCATTCATTGATATAACAATTTAAATCAACCTCAAACCCCTGCAATTATTTTGAAAAATATAAAAATAGGGTTTAAGTGGTAAATAATATTAAAGGATTTTAAAAATACCCAATTCACCCCCCTTTTGGGATTACACCTAAATTAACACCTTTTGTTTTCAATTCCATTATATCCAATTCCTTCTTTGTCTAATGACATTCTTTGGGTTCCAATTAACTTTTCAAAGTTCTCTTTTCCTTTTGTAAAATTGTAGATGATTTTAACTTTATCTTCAATTCTACTTTTAAGATCTTTTATTTCTAATTCTTTATTGCTTTCATCATTTACTTGAAGTTTTTCCAAATCTTGGGACATTTTTCTTTTTCAATTGATATTGAAGTTTCTAGTTGATTTTTGAGTGTTTCATTTTGTTCTTTTAACGTTCTGTTTCTTTTTTTTTTACTTTTATAAACTTATTATGTAATGCAAACAACTCAGCCTGAATTTATTTATATGATGGCATACTTTCACATGAGTCACTACATGATTCATCACTAGATTCTTCAGATGAACTGGAATAGTAATTTACTTCAGCATGTTTTGCCATGAAGCAGATTTTTGCTACTTCTTGTTCACTTGATTGGTTCTTTGATTCACTTAAGCTTGTATCATCCCATGTAGTAGCTTTCATAGCCTTGTTGTTGTTGTTGTTGTTGTCGTTCTTGAGTTGTGGACAATTAGGTTTAATATATTCAACCTTTTTGCAATTGTAACACGTAGGAGGTTCATTCTTAGTTTCCTTTTTTCTTGTTTCTCCTTTTTCAGATTTTGCACCTCTAAACTTTCTAGGAAATTTCTTATTTTTCTTGAAGAACTTTCCAAGTCTCCTAGTGAGCAATACTATTTCATCATCATCAAATTCATTATCATCTTCTTCTTCACTAGAAATTTCTTTAGCTTTAATGGCTATTGATTTCTTCTGTTTGTTATTTTCAGAATTTCTTTCATTCATAGTCATCTCATAGGTGAGAAGCGATCCTATTAATTCATCTAGGGAGGTATTTTTGAGATTTCTTCCTTTTGTAATTTTTGTGGCTTTAGGTTCCCAAATTGGTGGAAGTCCTCTAATGATTTTTTGGATCATCTCATATGTAGAGTAGTTTTTCCCTAAGGCATTTAGGGAGTTTATTATATGGGCAAACCAATTGTACATATTAGTGATGGTTTCATTCAGGTTCATCCTAAAGGCCTTATACTTGCTTGTGGGCATGTCGATTCTACTATCTCTAATAGGAATCATTCCTTCATAGGTTACCTCTAGTTTATACCATATTTCTTTAGCTGATTTACATGCCATGGCCCTATTAAATTCAATTATGTTAAGAGCACAATATAGTGCATTCATAGCACTTAAATTTACTTACAACATTTTATGGTCATTGTTGGTCATCTCTTTTTCCTCTTTAGGTATTTCTTTTCCATCCACAATTTTAGTGGGGATAAGGTCGCTTTGTATGGCAACTTTCCATGCTTTTCAATCTATAGTTTGTAAATAGATTCTCATTCTTTGTTTCCAAAAGGTGTAGTTAACACCACAAAAGATAGGAGGTCAAGTTGAGTATTGTCCCTCTGCAGAGGGAGATACACCTAGATGTGCCATAGGGATCTTTGTGTAGCTTCTAGGTTAAGATTTACTACAACCTCATTCTGATACCAATTGAAAAGTAAGGTGTACTCTCAAGTGGGAGGGTGAATTGAGTTTTTAAAATTTTCTTTTAAACCTCTTTGTTTTATGAGTTTTTTTTAATTAAGAGTTAACCTAACAAATCAATCTTCAGCAATCACACAATTTCAATGATATTGATTTGCAACCTTAAAAGTCCAACCTACAATCCTTTTTCATATGTCAATCCAATAAACAACATAGTATGCTGATTTAAATAAGAATCAAACTTAGAAATTCAGCAGGCCTCCAATATTCAACCCTTTTAATGTTGATTGGTAATTGATGAATAACTTGTATAAAGAACATACTCCCTTAGATGGTTTCTGCAAGATTCAATTAACATACTTCCCTTTTTAAGGTTTCCAAAATTCTCAATCACAAAATGATTTCCAGCAATTCAAATAAGCATCCACGCAGTTTATATGTGCTAAAATTTAAAGAGAATAGGGAAGCGAGTGACACTGAGATTTTTACGAGGTTCAACTATACCTGAGAGGTTTTGTCGACCACATTAAGGGTTCGGTTGACCACTTTAAGAGGTTCGGTTGACCATGGAGATTTTGAACTGAGAATATGTTCGACCGTTTTTGGGCAATTTTGAACCCCTTTGTGGGTTCGGTCGACCATAACAGGTTCGATCAGCTTCTCAACTAGGTTTGGTTGACCATGGCCAAAATGAACTATGAGTTCGGTCAACCAAGTTGGTGGGGTGTCAGACACGTGTTGGTTCGGTCAACCGTGTGAAGTCAAAATGTTGACTTCTTAATGGTTCGGTCGATCGATGCATTCGTAATGCCCATAGTTTGGTCGACTATACTTGGTTTGGTCGACCTAGGCATTTATACTGCCAAGGATTCGGTTGACCAGGCTTTTAAATTAGGCCCAAAAAAACAACGCCGATCGACCGAAGTCAATTTTTGCCCCAAATTTGACCCTAAATTATTTCTAAACCTTTTGTATGGTTTTAGTCTTTAAAAAAAGGTTTTTTGTGAAGTGTGTTGGTCCCTAGGGTCTATCTATGGTCGTTCTGAGCTATCCATTGACATCATGCATGTAATGCATTATATTACAAACCAAATTTAAAAACTAAAATGCATTAGTAATTGAAATTGAATGTCTTCAATCTTCTTGCTCGTGAGTCTTCATGGAATGCGCCAGATGATATGATTTTTATGTTCTTCTTGGATTTCATCTCTTCCATATGTGTGTGCTAAATTATTAAGTGTGCTTAAGCACTGAATACACACATAAGATACTTGCGGTTTGTCATTATCAAAACCAGGGATTGGACTCAAAAAGTCAACATTTTGATAACTTGTTTGGAATGTAGGCTTTCAATGTCACTTGTGATATCTTGATTTTGAACTTTAATGCTTGATTCTTGAAACATCATCACTTTAACCAAACACATGTTAAATTTCCTTGATTTGTTATCATCAAAATAAGATTTGTAAGTCTTGTTAGGCCAATAGGGATGGAAAATCGAGAAAATAATTTAGAAAATACATTTTTCCAAAATTTTTAAATTCATAGGATTTTTCTAGGTATGAAAAATACTATTTTGGGAGGTTTTGGAAATCATTCAAGATAGAAGAGGATGCCAAAATTGATTTTCAAATTTCAAAACATTTTTCCTGATTTTTCTCTTTTTTTTTTTTTGTAATTTTCCCATATTTTCAAAAATTTAAATAATAAAAAGGCGATTAAGCAAAAATGACAAAAATAAAATCAAAAATATTTTTTTAGATTTTTTCCTAATTTTCTATAAATTTTCTAGTGATTTTTCTTGATTTTTTAGGATTTTTTGTGAATTTTTAAATCATTAAAATAATAAAATAAAAATAAGACAAAATAGAAGTAAACCACACCAGTTCTAGGAAGAACAAATCAAAGGGGGTGGTTAATCGATTGAAAGCCAGATCAGGGCCATAGTCATGTGTTGACTGCTGGTTGAGGGACACGTGCAGGTGAGGATCAATGTGGTGGCACAATGTTGAGCATTCACTGAAAAGCAACGATCGAACGACTCTAGAGAGACCACGCATCCTTTTGCGTGTGTTGAGGATAAATGATCCACGTGTTGACCGGCGAGTGAATGGGCACATGAGGTGAGGATTGGTGAGGTGGGCTTATCATGGACATCCCTTTCTAACACGGCTCAAACGACTCTCAAGAGACTAGGCAGGGATTGATGACGTGGGGAGATCTTCACCGTTTCAAAGAAACACACCATGAACAACTCTGATTCGGCTGCGTCACCCACTGAACGCGTGAATGGGGATGAGCGATGCGTCACTCGTCGATGGAATATGGGGTGACACGTGTCTCAATCCTACGGTCCTGAGGCAAAGGATACTTAAATCAAAATTTTTCTTCCTTCCTCATTTTCACTTTCCTTTTTTTCGAAATCTCCCTCTTCTCTTCTTTCTTCCTCTTCCTCCTTTGTGAGCAGGTGTTCTCTTGGAACTCTAGCCTCTGCTCCTGCAACTCTCTCGATCTCTCATCTCTTGTACCATCTCTCTCAAACTCTGAAGCCCTAAGTTCTCTGTTCCTCTCCTAAACTTTTGCACCTTCTTTATTTTTGGCAAACCATACTTAGAAATCCTCACCAACGAAGCTCAATCCTTCCCTAAACGATTTGATAACCTCGGTTCCAATCCCCTTAAAACCCTAACCTCACTTCCACTCAGTTGTTAGTGAGCCACTTGAACACACCAATGTGTTCTGATCTTGACAAGGTTCGAATTGGCAACAATGAGCAAGAGGATACCCGAAGGTACCTAAAGAGTCTCACAAAGAATCTTGAAGAAAAGCTAAGTATTTCTTCTCCTTTACTATTCGCTTTTATTATCATTTTTTGGATATGTGAAGTGTGTGATTTGGAAACTTATGATGATCTGGGTATCTGTGGTTCAAATATTGTTTTGATGTTTTGATGATTCTTCTACTGGTTATGTAACTTTAAGGTTTCTAGTGTGAAAAGTTAGGGTTTCGGTTTTAGGATCAAGGATGAAGATAAGTTAATACGTCTATGACCAGGTGAGTGGTGCCCTGGTTGACTCGTGCGAGTCAACCTAGGGGGTGTGCTAACTCGAGTGATCCCCAGTGGGTCACGTGATCTTGGGCATGTGTGGGTTAACACGTAGGGGCTTAGATTTGGTCCTTGAATGGGCATTGGTCTCTAGAATGGGCCTGGGGATAAATTTGAAAATGATTCTGGCCCGGGTTAATTTTTAAAGCAAAGTGGGCTTAGTGAATTTAAATACAAATGGGATTTAGTTTAGTTGGAAAACAGGACCAATTTAAGTTTTGAAAATAGGTGGGCTTCGGGGTGGAGTTTAAAAACACGGCCTAGGGTTACATTTTAAAAAAGGGAGGCCCATGATAGTTTAAAAAAACTAATAGGGTACATTCCAAGGTTCAGACAGAGATTAGAATGCTATAAGGTTCAACCAAGTGCATGACCAAGTAACACCCTAGAGCGACCATGCCAAGATACTGAGACAGAATTGAAATTTGGAAATACCGAGAGTCTCGACGAAGTGTTCGACCAAGAGACCTTCTGGGGCAACTATGTCGAGATACTAAGATTTCCTAAAGATTGAGATACTGCAAGTCTCGACCATCAACTCGAACATCAAGACCCTGAGGCATGACGAAGTTGAAGACATTGAAGACGAGCATTGGGATCCTCTTTGGCCTCTTTTAGTTTAGTGCAGAACTAGGAAGTCAATGAGAGCCAAGTAAGAATAGGAGTAGAGTAGTTTCGGTTTGGGTATGGAGTGTCCATCGGCCTGTGACAACTGGCGGCGTTTATACAATAGCCGTGTATATTAGGATCTTCTTTTGTACTTCCTAGTGTTAGTGATGGACGTGATGAATACAAATGGATGATCTTTTTACATGCTTTCATTCACAGCTTTCCCTTACTACTTTCATTTATGGTGTAGATTGTGATGATGTTTAGTGAGAAGATTAGCACCTCTATAGCTTTAGTTAGGTACACGTATTCGGCTACAGTCTCCCATAGAGGTTCTCGTGATTGTTGTGTTGGAGTATACTCCGGTTCCAGACCGTGCTTCGGACGGTTGGTGCACCCTTGCTACTCTATATGGCTCCTTGGATTGTTTAGTCTAGTTCCGGCTAGTTTAGTATGGTAAACTCATTGAACTTGGAGTAAGCAGAACAACATCCTAAACTATACTTATGTGTAAACAATGATTTGTAGGAGTAGAGTTAATATAGATTTACTTGCTTTCATTTAATTTATATCTAGTAGTTGGTTAGATTTCACCCATTGAAAAATAGCACCTTTTACTTTTTTTCATAGCAAGACTATAATAAACTAATCTTGAAGTGGTTTGATAACTGTGCTTTAAGTCTCCATGGATCAATACTTGACTTACCCACTTTCTACTGAACTTGGGATAGTTAGGTTTTATAAATATTGTTTTTGGTAGTTAAGGACCCAAGCCTTGGCAAGCCTACCAGATTTTGGCGTCGTTGCTAGGGACTTGGCTACAAATATAAATCAACTTTCACTTTAGATTATTATTTCCTTGTTCTTTTGATTTGTTCTTCTTTATTTAATTTTATTTTTTTCACTTTCTTTGTTAATTTCTATTTTCTTTATTTTTTTTTTTTTGAAGTTTGAATCTGTGTGCTTACATGTGTGTATGTTTGGTCTGCATTCTTTGGAACCTAAGATAATTCCCATAGATCTTGAGATTGAAAAATCCCGTAGGTCCCTTAGGAAACCTGTCTCTAATCCAGAGAAGTTAGAGTCGTCTGAACTGAAAGCAATGGTCGAAGATAACCCCCCTATATTCGCGTTGAACAAATCTCAGAACCCGTGCTCCCCACCTACCTGTGGTGGGAGAGCAACACCTTTGGCCTCTTAGGGACTACTTTGTACCTAATGCATACACATCTCTGTCTTGTATTTGGTTTTTGGATGTTCAAGTGGCACAATTTGAGATAAAGACCTCAATCATCGCGATGCTGCCCAACTTTCATAGGAACTCAACGAAAAATTATTATCGTCATCTATATGAGTTCTTGGAAATTTTTTCCACCATCCACATCCCTAATTTCAGTGATGATGCTCCCTGTTTTAGGATCTTCCTGTTCACTTTGAAGGATAAAGCCAAATATTGGCTGACATCCTTAGAATCAAACTAGGTGACTAGCTGGGCCACCATGCAACATGAATTTCTTAAAAAGTACTTTCCAATTAGGAAGACTAACCAGCTTCAGAGAGCCATCACAAGCTTCTCATAGATGGATGGGGAACTCTTTTCCGAGACTTGGGAGTGCTTTAGGGACCTACTCCGTAAATGCCCACATCACTAGGTCCCTAAGTGGCAATTAGTCCAAACTTTCTACGAAACGTTGGCTGAGAGAGATAGGTCAATGGTTAATGCATCGTGCGGAGGTACTTTCCTCACTATGCACGACGAGGCCTGGATTCTCTTTGAAAATGTGGCTAAAAACTCTAAGAAGAACATGGCTACCACCCGTAGACTACTTAATTCATCAACTTCTAAACCTAAGCGTGTTTATGAGTTAGCCACGAGCCAGGACTTAGCTCCTACTCTACATGCTATATTCAAAAAGCTATATCAATGCTTCTCGCTAGGACCACAAACAATGGCATGTGTAGAGATATGTGCAATCTACTTCGACCCTTCACATACATGTTATATTTGCCCACACGCGCATTTTCCATATGAGCTTAGGCATGAGGAAGTAAAGGCCATCCACAAATGGTATGATAAGCCCTTTAATGATCCGTATTTAAACACATACATCCCTGGGTGGAAACAACATCCTAACTTCTTGTGGAGGCCGCAAGCTCCAGGTTTTCAAGCCCAAAGACCTCCATAAGCCCTGAATGCTTTGCCTCCACAACCATACCAAAATCTCCTAAGTCATCTTGATTCAGCCCTTAGATTTTCAACCTCCTAGCAGTTGTCTCCCTTGCAACCCAAGTACGACACATTTCAGGAGACAGTGCTGAGGTCCCTTAAGAATATTGAAGCTAATCACCAAGTGGATTGGCAACTCCTTCACTCTTACTCCCAATCCATTGTGAAGCTAAAAGCCACTTTGGGACAACTAGCTGTCACCTTGATTCAGAGAGATGAAGGCAAGTTGCCAAGTCATCCTATAGTAAATCCTAAGGGACAATATGGGGTAGAATGTGAATCAGACGCTAGCTCCTCATCACATTCTGAGTAGGCCTAGGCGGTAACCACATTTCAAAATGGCAGGCTAACAGGTAAACAAGGCAAAGAGCAGCTGAGTACGAGGGAGACCCAAGATGAAAACCTGGAAGTACCCAATGCTGATTTATGCACTCTCTTTTCCCCTAGTCGTGTACATAGATCATTGAGTTTCACACCCACCACTAGAAGAACCACACCTTACTTCACCCCACATAGGAATTTTTACAGCTACTCAGTGACACATCCGATAGCCCTACTTGCACCCTCTATATTTAGGAAAGAGGCTTCCACTGAGTCCATCAAGGACATGTTTACAAAAGTTAGAATGGATACGTCTCTCCTTAATGACATTAAGCAATCACCTGCGTTCATAAAATTCCTTAGCGACTTGTCAACGCAAGGGATAGAAGGGTGCACATGGATGGTTTGGTTAAGCAGGCCGAGCATATGAGTTCCATAATACTAAAGCACCTTGTTCCTAAACTAAAAGACCTCAACTCACCTACTATTTCGTGAGTAATTAGTGATTACTCTATTGATGGGGCCTTTCTAGATTTAGGAGTAAGTGTGAACATTTTTTTCATACCCAGCCTATCAAAAACTTAACCCAAAAGTGTTGCGACCCACCTCGTCTTTGTGCCTTGTCGATCGACCTCTTAAGGAACCCTAGGGTGTGGTAGAAAATGTGGTAGTCAAGGTGGGAGAGTTCCATTACCCTGTTGATTTCATCATTTTAGACATGGAGACTTCCACACACTCGATCCCTATCCTTTTGGGAAGACCATTCCTAGCCACGGCTAGCACCTGCATTCAATGAAGGATGGGGATTATAGACATCTCATAAGGCCATAAGTAACATAGACTGAACATATTTAATGCTTTCCAACATCCTCTGAACACTTCCAACTTGTGGATGAAGACATGATTGAAAAAATTGTTAGGGAAGCAACTCCTTCAATACTATGGCAACACCCTTGGCAAAGTGCACTTCAACTTGACAGCCTTACCACTGCTTAATTTGTGGACCCTTTTGAGCAATTTATAATAAAACATGAGTGGTTCCTCAATTATGAACATAAGATGGGGGCATGCAACTTTGGGTGTGAGAAGGAAAAGAGAGAATCCAATGCTACTTGGGAACCAGGATGAGTCCAAATTAAGCTTTGATGCATCTGGCTGAAGACGATAAACTTAGAATTTCTAGAGGCAACTTGATTGTTTTACTTTTCCTTTTAGGTTCTTAGAGTATTAAGAATAGATTAATTAGAAGCCAGAGTCCTTAGAGCAAGTTTTAAGACAACTTCGGAATGCGGCTAACACAGCAACTATCATATACTTGGGCGACTAGGTCCAACCCTTGCGTTGTGCTGAATTTTAGTATTTTCCAAGAGGGTCGACCATGTCTGTGACTAGCACCAAACTGTGTGCGCCCTAGTCAACAACTCAGCAACGACATTTAAAACAAGCTTTCACGCTCGATTCTTTTCCTGCTACAACGTTCTCCTTTCGACCTTGTCACTAGTATCAGTCCACACTCACCATAATGTCTTCTCCACCATTGTACCAACTATTGATACTAATGACATATACATGGTGCCTTTGCTAGAATTGGTCTTCTGTGCTACAGGTTATCTCTGCATGCATGCTATTCTGGTTATTGTATTTTGATGGTACACTGTTTTTTTCTTATTGGCACACTGCACTGTCCTATCCCTTACCCGAGTTCCTTTTTCTATCAACACTTCAATGAGGACACTTCAGCTCTAAATTGGGGGTAGGGGTTGGCACATTGCATAGCACACACATTCATGCACAAAAATGACACAATTTTAAATTTTTGAAAATAAATTCTAGTGAACTATGCTAACATATTTTATACCCTCTACATACACCTATATAATCTAATGTTACATGCATAAGTTTTTTAGTTTGATGATTTCATTATGCTCACTAACAATGTAGTAAATTAGTTGTGTAAAGATCACATAACATGACCGACAACTTGATATTACTCTAGGTCGTTGTCTAGTGGTTTGTTCATGTTAATACTGCAATGTAAACTATAGTATTTACATGGTACTTCACGGGGCTAAAAACACACTTGCACGTGATTTGTAACACTTAGGGTTTGTTGAGAGCATTGAGAGAACAACCGTGGCGACTATGACATCTTGTGAGGTACTGTTGAGCCATTCGTTCATTGCTTGAGTTTTTGACATCAAACTCTGAGTTTATAAAACACAACATTCCTTCTTTTGATGGATTTCCTTTGACAACTAGTCTTTGCTCTTGTATTTTCTAGCCTAGAGGTGACATAAAGTGGGGAGATATAAATCTAGGTATTGTAGCTTACTCAAGACATAAAGGTTAAGGCCCCCTAGAGACTGACTTTTTTCATGGACTCTTGTTCGAACTACATTCTCATTGGAAACATGAAGACAATATAAAAGGTGAAGATTGTTTCAGCTGACTATGCAAAAAAGGAAAATGAAAAAGAAATAGAAACCTGAGCAAAGATAAATGAAAACAAAAATATACACTTGCTCTAAGAAAAGAAAAAAAGGTCAAGCTGATGACACACACTACGAATCTCCATGTATGAAGGATCTTTCGACCAATGCATTTGCTGAATTCACGGAAGTCTGGGAATAAATTCCTCTAGGGTAGTCTTGATTAAATGTGGCGAGTGAGTGAGAAGATGTTACGGGGAAGGACCCGAAACCTCAGTTAGGTTTGGATTCCTTTCTTATAAGACTAGTTCACTCCACACTTCTAGTGTTAGTTCTTCAAATATGTGGGATGTTTGATCATGACACTCTTTCTCATGTATGAGAGTGAATCCATTCTCTTGAGTGAATTTTGAGGGAATAAAATAGTGAGGCTGAGTCAAGACGATCGTTTTGTAGGTGCCTCCGAGCATTCCGAGTAAGATAAATTATATCCTTTACACATGCCCTGTGACGTGGTCTATCCATACTTGGATTTACATGCTAATATTAAATTTGAATTATAATCATGGGTTGATTCCTTGTGAGTGGTTTCTTGAGATAGTTGTGTTGTGTTGAGTTTTGCAAGATTGAAATGTTGCAGAGTGCATGTATAATGGAGTTGTGTATGAAGGAATCCGTATGTAATAAGGTTATATCTTTGTATATAAAATGGTATGATTATGTTGTATGTGTTCTTATATTTTGTTTCCTGCACTGGTGTTTGTGGGTATCACCTTGGAAATCCTCACGAGACTAGAACTCATCCACTAGGATCAACCTAGGGGTCTAAAGCCTTGTTGCATATGGTAAATGCAATCGTATTTCCTGCGAAAGAGGATATAGGTAGGATTTGATAGTTTTTTTAGATTTTTCTTTGCTTGAGGACTAGCAAAGTGTAAGTTAGTTGTGATGAGCCCATAAAATATATGATTTTAGACCCTAATTCACTTTTGTTTATCCTCATTTTATTATGTATTTACCCAGAGTTATCATTGTTTAAAGCTATGCAAGGTTTCTCTGTATTTTTAGGAAAAACAGGTTAAAATCATGGAGTTAGTCATTATAAGGAGCCAAGAAGGATTTGGAGGATTCAAAGCTTGAATTCAGACATTCATCCAAGCTCCAGAAGCTTCAGATCATAAATAGACAAGAAGATGATGCTCGACCATGTGGTGCGACCAGCAGACCATAGGGGCGACTTAGTCTTCCACTACAAACTCCAAGGTTCTTATTGAGATTAGAATGCTACAAGGTTCAACCTAGTGCATGACCAAGTAACACCCTAGAGCGACCACGTCGAGATATTGAGACATAACTAAGATTCAGAAATACGTAGAGTCTCGATGAAGTGTTCGACCAAGAGACCTTTTAGGGCGACTATGTTGAGATACTGAGATTTCTTGAAGATCGAGATACTGCAAGTCTCGACCATCAGCTCAACCATCAAAACCCTGAGGTGCGAGGAAGTCAAGACATTGAAGATTCAAATTCCTGACTTCTCGCGATATTTGACTAGGGTGCGCACAAGAATTCCAGAGGAGCAACTTGGTCGACAGTGATGATCTACTGCGCGAGATTCGTTGTAAACTTTCCTAACTTGGAAAACAAGTCTTGTAAAACCTAGAGCCTATAAGTATTCACTACGAACACAAGCTCTGGGTTCCTCTTTGGCATTTTTTAGGTTAGTGACAGACCTAGGAAGTCATTGAGAGCCAAGTTAGATTGGGAGTAGAGTAGTTTCAGTTTGTGTATGGAGTGTCCAATGGCCCATGACAACTAGCAACATTCATACAACAGCCATGTATATTAGGAACTTCTTTTGTACTTCCTAGCACTAGTGATAGACATGATGAATGTAAAGGGATGATCTTTTTGCATGCTTTCATTTACAACTTTCCTTTACTACTTTCATTTATGGTGTAGATTGTGATGATGTTTAGTGACAAGATTGGCACCTCTATTGCTTCAGTCAAGTACACGTATTAGGCTACAGTCTCCCATAGAGGTTCTCATGATCATTGTGCTAGAGTATACTATGGTTTCCAACCATGCTCCGGACGGCTAGTGCACCCTTACTACCTTATACCCTTGAATGGCTCCTTGGATTGTTTAGTCAGGTTCTGGTTAGTTTAGTACGGTAAACTCACTAAACTTGGAGTAAGCAGAACAAGATCCTAAACTATACTCATATCTAAACAATGATTTTTAGGAGTAGAGTTAATATAGATTTACTTGCTTTCATTTAATTTCTTTCCAATAGTTCGTTAGATTTAACCCATTGAAAAATACCACCTTTTACTTCTCTTTCATGACAAGACTATAATAAACTAATCTGGAAGTGGTTTGATAACTGCACTTTAAGTCTCCATGGATCGATACTTGACTTACCCTCTTTCTACTGAACTTGGGATAGTTAGGTTTTATAAATATTATTTTTGGTAGTTAAGGACCCAAGCCTTGGCGAGCCTACCAATAGGTTGCCGAACGACCCCTATTCCAACACATACAACCCTAGGTGGAAACAACATCTCAACTTCTCTTGGAGGTAATAAGCTCTAAATTTTCAATCCCAAAGATCTCCACAAGTCCCAAATGCTTAACCCAATCGCCCTTTAAATTCTCAAAATCTCCCCATGTCTACCCCAATACCTTCATCATTTCAGTAGCCATCACCTCCTCAACCTAAATATGATTATTTCTAGGAGACGGTGTTGAAAGCCCTTAAAAGCATTGAGGTTGAGTGTAAAATAGATTGGAAACTTCTTCATTCCTACTCCCAGTCCATCGTGAAGCTAGAAGTCACCCTAGGGCAACTAGCTATTTCTTTGAGTCAGAGAGACAAAAAAATTGCCAAGTTTGACCTTAGTGAACCTAAAGGGACAATACAGGGTGGAATGTGAACCAGACATTGGTCCCTTATTATATCCTAAGCAAGCCCAGGCAATGACCACTCTACAAAACAGTAGGATAACAAATAATGCAACCAAGGAATAATCAAGTGAGGGAGAGAATGAGGAAGAAAAGAAGGTGGTACCCCATGCTGATTCTTGCACCCTATCTTCCTTTAGTTTAGTACATAAACCCCTTAATCCCACACTTGTCACTAGAATGACTAAACCTCACTTCACCCCTCATAGGGCATTTCATGTCCCTCTAGTAACTCATCCTGCAACTCCTCTTGCACCTTCTATATTTAGGAAAAGGCTTTAATTTAGTCCTCTGGGACATGTTTAAGAAAGTAAGGGTGGACAAGCCTCTCTGAGAGGGTATCAAGCAATCACCTGCTTTCATCGAAATCCTTAAGGACTCGTCAATGCAGAAACAAGAGTCAAGGGTGCATATGGATGGATTAGTTAAGCAGGCCTAGCACATGGGCTCAATGATATTAGGGCACCTCGTCCCTAAGCTAAAAGATCCTGACTCACCCACTATTTTATGTGTAATTTGTGGTTATGCCATTGATGGGGCTCTTTTAGATTTAGGGGCAAGCATGAACATCCTCACGTACTCGGCCTACCAACAACTTAACTTCGGGAAGCTACACCCCACCCTGGTCACATTGTGCCTTGCTGATCGATCTCTAAAGAAGCCCCGAGGTGTGGTCGAGGATGCAGTGGTCACCATGGAAGAGTTCCATTGCCCTATTGATTTTATTATCTTAGATATGGAAGCTTCCACGAATCTGATCCATGCCCTTTTGGGACGACCATTCTTAGCCATGGCTAACGCCTACGTTCAATGCAAGTCAGGGATTATGGACATCTTCGTGGGCCAAAAGCAACATAGGATGAACATATTTAATGCTCCCTAACATCCACTTAAAATCATCCAAGTCGTGGGCGATGACATGATTGATAAAATTTTTTAGGAAGCTGCTCCCTCAATTTTGTTGAGGGACCCTTTGGATAGTGCACTTTAGTCTGAGAAACCCTCCACCGTTGAATTGGGAGACCCTTTTGAGCAACCTTCTGCACATCATGACTCAGTCTCCTATCTAGCGAATAAGTTGGGGGTAAGCAAGAATGGGTGTGACAAGGAAAAAGAAGAGGACAACTTCAAATTTGAACCAAGATAAGTTTGAAATGAGCTTAATTGTGTCTAGCTGAAGATAGTAAACTTAGCGTTTTTGGAAGGCAACCCGAGACTTTTTTTTTTCTTCTTGAGTCCATAGTGTTGACTTTTTGAGTCCGATCTTTGGTTTGATGCTGACGAGACACAAGGATCTTATTTGTGATCTAGTTTGTGTGCAGGATAAATTAGCAAGATCATATTGATGGCATGCGGCAACTTGAAGAAGAATGAAGACTCAGAAGATTCATTTGTTGTAATTTTATATTAAATTCGGGTCTATAATAGTAAATTAGGAATGGTTTGTAATAATTGATGTGCATCATGCGGGTAGGAACTAATAAGCTCAAGACCATAGAGTGACCTTAGGGACGGTTGACTGCTGCCAGGTTTTGGGACTAACTCAAAGACCTTAGAAAGACCTTATGTCCTTCCACTTACATATAAGATTGTCCCCAATATCACATATAATATCAGGGGAATAGATAAAATTAAATCAGGACTTAAAGGGTAAAATTTTGAGGATTTAGGCGAACGAACCTCTGGTGTTCAAAAATCCTTAGGTGACCAAACCCTTGACCAGTCAAAAGGTTGACTTGGTTTTGGGAAACTGAACCAATTTGACCATAGCGTCCTTGGGCAACCAAACTGCTAGTCTGACTTTTCCCAGCAATTCGGCAGCCCGAACATCACATTCAAATTTGCCACAAACTACTGAGTTCGGTAGACCAAACTCAGGACCGGGTGTCCAAACTGCAGTCTTTTGAAATCACCTTTCGTTTAGCAGACTGAACCCTTTTTCAGGCACTCGAACATTCAAAAATGACTTTTTCTATTGTGTTTGTTCGAGAGACCGAACTTTAGGTCAGGCACCCAAAACTTTTGGGTTGCGCAATTTTTTATCGCAGTTAAGAGGGGTTAAATGGGGTTAATTTTCTTAAAAAAAATTAGAACAATTTAATAATTCCCCTAGTGTCCCCCAATGGTCATAATTTGTGCCCTGCCTATATATATGAGTTTACTTGCACAAATTAGGGGTGATTAGCAAAAAAGATTAAGCCAAAACTCTCTCAAATTTTCAAATCCTATTTTTCTCATATTACTCTCATACACTCTCATACACCTATTCCTTTGATCATCCAAGCTTTCTGAGAGTGCTTTGAGTGTTTATATTCCACTCCAATTTGGTTTAAACTCTCATTGTGTTATTTGTTGCTTGATTTTGATATTGAGAGTTAAGCATAAGTTTTCCCACTCATTTAATCTAATAAATCTTGTGTGGGGAAAAATTAGTGGCTTTTGGGTCTTTGCATTGATATTGCAAGGTACCTTAACCCATATTTTTGTGTGCAAAAATATTTTTACAAGCTTGATTTCAAACAACTTTTGTGCTTGCTACATTGAGAAAATATTTTTGGGTTTGCTTGAATATTATTGCTAGTATCTTTGAAACCCTAATATGACATTGAGATTTAGTATATCTTGTTTTAGAGAATAGCTTTTTTGAACACTCTTGTGCATATTTGAGAGTATACATTATACTGAGTGTTTGCACATAAACACCATTGAGCTTATAGTTCTTACACTATTGGTGTGCATTGATTATACCATGATGTGTTGTAGTACATTTCTTCTTGTTGAGAAGCATATTTTCGTGTATGCAAAATTGTATTTCATTGTTGTATTCTAGGCATGGGCATGAAGAGGGAGACTAGCCCAAGTGAATAGTCTCGGATTGGCTTAGACCCGATCAGGAAAGCTAGGTGCACAATCCTAATAAGGTGCGGTTGTAGGTTGAGGTCAGCCCCATTACTTGACCTGGTTGTAAGTGGTCTCACTCCACTTGTTAAGTGAGAATTAGTGGAATCCTCAAGCTTATGAGCCAGAGGCGGGGACGTAGGCAGTATTGGCCGAACCCCGATAAAATATCATGTGTGCACTTTATATTTTCGCAATTTATTTACTACATATGTATGTTATATTATGAATGTTGTGCATGATTTAATTTCTGCATCTTACATTTATTTGCGCATTTGGTTTATGAGTATAAAGACAAACCCTAGGTTGAGTATTACTGCTGCTGATTCTGTCATACCTAGGAATAAATTTTAAATACCCAATTCACCCCCCCCTCTTGGGAATACACCAAAGCCAACACAAAGGTTGTAGATGGTAGATTAAGTATGATTAAAGTCTTTAGAGTAAATTTGGGGAGGTGACTAAAGGGGCGACTAGCATGCGCAAGGGCGACCTGGTCTAGCCCTTGAACTTTTATGAGATTGGAAAGTACCGAGAGACTTAACCATGGTCACGACCATCACTGAGATGTCATGCATCTGGATCAAAATTTAATAGCTCCTTGGCCACAATTTTGGGAAGCAACAAGCAATCAGTGGCATATGACTAGGTCAGGAATAAAAATAGCCATTTAAAAAAATGGATAGCCCTCAGCCATCCCATTCTCAATTGTTCCACTTCAAGGCCAATCCTCATCACCCCCACCCATTCAACCCAGTCACTAGAACTCCCTCCATCATTCCTCTACCTCTAAAGGCCCCTTGGTCATTTGGACCAATTCCGACCACCCTCCATATGTCGGTAACTCAAGGTTCCGGCTATCTCTCTTGCGATTCAGTGGTGTTTTCCCTATTGGAGTTCCATTGGCAATGTCTCCCCAACCTCTTTCCAAGCATTACTCATCCTTACCCAGTTCCAGGCGACTACGGCTTCGGGTCGTGCCACGACGATTTTCCTTTTCACAGGACCACTCAACCCCAAGGCAAGGATCTCTCGCGATGGGTCGACCATCTTCTGGAACCCAAGAAAGTATTCCAGATGGGGACAATCTGGTCCACCTGCACCATAATTTTGAACTCTTCCATTCTACAGTACTTCTATCACTGGTAGAAATACGTGAAGAATGTGCGCAAGGTGCTCTAATGGTCATCACAATCCTTTGTCATATCTTCCTCCATGTCAAAGAGCTGGACCATCTTCTCGCAATTGTACCTAACCGGCAAGATCCTACTAGGATTCAATCTGCTGTGTCCGCTGCATCAGAATTCCCAAGGGTGCCTACAAATACCTCTAAGGGTTAAAACGATGTTGTGTACCTAGTTTGTAGAGGATACTCCATCTAATGCATCTGGGGACTTAGAAGGCGGAGATTTGAATGACAATGGTAGAGGATTGACTGAGGACAAGTAGGTTGGCTTGAAGGCTGACCACTTAGGATCCAATTTTGCTATGCTTTGTTTGTCACATTGTGCTTCTGTGCCACACTTCTGCTTGTTTTTCTTTCATTTTCTTTTCTTTCAGTTGTATTTTCTATTCTTGCACTACATCATGTTTCTATTGATAGTAACAACACTTATAATGTTTCTTTCTACAATGTATTATTGCTTTGAATATGAATGAACATACATGGTGCTTTTGTTCTATGCGCTATGGTATCCTTATGCTTGCATGCATGCTGTTTCTGGTTTCCTTGTTATATATGTTGCTGGTACACCACTTGCTATTAATTGCACCAAATAGTGGCCTCTTCTATTCCCAGGTTCTGTTCTTTCTTTCCACACGTAAGTGAGGACACTGAAGTTCTAAGTTGGGGATAAAGGGTAGGCAACACTGCATGGCACCTTGTAGCACAAAATTGATAAATTCAAAAAAAAATTAAGTGAACACTTTTGATTATGCCATGATTAACACTGACTTATACCCTTTATATGCTTGCATATAACCTAAAAGTTACATGTTTTGGCTCATCATTAACATGATCATGTTATGCTCACTGACAATGTGGTGGAGTACTTGTGTTTAGTTTCTCAGTAACTGGCTAATCTTGGATTTGTCATTTTACATAGGGTGACTAGTGGTCCATTCGTGTTAATCTGGCTATATAAAATCTTGTATTTACATGGTATCTCAAAAGGCTGAAAACACACTTACACACGATTCGTTGCACTTAGGGTCCCTTGAGAGCACTGAGAGAGCAAACGTGGTGACTATGACACCCTGTGAGGTATTGTTGAGCCGTTCAATCATTTCTTGAGTTATTTATGTCAAACTCTTTCTTGAGTTATTTATGTCAAACTCTGAGTTCTTGAAACTCCACTTTCCTCCTTCTGGATATTCTTTGAAAACTAGTCCTTATTCTTGACTTGCTAGCTTAGAGGTGACATCTAGTGGGGAGATAGAAACCTAAGTCTTGTACCCTACTTAAGATGTGAAGACTGAGCCACCCCTAGAGATAGATTTATTTTATGGACTCTTGTTCGAGCTTAATTCACACTAGTGGTATGAAGATACAAAGAGTTGTAATGATTGTCCTAGTTGACCATGAAAAGGAAATATGTAAAATGAAGAAAATAAGCAGAAGACTGAAAACACCTACTCCATAAATACAACAAAAGTCAAACTAGGGACATGACACATGTTTTTCATGTATGAAGATTCTTCAGCTGCCTAATGCTTAAGATGTATTCATGCCTGGTCTATTAATAAATTAACCTAGGGTGGTCTTGGTTGGATATGGCGAGTAGGTGAGAAGATGCTAGGGTGAAGGACCCTTCACTTCACAAATACGTTGGTTTCCCTTCACACTAGACCACTCTATATCTTTAGCGTTTGTTCCTTTAAACATGAGGGATGTTTGATCATGACACTCCTCCTCCCATTAGATAAATGAACCCATCTTCATGAGTGTTTTTAAGGATATATCAGTGAGGTTGAGTCAAAACGATCATTCTGTAGGTGCCTATATATATCCTAAGTGTAACGAGTCATGCACTTTACACATGCCTTATGCGCTCACCTATTCATACTTAAATTTATGTGACAACATTAACCTTGAAGTGTAATTGTTGGATGACACTATGTGAATATGCTATTCTGGATGGCTGTATGATGGGGAGGCTTACATAAGTAAATTGCTTCGAAGTTGCGTGTATAGCAAAGTTATGTATGAAAAATGCTTACATGTAATTAGGTGATATTTCTGTATGTGAAATGGTATATCTATGTTGCATGTGTTTTATTTGATGTTCATTGGAATTGGTGTTTGGGGGTATCACCCTGGAAACCCTCACGAGACTAGAACATGCCCACTAGGATCAACCTAGGGGTTTAAAGCCTTGTTGCATACAGTAAATGCAATCGTGTTTCCTACAAAAGAGGAAGTAGATAGGATTTCAAAATTTTCTTAACTTTTTCCTTTCTCGAGGACTAGCAAAGTGTAACTTGAGGGTTGTGATGAGTCCCTAAAATGCATGATTTTAGACCCTCATTTACCATTACTTATCCTTGTTTTATTATGTATTTATCTGTTGTTATCATTGTTTGGAGCTATATAAGGTTTGTTGGTCTTTTCAGGAAAAACAGGTTAAAACCAAAGAGTTAGGCGTACGAGAAGCTAAAGGAGAAGTTGGGGACATGCAAAGCTTAAATCAGATGCTCATCCAAACTTTTGAAGCTCCATATCATCAAAGGAAAAGAAGGTTTTCCTCGACTAAGTGGTGTGACTAGCAACACAAGGGGCGACCAAGTCCTTACCCATAGATTCCAAGGTTCAGACTGAGGCAGAATTGATGCAAAGTTCGACCAAGTCCTTGACCAAGTGACTCTCCAAGGCAACCACATCTAAACATTGAGGCAAAACTAAAACTAAAACTACCAGGGGCTTTGATGGAGCTCAACTAGAGAAACCATGAAGAGCGACTATGTCGAGTTCATGAGATTCCTTGAAGTTTGACTTCCTGTAAGCCTCGACCATCAACTTGACTAGCAAGATCCGATGATGCAATTGAGTCATTAATGCTAAAAATTCAAATCCCTATTTTCTCAAGAGAATCGACCAGGGCGTGATCAAAAGAAGTATAGGGGCATCTTGGTCAATAGCGACGATCTTCTACATGATATTTGTTGCAGACTTTCCTAAACCAACAAACAAACTTTGTAAACCCTAGAGCTTATAAGTATTCACTACGAACATGAGCTCTGGGTTCCTTTTTGACCTCTCTTAGGTTAGTGAGAGACCTAAGATGTCATTGATTGCCAAGTTAGAGTAGGAGTAGATTAGATTTTAATTCCTGTTTTAATCTGTGCATGAAGTGTTCAATGGCCTATGAAAACTGATGGCATTTATGTGCTCTCTGTGTCTATTACACGATCATTCTCTTATGCCTTTTGGCATTAGTGACAGGTGTTCTGAATACTAAAAGGATGATCTTTGTACTTGCATCCTCCTTTACTGCTTTCAATTTACTACTTTCCATACTTGCTTTGATTTATTGTTATGTGTGTGATGAAAGGCTACATATAAGGATAAGCAGTACAACGTCACAAGAAGAGGGATATAGTTGACTATGGATCCACAGAGGTGTTCGTGATCATTAAGATAGGGTATACTTTGGTTCCTGATTGTGCTTCAAATGGTTGGTGCACCCTTCCTACCCTGTGCCCTTAAATGAGCCTCTCCCACTTTGGCCTGAGATTCTTGGGTTAGTACTTCTATTGAAGTCTGAAGGAGCGTAGTTAGAGGCATGACGTCCAACATTTGATTCAAACCTCAGCATCACTTTGTAAGAGTAGTGTAACATAGATTTCACTTGCTGTGTGGTAGTGTTAATTTACATGCTTTCATTTAATTGCTTTCCTGTATTTGGTTAGATTTCTCCCATTGCAAAATACTATCTTTTACTTCTCTTTTATTCAAGACTATAGTAAACTAATTTGGAAGTAGTTTAATAGTTGAGCTTTAAGTCTCCGTGGATTGACACCCGACTTGCCCCACTTTCTATTGAACTTGGGATTAGTTAGGCTTTATAAATTTTATCTTTGATAATTAAGGACCCAAGCCTTGGCAAGCCTACTAGATTCGAATATCCATATCAATAAAACTCTTGTTTTAATATCCATGTCAATCGAACTCTACTGAAGTTACTAATTCAAGTTTGATTAAATCCATTGATATCTTGTTGTATTGGTTCGTTATTCACTCAAGCTCTAGCATAATTCTTAGTATGGATGAGTATATTCATTATTAATAACTTTTTGCAAGCATTTTCCATAGTTTGTGATTGATTACATAATGATATACAAGTTTAAGCTTTCTTATATTTAGTAATATTGATATTGGTATAGTTGTTTGCTGAAAGTACTCTATGGTGATTAAAATATTTAGAGTGCGTGTTAAGTAAGTTTTAAAATTGATTAAGCTTTCACACATAAAATTTTAAAATACCCAATTCCCCCCCCCCCTCCCTCTTGGGATTACACCTTAACTTTGAATTGGTATTAGAGTCAAGTTGCAATAAATCTTAATAGGTAGTTGCACAAAGATCTAAATGGCAAACATAGGTGCGTTCCTGTTCAGCAAAGGCCAATCCTCCACAAGGTCTCCAATATTTTATGGTGTTAACTACACCTTTAGGAAACAAATGATGAGAATCTTTTTACGAACCATGGATTGGAGGGCTTGGAGAGTTGTTGTCCAAGGAAACTATGTACCTACTAAATTCATTGAAAGTAAAGAAGTTCCTAAGGAAAAAAGTGAAATGAATGAGGCTGACATGAAGCTTATGCAAATAAATTCAAGTGCTATATTTGCCTATATTGTGCTTTAGACGTAAATGAATTTAATAGAATAATGGGCTGCAAGAGTGCCAAAGAAATCTGGGAGAAGTTAGAAATAACTTATGAAGGAACCGTAGACATTGGAGATAGTAGGATAGACATGCTCACTAGTGAGTATGAAGCTTTCAGGATGAACCCAAAAGAATCTATATTTAGTATGTACATTTACTCATATTATAAATTTCTTAAACGCACATGGGAAGAACTACCCTAAATATGAAATTATTAGGAAAATCCTTAGAGGACTCCCATCTATTTGGGAACCTAAGGCCCCAGCCATAGTTGAAGGTAGAAACTTAAAGGTGATGACCTTAGACAAGCTTATTAGGTCACTTCTCATATATGAGATGACCATAAATGAAATAGCAACCAAAAATAGCAAAGTTAAGAAATCCATCACACTTAAAGCTTCCAAAAAAAGCTTAAGTGAGAGGAAAATGAAGAGGTGGATGAAGAAGATATTGCTTTTTATCACCAAACGACTACATATTTTCTTCAAAAAGAATAAGAAATTCACTAGGAAATTCCGAGGATCTAAGATGGACAAAGAAGAAACAAGTAGAAAAGAAACAAAAAAAGAATCTCCAACTTGCTAGAACTACAATAAAGTATGTCATATTAAACTCGATTGCCCACTGCTTTAAAAGGAGTCTAAGAAGAAGAAAAAGAAGGCAATGAAGGCCACAACTTAGGATAACTCTAGCTCAAGCAACTTAAAAAGCGATTCAAGCGATCAGGAGGTGGCAAACATCTACCTTTTTGCATTAAATGACGTAAACTCTTACTCTATCTTGTTTATTGATTCTAATGATGAATCCTGCAATGATCTTATGATAGCATGCCATCATACACTGAATTGCAAATCAAGTTATTTAAATTACATAAAAGCTTTGTTAGGGTGTCCAAACAAAACACCACACTAAAAAGTGAGAATGAAATGTTAATGAAGAAATTAGAGTCAACTCATACTATTGAAAAAGAAAAAGACTCATACATTGCTACACTAGAGAATAAGACTCAAAAGCTGACAAAAGAACTAGACGACTTGAGATCACAAGCCAATTTTTAAAATGAGAAGTATCTAAAGATCACTAGTTTAGAAAGAAAAGTAAAAATTATTCCAAAATAATCTATAACTTTACAAATGGAAAATACAATTTTGACAAACTAGTTGGTTCTCAAAAGATGTCTTTAGACAAAGAAGGTATTGGCTTTAATGGAAAAGAAAATAATAGGAATAAGAATCTCTACATGGGTTATTTTGTAAGAGAATCTAAAAACTATGCTAGCACTTCCTCAAACAATGCTTATACACATACCACATGTTTCTTATGTAAAAAGAAGGGTCATATCAAATTTGATTTTTAAAAGAAATAATGTCAAAACCAAAAAGGTGTGGAAAGTCAAAGAAACATAAACAACTAACTTAAAAGGACCAAAGAAGGTTTGGGTACCTAAGAAAAATACTTGAATCCTTTTGTAGGTATGTTTTAGGTCCACCCCTTCAAAAGACAAGTGGTTACTTGGACAATGGATTTTCAAGGCAAATAACAGGAGACAAGTCCAAGTTCATATCATTAACACTAAAGTGAGGTGGACATGTCATTTTTGGAGACAAAGCCAAAGGTAAAATTATCGGTATCTGCAAAGTTAGTAAGGAACCTTCCGTGATTATTGAGAATGTCTTATTAGTTGAAGGTTTAAAATATAACCTGCTTAGTATTAGTCAACTAAGTGTCAAAGGATTCGACATAACTTTTAGAAAGGATAAGTGTATCATTGAAAATGCAGAAAAAAACGAAATACTCTTCACTGCAAATCATTGTGAAAACATGTATTGCATCAACTTTGAAAACCCAGTGTCTTAAGACTTAAAGTGTTTTACAAACTTGAATGAATCCACTTGGTTATGGCATAGGATATTAGGACATGCTAGCATGGACCTCCTATCTATGTTAGCTAGAAATAATTTAGTTAAGGGCTTACCGAACAAAAAATTCATAAAAGACAAAATTTGTGATGCTTGCCAACTTGGGAAGCAAGCCAAGACAAGGTTCAAAAAGAAGCAATCAATATCCACTGGAAGGCCATTGGAGTTGATTCATTTAGATCTATTTGGCCCTACTAAAACACAAAGTCTAGGAGGAAAATAATATGCATTCGTCATAGTAGATGACTACTCCAAGTTCACCTGGGTGTTATACTGAGCCTCTAAAGATGAAGTGTGTAAAATGCTTACCAACTTGTGCAAGAAACTCAAAAATGAAAATGGTTATGGTATTTTAAACATACGAAGTGATAGAGGTGGAGAGTACAAAAATAAATACGTTCAAAAATTTTGTGATGAAAATGGAATTTCACACAACTTCTTAGCACCTCGAACACCTAAATAAAATGGAGTTGTGGAGAGAAAAAATAGCTCCCTGCAAGAAATGGCTAGGACTATGCTAAATGAGCATAACCTACCCAAATATTTTTGGGCTGAATTGGTAAAGACTGCCTGTTATGTTATGAATAGTGTTTCCATTAGGGCAAACTTGAATAAAACCCCTTATGAGCTTTGGAAAGGAAAGAAACCAAATATTTATATCTAAATGTTTTGTTTTCAATGATAAAGGGGACCTAGGAAAATTTGATGCAAAATCCAATGAAGCGATTTTTCTAGGATATGCTCTGAATAGTAAAGCTTTTAAAGTATACAAGAAAAAAAAAAACGTTGACTGTTGTAGAATCCATTCATGTTGTATTTGATGAGGCCAACCCATTCTCTTCTAAAACCATTGTTGATGATAATCTAGATATAAGAAAATGTTTAGAAGACTTAGCAATTCATGATAGAAAAGAAGAGACCATTGAAATTAAAGAACCATCTAATGATGACTCTCAAAATCAAGTTGAATCGCCAAAAGAATGGAAATTCTTGAAGAACCACCCGAAAGACCAAATCATTGTTGAACCATCATGTGGGGTGTCAACATGATCTCCTTTAAGAACCTATGTGATCATTGTGCGTTCCTGTAACAAAAGGAACCTACGAACATAAATGAGGCAATCAATGATGATTTATGGGTATTACCTATGCAAGAAGAGCTAAACCAATTTAAAAGGAATGAAGGTTGGAAGTTAGTTCCTAGGCCCGATGATCATTCAGTAATAGGCACTAAATGAATTTATAGGAATAAAAAGGATGAAAATGGCATTGTTGTTCGTAACAAGGCTAGATTGGTAGCACAAGGCTTCAATCGAGAAGATGTTATTGATTTTGAGGAAACCTATGCTCTAGTAGCTAGAATGTAAGTCATTCGTATGTTAGTTGCCTATGCATCCCATAAAAACTTCAAACTCTATCAAATAGATGTAAAGAGTGCATTCCTAAATGGTTTCATAAATGAAGAAGTATATGTAGAACAACCTCTAGGTTTTGAAGATTTCAATTTTCCAAACCATGTGTTCAAATTGTAGAAAGCCTTATATGGGTTATAAAACAAAATACTAGAGCTTGGTATGAAAGACTGAGCAGCAAGCTGTTAGAAAATAGATTCTTGAGAGGAAAGATGGATAGTACTATCTTTATCAAAACCCAAGCCAATGATATGCTCATCATTCAAATTTATTTTGATGATATCATATTTGGTGCTACAAATGAGGATCTATGTTAAGAGTTTGCTACATGCATGCAAGATGAATTTGAGATGAGTATGATGGGCGAACTTACATATTTTCTTGGTCCTTAAATCAAACAAGCCAATAATGACACTTTTATGAACCAATCTAAGTATATAAAATACTTGCTCATGAAATTTGATGTATAATGTGGCAAGGAATTGGGAACACCAATGAGCACTTCCACTAATCTTGATAAGGATGAGGAAGGGAAACCAGTAGATGTTAAATACTATGGAGGTATGATTGTGAGTCTGCTCTACTTAACATCAAGTAAACCAGATATCATGTTCAGCGTTTGCATGTGTGCTAGATTTACAGCCTCACCTAAAGAATCACACCTAATAGCTATTAAAAGGATTTTACGGTATTTGATTGGTACAATAGGCTTAGGTTTATGGTATCCAAAGGACAGATCCTTTGAAATAATTAGCTACTCCAATGCGGACTATGTCGAGTGCAAAACTAACCGCAATAATACACGTGGTACATGTCACTTCTTAAGACACGCTATGTTATCTTGGTTTTCCAAGAAACAAAATTCTATGGCTTTATCTACCACTAAGGCTGAATAAGTTGCTGCAGGCAGTTGCTGTGCTTAAGTATTGTATATGAGGCAACAACATAAAGACTATAAACTGGATTATGAGTTTATGCCAATAAAGTATGATAACACCAGTGCCATAAATATATCTAAAAATTTAATATCCCACTCAAGAACAAAGCACATCGATATAAGACATCACTTTCTTCGAGATCATGTGCAAAAGGAGGATATCAATCTTGAATTTGTGAACACAGATGAACACTCATCTAGTCAATCGAATGCCTACTGTGTTAGGGGTTTTAAAATTCTAGGATGTTTGGGAGATAGAACTACTCGTTCAGTTGATCTAACTGGCGCATGTATAAAAACTTAACTCGTGGAAAAACCCTAAATTTTGTATATTTAGCTCCCTAAATCCTATTCTTCTCTCACCCAAATGTGTGCCTCTACCTATTCTACCTCTCTACACTTCGATTTGCCTCTCAAAGTCAAACTCGAAAAACATCCCTATATCTATAAGTGTTGCAAGTAAGAATCCATCCTTAGGTCACAATGACACTAAGAACATTCATTAATGGCTCTTTTATCCAGGAGCTAAGAATATCTACAATGAGCATCTGCACAATGTGGAACCCATCTTAGGTAAGATTCTTGATATACCTTTTATGCAAGAACACTTTCCCAATATTCTGCACAGGTTCGTCGACCTAGGTTCAGATAGATTTGTAATGTATCAACCCCAAGGGGCGTATCCGAATTTAATACATCTATTTTGTGCAAATTTAAGAAGGGAGGGTAACCAATATACCACTCAAGTAATGAAAAAATCCTTTACGCTCACCCCAAGCAACATTACTGCGAGGTTCCACCTTCATAGTGGTTATTTTGAGTGTCCCAGAGTAGGACCCACTTGCATAATGGAGAACGACTTTACCCCCCAAGCATTTTTGCCACTTGTTTTAGCTGAGCCCAACTATAATTATGGTCATTTTCCTTCATATAAAAGTCTCACTCTAGAAGCCAAAATTGTACACCTAATCATCACTTACAACATCCTTCCTAGGACCCTATCTAGGGATCATGTGTCATATATGGATTGTTTTGTGATGTGGTGCCTTTATACTGGTAAACGTTTAGATCTTCCCTCTCTCATTATAAAGTGGATGATAGCTAATGAAGAGATCTGTAGATTCATTCTTCCATATGCATGGGCACTTAACCTTTTCTTTAAACATCTTGGTTTAGTGCGTCCTTCAACTTTATTCATTAAAAGAAAAGTCTCAGTTGAATTCTCATCAAACATGGTCAAACTAATGGTTTTGTAAAATAATACTCTTGATTTCTATGTAAAAAGGGAGAACTTTTTGAGCTAAATGCAATTTATTATAAAATACCTTTTGAATTCTAAGTCAAAAAAGGGAAAATTTTTAGACAAAGAGGAGAATGTAAATCACAATTAAGCTTAAACAAATACGTTTACATTAATTATTATTATTTTTATGTTTTATGCTTATTGTGAGGGGGAGTCTTATCAAGGCTACCTCATTTTTCTCCTTATTTGTCATCATTAAAAAAGGGGAGATTGTTGGCCTAACAAGGCTTAATCTCGTTTTGATAATGACAAACTAAGGAATCTGATTAAGCTATAGAGCGTATTTACATGTATTAAAGTTTTAAAGAACAATGAATGAGCTTATATGCAAAGTGATGAGGAACATACGTAAATGAAGAATGGCTACTAAAGAAGAGCCTGGATGAAGATCAAGCTTAAAGACAAGAAGACTTAGATAGTATTCCATGTGTATTATAAAAATAAGTCACATGTAAGTACTTTTCAATTGCTATTTTGTTATGAAGCTCTTATGATTAATTATTGGACCTAGAGACCTTTTTCAAATACTTGGAAAATATTTTTACAAATTCCAAATTTTATTTCAAAAGGATAAAAATCAGTTTCAGAATAAAAAATATAAAGAACACTGAATTTCAGGGTATTCAGGCACCCGACGCTTATGCTTAGTCAATCAAATGTAGGAGTATGAACAAACTAGTCTGGCATCAGAGAGTTCAGGTGACCGAGCCAATGGTTCCGTCGACCAAATCGCTACTGCCATTGTTAAAGTTCAGATAGTGTTGGTTTGGGTGACCAAACTAAGGGTTTAGTTGACCAAACGTAAAGTTCAGTCGACCAAAAGTGTAGAGACCCAATGAATTATAGTATTTAAATAATAAAAGAGGGAGAAAAGGAAATTTTAAAGGGGGTCACAGTAGGATCTCGTTGACGTCAATGGGGACACATGTCTCATCGATGAGAAATTACCAAAAGGACTATTTGTAGGGCTTGAAATTCGTCGATGATGAATAAGTGTTCGTCGACGAACTCTCTACTTGGCTTCGTTGATGAAGTGATGTGTCTTGTCGATGAAGGAATGTGTATAAATATCTCTAACTAATATTTTTAGTGAGAAAATGGCATGCAAACCTCTCTTCTCTCTTTAACTTCGTTCTCCCCACCTTCTCTTTAGGTTTTTGGGCCAGGTCTTTGTCGGTTCGACGATTCGAAGCTGCAACGCTACTCCTGGGAAGATTCTCTCCATATCTACTGGAGTAGATTGTTGGTTAGGCCTACTTGGGCTCCATCCCAAAATTTGGGTAAGTTAGTTATTTTAATATTTATTAGGGTATTTGATATTTTTGGACTGAGGAAAGGTATTAGATGAGTTTATACTGAAGTTTTTTTGGGAGGAAACATTAATTTCAGGGTGTTGTGTTGGGAACACCGCAGGTGTAATTTTGGACTAAATTTTCGGCTCAGTAAATCACGTAAGGGGATAAACTAGGTTAGCCTTCTTATGAAAATATATTTATTATTTTACAGTATTTAATTTCAGGTAAATATGTATATTGTAGAATTATGTTGGGTAATCTTGTTGTTGATCAAGGATATTATTTTAATATAGTTTATCAGAAATATGATTTGAGAACATATTTTATGTTTTGAATACTACCCTTTCTGTGTGGCATGAGTAACATTTACCATGGAAATTATGTTAATGGAATATTTTGTTTTCCCAAAATAATCATGTATTTCCAGTTTTTAAGAAAAACAATGAAAACGATATAGGAACTATGTTTAAAGTATGGTATTAAAACAATACATGGTTTTCAAAACTATGTAAGTTAAAACTTATGCCGGCATAAGGGCCGTGGTTTTACATGATATACTATGCCGGTATAAGGGCCGTGATTTTACATGCTATAATATGACGGTGCAAGGGCCGTGATTTGCATGATATAATATGTCAGTCCAAGGGTCGTGGGTTACATGATATGATATGCAAAAATTTATGAAAGTATTATCATAACAGATACTATTATGAAGCAGCCATGTATCGTTATATGAAATTTACTATATGCTATCAGAACCCGGGTAGCTTGGTCTAGGCTTTAATGAAGCACGGTACCATAGCTATATGTTCATGATCATGTATGTGTCAGTGCTACCACATGTCGTAAGGGACATTGGGAGATCGGTAGTCGATGTGGTTTCATGGTAGTTCAGGCGTCCCTTTGGTAGTCTAGACCAAGAGGGGCAGACCCATCGTACTTATAGACTTATGTTGATCTAGCGTGGTTGGCCAGCCATTCCTAGGTCCTGCCTTTGGGTTGCTTAACCTAGTCATGTGGGGGTAAGACATTACACCAGCAAGCTATCCATCTAGGGTGTTATTTCATGTACAGTTATATAAGATGATTTCATGTATAGAATTTTAGTATGTTATACCATGTTATGATAAATTATGTTTTATTCGAATATGATACAGATAGTTTTACCAAAATATGATTTATGAACTGTTACATGTATAACATGAAAATACTCATGTTGCCATACATTGATATTAATTTATTTTCCTTATTAAGAAGCATCTCACCCCATATATAAACATTTCTGGAGCCCTAAATAGAAGAGCGGATAAAGCTCTGCAGTGTTAGAAGTCGATTGTCCTACCCTGTCAGAAGGGTTAGTTGTTATGCTAGGGTCGGATGGATTTTTGGGTTATTACCCTATGACACTTTTTGGTATTTTTAGGATGTGTATATCCATATGATAGGTTTGGTAGAACTCTGGTATTGTGTTGGTTGGATGATTTGACATGTATATGATTTTACGTTTTCTGCTGCTTAGGCATTAGAGATGTATTTTAGGTATATCCCTGGCAACCATGGGACTAGGTTGATTATTTTTATCAGCTGATCAGGATATCAACATTGTTTTTATATTAAATGTTATTAAAAAAGTTTTTTTTTAATGGTAAAATAGGTTGGTCGTTACAGTTTAGTATCAGTGCCTAGTTGCTAGGTACTGTAAACTTTAAAGCGTAGCAGAAATGATACCAGTGTTAGGGAAAGAAGTTAAGGTTTTGTTCTATAGTTTAGAGGCAGGACTTCTGTGATGGTTTCTGTGTCTTTCCTTGGGTGACGATTTCAGGAAATCCATAGTAAACTATTGCCTGGTTGTGTTTCTACAGTGTAGGACTAGATCTTGAAAAAAGATAAGGATGTCAAGATAAGAGATTTTAGTTAGACACATAAATTATAAGAATAGGGTCCCTAAGCCATGCTTATTTTTAGGATGGACCTTGGAGAAGGTAGTGCCTATGCGAGCGGTAGTGATGGTGTAGGGCCCTTGAGTGTAGGCAGGGCTAATTCTAATACGGTATTACGCAGTGTGGCTTAGCAAGTTATGATTGAGATCGCTAGGAGCACCTGGGATCAAGGAGGCCTATCTATAGGCCATGGGTGCACGATAGAGAAATTTACTAAGATGAATCTCAGGAGGAGTTGATCCTGCAGTCACCGAGAATTGGATGCGGGAGATCGAGAAAGTTTTGGCAGTATTGCAGTGCACGGAGGAGAAGAGGGTCCTCTTCGCCACCTATATATTAACAGGGGAGGCTGAGAGGTGGTGGAATGCAGTGAAACTTCTGGAGTAGCAGAGGATGATGCTGATAGTTATGACATGGGACCAATTTAAAAAATTATTCTTTGACAGATATTTCTAGCCACTATTAGGGAAGTTAAAGTGAAAGAGTTCCTAAATTTGAAGCAACGACAGCAGTCGGTCCAGCAGTACGCAGTAAAGTTTAAAGAGCTATCTCACTTTGCCCCGTATTTTGGTTATGATGAAGTAAAAAAGGTGAGTCAGTTTGAAAGAGGATTAAGGCATGATATATATAAACAGGTGGTGGTATTGAAAATATAGCACTTTGCTGAATTGGTTGACAGAGCAGGTTTGGCCGAGGCTAGTGAGCGGATAGATGCAGAGGATCATGGATAGAAGAAGAGATCTACACCTTCAGGCTTCTAGCAGGGTTCTAGGAAGGGTCAATGGAGAAGAGGAAACTATGGAAAAAGATGTAGATAGGAGACAGGAGGCCGTGAGATTCAGGCGGTGCAGACCTACCCTATCTGTTAAACTTGTGGAAAGAGACATTTGGGAGAGTGATAAGTGGGAAAAGTCATCTATTATCATTGTGGTAGGTAGGGACACCTGGTGCGAGATTGCCCTACACCACCTGGTACCACTCCTGCTCCCAAACCTTACCGGGGAGGCTATTAGGCGCCTCAGGGAGACCAGCAAAGGAATGTAGCCTCAACGAAGGTTTTTGCTTTGACGCCATGAGATGCCGAGACTACCACAGACATCGTGACAAGTACCCTTACCGTTTTATCATGCCATGCTATTGTTTTATTTGATTCAGGTGCCACTCATTCTTTTGTGTCTGCAAATTATGTTAAATTTTCTAGAGACAAGACCTAGTCATTAGATGTAGAATTGTCAGTAGCTACACCACCAGAGACAGTGGTGAAGTGTCATAGAATGCTCAAGGGTTATCCAGTAGAAATTCAAGGGAGAGTGCTACAAGCAGATTTGATTGTGTTAGACATGCATGGATTTGATGTAATACAGGGTATAGATTGGCTGGCAGCTAATTATGCTAATATTGACTGTCATCTGAAAAAGGTGATTTTCATACCACCAGGCAAGCAAGAATTCAATTTTGTGGGGTCGCAGGTGGGTTCCCCGCCTCAATTAGTATCAGCCATACAAGCGAGGAGATTACTCTTGGTTGGTTGTCAGGGGTTCGTGGCCTTTGTAAAGGAAATGTCAGGAAATGAATTAAAGCTTGTTAATATGCCAGTGGTGAAGGAGTTTTCAGATGTCTTTCCAGAAGAACTACCTGGCTTGCCTCCTGATCGCGAGGTAGATTTCCCTATTAATCTACTTTCAGGGACGACATTGATTTCTAAAGCTCCTTATATAATGGCTCCAGCAGAGTTAGGAGAGCTAAAGATTCAATTGCAAAACTTGCTAGATAAAGGTTTTATTCGGCCTAGTGTATCACCGTGGGGATCCCCAGTGCTATTCATAAAGAAGAAAGATGGGTCTATGAGAATGTGTGTAAATTATAAAGAAATTAATAAGATGACAATCAAGAGCAGGTATCCTCTACCCCAAATAGATGATTTATTTGATTAGCCTCAAGGCACATAGGTCTATTCCAAGATTGATCTTAAGTAAGGCTATAACCAAATGAAAGTAAAAGCAGAAGATGCCCCGAAAACGACTTTCAGGACCAGGTACGGGCATTATGAATTTATCCTGCTGTATTCATGGATTTGATAAATAGAGTCTTTCATCAGTATTTATACCAGTTCGTTGTAGTTTTCATTGATGATATACCGGTCTACTTGAGGAGCTTTGGGGAGCATAAGATGCATTTACAGCTAGTACTTTAAATGCTCAGGGAACAGGAATTGTTTGCCAAGTTTAGCAAATGTGAATTTTGGCTATAGACAGTTGCGTTTTTGGGGTATGTTATTTCAAGGGATTATATTTCAATGGATCCGAGCAAGATTGAGGCAGTGTTGAATTGGGTCAGGCTGAAGAACGATCAGGAAATCAGGAATTTCTTGGGGCTGACATGTTATTACCATCGATTCGTTAAGGGATTCTCAAGATTATCAGGGACTTTGACGCGACTGACCAGAAAGAATTCCAAGTTTGAATGGGATGACAGTTGTGAGTAGAGCTTCTAAGTATTGAAGCAAAGGCTCGTTACTGCATCAGTGTTGATCGTCCCATCAGGGGTTGATGGTTATGCTATCTATAGTGATGCGTCATTGAAAGGGCTTGGATGTGTATTAATGCAGTAAGGCAGGGTAGTAGCATATGCTTCCATGAAATTGAAAGAATATGAAAAGAATTATCCCACTCATGATCTAGAATTGGTTGTAGTAGTTCATGCATTGAAAATCTAGAGGCATTACCTATATGGGGAAAGATATGAAATATTCTCTAGCCATAAAAGTTTAAAGTAATTTTTTATGCAAAAAGAACTGAATATGTGGCAAAGAAGATGGTTGGAGCTCATCAAGGACTATGATTGCACCATCAGCTACCATCCAGGTAAAGAAAATGTGGTGGCCAATGCATTGAGCCGTAAATTAGGGGGTGCAGCATAGTTAACAGCAGTTATTCAGCACCCGATTCGAATGGACTTGGAAAGGCTTGGTGTGGAATTAGTGGAAAGTGATCATCAGGCATTTATTGCCAGCCTGGTGGTGTAGCCTATGCTATATGAAAAAATTAAAGTAACCTAGAAGAATGATGCGAAGTTGGTGGAGTTGATCGAGAAGGTGCAGGACGGATAGGGGGAGTTCAATATTTTAGATGATGGAGCTTTGTGATTTCGTACCAGATTATGTGTGCCTATAGATGCCGATATCAAGAGGATGATTTTAGAGGAGGCTCACAGGTCCCTACACATGGTACATCCCGGTAGCACTAAAATGTATCGGGATCTGTGGGAGTCTTTTTGGGGGAGCAACATGAAGAGGGAGATTGTTGAGTTTGTGTAGCAGTGCCTGATGTGCTAGCAGGTTAAGGGTGAGCACCAGAGACCGATGGGTTAGTTGCAACCACTTTACATCCAAGAGTGGAAGTGGCATTGTGTTTCTATGGATTTTGTGACGAATTTACCGCCGGCACGATAGGGACAGAATGCTATTTGGGTGGTCATTGATTGATTGATGAAGACCACTCACTTTATTCCTATCAAGGTCAACTAATCCATGGACAAACTGGCAGAATTATATATTCAAGAGATTGTATGACCACATGGAGTGCCAATGTCTATTGTATCGAACCGAGACCCACGATTCACGTCACGGTTTTGGAGGAGCTTGCAAGAGGCTCTGGGGTCTCAGTTATCTTTCAGCATGACATTTCATCCTCAGACGAATGGCTAGACTGAGAGGGTGATTCAGATATTAGAAGATATGTTGTGAGTGTGCGTACTGGATTTTGGGGATAGTTAGACCCAATATATGTCGTTGATAGAGTTTGTATACAATAACAACTATCAGGCTAGTATGAGCATGACACCTTATGAGGCGCTTTGTGGTAGGAGGTGTCATTCTCCTATATACTGGGATGAGATAGGTGAGAGGCGAGTGGTGGGGCCAGAGCTAGTGCAGCAGGCATATGATAAAGTTCAGCGCATCAGAGACCGGATCAATGCAGCTCAGAGCCAATAGAAGAGTTACGTTGATACTCACTACAGGAAACTAGAATTTGATATGGGAGATCACGTGTTTCTAAAGATAGCACCATTGAAGGGAGTTATGAGGTTTGAGAGGAAGGGCAAGTTGAGCCCTAGGTTCATTGGCCCTTTCGAGATACTTGAAAGAGTGGGGTCAGTTGCCTATCAGCTAGCTTTACCATTAGCTTTGTTCAGAATGCATAATGTATTTTATGTTTCCATGCTAAGGAAATACGTCCCAGATCCCTCCCACGTGGTTAGTTATGCAGAGTTAGAGTTCAGAGATTCACTGGTCTATGAGGAAATGCTAGTGCATATTTTGGACAAAAAAGAACAGAATTTGCGCAATAAGAAGATTCATCTAGTAAAAGTCTTGTGGTGAAATCATGCGGTGGAAGAAGCCTCATGGGAGCTCGAGGAGTAGATACGACAGAAATACCCACTTATTTAGTGGAGATCAGCACTAGGTATATAAGTAAAGTAAATGTAGTATGGTTTAAGGTTATGAAAAGCAAGATGACATATGTATGAGTAGTATTGTAGGTTATAGACTAGGTAGTATTTTTGTTTTGGGAGAATTTTATTTTATGTATTTGTAGTCTCCCAAAACCCTGAATGTAACCATGGTATTCCTCTGCCACAAGTGAGGGTAAGTAATAAAATAAGTAGGCCATTTTCCTCAAAGGATCGTGTTCAATACAGATAGTAAATTTCAAGAACGAAATTTTATAAGGAGGGGAGAATGCAGAGACTCGAAGAATAAGAGTATTTAAATAATAAAAAAGGGAGAAAATGAAATTTTTCTGGTCGACGAAGCGACTTATTGGGATCGTCAACAGGGACATGTGTCTTGTTGAAAAAAAATTACCGAGAGGACTATTTGCATATCCTGAAATTTGTCGACGATGAATAAATGTTTGTTGACGAACTCTCTAGTTGGCCTCATCAATGAAGGCAAGTGTATAAAAAGCTCTAACTCGGATTTTTAGTGAGAAAATGGCATGCAAACCTCTTTTCTCTCTCTAACTTCGTTCTCCCCACCTTCTCTCTAGGTTTTTGGGCAGGGTCTTCACCGGTTCAACAATCCGAAGCTGCCACGCTACTTCTAGGAAGATTCTCTCCATATTTGCTGGAGTGGATCGTTGGTTAGGCCTACTTGGGCACCATCCAAAAATTTGGGTAAGTTAGTTATTTTAATATTTATTAGGGTATTTGGTATTTTTGGACTCAGGAAAGGTATTAGATGGGTTTATAATGAAGTTTTATTGAGGGAAAACATTAATTTTAGGGTGTTGTGTTGGGAACACTACGAGTGTAATTTTGGACCAAATTGTGAGCTCAGTAAGTCAAGTAAGGGGATAAACTAAGTCAGCCTTCTTATGAAAATATATTTATTATTTTACAGCATTTAATTTCAAGTAAATATATATATTGTAGAATTATGTTTGGTAATACCGTTGTTGATCAGGGATATGATTTTAGAACAGATTTTATGTTCTGAATATTACCCTTTCTGTGTGGCATGAGTAACATTTACCATGGAAATTATGTTAATGGAATATTATGTTTTCCTAGAATAATCATGTATTTCCAATTTTTAGGAAAAACCATGAAACCATACAGAAACTATGTTGAAAGTATGATATTAAAACAGTATAGGGTTTTGTATGTTAAAATATATGCCAGCGTAAGGGTCGTTGTTTTACATGATATACTATGTCGATGTAAGGGTCATAGTTTTACATGTTATAATATGACGGTACAAGGGCCGTGATTTGCATTATATAATATGCTAGCGCAAGGGCCATGGGTTACATGATATGATATGCCAAAATTTATGAAAATATTATCATAACAGATACTGTTATGAAGCAGCCATGTATCATTATATGAAATTTACAATATGTTATCAGAACCCAAATATCTTGGTTTAGGCTTTCACAAAGCACGGTACTGTAGTTATATGTTCATGATCATTTATATGTTAGTGCTACCACATGTCACATGGACTGTGGGAGATCGGCTGTCGATGTGGTTTCATTGTAGTTCAGGCATCCCTCTGGCAGTCCGGACCAGGAGGGACAGACCCATCGTACTTACAGACTTATGTTGATCTAGCGAGGTCAGCCAGCCATTCCTAGGTCCCGACTTTGGTCCGCACAACCTAATCATATGGTGGTAAGACATGACACCAGTCAGCTATCCATCTAGGGTGTTATTTCATGTACAGTTATATAACTACATTTCATGTATAGAATTTCAGTATGTTATACCATGTTATGATAAATTACGTTTTATCCAGATATGATACAGATACCAAATATGATTTATGAACTATAACATGTATAACACGAAAATACTCATGTTGCTATACACTGATATTAATTTATTTCCCTTACTAAGAAGTGTCTCACCCCAACTATATAAACATTTAAGGAGCCCTAGATAGAAGAGTGGATAGAGCTCTGCAGTGTTAGAGATCGATTGTCCTACAATATTAGAAGGGTAAGTCGTTATGTTAGGGTCAGATGGATTTTTGGGTTATGACGCTAGGGCACTTTTTGGTCTTTTTGGGATGTGTATATGTATATAACAGGTTTGGTAGAACTCTGGTATTATGTTGGTTGGATAATTGGATATGTATATGATTTTACGATTTCCGATGCTTAGGTGTCAGAGATGTATTTCAGGTATATCCCTGGTACCTATGGGACCAAGTTGATTATGTTTATCAACTGATCGGGATATTAGGATTATTTTTATATTAAATTTTATTAAAAAAAATTGTGGTAAAATAGGCAGGTCGTTGCAAAAAGGCTACTGTCTGTTTCAAAATTCATAATTTTAATTGGTTTAGGCAACCAAATTACAAGTTTAGTCGACTGAAGCACACGATATGTTTTGCAAACAACACAATATCTTTTTGATTTTAAAATATATTGTTACCAAAACTTGCACAAACTTTCAATATTCAAACCTAACTATAAAAGGCTAACCCTATTCATGTTAGGTTAAGCAACCACATTGATTTTACATTGAAATCTGTTGTTCGCCGTTTCTCCTTACTGAAAATAATTTCTGGTTATTCTTTCAAAGTTCAAAGCTTTCAATCTGAAAAACCAAGTCACTGTTGATTTTCATAGAAAATATTCTTTTGAGAATATCATAGTGTTTATTCGTGTACAAATTTGCTCTACTAAAAGAATTCTTCATCGTACAAAATCAGTTATTGATTTCTTTCTAAACTGACGGTTCTGGTTGTGAATCGTTGACAAGCAAGAGGGGTGTTCTTGCTTGAGAGGTTTCTCCACCTATTGAAGGAGAGAGGTTTCCCTACCTACTGAATGAGAGAGGTGTCTCCACCAACTGAATGGAGGGATTAGTGAAATCCTCATGGCAAGTTGCTTAAGGCAAGGACGTAGGCACGATTTCAGAACCTTGTAAAAAATTTTGGTGTCACACTTTCCCTTATGTCATTTACTTTTCAAGAATATTTTTAGTGAAGTATATCTTCTATGTATGTTGTGAATGGTTTATTTCGATAATGTTCTTAATGTTGTGAATGATTTGAATATCCAACGCTATTAGTGACGGTTTTAAACCCGTTCCTAATACTTTCATCACTAAAAACCTGTTTTTTTGGAGTGTTTGTTGATATCATATTGCATTGATTCATTATTTACTCAAGTTCTAGCAAAAATATTAGTGTGGTTGAGTATATTCATTATGAATAATATGGTACAAGCATTGTCCATAGTTTGTGATTTATTACATATTGATATCTAAGTTTAAGCTTTCTTATATTTTGGAATATTGATATTGGTATAGTTGTTTGCTGAAACTCTCTGTGGTGATTAAAATATTTAGAGCACGTGTTAAGTAAGTTTTCAAATTGATTAAACTTCTGCACATAAAATTTTGAAATATCCAATTCACCCCTCTTTTGAGATTACGCCTTAACTTTCAATATCATCATCCATCCTTGGGCATTGAGCGATAGACAATATAAAGTGATTCACCAATGGTATACTTACTGATTTTTGCATTACCAATACTAAATCTTTCCAACACCTTCTCCATATAACCTCCTTGAGATAACCACAATCTCCCTACAATTATGTCCTTGCGAATTTCCATCTCAAGTATCTTCTTGGTTGTACCAAGATCTTTCATTTCAAACTCTTTATTCAAAAGAGTCTTCAACTGATTTACCTCAATTATATCCTTTGCAACAATTAGCATGTCATCAATGTTAACATAAAATAACAAGAAAATGAAAAAACCATTATCAAGATTCTTTACATACATGCAACAATCATATTCACACCTTTTGTAGTCTATCCAGATCATATAGGAATCAAAACATTTGTACCATTGCCTTGGAGACTATTTCAACCAGTAAATTGACTTCTTCAGTTTACAAACAAAATGCTCTTGTCGGGGTTGACTAAAACCTTCAAGTTGTACCGTATAAATTTTCTCCTCCAAATCACCTTGGAGATTGAAATGTTTTCTTTATATCCATTTGTTCCAAATGCATATCATAATGTGCTACTAATTCCAACACTACCTTGATCGATGGAAGTGTGTCTGACCACATGTGAGCAGATTTCATCATAATCAACTCTTTTCTTTTGTGAGCATCCTTTTGCTACTAACCGTGCCTTGAAATTCTCTCATTCCTTTTCTAAAACTCCTTCCTTCTTCCTATACACCCACTTGCAGCCTATCGACCTCTTCCCTTCTAGAAGTTTCACCAAATCTCACGTATGGTTCTTATGCAATGACTCCATTTCCTCCACCATAGCACCCATCCATCTATTTTTCTTCTACCCGTGCATTGCCTCTTGAAAAGTAGTTGGATCATTGCAACCAGTAATGAGAGCATAAGATGCCAGATAATCAAATCTATACCTAGGTGGTGGCTTGATAGTGCTTCTAGATCTACATATAGCAACACTGTCAACCTACTGGTTTCTCGAGTTAGAACTCCCTGCATTCTAAAGACCGTTATCATTGCCCTGAGTTTCTAATTCCACTTGCATAACATGCTCATCTTTGCTCCAGTTTTTGGTTTCTGTTTCCCTTTATCTTCCTCCTAAGTAAGATTCACCATGACTTTCTCATTGAAAACCACGTCTCTACCAATCACCACCTTGGTTGCCATTGGATCCCACAGCTTGAACCCTTTCACACCTTTCTGATATCAAAGAAAGATGCAATGTCTAGACTTTGCATTAAACTTTGATCTCACCTCACTAGAAATATGCACATAGGCTGGACAACTGAATACCCTCAAATCAGAGTAGTCTACTACATTACCTGTCCATACATCCTCTGCAACCTTCCCCTCTAGTGATGCTCCTAGCGATTGGTTTACCAAGAAACATACCATACTAATTTCCTCGATCCAAAATTTCTTCCCTAGCATTGTATTCAACCAGAGACACTGAGCTCTCTCAACTAAAGTTTGGTTCATCCTTTCTACCACACCATTTTGTTGTGGTGTCCAGCAAACTATGAAATGTCTCCTTATGCCATTATGCTCACAAAACTCCACAAACCTTGATTCATCGTAATGTTCTCATAACACCATAAAAAATATGTTCCAATCCAAATTTCTTAATGAAATTAAACTCTTCTATAGATCCGGTATGTGCCTTACATCACATAATGTTCTCACAACACCATAAAAAATATTAATTTTTATGTTTCCTATTCTAATTATTTTGCATGAAACGTGATTACCCATCAAAACGAAACCGGTATTAAGAATAAAAGTTTTCTTTTGTTAAATTTGGCCCCTAGGACAAAATGGGGTGTCTACAGTCCAATTGGGCTTTTTAAGTTTCTTTCTAGTAAGAATTTATCTTTGATTATCTTCATGTTTAGAGATCATTAGAAGCAATAATACTTGTAAGATCATTTGTAATTTTACTCAAATTCTATTCTGCAGTGCATTGTTCCCTTTTTTCTCCCATGTTGACATGATATCACAAACTTTCAGGTGGTTGGTTAACCCCTATGGAATTTTGTTGGGCAAAATAAGATTACTAGTCATCTTATATATGGAGAACTACTCTTTAAACACTCTCTCAAAGATTAGATCCTATTTGGATGATTCAACTATGAGATATTTCGTGTTTTACTTGTGCATGTATTACTGACACATCCTCAAAAGATATTGTAATTTTTATTAGCTACCAAAACTACCTAACATTTGGCGTATGGATTCATTACAATTATGTATTCATAGAACTGGTAAATAATTGTTATACTAAAGTGCAACTATATAAATGTTACTATAGAATAGAATCTTGATATTGGATGTAATATAACTAAAATATGTATGTGCATAGAAACTAAAAAGTATGAAAGACCATTAGAGAAGAGGTGTTTTACAACAACCTCAAAAATAGGTTTTCGTAATGTTTTCACAATGTTAGAAAGTCATTGGAGAATAAGTATTTACAACAATATCAAATAGGTTTCATAACATTTGCAAAAGTTATAGAAACTCAAGTTTACAATAACATCAAACTAATTCTTATAACATTTTCAATATGTTATTCAAAGTCACTATAGAAAGGGTTTTCAACAACAATATCAAATATGTTTTTATAACATTCCTAGAGTATTATAATGAAGTACAACATATTATTACATAACTATGACGAGTTGCAACATAATTTTACACAACACGTACAATAGTGCTTAATATATGCTATAAAAGAGGGGATATTTTTTTCAATATCGCAGAATAGGACATCAAGTCTTACTGAACAATACATAGTGTAGTTTTTTCTTATGCTGACTCCAATAATAAATATTAAATCTTAAATTCCAAAAATAACTAACATTAAACTATTAAAGGAGCAGTAGTTATTCTAGAATTACATTAAATAAGTCTGGACTTTTTTTTTTTTGGAAAGAGCTGGTAGCTACCCACATAGCTGTCCTGTCCCAAATTTATTAATAATCCTCACTTATGGCAAAGGAATACCGTGGTTACAGACAAAGCCTCTGAGAGATTCCAAATAATCAATAAAGCCCTCCCAAAAACTACCCACAAACCAAAACCAAATCTAAACAAGCCTAACCACACGATTGAAACTAAACCTACCTAAATCAAACAACTAAGCAAACTACACAACGTAACACCTAATGCTAAGGAAGTCGAGAGTTTCAAGTCTCAATATGCCTCTAAACTTCCTTGGAAGCTCATCTCCTTCCTCAAAACTATATATCATACCTTCTTCACCTTGACGAGCAAGATAAGCTTGCATTAAATAGCTCAACAAATATATGACATGTATCCATCAAGACAACATAAAAGTTAATTGTAAATAGAGTATTAAAAAATGATGATATAAAATGGTAAGAATCAAAGTGGTTCAACTATATATATATATATATATATATATATATATATATATATATATATATATATATATATGTTTTGAATCTTCTTGAATTGAGTATGAGCCGATTCACGATACATACTAATACTTCTAAAAATCGTATAATGAATTTATTAGGTTTTAACAAGATAAAAACATTATATAATAAAAATATTATCACATAAAAGTTTCGGCATCATCAAAATATATAATGAAATGTGTGAATAATGTATAAATGGATCGCTATTTATTTGTGGCTCAATGAGTCTGTTAAAAGAAACAAATTTATGGATGTCAATTGCTTAGGAAAAACAAAAGGAAAATATATTAAAATCTACATTGGCCTTGCACAAGTAGCAGGTAATGGTATTCTCAACCAACATATTTAGTCATAATTTTCAATTCCTACCTCTAATATTTCTTTGTGCATTCCTTAAGTTCTATGAAGCCTAAAGGAAGAAATCAAACACAAAATTAGGTTTGGAGCTTGGAACACTTGGGGTATAAAACGGTATTATGAAAATGTAAAAAATACATAATTTTTTTTGGTTCATGTATAAACCTAATACTGATTAAGTTTATTTTGAATGAATGGGAAAAGGAGAGGATGAATAAAGTGAAGAAGGGGAAAATATTCAGGAGATAATCCACCACACTGCATGCCCATTGCTTTAGTCTAATGTGCAAAGTCAAACAATTGAAATTCGATATTTAATATTTGATGGTATAATTTAAGTGATAATTTTACCCGTTAGGTTTGACTTCTGTTTTTATCTACAAATGTAAGTATTTACTATATCAATATATATATATATATATATATGTATATTGAACATCTAATGTCCTCCCTTCTCTCTCTCTCTCTCTCTCTCTCTCTCTCTCTCTCTCTCTCTCTCTCTCTCTCTCTCTCTCTCTCTCTCTCTCTCTAAAACAAGGTTGAAAACGGCAATGGTTAAAGCGACAAGGCAGTTAAGATGGACATAATATTGTGGCGACGACGACACAAAAAGGATTAATGATGGATAAGTGGGAAACATGATATCTAAGACCAAGATGTGTAACCCACCTAATTATTACATACGACTATCAATCAAGCATCACTACTGGATGCAGACTTTATATATCTTTTACCAAATCTCATAAGAGAGGTTCATAAAATTTTTGAAATCTCAAGAGAGGTCCGCATTCTTTTTTGGTAATATTTTAGGAGAGTTTTGTGAAATTTTTTTAGACCTTAGAGTAAGATCACATATTTTCTCTAAACTTTAGGAGAGATTATTGTCTATTGTCTAAATATATATATTGTTAATTCACATTTTATTGCATCCTTTATAGTCTTATATTCAAATAAAGTTTGTACAGATATTTATTTTTATTTGTTTATAAGTTTTAGGGTTGAGACCACTAGTCTCCATCTCTTCATTTTCTTTTTGCGTTGTAATAAATTTGTATGGATTGCAATTCGAACTTCAATTGGGGTGGAATTCTGACAATTAACTAAGTAAAAAGAAATATATAGTAATATTTGAAAGCATGAATATAGGTAACATCTAAATGAATATATGTGATGTCTGTCTTTCATTAGATTTTTATGCATAAGATTGCTTTGCCGCATTGTGTAGGCCTTTTACTAATTGTATTTATAAACACATACAAGCATGATCCATACAAACCGTTCACTTAAAAAACTTTTACTGTGCTAAAAACACTAGACTAGAGATTAATGATACATTAAATTAATATAAATTTTCTTAGAATACATATATTTTCATTAACTATTAAGTTTGGAGGAGAAAAATGAAAATCTTTATTGATGCTCTACCATTACAAGAGATACAAGGGTATGCATATATATACATAAAATAATTGGAAAATGGAAACTGTATATTTTTCTATATGGAAAGTGTATATTACTCTAATACTCCCCCTCAAGTTGGAGCATGAAGATCCATAATGCCCAACTTACATGATAAATTTTGGCAATGGTCATGACCCAAAACTTTGGTAAAGATATTGGCAAGCTGACTATGTGTAGGGATATGCTTAGTGAAAAAGAGGTTAGTCCGTAACTTCTCATGAACAATGTGACAATCAATTTCTATATGTTTTGTACGTTCGTGGAAAACTGGATTCTGGGCAATGTGAAGAGCAGCTTGGTGGTCACAATATAAGAGCATAGGCTGAGAATGTGGTACACCAAGATCAGTTAAAAGAGTTTTAAGCCATGTAAGTTCACATGTAATGGAAGCAAGTGCATGGTACTTAGCTTCGGCGGAGGAGCGAGACATGGTAGTTTGTTTCTTATTGCGCCAGGAAATCGGACTAGTGCCCAACTGAATGAAAAAACCAGTGGTGGAATGGTAAGTGAGGGAACAATTAGCCCATTCCAAATCAGAATAGGTAGAGACTTGAAGAGTGTTGGCAGTAGGAAAAAATAAGCTATGTCCTGGAAAATTCTTAATGTAATGAAGAACACGTACAACAGCATCATAATGTGGTCGTCTAGGCTGGTGCATAAATTGACTGAGAATGTTGACCGGAAACACAACGTCGGGACGAGTGATGGTGAGATATATCAAATGGGCATCGAGCCACCGAAACGAGCTTGGATCGGAGAAAATATCACCATCATTATGATTGAGCTTGAGATTTTGGTCCATGGGAAAGTGGGCAGGACGAGTACCAAGATGACCGCTATCAGTGAGGATGTCAAGGGCATATTTGCGTTGAGTAAGAAATATGCATGTGGGAGAGCGTGAAACTTCGAGGCCCAGGAAATATTTCAATTTTCCAAGATCCTCTAGTTTGAATTTCTAAGCAAGCATGACTTTGAAAGTGCTAATATCGGAGAGATCATTACCTGCCATGAGAATGTCATCAACATAAACAAGTATGAGAGTAAAAAACTGACCCCGAGAACGGGTGAAAAGAGAATGGTTGGCCTGAGATTGAGTGAAACCCGTAGCAAGTAAAATAGAAAATAATTTAAAGCACCAACCTTGCTTAAGACCATAAAGGGATTTCTAAAGATGACAAACACGAGTCTCCCCCTGTTTACAATAACCTGGTGGAGGGAGCATATAGACCTCCTCATCGAGATCACCATGGAGAAAAGCGTTGTTAATGTCCAATTGAAGGAGATGCCAATTCCAAGTTGCAGCCACTACAAGAACACACATAATAGTAATGAGTTTAGCAATAGGAGCAAAAGTTTCATGATAATCCAAACCATCTATCCGAGTGTAGCCCTTGGCCACCAAGTGAGCTTTGTGTCACTCTATGGATCCATCGGCCTGAACTTTTGTTTTGAACACCCATTTAAAACCAATTGGTTTTTTTCCAGGTGGAAGATGTTGAAGAACCCATGTATGATTAGTTTCTAAGGCTTGGATTTCAGAAGCCATGGCATCACGCCAATGCGTGTGCAACACAGCTTGAGAGTATGAGGTGGGTTTGGGATGTTGGGACATGATAGAAAGAAAAGCCAAATGTTGATTAGAAAAACAATGATAAGATAAAAAGTAGGAGAGACAATGAAATGTACCTGAGGAATATCTTGAAACCTGTGAAGCTGTGGAGGACGTTGGTAAAGTAGGGCAGATATAATTAGCCAAGTAAGAGGGATGTGTGATAGCTCGTTTGGGCAGAGAAGAAGTGGGTAGAGGGGGTGGTGGAGGGGGCGGGGGTGAGGGTGTCGGGGAGGATACCAAGGGAGAAGGGGAGGGAGGTAGGGGTCTAGGGGTAGGTGTGTAGGGGAAAGATAGGGAAAGATATTTTCTTGAAAAGTGACATCACGGGAGATGAGAATTTTTTTGTTTTCAAGATCATATACACGATAAGCCTTATGATGAGCAGGATAACCCAAGAAAACACATCGAAGAGCACAAGAAGAGAATTTATCGCGATGTTGGCGAGTGGTTTGGGCATAGCACAAGCACGCAAACACTCGCAAGTGTGTATACAATGGTGGTTTCTGAAAAAGAAGTTCATAAGGGGACTTATGATTGAGGCAGGGTGAAGGAGTGCTATTAATTAAATAGGTGGCTGTTAGAATGCATTCGCCCCAAAAAGAAATGGGAAGATTGGCTTGAAAGCATAAACACCATGCCACATTAAGAAGATGACGATGTTTACGCTTGGCAACACCATTTTGCTGAGGTGTATCCACACATGTGCGCTCGGGAAAAAATGCCTTGATCATGGAAAAGAGTTTGAAGCGGGGTGGATAGAAATTCTCGACCATTATCAGTGTGTACATGCTTAACAGTGCAATTGAAATGATTTTTAACCATGACGCAAAAATTTTTAAGGCAAGTGAGAGTATCAGATTTCATGCGCATAAGATAGACCCATGTAGCATGTGAGTAGTCATCCACAATTGTAAAAAATAATGTGCACTAGAGAGTGAAGCTGTAAGATAACCACCACATATATCACAATAAATTAAAACAAAATGTGCTCTTATGTGTATTCAAGGAAAAAGGTAAACGAGTGTGCTTTTCTCTAGCACAAACATCACAAGGCAAATGAGGAGAAGAAATAGTTAAGGTTTTCGGAATACATGAAATGGAAGGGTGACAAAGACGTTGATGCCAAAAAGTAGTGTCAGAAACACGTTGAGAGTGGAAAACTAAGGCAGAGGGGGGTTTATAGTGGTAAAGCCCATCCCATACTTCACACGTTCCAATCAGCCTCCTTGTTGGTAGGTCTTGAAAGATACAAAAAGTGGAAAAAAATATAGCAACACAATTGAGATCGGTGGTAAGTTTGCTGATGGATAATAAGTTAAATTTAAATGAAGGCACATAAAGAACATTAGAAAGAGAGAAATTAGGAGAAAATCGCATAGTGCCCGTATGAGTTACAAGAACTATGTCACCATTTGGAAGCTTAATGGGGCATAGCTGATTGAGAAGCTGAATATTATCAAGAGAAGACAAATTGGAAGTCATGTGATCGGAGACACCTGAATCAACAATCCAGTCAGTGTTAGAAAAAGAAGCAGAATGACAAGAGGCGAGGTTACCAGAAAAATTAACAAAGTTGGTGTTCAAGGGCGATAAAAGATCCAATTGACTGTATTGTTTGCTGGTGAGACTAGGGATAGCAATCTCAGAAGAGGTTAAAGAACCTATGACAGTATTCGCAGCCATTGAATAACTAAGTCACCGAATTGAGTCAAATTTGATCTTGGCGGTGACAAAAAAATTAAACCTTTGATTTGATAATCATGTCGTAAGAAGTTGTAACTGAGAGGTGAGAGAGAGCCAGAGGCCGGAGATCTGCTGCACAGACTGCTGCTTCGTCGGGTGGAGAAAGGCAATTGAGACGAGACTTCACCGGACTGGGATAATGTCGAAGACCTGAATGATACGAGATCTTTGAAGAAGAAAACCAGAGTAGCTGGCTGCAGAGGATGAAGATGACTCTGGAATTGAGAGATGACCGCACATCAGAACAGAAGTAGAGAAGCCAAGAGATAGCTAGAAAAAGAAAATAAAAACGACGAGGGAACTGCTTGCAGGACGGCTGGAGAAGATGAGGGACCACCGGATACCATGGGAAGAATCATATTTCCAAGCACGATGCAATTATAGAGAGAGAGATTTGGCTAGTTGCGTGCCAATGGATTGAACCAAACCAAGTTGAGCCAAAAAACGGAAGCAAATCTGTGAGGGAACTTCGAACAAAGCGGAGGCAAAACTGAACCAAATCTGCCTAAAAATTCAATGGCAAAGAGAACGCCGAATGACGATAGCGTTTGCAAGGAGAAAGAGGTCCAAACGACAATGGAAACTGCGACAGTGACGGCGACGACGAACAACAACTGTAGAGCAGAGAGAGAGGCTAAGAAGACGGTTTGTGTCGGAGAGACGAGCCATGAGAGGAGCTATAAAAAAAACGCACACTAGAGAAGACGCTGATGAGCCGCAACTGAGATATGTTGGAACGGCCAGAGTGTGGTCTTTGATGCCAGAACCTGCGGGAACTTGTTGGATGTGTGCGGCGGCAGCAAGACAACAAGGGCGACATTAAAGAGATGGCAACGACAAGAAAGACCAACAATAGTGGGGGCGGTGCGGCAAGGTAAGAAAGAAAAGAGAAAAAAAAATTTAGGTTTGCTCTGATACCATGTTAAGCTTGGAGGAGAAAAATGAAAATCTGTATTGATGCTCTACTATTACAAGAGATACAAGGGTATGTATATATATATATATATACATAAGATAATTGGAAAGTGGAAACTATATATTTTTCTATATGGAAAGTGTATATTGCTCTAATATTAACATTCACAAAACTTATGATTAATAAAAAAAGTGGTTCTATTTATTATGATTCCACATTATCTCCAAGAAAGGACAACATGTCTTTTACTATCACAAGACAAACCCATGATACTTGGTAGACATTTTCTTTGGAGATCGTTTGGTATCACTGTAAAAAATTAGAGAAATAAAAATCAAAAACAAAAACCAAAAGCCAGAACCAGAAACTAAAAACTAGAAATGAACAGCGTGTTTGTTAACATTTATAAAACTAATACAAATTAAAAAATGCTCATTTTCATCTTTAAAATCAAAATATTATAAAAATATAAATAAAATAATAAAATTACAAATAATATACATAAAAAAATTATTACAATAAAAATAGAATTTATTATAATTATTTTAATTAATTGTTCCACTATCAAAAATTAATTTACAAAAAAAAAAATAATTATTAGACATGACAATTGGGAAATGGTAAAGTAATTTGTAATTGGCCTTTTTATTATTTTTTAAATTCATGTATATTTTTTTCTTTTAATTACATTTAAATTTATAAGATCATTTAATTTAAAATCATATAAAATGAATAATTTAACTCAAAAAATTATTTCTGAATATTAAAATATCTGACAACACGTTACGAAAATAATTAAAAAACATAAAATTTGATTTTGATTTATAAATTTTTGAGCAAATGGCTGAAAAGTAGTAATAGAAATAAAAAAAAAAAAAAAAACTGATAGCAGAAATAAACGCATTAAAAAAATAAAAATAGAAAATAAGGAACAATAACAAAATACCAAATAAATAGATCCTTAGCTAATGAAGTCTTTTCCGCGATACGTTGGCATACATGGGGGCTTGGTGCCGCATCAGGCGGCTTGGCCTGTGGCCCGCTCATTTAGAAAGGCCGTCCTGTAGACGGCACTCGCGGACTGGCGCAGCAGAGTCGCAGTCAGGGTTGGTGACGGATAGATATCACCTCCCCCTTCCTTCGTCTCCCTTTCGCAGTGTGCGTTTTCACTGGGGAGGGACCTGATTGATTTATGCATGCATGGCTGCACAACATGTTGTGCTGGGTTTTGGGTCCCATAACGACATGCAGGTTTAACACCAACACGCTTGCTCGCCATTCCCCAATGCCGTGAGCCCCACTTGTCCGCCTACTTCACTTTTTCTCTTTCTTTTTTCCCGTACAGGTAGCTCAACCACCGAAGTAAAAACCATACCAAATGCAACTAGCTAGCTAGTGAACCGGCCAAAAAAGTAAAATTAGTTGGTGGAGTTGGAATGCCAAAATCTAATTGTGCACACCCAACCAAATAAATTGTAAAGATAGACACCCCATCTTGTTCGAAACTTATATGATAAAAAAATTGGATAATTTTTATTTATTTCGTAAAATGAGAAAATACAAGAAAATTAAAAATACAGGGAAATTGAGTTTTTTTTATAGTGAAAATAAAAAAAAAAAATAGAAAAAGGAAACAAATGATGAAAAAAAAAATAAAAAATGTTGGATTCTCCAATCTCCATGTTTGCAACTGCACACACGCATAAAAGAGCATCGGTTAGGAAATAAAAAATAAAAGCTAATTGGTATTTTAAATATGATTGAGCAAATTAAAATTGGTTAATCGATTTGATTAATCAATTAGTTTTAAGTCTAATTGATCAATCAAATTTAATCCAGTTGCTCCCCCTAAGCCGTCTCATCAAGGTGAGAGGGGCAATCATATAGACAATTGAGATTATGTTCACTTTTTGAGTCCGATCCCTAGTTTTGATAATGACAAACCGCATGCTACTAATGTGTGTACTTAAGTACTTGAACAGGTTAATCATTCAGAACACACACATGAAAATGAAGTAGATGCTAGAAAGACCTTAAAGAGCACATACTCCTGACATATTCAATGGGAAAATCAAGAGCAAAAGAAGAAGACATGTTGTGCTTCATTGTATTGCATTTCAGTTTATTTTGGGTCTATAATATTTATATGGTCTATGATAATGCATCTGCATGCATGATAGGGTTTTAATGCTCAAAGGTCATAGACTGACTGTGGGGAACATGACCAGACTTCGGTCAAAATAGTAAATTCAAAATGCATTCTGTCGACTGACCACCTTGTGTTATATCATCACAGTCGACCGAACCACTGTGCCACAGAGTCAACTTTTGACCAAGCCTCGGTCGACCGAACCCTTCTGGTAATAACCAGCTTGGTCAACCGAACACATTGTTGGCTAAAAAGACTGAGCCTTAGTCGACCAAACTCCAGGCAATGTAAAAGCTTTGGTCGACCGAACTGGTAAGAAGTCAACAAGTTAACTTCTCACGGTCGACCATTCTAAAATGAACGTATCGCCCTTGGTTGACCAAACCGAAATGCATTTGACCCCTAACTGTTCGGCCGACAATTTGTGTAGTTCAAATTGACCACGATTGACTGAACCACATGAGCGATCAACCGAACCTTAGCAATGGTCGATCGAACCTATAAAGGGTTCAAAATCGCCATGAGATGGTCGACCGAATCCCTAGTTCAAAACTACCATGGTCGACCGAACATAACAATGCGGTCGATCGAACCCTGAATACGGTCGATCAAATCTCTTGGGTTGGTTAACTTTTTACCAGAGGTAAATGAGGTTATTTTTAAATAAACATCATTAATCTTTTTCTAAAATGACATCCGTGTCCCCAACGGTTATTTTTTCATGAATATCTATAAATACCCCCTCATTTGTTTTAATTAGCAAGAGATTAACAAAATCATTAGCCAAAAATTCTCTGAAATTCTTTTCACTCATAGTACTCATATTCTTCTAATCTTTTGAGGCATATTGCTCATTCTCCTTGTTCCTTGATTTGCAAAACTATCTTGTTGGCCTAACATGGCTTTCAAATCTTGTTTTGATGATAACAAATAAAGGATAATTTAACATGTTTTCTTAAGTGATGATATTTCAGGAAATGTTGTATGATAAAGGTCAAAAAGATCAAAGAAATGAAAGTTCAAGATCACAAGTACCATAAAATCATACTCCATCAACATAGTGATCAAAAGAAAGCTCAAGAGGACCAAGTTGTTCAAAACATATGGAAGCTGAAAGAAGACTCAAGCTCAAGTCCAAGAGGATTCAAAACAAAGACATATATGAAGACTTCAAGCTTAGAGTGTTAAGTCTTTAGGATAACTTATGTAAGTACTTCATACTAAATATCATTTTGAAATACTTGAAGCTTATTTGGGGTTGATATGGACTTAGAGACCTTATTTTGAAAACCCCTGAAAATTTTTTTTAAAAGTAACAAAGCAAGATGGCTAAAAGGTTTGAAACTAAATTGAAAAAATACGATTTATAACTGTTCAGGCGACTAAACTTTTAACCTCAGGTGCTTGAAGATTTTCCCAAACAAATTCTAAATAGGCACTGTAGGCCCAGGCACCTGACCCTTGCAACCTTAGGCGCCTGACCTTGTTTCAAGTAGAAAATTTACTCGTGTTAAAAAAATTCAGGCGACTAACACCGAGACCTCAAGCATCTGACCACTGTTAATGGCTATAATTTTTAAAAGTTTTTAAAATTCAAATTTATATTATTTATGCCCCAAACTTCGTATAAACTTGGGAAACACTCTAAGTAACTTGGGCAACACAAATTAAACCTTTTTGAGCCTATAAATACATGATTTCTTGAATCAAATCAGTACCAAGAATTGAAAATCTGCTCATCAAGCCATGTTGCTCTTTCTCTCTCAAAGCTCTCTTGCTCACACTTTCATAGTGAGAATTGTTGGGATATTCTAAGTTTCTAATCAATCTTCTCTGGACTCAAACCTTTGAATTACTGATTCATATCAAGAGAAGAATTCTGGTGAAATAATTCTTGAGCTTCAATTCAATGCCTTTTTTATATTTGTTTTGAAGTATATTAGCTAAGCTTTATTTGTACTAACCAGCTCTGACGATTTAGGTCATTGGATCATTGTAACGGAGTGTGGGCCATCGCTTGGAAAGGGGGCTCCACCCTAAAGGAGGGATTGTAAATGGTTTATTCCGCCCGTAAAGGAACTTGTTAGTGGAATCCTTAGGTGGTCTTGCTCAAGGCGAGGATGTAGGCTGGGTATAAGACGAACCTCATAAAAATCTCGGTCTCACTCTTAACCTTTACTCTTTAAATTTTAGTATATATAATTGTGTTTCTAAGTGTAGGTTGCTGAAAATTGAGATTGAGAAAAAAATTTAATTGAAGAGAGTATGTTGGTTGATTAATTTTTTGCGAAAACCTTAAAAGGAGTACATTGATTAATCGTTTGCAAAAATCTTGGTTAAAAGAAGCGCACCAATATTGTCGGTTTTACTGTAATCCCAAGAGGGGGGTGAATTTGTATTTTAAAATTTTCTCTCCAGGGTCAAATATCCAGCATCAGTATTACACAACCTTAGGGTCAATCTAAAGCAAATAATTAAACGAATCAACAAAAGCTGCTGAAATAAAATTTTGTAATTAAATTACTCAAGCAAGCATAGGAAATCAAGTAGGACACCATATATGTTATCGACGTTCAACAAATGTGCCTACGTCCCCGCCTTGGCTCACAAAAACAAGAATTCCTCTATGGCTCAATTAACAGATGGTGCGGCACCTAATACAACCAGGTCAAATAACGGGGCTGACCTTAACCTATACAATCATTATGGCTAAATTATCACCCCTTTAGGTCACGTTTGGAATACAACAGATTCACAAAAAAGTTTGTGTACAAGGTGTATGCTTCTCAAACAGGCGAATTTGTACCAATATAATCAACACACTACAGTATGATAGGATATGATAAGCTCAATGTAGTCTCAATGTCTACTCTTAAAAATAACGCTAGTATACCAATTAGAATGTGAGAGTGCAGATATTAGGATCTTTGTGTCAACATAATAATATCAATCTCCAGATGTAGCAACAAAGATCTTCAGCATACAAGTAAATATCTCAAAAATATTTTTCTCAAAAATAAGCACAAGAGATATTTAAAATCGATTTGTAAAAATTATTTCACAAAAAAAATACAATATAAGATCTTGAGTATTGCAATGGTAATGCAAAGCTCACAAGCTCTAAGGAGTTTTCCCAAGGAAGACTGTAACACCCCGAACCCGAAAATCTAGTCCGATGCGTTATACCTGAATAAACCATGCTTAGTGGCACCTCAAACCCGCCTAGTGGGACCCACGTGCCACGTAATCCATTTTCCTACACCTATTATTCCATTTACAATTATGTAGTGGAAAATATAACTTCAATCCTCAATCAATATAATACCAGAGTTTTCTACATCTATCTACGTTCCAAAATAAACCATTTCTCCACCTATATCCATATATATACATATCTCCAAAAACAATATCCACAACTTCCAATATTCACAACTCAGAAGACTTAAAAAATAAAACATAAAATATAAATTTATACGTCCCAAAAATATCATCAAGTTTATACCCTTTTTCCTTTATATAACCCAAAAATTCTATAATAATCTCGAGCTCTCTAAGCTCGATCCCGTTGAGGTCCTAAAAAAGATAAATTTGTATTTGGGTGAGACACATCTCAATAAGGGAATAAACGATATATTAAATCAGTGTATGGCCAATATAAGGTCTATAAATAACATATGTGTATGTATTCATCATTTGCAAATCATTATCATAATTTCTAAAATCATTTCCTAAACCTAATCAAACACATGCAAGAAATTTTACTCACGAGAATACCTAAGGATTGGGGTGATTACCTGCCCATACAAGTAGCACCCCTCTGCTCTGATACCTTAGGTAACCAATGATCACAACTGAAGCATATCAAGACATTTACCTTACTCAGTAAGCCCTTAGGTGAAAAAATGATCTCGTAGTCACACAGTTCATACAAAGGCTTACCAGCAAAGGCGCTTGAGAATAAGGAAATTAACCCCACCATACAAGTAATTTCCCTCAGTCCTAATACATTATGCAACCTATTGCTACATCTGATACCTACTGGGGCACTCGCCTTTCTCAGCAATCCCTTGGGCGAAGAGTTTGCCCCGCCCATAACACGTACCATGTTATACTAGCATACATATTGATACTACAGTAATACATTATTCTAGCCGTCATTATTCTGTATCTCTCATATGTTCATGTTCTTAGCTTTGACATTTCATTGCATTTCACCTTACATGGTTCTTTCCTATTTTACATTGTTCACATTTCATATTTCATTTCCATTTCATTTTAGTCATTTCATTTCATGCATTTGTACTACAACTCATTTTACCTATACATGAGTTAGTCCACATAGATATGCACTAAATCTGCTACTGCAACTCCTTTTAGCTATCATCTATTAGTCTAAAGCTCCTTTCAATTGTTCATCATTTAGATGGTTACATTAAAATTCACATGCAGCATAGTTTATATAATGTTTTCATTCTCGTTGCATTCCGTGTATAACCTATAGCTCAAACACATAACATAATTCAACACAGAATTTTCATTTTACTCAAGGCACACAATTTAACAATATATTTCAAACATTTTTTGTAAAATAAGCCAACCCTTATTTATCATTCTCATAATGAAAATATACCTTTAATTTCTTACACAATTAACTTGAAGAACCTTTCTCTTTCATCAATCCATTTTCAAAAATACATATATAATAAAATAGCCCTAAGCTCATAAATCATAATTTAAACAGTTGGCATTTTAAATCTATACGAAAACATATACCTATATACATAACATAATCCATTTATCCGTTTAAAATTTGGTTTAATATATATTCCCCCTTACCTGCTTTCTTGAACTACACCAATAGGAACCCCAGAAGATGCCTGTGGCACTCACCCGAACCATGAATAAAAAACCCTAGTTTAATCATATAAGCCCCAAATATTCTACAATTTCTATAATTACTCAACCTATAAACCTAAAATAAGCATTTAAAACCCCAAAACTAAGAATCCTAACCCTTGCCTTAACTTTGGAGCATTTCCCAAAAAGCCCAGTTTAGAAATCTGCTCCGCTAGATGTGTAGAAAATCTTCCTTAGAACACCGTAGCGGTCTCTGTTTTTCCATTTGGGCTGAATCCGGGCGAAATTTGAAGAGAGAAGGCAAAGAGGATGTTTTAGAGAGTGAAAATTGGAGGAAAATAAGTTTTCTTTGCCAAGAAGCTTCCTCAAATCCTTTTATACATAGTGTTGCCACGTGGCCTCATAAACGAGAAAACAGACTTCGTCAACGAGTCACAGTAAGGACTTCATCAACGAGAGGGTGTGTTTGTCAACGAAACTTAAAATCCAAAATTTGCTCACTCGGGATTTCTTCGTCGATGAAGGACTGAACTTTGTCGACGATCCTATGTGAACTACTCGTCGACGAGGACAAGATATTTGTCGACGAGTTCTACTGTTTTCTTTCCAAAATATTCCCTTTCTCCGTTTATCCTTTATTTATCTATCTCATTTATTAATTTTCTAATTCATTTAATCATTATAATTTTCTAGGTCGTTACATTCTCCCCTCCTTTAGAAATTTTGTTCTCAAAATATCGCTAATGATTCATTTTTACATTCCACTAGATTACATACAATTTAGTATTATCATCAGATAAACTTTTACATCATCTATAACTAAGTAAAATCATCATATAAATTTCCAAACCATCCATAACTGAATTAAATCATAATTATCTTAATCATAAACCTTTACCTGCGCCCATGGCATTATCTAGCTGAAGCTGAATCGACGAGTAAACTTGTGCTGGACCACCTCTTCCTTGTGGTACTTGCTGCTTCCCTCGGTCCAGGTTCAGTATAGGTACAACAAGCAACGGTTTCAGACAATTTTTCTTGATATGCCAAGGTTTACCACACTTAAAACAATTAGGAGTCCCAAACCAGCATCACCTGTATGCCTCTTGCTACATTTCTAGCATACGGAGTAAAACTGATTACCCTGATAACCAGGATAACCCCGATTTTCTGTCTTCTATCTCGAGCCCACTATATCTTTCCCTTTCTTCCTCGATCCCTAATTGACCTCAGCTTGAAAATTGGATGGTACATGCCTCTTTTTCTATTCTATAGGCTATGTACTGCTTTGGATGCTCTTTTCTAGCACCAAAGCCTTATCAACCAAGCCTGAGAAATTCTGGACCTAGAATCCCACTACTAGCTTGTAAAGTTTGCGTCTCAGACCTTTTCCAAATTTCCTGGCCTTTCTTGGCTTATTCGGGATTAAGAATGGTGCGAAGCAAGATAACTCCACAAATTTCACTACATACTCCTCAACGGTCATATTCCCCAAGGTTAGGTTAGTAAATTCTTCAATCTTTTCCTCTCTGATAGGTAAGAGAAAATACCTATCAAAGAACAGTTTTTTGAATATCTCCTAAGTCAATGCTCTCATTACCAACCTCTGCTCCTCTAGTAGCTTCATAGAAAGCCACCAGTGTTTTGCATCTCGAGTCATCTTAAATGTGGCATAACGAACCTTCTGCTCGTTCGTTCAGTCAAGTATAACCATGATCTCCTCTATCTTCTGTACCTATTTGTCTGCAGCCATTGGATCAGGTCCTCCTACGAAGGCCAGAGGGTTCATTCTCATGAACTCTTTGGTGTTGCAGCCCTAACTTGTAGGTGGATAGTTCTGCTATGTCAGATTCTTCCTCATTTTGGCTCTGACCTGCCAGGCTATACCCCACAACATTGTAGAGGTATCAATGTCCTTTTCATTGGAAGTCTCTGAATCATCCCTTCATTTAGCCTCTACATCCTCATCCCTAAGATCCATTCTAAAAATAAGATAGGAAAGAGATAAGAATCTCATAACATAACTCTAACAACACAATCATTAAATTTAAATCCAATATACATCCAAGTTCTCCATATAAGGTGTCACGACCTGCTCATTTTAAACTGTCACGACCTGCTCATTTTCACAAATTTTTTTTTTTATTAATAAAAATCAACATCACACATTTCACGTTCTAGCTCAGCAGGTCACAATCCACCTGGACCCATGGGTACCAGGGATACATTAGAACATACAGCAGAAGCCTACACAGCAGAAAGCATAAAATCATATACATTTCATCATAACATGCGTAACATATACCAGAGTACTACAAACACTATCTCTCAGTATATACATCCCAAAAACATAACTAGGAACATCCCCCACAAACCCAACTATCCTTACCAAAAACTTACCCTTCCAACAAGGGCAGATAACTGCTCTATATCAGTGGGGCTTTTCCCGCTCTCCTATCTAGGGCTCCTGAAAAGTTAATGAAATTTAGGGGTGAGACACCTCTCAGTAATGGAAATAAACTAATACTAGTGTGTGGCAACATGAGTATTTCGTGTTCAACATATATCATATATAACACATTTAGTAATGTTTAACAAATCTAGGAAAACATGTATATATCAAATCATGGCAGAACATACTGCATTTCCATAAGCATTTCATTTCATATAATAATAATAATAACATAAAAACCATCCTGGTAGGTTAGCTGGCTGTTGTCATGTATTACCCCCATATGAATGGGTTGTGTGGCCCGAAGGTGGGACTTGATAATGGTTGGCCGACCACTGCCAAGTCAATAGTCTAGTCTGTAGGTCTGATGGGTCTACCCAGACTGGTCCGTACATCAGGGGCGACAACAGTACATTTCTTGAAAATAACCAAATCGACCATCCAATCTCACACCACTCCGTACAGCGGCGTTAACACAGATATCATGATCACAAAGACCATGGACACATAGCAATGGTACCGTGCAAGTGCTAGCCTAAACCAAGCCAACCAGGTTCTGATATCATAAACATATACTGAGACCGTGATACATAGATATCTCATATCATTTGTTTTCACAATAATTCTATCATTTCACATATATATGTGTATCTTGAAAATCATCAGCCCGTATGCCGGTATTACATATTTTATCATAGCTCGGCCCATATGCCAGCTACATATTGCACAGCCCGTACGCTAGCAAACCATAATCACATAGCACGGCCCGTACACCAGCAAATCACATCCCATAGCACGGCCCGTACACCAAAAAATCACATCACATAACACAATCTGTACGTCGGCAAATCACAGTCACATAGCACGACCCGTACGCCGGTAAATCAGATAAAAAAAATCCCTGCCCGTACGCCAGTTTTCCATCATAAAAATTCGTATCATCCACATTCCCAGAAAATAGTATTTCACAACATTTTTACTCATGCCACACAATAGATTTCCCACATATTCAACATATGATCATTTGCACAGTATTTTGCAAATATAAGACATATATATAAACATACACATTTTCCATAAATCAAATGATAAGTATATATATAAGCATTTTCCAAAACAGTACTAACTTAGTTTATCCCCTTACCTGGTTCCTGAACAGCCCCTAAGAAAGTCTTCCCTGCACCTGCAGGGTTTCCGACTCAATGCCTTGAAAACGAAATTCACCAGAACTAAAGTTCAGTATTTTCGTACGTACAACATTTTTTATAACTATAACTAAGTCAAATAAGGCTTAAAAGCCTTACCTCAACTCAGGGATGATTTCCTACGTTCCTAATCAACCCCCCTCGAAACAAAAACTCCCAATATTAAACTTTAATATTTCCATGCATAGAACACTTTTCTCAACTATCAAAACTCCAAATATGGCTTAAAAAGCCTTACCTCAACTTAGGGATGATTTCCAACTTCGTTTCCCTGACGATCCGCTCTGGTAAACTTGTAGAGAACTTCACCTGGAGTGTCGTGGTAGCCTCAAATCTTCAGTCCAGCAATTAACGGGGCCAAAATCAAAGAGAGAGAGAGAGAGAAAACCAAAGAGGAGAGAGAGGAAGAGAGGTAGCTTCGTTTGGAAGTCTAAAAATCTGGATTTTCATATTTATAAAACAGTGAAATTCATCGATGAGCCCGACCTTCGTCGATGAATTCTCATTAATTTCGTCGACAAATTTTCTAAAGCCTTCATCGACGAATCCCCTGTATTCGTCTACGAAACCCTGCTGATCCCCTTTTCTAAATCCCTCCAAAGTTCAATGTCAGGAAATTAAAAAAATAGACGCATTCAAAGCAGAACCAAAATATACAAAGAATGCACACACACACACACACACTCAGAGGGGGACAGAGAGAGAGAACCAGAATCGAGGAAAGTCAAGAAGGCATGGACGATGCGACGAGAGAGTGGAGAATCGGTGCACAAGTTTGCCATTGGAGGAGATTGAGAAGACGTCAAATGCGCATGATAAGAGGGTGCGCCCCTGCGGCGTTGCGCAGATGTGAGGGCTTAGAATCTTTTAGGAGCTCGAACTGCCCCGAAGAAGAGACTGAGGACCGGTGAGGGAATCTTCTAGAGAAGATTAAGGATTTTGTTTTAATCATTTAAATTAAGGATTTTAATAATATAATTAAAAAAAAATAACAATTTTATTGAATTTTTTAATAAAATTAAGAATAAATTTTATTTTAATATGAAAAGAAATTAGAGATGGGCAAATCCTACTTGTATTCCCAGAGTTTAACCGTCTTTATCTTTAAAATAAAGCATTTTTTTGGAAAAGTTGAAATAATGAGTAGTTAAAAATAGATTTTAAAATTTAAAAATTTAAAATTCTAATTCTATTTTTAGGATATTGGAGGTAAGTTAAAGATAATGACAAATTGTGGATATATTTTAAAATTATAAATTAAAAAAATTACATAACCCTTTCTATGATTTGATAAATAAAAAATAGCAAGATATCTTGTCATTTAATTAACACTGCTTTGATGCACTTAATGTTCAATTTTTTTCACTCACCGTCCCAAGCCCAAGTAAAGGATGAGGGTTGTGTTACGTAATTGACAACTAGTGTAAAATTTGTCAAATCGTTGTGATATGAATCTTGACCAAATATTTGTTGGGGGTGTCCCCTACGAACAATGTGTTGTACTTGTACCACCCAAGTGTAGCGAAAAGTGGGGGAGGATGGACTAGGTCGTTACCTCAAAACGACGCATCGTGTTAGCGCCCGAGTAGGGTATCATATATGCGAGAGTTCCTGTATCATTTTGGACTTGGGCAGGTAAAAAAACTAGTTCAGGAAACTAGGATTAGATTAGCAACTTAGAATATAAGGACACTTACAAGTAAAAGCATAGAAATTGTGGAAACAATGATCAGAAGAAAAATTAATATAATTTGTCTTCAAGAAACGAAGTGGGTGGGGGAGAAAGTTAGAGAAAATGATAAATCAAAATTTAAACTTTGGTATAATGAAAAAAAAAAAAACATAAGAATGAAGTATGAATTATTATAAACAAAAATTTAAAAGATAACATTGTTGATGTAAATAATGTAACGGATAGAATTATAAAAATTAATATAGTATTAGACCAAAAAATAATAAATATCATTAGTGTTTATGCTCATCAATTAGGCTTAGTAGAAAATACGTCAACTACTTCCTTCTGTTTCCGGTTTCCATTTCCCTTTCTTTATTATTTAACTACCATTTCAAATTCAGGTCGTTACATAAGGACCAGCCTCATAGCTTAAAAATGAAATACTCTAAGGTTTTACTGTGGCTTTTCTAAGGCCGTTGACTACTTTAGAAAAATCATAGGAAATCATCGACGTATTTCTGCCTCTAAACTACAAAACAAAATCTTTTACTTCTCAACACCTAACCTATCCATCTAGTATCCTCATCCTAACTGATTCCTTTACTCTGGTATAAATCATCCTTAAGTCTACAAAACCCAAAACCTATTGCTTTGATACCAAATTGTAACACGCCGAACACAAAAATATGGTCCAGTGCGTTATACCTGAATAAACCATGCTTAGTGGTGCCCCAAACCTATCTAGTGGGACTCGTGTGCCACGTAATCCATTTCCTGTACTTGTTATTCCATTTACCACTACAAAAAAATATGTTTTTAGGGACAAAAGTATTAGTGACGGTTTTAAAATCGTCACTAATAGTGTTGTATTAGTCACGGTTCTTCAAAACCGCCACTAATAGTGCACGCATTAGTGACGGTTTTAGTAGCTGTCACTAATACAACACTATTAGTGACGGTTTTAAATTCGTCACTAAAAACTGCGTGGTAAACAATTTTCGCATGAAATTTTTTCTGAGAAAATATTAGCGATGATTTTATGGTATTAGTGACGAATTAAATTCGTCACTAAAAGTCTCTTATTAGTGACTATTAACCAGCTGTCACTACTAATATTTATGAATATATAAAAAAATTTAGTTAAGGGTATTAGGTCAGAGTATTAATGATGAATTACAAGATTCATCACTATTGGGGTTTATTAGTGATGGATTTGAAAGCGTCACTAATAATGCCTTTTTTTAAAGCAGATAAAAAAAATTTTCAGTTCAGAGTATTAGTGACGATGTTGTAAATTTGTCACTAATAAGGGACCAATAGTGACGAATTTTTAAATTCGTCACCAATATTTTCATTTTTTTTTTTTAAAAAATTAAGTTCAGAATATTAGTGATGAATTTATAAATTCGTCACCATTGGTTCTTAATTAGTGACGAATTTCTAAACTCGTCACTACTATGCCATTATTAGTGACGAATTGTGGACCGTCACTAATGCTATGTCATTTTTTTAAAAAAGGACGGAGAATAATAGTGACGGTTTTGAAGCTGTCACTAATGCCCAAAATCTCTTATCCCTATCCGCGAGATATTTTCCCTCCTATTCTCCTGGCTCCTCCTCTTCCTCGTGGCGTGATCGTCTCTCTCAATCTCTCGCAACTTTCTCTTGGCCTGGTGTGCTCGACTTCGCCGGACGTCGTAGGCTTCGTCAGAGCCCTAGCGGACTGACGGCCTGGTACGCCCTCTCCCAGTTTCCTGCTGCGACCCTCGTCGAACCCGATCCTTTCCCAGTCTAGCTCCCGCTGTTCCCAGCCAACTAACGACCTTAGCTTATCACCCGACACCTTAGGTTTGTTCCATTGTCTTTATTCTTTGTTTATTTTTATTTTTATTTTGGCTGGAACCTAACAATATATTAAATTTCTAGGGTTATTTCTTGTTTTTAAAATAGTCAATCCCTAACCATGTTTTTGGGAGCATGGAAAATTTTTAATTGGTTTGCTTAGATTTAGACAGAATTTAGTTGGAAATTTTGGGGCTGGGATGGTTGTCCTTTCGTTGATGTTCTATAGCTCGTGCTGGGTATACCAAAATTATTTTAAAAAGTTAAAATTGAACCCAAATGGAATAACTTTACATTTTGATTTAATTTTTTTTTATTTCAATTAATATAATCAACCTTCAATTTCAGTTTCAGTTTTAAAAATGCTATATGGAAAACAATAATTTAGGTTTTAAACCAAATAATTGAATTATGTTTCAATTATTTAATTTCCAGATAGTATACATTAATTTCTTATTCATTCTACAATTTAAATTTAAATTTTAATAATACATTATTGTTTGTAAATAAATAATCATGTGCAAATAGCTAAGAAAGTGGAATATTAAACATCCTCCTTTTAGTTGGTGATGAAAGCATGCATCGAAGAGTCTCGACTATTCTCAGTTGTGTGATCCATTGGTGTATGAATTATGAATTAAGTGTATCTCAGTTTGAAACTTTCTAAAAGTTGATTTATTAGCGAATTATTTGGCTAGTCACAAACAGATTTTTAAAAGGTTGGTTTATTAATAAAATTTGCCCTCCCATAGCTCATGCATTTCATAAGCGACCAACTTTTCATAAGTGCATGTAAAGTTGGACTTTTTATAAGTTAGCTTATTAATAAGGATTTATTCTTAATCATTATCGACGCATGCATGCAATGAATGTATTTATCATTAAACAGTTTATTAACAACTTTTTCATGCATGCAAATTAAACTTTTCACGTGCATGCATCCACGAGATGACTTTTTGAAGTTTGTTATAGCTATGCATATCCGGGCACACCTTTAGATTTTATGCATTTAGTTTCTTGTGTAATGTTTTTTTCTCTATTGTTATGAATGGAGAACCTAAATCATTGTTAAGAGCATTGGGGGGTGTTAGACAAGGGGATCCTTTATCTCCTTCTCTGTTTGTTTTGGTTAATGTTTAGAATGTTGGAGAGGGTGGTTTTTAAAGGTTTAGTTAAAGGGCTGGAAGTGGGTAGGGAAGGGGTTTGTTTGTCCATCTCTAGTTTGCTAATGATACTATGTTTTTTAATTTGTGATCATATATATTCTTTGTTGAACATTTTGAGACCCAAATATTTGAGAGGGTTTTTGGGCTTAAAATATTAATTTGGCGAAGAGTGGTATAGCAGTCATCAATTTGGGGAAGAGTGGTATAGACCTACTAGACATCTAGTAGGTCGAGGGAGTTGGCTTCGTTAGTGTGTCATTAGAATGAAGTAGAATAATGTGCTTCAGAGATTAAACGGAGGATTTTGAGTGAAGGTGTTGGAAATGGTGTAATCCCAAGAGGCGAGTGAATTGGATTTTAAAACATTTTTTCCAATTTAAACAATTACACCAATTCACCACAGTTCATATCCCATTCAATATTGAAAACGTGTGCGTACAACGATTAAGTTATCAGTGTGTGCATACATACACATGAGTTGCATATCTCATTTAAATTAGTTATGTGTGCATGCAAGATGGTTATAACTAAACATGAACAAGCATACACATACTGAAATTAAAGTGTGGAAAGTAAATGAGATAGGGAGAGAGTGGCACATAATATTTATTATTGAGGTTCAGCCAAACTAGCCTACATCCCCGCCTTGGGCATACCCACCAAGGATTACACTATCCCTGCACACTTAAACAGGAAGAGCAAAAGCCATTTACATCCTCTCCTTAAGGGATGAGGAAAACCCCAGTTCAAGTTTTAGGTTGAACCGAATCGGTCTCACTTACGGGGTTGAGACTCTCCAGTTCAATTCCATGCTGAACCCAACCGATACATTAAAATAATTTTTGTACAAAATAATGCTTCTGAAAATACAAGCAGAGATGTACACATTAAGCTCAAATACGTACACTCCAATATGATATGCAATGATGCTTAGTAGAGTAAGGGTGCTTATCTAGATGATATTTGCAAAAATAAAATGTATATGAAAAGTGAGTATTATTATTCTCCTATAAATATTTTTGTAATAAAGAATATTTGGAGAATTTAGGAATTTAAGGTGAAGAAAATATTTGTGCAATAAATAATTTTCTCCCAAAAATGTTTATCAAAGAAATAATCTTTGAGAAAACTTAAGCAATACTCTCAAAAATATTTTTCAAAGATTAAGTGCCTAGTGAGAGTATGTGCAAATAAAATGTCCTAAATAAAATATTCTCCTCAAAAATGATTTTGAAATGAATGCATGAAAGAGAGTTAAAGAGATTTGTATAAAAACATTTTCCCTAAAGGAATGATTTAAACAATAAAAATTGGTTTCGGGGGAACTTTGATTAACAAAGGTTTAGAGAGAATTTGGAATTAATCAAAGTTACTAATCTAGAGTAATAAAGGGGTATTTATAGATTTTTTAAAAATTATGACCGTTGGGGACACGCTGAGTATTTTCAAAATTGTTTAATTAAAAGTTAGTTACATTTAAGCCCTTAAAAAATTTGGAATCCGAGAGGTTCGGTCGACCATCTCACTAAGTTCGATCCACTGGGGCATTTTTGAACTACAGTTTCGGTTGACCGTCCAAAGGTGATTCTGAACCCTCCAAGGTTTAGTCAACTGGTTTGGGTTCGGTTGACCGAACTTGTGTGTTCGGTCGAGTAGGAAAATTTTCTACTAAAAGTTCGGTGGACCAAGGTGTTGGGATCACCCCACGTGTTAGTTCGGTCGACCAAGGCATTGCAGTATATTTTGTGGTTGGTCGACCGAAGGGTCAAACTATTGACTCTGGGGAGGTTCGGTCGACCGAAGTGCTTTAAGTGTTAGGGTTCGGTCAACCAGACATGACAACGTTGAGCATTTCAGTCCTATTGTTTTTATGAAGTGCCCATATTCATATGAGAATTATTTCTAGGAAAATAGGGAACCTTTTCATGAAGAATTATGGGTCCTACACTCAGTCTAAGGCCTTTGAGTTTTTTAATTTGTCCCAAAAATCCGGCGTCGATCGACCTTCGGTCAATAGAAGATGAACCCTAAGGTCAGTCCACAGTCTTGTGGCTCCTTATGGTCAATCTATGGTCCTGTATGAGCAAATAACCATATCATACAGATACATGCATTATTATATACCAAATAATAAAAATAAATGCAATTACAAAAAAAATATTATGTCTTCTTCTTCTCGTTTGCTCTTTAACATAATGTAATATGCCCGATTTGAGCTTTAAGCCCTGTCTTGGCTTCCATGTTCTCTTGATTTTATGTGTGACCTGAATTATACCTTTTCAGAACTTAAACACACACACACATAAGAAACACTTGTGTTTGTCAGCATGAAAATAGGGATTGGACTCAAAAAGCCAACAATCTCTCCCTTTTTATGATGACAAACACAAAAGAGCAAAATGGGTACAACCGAAAAAGGCTCTCCCCAACAATATGCATAGAGAATATAAATAGTAAAGCTCAAGCATATTCACGAAAGAAGACATTACAAAAGATTATGCATTCAGTTTTAATGTTAAAGCATATGCTCAGATATTTGCCCCTATGGTCATAAACATTTTGCTTATTAAAATTCTCCCCCTTTTGGTATCAGCAAAAAGGGCAAAGCTGAGTAGAAAACAATTTTATCATTTAAAAAATAGAATTAGCAAAGAGAACACCCTTTTTTTTTAAAAAAAACTCTCCCCTATTTGATATAACATATTGGGTAAAAAATTTATAACTATTAAAAATATGGCAATGAAGCGCATACAACAGTTTAACTGGTTATTTAAGTTTGAAATGACATGTTAATATGATCAAACCAGAAATATCCACAAACCATTTCAATTTAAGTACAACGTAATATTCCATAAAAGATTGGAATTTAGGAACATGCACTTATAAAATGTAGGAATGGATCCACCATTGGGCCTTGATCGTCGTAGCGTAGTTGTGTATGTAGCAATGTAATCGCTGTGAGACGAGGTGACCTGGTGTAGTTGCGAATAGTGTGATGACACTGACCGTTGTATGTATGTATGTACGTATGTATTTGAGTATCATATGGATGAACTGGAATGGTTTTTGTGAAAATACTAGAACTGTATGGAAATTATTTTCAAACTGTATCGTATTGTTATGAAGTATGAAAATGACACTGGTATGCCACACACTGATATAACCTGTTTTCTCCCTTACTAAGAGGTGTCTCACCCTGAATATATACAAATGTTTTTTTCAGGTCCTTCGGGTAGCCGAAACTAGCATCCTAGCATCCGGAAGCGGGGGGTGTGTTTAGCTACCACTAGTACTTGATAGGTACGAGTTTTGTAATCGGATTGTCGTGATGGTTTTGTAGACGCCCGTAGTACATATGGCAATTGTAGGAATGTATAACCTTGTATGGTATAGACTCTGGTATGGTACAGTTTATGTAAAGAAAGACCGTATTTTGCTGCATATTTTGATGAGTATGGAGGATTGTATGTATGTATGTAGGGCTTCTGTTCACCCCACGGGGTTGGACTCTCTTCGTATGAGGTATCATGTATGTTTTAATTGATATAGAGATAGGTTAGGTACTTAAATTCACCCCTGGGTCCCATTTATGGGTTCGGGGCGTGACAACTTGGTATCAGAGCTAACCAGGTTGTTAGGTCTTGTAGACTTGGTTAGGAATATTTATGTGTACATGCCAGAGTATAGGATATGGATATGAGTAGAGTTGGTTAAGGGTTGTTCAGTTGCTAGACCAGGAATTGTCGATGGTATTCCGTGTTTTTCCTGGAATGACGATTCCAGTAAAACCAGGGCAGATCATTGATGACTTTCGTGTCGGTGTGATAGGACAAACCTGGACCTAGCAGGAAGTAGTTAACATGATTAGTGTAGATCATTGTGTTAACTGTATGTGTTGTAGGTATTCTAACCGATTCCTATTTTGTTTTCAGTATAGAGCCCAAGGATAATAACTTGAAGAGTGGCTCCGAGGAGACGGCGAGCGATGATTCTCCTTCTGTGTCTCGTGGTTTGGTGAGGCAGGTGATTCGAGAAATTGGGCGGAGTGTTAGGAGACTCGAGAGTTCTCCTACTGATGCGGGGTGTACCATTGAGAGGTTCACACGCATGCACCCTCCGACATTTACGGGAGGACCTAGTCCGATTGTGATGGAAGACTGGATTGAGAAGACCGAGAGGATTTTGGGAGTCCTCCACTGCACTGAGAAGCAGAAGGTCTTGTACGCTACCTTCCAGCTGACTGGGGAGGAAGGGTGATGGTGGACGACGGTGAGTCTGCTTGAGAGGCGGAGAGCTGGTCCATCTAATATGACTTGGGGCCGCTTCAAGAAGGTATTCTTCGAAAGATACTTTTCAGTCTCCACTCGGGATGCGAAGGCTGATAAGTTTTCAGGCCTGACGTAGGGGACTATGACGGTGCAGAGGTATGCTTCCAGATATATCGAGTTATCTCGATTTGCACCATACTTAGTTCCGAATGAGCACGAGAAGGCGCGGAGGTTTGAGAAGGGTCTGAGGAAGGACATCCGCCATCTGGTGGGGATGCAGCAGATCCGTGAGTTCTCCGTTCTGGTAGATAAAGCCACCATAGTTGAGACTGATCTTCGGGGAGATGAAGTAGTGCAGGTTCAGGGGAAGAGGCCAGTATCTTCTGGTCCTCAGAGTGGTCCTTGATAGGGACAGTGGAAGAAAAAGAAGAATTACAACTCTGGTTATCGGCAGAACACCGAGCGGCTGAATGCTCAAGGGGATTTATCCTCTGCACCATGCGCCAAATGCCATAAATGGCATGATGGCGAATGTCGGCCATTCTGGGATCTCTGCTACAACAGTGGCGAGTCAAGCCACATGGCAAAGAGTTGTAAGGAACAGAGGAGGATTATGCCTGCACAGAGTTAGAACCGTGGGAGTAATCAGATGCCTCGAAGGAATTACTAGGCAACCACAGCTCCGGAAACAGCTCCGGCGAGGGTATATTCACTTACTCTTGCAGATGCGGAACACGCTGGGAATGTGGTGATGGGTACCATGTTGTTGCTTTCGAATAAAGCTGTTGTGTTATTTTATTCGGGGGCAACCCAATATTTCATATCTGCTAGATTTGTGAAATTGTGTGGAGTTGAAACCCAAATTTTAGAGGAATGTTTGGCTGTGACTACGCCAACGGGGAGTATAACGATTTGTAGCAAAATGTTAGGAAACTGCCCAGTTGTTATTCAAGAGAGACTGTTACCGACGAATCTTGTAGTATACGATATGTTAGGTTTTGATGTCATACTTGGAATGGATTGGTTATTCTCTAGTTATGCGGTGATTGATTGTCAGAAGAAGGTAGTAGTGTTCAGACCTCTTGGGAGGCAGGAGTATGAGTTCGTGGGTGCGTCCGGTGCCACAGATCTTATCAGCACTACAGGCGAGGAGGTTACTTTTGGATGGATGTCAGAGGTACTTAGCTTGTGTGCAGGAACCGCTGCGAAATGAGTTGAGACTCAAGGACATTCGGGTAGTCAGCAAATTTTTGGATGTGTTTCCAGATGATTTACCCGTTTTACCTCTGGATCGTGAGGTGGAGTTTGCGGTAGAGTTGCTGCCTGGTAAGGCGCCGATCTCTAAAGCTCTGTACCAAATGGCTTCAGCAGAATTTCAGGAGTTGAAGGAGCAGATGAAGGAATTACTGGACAGAGGATTCATTCGACCTAGTGTTTCGCCATGGGGAGCTCCAGTGTTATTTGTGAAGAAGAAGGACGGGTCGATGCGGATGTGCCTTGATTACCATGAGATCAATAAAGTGACGGTGAAGAACCGTTTCCCTTTGCCTCGTATAGATGATCTTTTTGACTAGTTACAAGGGACGCAGGTCTTTTCAAAGATCGACTTGCGGTTAGGATATCATTAGGTGAGGGTTAGAGCAGAGGGTGTAGCAAAGATTACTTCTCGAACCAGATATGGCCACTATAAATTTTTGGTTATGCCATTTGGGTTAACCAATGCTTCGACGATGTTCATGGATCTGATGAACAGAGTTTTCCATAAGTACCTAGATTGATTTGTAGTGGTATTCATCGATGACATCCTGGTATACTCGAGGAGTACGGAAGAGCATGTGGAACATTTGAGGTTAGTATTACAGATTCTACGGAAGAAGAAGCTATATGCTAAGCTGAAGAAGTGTGAATTCTGGTTGAATCAGGTCGCGTTCTTAGGCCTTGTGGTGTCTGAGGGCGGCATTTTCGTTAATCCCAGTAAGATTGAAGTTGTGGTCGACTGGACTAGACCGAAGAGTATGCAGGAGATTCGGAGTTTTCTAGGATTGGCGGGTTACTATCGTCGGTTTGTGGAGGGTTTCTCCAAATTGTCTGAACCTCTAACACGGTTGAGTAAGAAGGGGGTGAGGTATGACTGGACTAGTGATTGCGAATAGTGCTTTCTCGAGTTGAAGCACCGACTGGTTACTGCTCCAGTATTGACCATTCCTTCAGGGGATGAGACTTTTGCAATTTATAGTAACGCGTCCTTGAAGGGTTTGGGATGTGTGCTTATGCAACAGGGTAAGGTGGTAGCGTATGCTTCTCGACAATTGAAAGTGTATGAGAAGAATTAGCTTATGTATGATTTAGAGTTAGATGCCGTGGTATATGCATTGAAGATCTGGCGGCACTATCTGTATAGGGTGCAGTGTGAGATCTTTACGGACCATAAGAGCCTTAGGTACTTTTTCACGCAGAAGGAGCTGAATATGAGATAAAGACGGTGGCTAGAGTTGATCAAGGACTACGATTGCACGATTAGTTACCATCTGGGGAAGGCTAACGTGGTAGCTGATGCGTTGAGTCGGAAGTCAGAACATGCAGTAGTATCTACAGTTGTGGCTCAACATCATATCAGATGGGATCTGGAAAGCCTTGGCGTAGAGTTGGTGTCTGGTGATCATCAGGCTTTCATTGCTAGCTTGGTAATCCAACCGACTTTGTTTGAGCGTATTAAAGCCATGCAGGCTAATGATGCAGAGTTAGTAGAGATTTTGGAGAAAGTGCAGCAGGGTTCGGCTGCAGATTTTAACATCTCGGATAAAGGTGTGTGGAGATTTGGACCAGGCTGTGTGTTCCAAATGATGAGGAGTTCAGAAGGACGATTCTGGAAGAAGCACATTGTTCTCTGTATATGGCACATCCAGGTAGTACAAAGATGTATCGGGATTTGCACGAGTCTTTTTGGTGGAGCAATATGAAGAGGGATATTGCCCGATTTATGGAGCAGTGTCTGACGTGTCAGCAGGTGAAAGCTAAACATCAAAGGCCGGTAGGGCCGTTGCAGCCTCTGCCCATTCCGGTATGGAAATGGGAGCATATTTCCATGGACTTCGTCACCGGATTACCGACAGCGCTTCACGGGCAGAATGCTATTTAAGTAATTGTGGAAAGGTTGAAAAAATCTGCTCACTTTGTACCTATGAAGGTCAGCTACCCTTTGAGTAGACTGGCAGACCTATATGTGCATGAGATAGTGAGAATGCACGGAGTTCTGGTGTCCATTGTTTCAGATCGGGATCCAAGGTTTACTTCTCGATTTTGGAAGAGCTTGTAGGAAGCATTGGGGACGATGCTTACTTTCAGTACAACGTTCCACCCCCAGACTGATGGACAGTCAGAGAGGACAATACAGATCTTGGAAGATATGTTATGGGCTTGTGTATTGGACTTCGGTGGTAGTTGGATTCAGTTTCTACCACTAGTGGAGTTTGCCTATAACAACAGCTTCCAGGCTAGTATAGGGATGGCACCGTTCGAGGCTTTGTATGGTCGAAGGTGTCGAACTCCTTTGTATTGGGATGAGGTCGGTGAACGTCAGGTTTTAGGACCTGAACTTGTACAGCAGGCGTCTGAGAAGGTAGGTTTGATCCGGGAGAGGATTAGATCAGCTCAGAGTCGGCAGAAGAGTTACGCAGATGTTCGCCACCGTGAGTTAGAGTTCGAAGTGGGATGTAAGGTATTTATGTGTATTGCTCCAATGAAAGGAGTAATGAGATTTGGTAGGAAGGGCAAGTTGAGCCTGAGGTATATCGGACCATTTAAGATACTTGAGCGAGTGGGTCCGGTAGCCTATAGAGTTGCATTACCTCCAGCACTTTTGAGGGTCCACGATGTGTTTCACGTATCTATGTTGAGAAGGTACGTGTTGGATCCTTCACATGTGATTAGCTACGATGAGTTGGAAATCGGGGATACTTTAGCGTATGATGAAATACCTGTTCAGATTCTAAACCGTAAAGTTCAAAAACTTCGTACCAAAGAAATACCATTGGCGAAAGTATTGTGGCGAAACCACGAGGTAGAAGAGGCTTCTTGGAAACTAGAAACGGAAATACGCCGGAAGTATCCGCGGTTGTTTTGAGTAGTAATTGGATAACGGGGTTGTAGAAGTATGTATGTATGTATGTAATCCTTTGTTATCGTATTGTATTTAGTGGTTAGTCTTTGGGTGGGTCTTGTTGTATTGTGAACTCTCGAGACTTTGTATGTATGTAACCACGGTATTTTCCTCCGACATAGGTGAGGGAATGTATGTATGTATCGTAATGGGGCTGCGTATAAATGGCCGCCGTATTCGTAGAGTATGTATGAATTGTAACAGCTTGGTATCATGGCCGCCGTATTCTCTAGAGTGTGTATGTATGTATTGTAACGGGGCTACGTATAAATGGCCGCCGTGTTCTCTAAAGAATGTATGTGTGGATGGTGACCACTTGGTATCAGTATGTATGTATTGTGACAGCTTGGTATCCTCTAGAGTACGTATGTGTCTATCATGACAGTTTGGTTTCGCTTTAGAGTGAGTATGTATGTAGTGGTATGAATGTGTTGTAATGAGAGGTTGCAAATTTCGAGGACGAAATTTTTGTAAGGAGGGGATATTGTAAGAACCCGGAAAATATAAAATGGATTTCTGCAGGTTTTGTCGATGAAGCCAGATTTCGTCGACGAGGCAGTAGACTTTTCGTCGATGAAATTCAGAGGTTCATCGACAAAGAGAAGCCGAGAGGTCTGGAAAATTTTAAATATCAGACTTCGTCGACGAGGTTGTCGACATGCTCGACGAAATCCTTGATTTTTCGTCGACAAAGCCACTTTTCGTCGACGAAGCTCCTCGGGTCAAAGGTCTATAAAGGGAATATTTTGAGTTTGCTTCATAGTTAAGTTTTGGAAAAGCTCTCTCTCTATCTCTAGAACTCTCCCTCCACTCTCTCTCTTCGATTCCTTCACCGTTTGTCGCCGGATTCACAAATCCAAAGTTATAGCGAGGATCAGTGCAAGATTCTCTATGTTTTTGGTGGATTGGAATCTCGGTTTGAGCATTTTCAAGTTTCGAGTCAAAATCAAGGTAAGGTTTGGTTTTCATTTCTGATTCGGTATATGTGTAGTAGTACAGATTATAAGCATGGTTAGTATTGTGGTTTGTAGATTTCGGAGTCTTGGTTCGTAGTTTTGAGGACCGTAGAGTTCGTGGTTTGGTTTCGAGTTGAGGTAAGGCAATTCTGTTTATATCAATTAATTTTTGAAATCGGGATCGGTAAGCTTGTAGGCTACGATCTTATGTATGATATGACTGCTTATTTAGGAAAATCTATCGGGTAAAACACGGGATTTTCGGGTTACAGTTTTCGAGAAAATCAGGGATTTCGGGTATCATCTCTTGTTTGTTTGGAAAATTGTTTGTTTGCTTTAAAAGTGTATTATTGAGATGATCGTAATCCATATTTGCATAAACTGTTTACTTGAAATTGTAAATGATAGGATTTTCCGTCAACCAAATAAGTGTGGTCTGTGTGTATGTATGTAAATGTTTCAGGTATTTGTAAAACAGCTATGTGGCGGTGTATTACTGTACGCTGAAATGTATAGGGACGTAAGTTCCCAAAATGATTCTAGGATTTGTGAAATCGGCTAGTGGCAGCTAATTACCGTACGCCGAGAGTGGCTGGCTCTATATCTAGGGTGTGAAATATCACCAGTATGGTTCGGCTAGTCACCGAAGTTGTGATCTACACCATATGTTGCAATGGATTCACAGTGGGCCTAGGTCGATGCAGCGTAGTTGTCACATGGTAATGTAATCGGGGTTAGACCAAGTGACCTTTTGTAGTTGCGTATGTAGCAATGGATTCACTATTAGGCCTGAGTCGGAGATCTTCGTAGTTACATGTGTTGGAACATAACCGCTGTGAGACTAGGTGACCTTGTGTAGTTGCGTATGTAGCAATGGATTCACCATTGGGCCTTGATTGTCACAGCGTAGTTGCATTTGTAGCAATGTAATCACTGTGAGATGAGGTGACTTGGTGTAGTTGCGAATAGTGTGACGACACTGACCGTATGTATGTATATACGTATGTATTTCAGTATCGTATGGATGAACTAGAATGGTTTTTGTGAAAATACTAGAACTGTATGGAAATTATTTTGAAACTGTACGTATTGTTTCAAACTGTATCGTATGTATGTGTTATGAAGTATGAAAATGACATTGGTATGCCACACACTGATATAGCATGTTTTCTCCTTTACTGAGAGGTGTCTCACCCCGAATATATACAAATGTTTTTTTTCAGGTCCTTCAGGTAGCCGAAACTAGCATCCTAGCATCCGGAAGCGGGGGGTGTGTTTAGCTACCACTAGTACCTGATAGGTACGAGTTTTGTAATCGGGTTGTCATGATGGTTTTGTAGACACCCGTAGTACGTATGGTAATTGTAGGAATGTATAACCTTGTATGGTATAGACTCTGGTATGGTACAATTTATGTAAAGAAAGACCATATTTCGCTGCGTATTTTGATGAGTATAGAGGATTGTATGTATGTATGTAGGGCTTCCGTTCACCCCACGGGGTTGGACCCTCTTCGTATGAGGTATCATGTATGTTTTAATTGATACAGAGACAGGTTAGGTACTTAAATTCACCCCTGGGTCCCATTTTCGGGTTCGGGGCGTGACAACTTGCATCTTGATTCTCATACTCTTTGAGTTCTATGATGCTTTCCAAAATGTATAAGCTTTACTTTATGGCATCCATGACTCATTATCTTTCCGTACATGCTCAGTGTAAGTCCTGTTCACAAACTCAATGCACAGATCAAATATCAAGTGATTTGTCATTATCAAAACAGGATTGGACTCGTAGAGTCAACAGGCGTTAAGTTCTTATTCGTTTTTCCTAAAAGTGGGGCTTAAGCTCCCCCTGTGTATTTGCATGCATACATACTTGCATTAAGTTCAAGGATGATAGTCGTTTAAGAACAATCCTCATATTTCATCCTTTCTGAGAATTTCAGTATGCAGCAAATAATAAGCATTTAGCACACAACATGATATATTACATTTTAATTTAAAATATGATAGCCAATCAAGGCTATACTTATAGGTAATGCAATAGGGGCTTAATATAAGAAGAACACAACTCAAAGCACACAATCAGTGTGTGTGATGAACACTCCCCCCAAGTCAAGAAATTGCTCACACTTACATGGACTTAAATGTTATAACATGATGATTGACCATCTGGGTCCTTTATGAAGTCCACATCCTAAGATTAGGACTGAATGGTGTCCATGAACTTAGTTTCTCCTAGGTCCATAAAATGTGTACATATTTTCAACTCTATGCAAACAGATAGGCTCTAACATGTACTAATCTATTCAATTACTATGCATCCTAGGAAATAAACATGAAGATTGTGCATGTTTTTCAATTTAGCATATTTCATTTAAAATTTAACATGCACTAGCAGATGACTCGGCATGCACCTATTACTATGGATGAAAATTAATATTCTTTTATGATTCACTCATCCTTTCAAAAATATTTTAGCATGCATCAAATTATTATCATAATATATGGTTTTATTTCTAGGAAAAATTCTACCGAAATTTTGGAAACATTTCGTCTATAAATTGAACATTTTCCTATTTTTCCATGTACCTAAAACCTGATAGATTCAAGCAATCAATTTATAATTCAGCTTAAGTATGCAAGAACCTATATCCACTACCAGCATGCACTTCACATCACTGCATCTGCCATGCATGAGGCATTCAATATAGACATGTATTGAGTAGTTCAATCAATATATCGAATAAAATATAAACTATCCATATGAAGATATAATCATTAGGTAAGTGATGGATAGTGGCATTCAGCTCAAAGCCGATCAAATTAAAAAAAATATATATCCATCCATTAGAAAATACATTCATTTGACACAAATGGATATTTGCATTCAGCTTATACAAAGCATCCAATATATATATGAAATGATAAGCAGAGTACAACAAAATGCATATTGGATGAATTTTTTTTTAAAAAATGCTGCTCCCCTTCAATTATGCAGCTTAAGCATTGAATTCTTAGCAAAAAGTATCAGATTTTCAATAGACAAACTTTGGCATTTTACTGCTAAGGTGAGGAAAATATGATATACAATATAAGTTTAATTTCCTAAAGCCCAACACAATATGATGGACAAAACGATATGCTATATTTAAAATATTTATACTAAAGCTTATATATAGCATCATTTCACAAATTAAAAACCATTGTCCATTTGAAGGGGATTTATTTAAACATGCTTATGAGATTTAATTTAAGAACTGATAATTTGATATAAGCATGCACTATCCAATATTATCATATATTAACCAATCATAGTTATATGTATATATTAAGCAAATAGATTGGATATAATCAATTTAGATTCTCATATTGGCTTGATTTTCTTAGGGTTCTCAGTATGACAATGGTGTATATTAAGGTTTAGAATTTTAAGCATTATACACTATTTAGGCATTTAAAGTATTGTAACCCTATGTACAACAATTTCTAAGATCTTATGAGTATAGGAAATTTCCTTGAAATATTTCTCATGAAATGACATGTTAGCATTATCGAATATATCATGATTCATAAAAATTTAACACAACACAAATCATACAAATCATGACATAGAATTTTCAGTAAAGTTGAAGGAGAAAGATACCTTTACAATTTACTCCTCCATAATAATTTATGCTCAAAGTGGTATCTTTTTCTCTCTCAAATTTTCATACCGCTTATTTTTCCCAAAATTTTCTTAGCACATAGAAAGATATAAACTTGCAAGAGCATTAGTGACTAAGGCACAGTAAAAGTACGCATGACACTCAAATGATATGCATTAAAACACATGTTATGCACATTCAATTCATGTTCATATTTGGGAAACTTTGTATTTTGAAAACATTTTCAATGGGATATGAAAAACTTCGATTAACTCTTTCCAAATACTCCAATCATTTGATTTTACAAAAATCACTTTCGATAATCAAACAGTAAAATCTAGGCAATGAAGACAGTGGAGGATTTGCAAAGGGTTGATCCTCAAAACAGGGATACCCCGAATGTAGGCATACATACATGTGTACTGCATATCTCATTTAAATTAGTTCCGTGTGCATGCAAGAGGGTTGTAACAAAACATGAACAAGCATACACATATCAAAATTAAAGTGCATAAAGTACATGACATAGGGAGAGAGTGACACACGATATTTGTTATCGAGGTTCGGCCAAACTAGCCTACGTCCCCACCTTGGGCATACCCCCCAAAGATTACACTATCCCCACTCACTTAAACTGGCGGAGTGGAAGCCATTTAAATCCTCTCCTTATGGGGCAAAGAAAACCCCAGTTCAATTTCTGAGCTGAGACTCCCCAGTTCAATTTTGGGCAGAACTGAACCAGTCACACTTACGGGACTGAGACTCCCTAGTTGAATTCCGGGCTAAACCCAACAAATACATTAAAATCATTTTTGTACAAAATAATGCTTCTAAAAATACAAGCAGAGATGTACACATTAAACTCAAATACATACACGCTAATATGATATGCAATAATGCTCAGTAGAGTAAGGGTGCTTATCTAAATGATACTTGCACAAATAAAATGTATACTAAAGTGAGTATTATTATTCTCCTATAAATATTTTTACAAATAAAGAATATTTGGAGAATCTAGGAATTTAAACTCTAGAAGATATTTGTGCAATAAATAATTTTCTCCCAAAAATATTTATCAAACAAATAATTTGAGAGAAAACCTAAGCAATACTCTCAAAAAATATTTTTCAAAGATTAAGTGCCTAGTGAGAGTATGTGCAAATAAAATACCCTAAATAAAATACTCCCCTAAAAAATGATTTTGAAATGAATGCATGAATGAGAGTTGGAGATATTTGTATAAAAGATTTTGCCCCAAAAGAATGATTTAAGCAATAAAAATTTGTTTTAGGTGAACTTTGATTAACAAAGCTTTAAAGAGAATTTGGAGTTAATCAAAATTACTAATCTGGAGTAATGAAGGGGTATTTATAGATTTTATAAAAATTATGACCGTTAGGGACATGCTGGGTATTTTCCAAATTATTTAATTAAAAGTTAATTACATTTAAGCCCTTAAAAAATTCGAAACCTAAGAGGTTGAGTCGACCAAATTTGAGGTTCAGTTGACCATCTCACTATGTTCAGTCAACCATGGCATTTTTGAACTATAGGTTCGTTTGACTGTCCAAAGGCGATTGTAAACCCTTCGAGGTTTAGTCGACCATTTTAGGTTCGATTGACTGAACTTGGGTGTTCGGTTGACTAGGAAAATTTTCTACTAAATGTTCGATTGACCATGGCATTGGGATCATCCCAAATGTCAGTTCGGTCAACCAGGGCGTTCTAGTATATTTTGTGGTTAGTCGACCGAAGGGTCAAACTATTGACCCTGGGGAGGTTCGGTCGACCGAAGTGCTTTAAGTGTTGGGGTTCGGTCGACCGAACATGCCAATATTGAGCTTTTCGGTGCTATTCTTCTTATGATGTGCCCTTATTTATATGATAATTATTTCTAACACAATAGGAAACTTTTTCATGAAGAATTATGAGTCCTACGCTCAGTTTAAGGCCTTTGAGCTTTTAAATTTGTCCCAAAAATCTAACATCAATCGACCTTTGATTGACCAAAGATGAACCCTAAGGTCAGTCTACAGTCCTGTGGTTCCTTATGGTCAATCTATGGTTCTATCTGAGCAAATAACCATATCAGGCAGATGCATGCATTATTACAAACCAAATAATAAAAACAAATCCAATTACAAAAGAAATATTATATCTTCTAATTCTCCCTTGCTCTTTGACATTATGGAATACTCTAGATTTGAGCTTTAAGTCCTGTCTTGGCTTCCATGTTCTCTTGATCTTATGTTTGGCCTGAATTTTACATGTTCAACACTTAAATACACACATAAGAAACACTTCTATTTTTGTCAGCATCAAAACAAAGATCGGACTCAAAAAGTCAACAGAAGGAGCACTTGGGATCGAAGGAGAATAGGTGTATAAGATGTGAGAAACATAGTCAGGAACCTGAAGGATTTAAAAGTTAGGGTTTTGTGCACGTTCTGTATTTAAACCACCATAAGTCAGTCAAATGATATCGAAGGGTTAGTCGCCTTAAAAATTAGCGTATTTGAATTTTCCTAAATAGTAGCGAGTCAGTCGACTAAGGCCTAGAGAGTCAGTCACCTGACCTCCCTTGTCCTTGAATATTCACTTGGCTACTCATCCGATTTCCTCTTTAAACAACTTCTCTACTATGCAATAAGCCTAGTTCACGTCTTATAGAGATAAACCTATCCTCTAGAAGAGGTTTTGTAAATATATCAACTAATTGATCACTTGTATTCACGAATTCTAGTGAGATGCCTTCTTTTTGCACATGATCTTTTAAGAAATGATGCCTTATGTCTATTGCTTTGTTTTTGAGTGAGATATGGGATTTTTGGAGATATTAATGGCACTGGTATTATCAAATTTTATAGGTACAATTGAATACTCCAAATTAAAATCCTTTAATTGTTGCTTCACGTAGAGAGTTTGTGCACAACAGCTACATGCTACCACATACTCAGCTTCCACAGTAGATAGTGTTACAGAATTTTATTTCTTAGAGAACCAAGATACAAGAGATCTTCCTACACAGTGCCAAGTACCACTTGTGCTTTTCCGATCAATTTTACATCAAGCATAGTTCGCAACTGAATAGTTGATCATTCCAAAGCCTGTGTTTATAGGATACCATAGACCTAAGTCAATGGTACTTGTCAGATATCTTAGGATTCATTTGATGGCTATCTGGTGTGATTCCTTAGGGGCTGCTTGAAATCGGGCACGCATACATACACTAAACATAATGTTTGGTCTACTGGCTGTCAAATAAAGTAAACTTCCTATCATACCTTGGTAGTATTTCATATATACCAACTTTCCTTATTTATCTTTATCAAGATTTATCGATGTACTCATAAGAGTCCCTAAAGGTTTTCCTCCTTCTATATCGAATTTCTTAATCATGTCTCTAATGTATTTTGACTATCTAGACACCCCAATTTTAACCAGTCAACCCTAAAAAGACCCCGTGTAATAAAATTGACTTTAAACCTCTGAAGTTGGAGAACCTTTTTTTTGGGAAAAAACTTGATCAAGTCCTGAATGTCAAAATGGCCCCCTTCTCATTTCAAAATCCTAGTGTCGGTCATTTTAGTTTTAAACTTAGTTTTTAACTTTAGTATTCCTTTCTTTAGTTTCAAAATTAATCTCCTTTATTATACCAAGTTTCGTAAAGTAAGTCTGGGGTTCCATTTGATTTTATGTTTAAATTGAATTTCTCTAACATTAGTCAAATGTCCATTGAGTTCAACATCAATTGTGGATAAAATGCAATACTTTCAAAAAATTGTGTCCTTAACATGAGTTTTTTCTAAATTTGTAGTTGAACTCCTCGAATGTCAAAAATTGAGTTTCTTTATTTCTTTTTGTTCGGGTTTTTCAATTTGAAATTGAGTCAATTTCGAATTTTTAGAACTAAGTCTTTTAATGTCGAGATTGAGTCTTTCAAGTGATTAAAACTGGGTATTCCAATTTTCAGGGATTTTGGGAAGGTGTGGAGGATTGTCTCTAAGGGAAACTATGTCCCTATGAAAACTCAGGGTGCAACTAGGGTTCCTAAGACTGAGGATGAATATGATAATGATGATATGGAAGCTGTTAGCCTAAATGCTACCGCTATGAATATTTTGTATTGTAGTCTTGATGTAAATGAATTTAACATAACTATAACATGTTCTGCAGCAGAAGAAATATGGGATAAGTTAGAGGTCACATATTAGGGTATTAGAGATGTGAAGGACAGTAGGATAGATATGTTGACCAGTGAGTATGAGGCCTTTAGGATGAATGTAGGTAAGTCCATTCAGAGTATGTACACTAGATTCACAGACATCATAAACTCACTACATGCATTAGGAAAGACCTATCCCACATATGAGATGATTTGGAAGATCCTTAGAGGCTTACCTCCTGTTTGGGAAGCCAAGGCTACGACCATTGCTGAGGGTAGAGACGTTAAGGTCATGACTCTGGATGAATTGATAGGTTTCCCGATCACTTATGAATTAACCATAAATGAAAGACTTAATGAGCATAATAAGGCTAAGAAAGTGACTGCATTGAAAGCTTCCACTAACACATCTAGTGAGTGCAGTGAATCTGACACTGATGATGAAATGGCCATGCTAACCAGAGAATTTAGCAGATTCTTTAAGATTAATGGAAAGCCGTATAAAAAATATAGGGAGTTTACTATTAAGAAGGGAGAGTCTAGAAAAAGAAAAGAAAAAGCAAATGCTCCTACATGTTATAATTGCAACAAGGTCAGGCACATCAAATCAGACTACCCACTATTTAAAAAAGAGGCTGAGAAAAAGAAGAAAACCATGAAGGCTGGGACATCATGGGATAAACTTAGCAGCAGTGACTCAGAATCAGACCACAGCAACTCAGATGTTGCTAATATGTGCCTGATGGCACACGATGACGAGGTATCGTCTTCTAGTTCATTATCTTCATATTATTCATCTAATGATTGTGATTCTGATTGCATGCCTACATTTAGATAGTTTCAGTTTGAATATATTTGTGTATCTAAATTGTTAGGTAAAATGACCAAAAAAACATTGATTTGAAAAAGAAATGTCAAAATTGGTCAAAATTGTTTGATATTGCAAAAACCTCTCATGTTTCCATTCTAAAAGAAAACGATGCTACAATTGTTGAGCTTGAGAGGAAATTGGAGGATAACTCCAAAATCATTTTTAAATTCACTGAGGGCAAACGCAATTTTGAAAAATTACTTGGTGCCCAAAGAAACTCCTTAAGTAAAGAGGGTCTTGGTTTTAATGGTATTGAAAATGTCAGACGACCTAATCTTTACTTAGGACATTTCACTCGTGAGTCAAAGTCTCATATTCCTCCTAAAGATCATAAGTATAGAATAAGATGTTTTAAATGTAAACAAAGTGGTCACATTCAATTTGATTGTCCACTTAGGAATAAGCATGCTAGAATTAGGAAAGTATGGATAGTTAAGGGAGATACGACTACTAACCCCCATAGACCCAACAAAATTTGGGGACCAGCATCAATTACTTAGCTTATTTTGCAGGTATGCCTAAGATTGTCCTCCTCCAAGGACTGGTGGTACTTGGATAGTAGGTGCTCACGGCACATGACCAGCGACAAGGGAAAATTTACTTCAATCGTTCCCAAGGATGGAGGCTATGTAACTTTTGGAGACAATGCAAAAGGACGAATCATCGAGGTAGGTAAGGTTGGTAAGGATTTCTCTCTTACTATTGATAATGTTTTACTGGTTGATGGGCTGAAACATAATCTACTAAGCATAAGTCAGTTGTGTGACATAGGATATAAAGTATCTTTTGAAAATGATGAATGCATAGTAGAAAAAAAATCAGATCATAAATTTCTTTTTACTACTGATCGCCATGAAAATGTTTATACTACTTCTCTTGATAATTTAGCTTCACAACAAGTAACATGCTTTTCTGCTATAAATGAAGCTAGTTGGTTATGACATAGGTGCTTAGGACACACAAGCATGGATTTATTGTCAAAACTTGTTAGAAAAGAATTAGTAAAAGGCTTGCCTAAAATGTCATTTGTAAAAGATAAAATTTGTGATGCATGTCAAATGGGTAAGCAAACAAAATCTAGTTTTAAGAAAAATAAATTCATATCTACTTCTAGACCACTTGAGATGCTTCATTTAGACTTGTTTGGTCCTAATTCTGTGCAATGTCTTGGTGGAAAATCATATGTTTTGTAATTGTAGATGACTTTTCTAGATTCACATAGGTGTTATTTCTTGCACACAAAAATAAATCATGTTAACTATCTACCAAACTTTGTAGGAGAATTCAAAATGAAAAAAGATATAAGATAACTTATATAATAAGTGATAGAGGCATGAAATTCAAAAATGAGAACATAGAAAAATATTGTGACTTAGAAGGCATATCACACAACTTCTCTGCACCTAGGACACCTCAACAAAACGGTGTGGTAGAAAGAAAGAATAGGTCACTGCAAGAGATGGGTAGAACTATGCTGAATGAACATAAATTACCTAAATATTTTTGGGCTGAGGCCATAAATACTGCATGCTATGTTATGAATAGGGTGTTGATTAGATCGTCAATAAATAAAACCCCTTATGAATTGTGGAACAACCATAAACCTAATATTTCCTATTTTCATGTGTTTGGTTGTAAATGCTCTGTTCTTAGGGATAATGAACACTAAGGAAAATTTGATTCTAAATATGATGAAGGTATTTTTCTAGGTTATGCACTTAATAGTAAAGCATATAGGGTTTTCAATAAAAGAACATTGACTGTCATTGAATCTATTCATGTTGTATTTGATGAATCTAATCCATTTTCGAATAAAGATGATGAAGATGATATTGATATTAATAAATGCTTCGAGAAGTTTTCTATTGAAAACAATGCAAGTGAAAACCCATAACTAAATAAAAAATCATCTGAATATAATGAAATTGAAATTCAGGAGTTGCCTAGAGATTAGAAATTTATTAGAAATCATCCTATAGATCAAATCATAGGTGAACCATCCCGTGGTGTAGCCACAAGATCCTCCTTGAGAAATCTAGTGAATCATTCTGCTTTCTTATCCCAAGAAGAACCTAAAAATATTAAAGAAGCCATAGAGGATGAGTCTTGGGTGATGTCCATGCATGGAGAACTTAATCAATTTGAAAGAAGCAAAGTGTGAACTTTAATTCCTAGGCCTAATGATCACACAATTATTGGAACTAAATGGGTATATAGAAATAAGAAAGATGGTAATGGGGTAGTAACTAGGAATAAGGCTAGACTAGTTGCCCAATGATATAATCAGGAGGAGGGAATTGACTTTGATGAAACATATGCTTCTGTTGCTAGATTAGAAGTCATTCGTATGCTACTTGCTTATGCCGCTTTTAAATTTTAAATTGTTTTAAATGGATGTTAAAACTGCTTTTCTAAATGGGTATATCAATGAAGAAGTATCTGTAGAACAGCCACCCGGTTTTGAAAATCATAAATATCTAGATCATGTTTACCGGTTGTTTAAGGCCTTGTATGGGTTAAAACAATCTCCTAGAGCTTGGTATGAGAGGCTTAGTGGTTTTTTACTAGAAAATGGATTTACCCATGGCAAAATTAACACTACACTCTTCATCAAATCCAAAATTGATGATATGCTCCTTGTTCAAATTTATGTGGATGATATCATTTTTGGAGCAACTAATGATGAGCTTTGTAATGAGTTTGCCAAGTGCATGCAAAGTGAATTTGAAATGAGCATGACGGGTGAACTTAGTTTCTTCTTAGGGCTACAAATTAAGCAAGCTAATCATGGAACTTTCATACGCCGATCTAAATATATTAGGGACTTGCTAAAGAAATTTAATATGGAAGATTGTAAAATTCTTGGCACACCTATGAACTCTTCCATTAAGCTTGATAAAGATAAGCAAGGAATCCCTGTTGACGTGAAATTGTATCGTGGCATGATTGGGAGTCTCCTATACCTCACTGCTAGTAGGCCTAATATTATGTTTAGTGTGTGTATATGTGCTAGGTTTCAGGCTGCTCCTAAGGAATCTCATCTAAAATCGGTTAAATGAATCCTTAGGTATCTAGTTGGGACTATAGAGTTAGTCTTATGGTACCCTAAGCATACTACCTTTGAGATTGTGAGTTATATTGATGCTGCTTTTGCTGGTAGTAAGGTTGATAGAAAAAGTACTAGCGACACTTGTCATTATTTAGGACAATCTCTTATTTATTGGTTCTCCAAGAAACAAAATTCAGTTGCTTTATCCACAACCGAAGCAGAATATATTGCGGTTGGGAGTTGTTGTGCCCAAACTCTTTATATGAAACAATAACTTATGGATTATGGATCGCACTATAATATTATACCAATTAAATGTGATAACACTAGTGCAATCAACATCTCTAAAAATCCTATCTCACATTCACGAACTAAACACATTGAGATATGACATCACTTTCTTCGTGATCATGTGCAAAAAGAAGATGTGACTCTTGAGTTTGTATGCACTAATGAACAGTGGGCGGACATATTCACTAAACCACTTCTTGAGGATAGGTTCATACAAATTAGACATAAGTTAGGTCTAATGCACAATAGAGAGGCTTCTTAGATGTTTCATAGTTTGCAAAAATTTAGGGGGAGCTCTCAAGTAAAATTTACAAGTCTTAGCAACTAATATTATTGTTGATATGTCTTCTTGCCTTAGACTTTGTGAATATTGATTATTGATTATGTGCACAATTCTTATATCTATAGCATGATCATATTGGACTTAATGAATATTGATTATTACTTGTGATGCACAATTCTCTTGTTCACTTTATGATGTTATTGGACTTTATATTTTATTGCACGAATCATACTAAAACTGTTTGAGTAGTTATAGATGAACTGCTAGGGGTTATAAACTCAAACCGGTTACTACTTATACATGATTTGTTTTGGAAAGTCCAATTTTCAAATGACACTCTGCCGAAAATTTTCAAAAACTTTTCAAAACTTACAATGTATAAATGTAATACTTACCTATTGCCTAGAGTAATTAACTCTTATGACCCTTTTTGACGATGCCAAAAGGGAGAGATGGAGAGGCAAAAATAATTTGGTAAAGTAATTTGGTTAAAATAATTGGATGCATATTGATAGGGGGAGACTTCTTAGGCTTATACCCATATTTTTGCTGATTGTATTTGTCATCTTCAAAAAGGGGGAGAATGTTGACTTTATAGGGCGAACCCGGTTTTGATTATGACAAATACTCATTATTTTTAATGGGAGTTTGAGGTTATGTGCAGGAACTTAAATTGAAAGATCTTAATGCACATAGAAGAAAGTGAAGATTGAAGACCCAATTTTTATGTTGTAATATATTTCATTCATGTAAAGGGTTTGTAATAGTAATTAGAGCTTTTTTTCTATAATAATCACACACATCACATGCATGGTCTAATAGGTAAGCTCAAAATGAATCATAAATAAAACTAGAGTTAGAAAAGACAATAGGACACTCACACACTCACTTGTATGTGTTAGGCACTTGAATAGGGTGATTGTTAGATGAAACATGACCGAATTGCACAAAATATGCACCTTCGGTCGACCGGCACCTCATGTGTATTTTGCCCCCGGTCGACCGAACCTGGTCCGGGTCAACAAGTTGACCATAGCTCGGTCGACCAACCTGTGTAGTTCATTTGGCCCTAGTCGACCGAACCTCTTAGGAAGTCAACATTTTGACCTCCTGGTCGCCCGAGAAAAAAATGTATACCACCAACTTGGTCGACCGAGTTCCCATGTATAGGAATCCAATGGTCTGGTCGACTGACCAATTTAGTTCAAAATGACCCTGGTCGACCAAGCCTTGCAAGTGTGGAAAAATTGCCCTCGGACATACATGTCCGGTCGACCGAACGGGCAGTTCATTTTTGGTCCGATCAACCAAACCACAAGAACTTGGGTCGACCAGTGCTCTCGTGTTGGACTTACTTTTTTGCCGTGGTTAACTTGGTTAAAAAGGGTTAAAATAATTAAATATCATTAAAACTTTTCTAATTATTCCAACCATGTCCTTAACTGCTATATTTTTGGGGAAGTCTATAAATACCCCCTCATTTAGAATAATTAGCATGGGATTAAAAATCTAGATTAAGAGAAATCCTCTTAAATTCCCAAAATCCATACTACTCATATTCACACTCCATTCACTCATACTTACCTTCTCCTATTGCCTAAACTCTTCGTAAGTTTAGTTTGAGTGATTATTAGAAAGGTTTGCTCTCCTTGATTTACTTGTGTGATACGATTTCCATGAGAGCCAAACGTAAGTGTTCTTAGGGGACTTCATTAATAAATCTCTCCTAAGAAAACTTGTATTAAACATCTGAGTATTGCATATTCGTTGCAATATCTTGAGAAGTTTTGTTTTTGGATTGCAAAAACTTTCTCAAAACATTTTCAAATATCTTGGGTGATTTATCTTGACACACTTTTGAAAGGATATTTGTTTATATGATATTAATCTTTGTTGCAATATCCATTGACTTACATATCATTTACTAAATACAAAGATTAAATATATTTTGCAAACCAAGCATATATATTGTCTAATATTTACACAATTGAGATATTCTGCTGATTGGAATATTTGAGACTTGGTTGACATCTTTGTTTGAGCACGTTGATTGAATATCTTGCGATACAAAGATTATACTGGTTTCCACTCTCAAGCACTGATTACATTGATAGCAAATATATATATATATATATATATATATATATTTGAGAGTTGATATATTAAACCACACTGGGCTTACATATTAAATCTTTTTGTGGTGTATGTATTTGAGCGTATCTGGGTACATATCTACTTTACACGAAAGAACAATCACTGTACCAATATTCATTGATTGTAAAATCTAAGAGTCTCCAGGCGTGATCTGAAAGGGCGCTAATCCAGCCCTATAAGGATTGGTTGTAAAAGCTAAAATCAGACCTGTGCTAATTGACATGATTTGTTTAGGTGTTGCTCCACCCGTTTAAGTGAGCAATTATAGTGGTAATCCTTGTGCTTGTTAGCCAAGGCAGGGACGTAGGCAATTGGCCGAACCTCGATAACATTTCTGCATGTCACTCTTACTTTATTGCTTTCTGGTGCATGCTAGCTTAATTAAATTGATTTATTTAATTTCCGAGATATATTTACATTTCTTGTACTAGATTGACCATAGAGTTGTGAATATACTATTGTTAGGATATTTACCTAGGGATTAAATTCTAAAAATGCCAATTCACTCCCCCTCTTGGGATCACAGTAAAGCTAACATCAGTTCACATGCATTTTCATATGAAGTTATTGAACCAGTTATGCAATTTTGAAAAACATATATGTAAATGATAATAATGAGGTAAAAGGAAAAATAGTTTGTTTTGAAATTTGATCATGTCAAAAGTAAAATAAATAAATATATATATATATATATATATATATATATATACGTATATAATTATAATATACATCCCCTTTTTAATGTTTGCAAAATATTGCTGGGGGTGTGCTTGCTGAAAAAGAAGCTTTAAAGACAATGCAAGCATTACTTTTATGGTATTTCATTTAAGTACAAAATTAAACATGACAAAAAAAACACGACCATAATGATCTTAAAGATTTAACAATCATATGCAAGATCATATGGCAAAGAAAATGACTGTGGCTAATCAACATATTTCAGATTATGATTTTCAATAAAATTTTCACATTTAATCGCAAAAACCACAGAGAATTCACGATGGATCTAAGCTAAAAGGTGTTGGTGAGCATAACAGGATAAAATGTTCATTTTAGATGCTCCCCCTATCGTTTGGAATCCTAGCTTAGATATAATAAGTTGTTTATACTAAATAGAGAATTACTTCATTATGCCTAGTAGTATAAGCCATCATTTTGAATAATTTAAATTGACCATACTGATTATTAATTAATTACATTTATGCTTATTAGTATATTTGTCCCTATAAACCATAGATACATTAGAAAAGTGTATATCAAGGCATGCAATAGAGTTCATAACCCACAAACATTCCATATCAAAACATAATGCTTTAACCGCAAGATATAATGTTTAGGGATATCAGAAGAGCTTCAATATTTTAATAAATGAAAGTGATGCATATAGATCATTTAAGTGCTTCCTATAAGGATAGATTTGAGCCTTTCTAAATAGTTGATGATTATGTTAGGATGAATTTTAATTATCTATTTGGTTTCACTCATCCTTTCAAAAATACTTTAACGTTAATTTTATCATAATCATCTCTAATACAAGGTTTTATATGGGAAAATCCTAGCGAAATTTTGGTTGCATTCCATTTGTATATAGGACAATTTCCCACAAAACTTGTATCTGATAGTGGGTTGTTTTCAACAGATAAATTATATAAAGCAAGTAACAACCTAATATCCACAACTAGCATGCAAATTATATCACTGCATCTACCATGCAGGAGGCTTTCAACACAAGCATGTTTTCCAGTAGTTCAATCAACAACTCATAAAAGAAATGAACTATCCAATAGATGATATGAACAATAACTAACAATGGATAGTTATGAGATTAGTGCAGAGTTGTTTACACAAGAGCATACAGATATATAAGCATGAATAAAGATTGAGAACATTTTAATATATAGAGATATGAAAGATGAATGCTCCCCCTTAATTATGCACTCGACTCATTTAATGTCTTTTTCTTATTTTTCAAATCACTTAACCAAGAGATCTAGATTTTTAATGATATATGCTTGGCTTTGGATGAATAGGCTTAGAGGACCAAAAAGTCACAATGTATATATCTTTAAGTGAGCTAAGCCTATATTTGCCTCTTTTCTTATGATTTACAATATGTGAGAGGCCTAAGTTTAAATGGCTTTAAATGTTAAGGTTCGTGCATAGGTTTCTTTGAATTTTGTTCCATCATCTAGATTGAAACCTATATTAATCATTTTAGCCATTTAACTTAATTCATGAGGATGAAGCTCTAAATGATTTTATATAAAGTTTGAGAGCTTGGAGGAAAATTGATTACTCTTAATAAGTAAATTTCTATTATGTTTAGAAGAGTATTTAAGATAGGCAGGACATTTTTCAGGATAGAAAGTCTAAAGATGTTGCCCTAGCTGTTTTTACAAAGAGCTCTAAAGTATATGAATTTTGATTGTAGCTCTTTGGTGATTGGAAAGTATCCTTTAATTATGACACTATTTTGAGTAAGGATACGAACCATAGAATAGGATGAAAACTTTACCAAATGTGATCATGGTTGGTGAAGATTCCTTGTGGAGGATACGGTGAACCAAAATTAGAAGATTTTTATATTTTAAGCACAAAAGGGAATATTTTGATTAATCAGTGAAACTATAATCCCTTGGTGGTTGCCTTTATTTTTGATTATGGAAGGAAACCTTTTAATAAGCACCAAAAATATTTAGAATTTATGATCAATAGTGCTTTAAGCCTGAAGTGATGACTAAACATTTTATTAGGCATTTTAGGCTTTCAAGATGAGTTTAGGAGAAGATTTTTTTTTTTAACTTCATTTCCAAGAATTGAAACTTGTGCAATGGATAGAGTATGCTTAACTTTAGATATTCATATTTAAGCGTGAGTTAAGCAATTTAAAATTTAAATACAAGGCAAACATGCTATGTCCATTTGGAGGTGGATTTTTATTCAAGTAGCCAATAATTTTATATTTTAACCAATGAATACATGCATTAAGTTCAGATTTGTTGTATACTTGGATTTGCAGATTGGCTTGATTTTTCAAAAATACTTAGTATGTAAGATTTTAAATAGTGGGCATATACTAAGATTTTACATTTTTAGCCCCGAACCACTTCCTAGGCCTTTATTCAACACTACCCCCTATGGCTAATCCTGAATGCTAAGGAAGAATTATGTGATCATGTAATTTATGTTTGAGTAAATTCTTCCTTGAATTTCAAGAAGTTTGATTTCTTAATAACCCATGTCATTTTTCTATCTTTGATTTTTGATGGGTTAGGACTAGGTGGTACTTTTACTCTCCAGACTTGTTTGCATTTTACACCTTTCCTTTTAAATGGGCAATCAAATTTTGTGTGCCCCTTCTTTTTACATAAGATGCATATGGTGTGAGTATAAGGACTAAAGGAGGTACTAGCATAGTGTTTCAATTCTTTTACAAAGTACCCCATGTATAGGTTCTTCATTTTCTTATTTTCAATTCCATTAAAACCTATACCCTCTTTGTCTAAGGTCATCTTTTGTGAACCTAAGAGTTTGTCAAAATTTTCTTTACCTCTAGTGAATGTATGGATGATCTTTGAATGGTCTTCAATTTTCTTTTCTAGATCTTGGAATTTCAAGTTCTCTAGACCTTTGTAAACATTTTGAAGTTTCATAAATTCTTTAGATATATTGTTTGCTTTATTTTCAAGATCAAGGATATGAAGATCCTTTTCATTTTCAATTGTAAGTTGGGATCTTACGTCTTTAAGCTCTTTTTGCAGCATAGCGTTCTTGTTTTCCAATTGTAAGTTGGGATCTTACATGGACGCTCCATATCTCATCTCAAGTTCATCCCAGATCTACTTAGCATTACTACACACCATAATCTCACATAAAACATTAGAATCTAAAGCATGTAGTAAGGTATTCATGGCATCAAAATTTATTTGCACTAAGTTCCTATCATAATCATTCAATTCATACTCAGATTTAGGAACACTAGTACAACCAATGGATTTAACAAACACACTATCACCTTGATCAATGACTTTCCAAAATTTCCAATTCAAAGCTTTCACATAAACAATCATTCTGAATTTCCATACAACATAGTTATCATCACAGAATACTGGTGGGTGTGTGATCAATCTTCCCTCACACGAAGGGGATGCACTAACACGAGCCATCATGATCTTTTAACTAAATAACGTCTAAGTCTAAGTTATGAGACTCTGATATAAATTGTTAGTTTTGGTGCAATCCCAAGAGGGGGGTGAATTGGTATTTAAAAGTTTTATCCCTTAGGTCAATTGGTTTAACAATAGTATTACAAAACCTAGGGTCAGTTTATGCAATCAATAAATAAACATACATGTGCAGTAAAGTAAAGTGCGGATAGAGTAAACAAAACACACAATATGTTATCGAGGTTCGGCCAAATTGACTACATCCCCACCTTGGCTAACAAGCACAAGGATTACTACTATAGGCTCACTTAACGGGTGGAGTGGCACCTAAACAACCAAGTTAATTAGAATAGGACTGATCTCAACCTTTACAACCAGGTCAATTAACATAGGGCTGACCTCAATCTACATAATCCTTCTGGGGATGGATTACCACCCCCTTAGGCCATGCCTGGAAATACAATAGTGATTTCTTAATCAAATGGTACAGTGATTATGCTTTTATGTAAAGCAGATATGTACCCAATATGCACAGTATAATCAATACACTACCAAATGATAAGTTATGATAAGCTCTATGTAGTCGAAGTGTCTACTCTCAAATATCTATGCAAATATTGAAATTAGTGCGTGAGAGTGTAAATGATATGATCTTTGTGTCAAATAATGATTTCAATCACAATGCACAAAGAAATATCACAAGCACACTTCAAATATCTCAACAAATAATTTTTCTCAATATAAACCACAAAAGATATTCAAATTTAATTTATAAAATGATTTGAGCTTTGTATTCAACAAGGTAAAGTTAATCAAAGGATATTTCAACAAATATCTTTTTGCATATGCACAAATATCTCAACAATATTTCTCAAAGTAAATCACACGAGATATTTGAAATTGGTTTATAAAAAAATTATTTGATCTTTTTGTTAAGATGATATTATCAATCAAAAGGTACACTAACAAAGATCTTCACAAGAAAAATATCCCAAAAGTGTTTTTCTCAAAAATAAGCACACGAGATATTTGAAAGATGTTCATAAAAATTCATTTCACAAACAAAAAGCAATACGAACTCTTGAGTATTGCAATGATGATGCAAAACTCACAAGCTCTATGAAGTTTTCCTACGGAAGACTTATTAATGAAGTCTCCTATAAAAATTTCAAGCTTACTCACAGATAAAAATATATATCAATCAACTAGAACTAACGAGAGTGTAAGCTTAACTAGATACTCACAATAGCACTCTTACTTAACAAGGTTTGCAATGAGCATTAGTAAGAATGAGGAAATGAAACTTGGATGTGAGAAATAGCGCTTTTGAAAATCATAGAGAATTTGCTAATTGTTTTGCTAATTTCATGCTAATCATTCCAAATGAAGGGGTATATATAGACTTCCCCAAAAATATAACCGTTTAAGACACATATAAAATTATTAGGAATGTTTTAATACAATATAATTATTTTAACCTTATTTAAAAATATTAACCACGGTAAAAATAATGGTGCAACCCAAGAGCATCGATCAACCGAAGGAAGTTCGATTGACCGAGTTGCTTGAAGTTTGGTCGACCAGGTATTAATTGAACTGCAAGTTCAGTCGACTGGACATGGAGGTTCCAAGGCGATTTTTCCTTTTAGCGCGGTTTGGTCAATCGAGAACTTTTTGAACTATCTAGTTCGGTCGACTAGACAGTTGAGTTCCACACGTGGGAACTTGGTCGACCAGGGTGTTGTTATGCATTTTGGGTCGGTTGACCAGATGATTAATGTGTTGACTCGTAGGGAGTTCGGTTGACCAGGAAGAATATACTAGCCATGGCTCGGTCGACCGGGCTATGGTCAAATTGTTGACCTGGACTTGGTTTGATCGACCAGGAGGATTTTGTACTAATTGGCGACATAGCCAAGTTTGCTTCCATCACTCCCAAGGATAGAGGACACGTGACATTCGGGGACAATGCCAAGGGCTGAATCATCAGTGTAGGTAAGGTTGGTAAGGAACCTTGCCTAGTTATTGATAATGTATTATTGGTTGATGGATTGAAACATAATTTGTTGAATATTAGCCAATTATGTGATGAAAGGTATAGAGTATCTTTTGAAAATGATAAATGCATAGTTGAAACAAAATCTGAAAACAAAGTACTTTTTTACTATTGAACGTCATAAAAATGTGTTCACAACTAGCTTTGATAATTTAACTTTTCAACAAGTCACATGTTTTTTTCTGCAATAAATGAAGCTAGTTGGTTATGGGATAGACTTTTACAACATGTAAGCATGGATTTGTTGTCAAAACTTATCAAAAAGGATTTTGTTAAAGGCTTGCCAAAAACACGTTTTGTGAAAGATAAAATTTGTGATGCATGTCAAATGGGTAAGCAAACTATCAAGTTTTAAGAAAAATAAATTCATATCTACCACTAGACAACTTGAAATGCTACATTTTGTTTTATTTGGTCCTATTCAAGTTGAAAGTTTAGGTGGAAAATTGTATGCCTTTTTTATTGTGGATGATTATTCTAGGGTCACATGGGTATTGTTTCTTTCTCATAAAGATAAATAATGTGAATAATTCAAAAAATTATGTAGAAGAATTCAGAATGAAAAAGGCTACAAAATCACACACATAAGAAGTGACAGGGGAACTGAATTAAAAAATGATGGCATAGAAAACTATCGTGACTTAGAGGGCATTTCATATTGTTAGAATTGGTGCATTGCCAAGAGGGGGGGGGGGGGTTGAATTGGATTTTTAAACTTTTTTTCCTAGGTTAATCTATCAAAAAAACAGTATATGCACAACCTAGGGCCTGTCTATGCAATTTCCAAATGCGTTGATAAATATAATATGGAAATTAAGTCATACACATCATTCATATAGTAACATACACGTGCGGTAAATATAAAGAGCGGAAATATAAACAAACACACGATATGTTATCGGGTGCGGCCAACTGTGCCTACGTCCCCGCCTCAAGCTCGCAAGCTCGAGGATTCCACTAAAGGCTCACTTAAGGGTTGAGCATCACCGTTTACAACCAGGTCAAATTAACACATGGTTGACCTCAACCTTAACCAGGTCAATTAGCTGGGCTGACCTCAACCTACACGCCTTAACAAGATGACGCACCTAGCTTTCCTAACCGGGTCTAAGCCAATCCGGGACTATTCCAGGGCTAGTCTCCCTCTTCAGGCCCGTGCTTGGAAATACAACAGTATTTAAAATACAATCAAATGGTACAATGAATAAGCTTTCGTGTAAAGCAAATATGTACCCAAATGCACGCAATAACATACACCACAATATGAAATAATATGTAAGCTCAATGTGGTCTAGATGGTTCAACTCTCAAAGTATTTTCTATCAGTCTGATGCGTACGTGAGAGTGTCAGACAAAAAATATTTGTATCACAAGCTATTCAAAAAATAAGTTCACACAAAGATGTCACGTCTCCAGTATTTCAATCGGCAAGATATCTCAAGTATGTTGGTATTAAATGATGTATATGCTTGGTTTGCAAAATATGTGTAATCTTTGTATTCAGAAAATAATATATATTGCAACAAAGACCACTACAAACAAATATCTCTTCAAATGTATTTATCAATATAAAGCACACTAGATATTTGAAGATGATTTTGAAAAGATTTTGCAAACAAAATACTATACGATCTTCTCAGGATATTGCAATGAAGGTGCAAGCTTAGAAGATCTAACAAGGTCTTCTTAGGATAGACTTATCAACAAAGTCCCCTAAGAATCCTTAGGTTTTGCTCTCTAATAAAATCGTGCCAAGCAAAATAGAACAAGGTGAGCAAACCTATTCAAACACACTCAATCCACTTACAAATGATGTAGGCAATGATAGAAGGCAAGTATGAGTGATTTGAGTAAGAAAATGAGTAGTATAGGGTTTTTATTTTTCAGAGAATTCTTCCCTAATTAAGGTGGCTAATCACACCTAATTTTCTCAAATGAACTCATATATATAGGCATGGGAGAAAATATGACCGTTGGAGACCTATTGGGTATTATTAGGAAAGTTTAATGATGTTTAGAGCATTTTAACCTTGTTTAAAAAATATTAACTGCGGTAAAAAATCAGGGCAACCCGATAGGTCCGGTCAACCAAAATAGGTTCGGTCGACCAAGTTTCAAATGGTTCGGTCGACCAGGGAAATATTGAACTAAGGGCACGGTCAACTAGGAGGGGGCGATTTCCCAATTTTTCGAGTTTCGGTCGACGAGGGCATTTTGAACTACATGGTTCGGTCAACCAGACCACTGGGAATTCTCCCAAGGACCCTCCGGTTGACTAGGTAGTTATAGTACAAAAGTGGTCGATCGACCAGATGGTCAAACCTTTGACCCCAGGGGGTTTCGGTCGACTAGGGCCTTTTGAACTACCTGGTTCGGTCGACCAGGTTGTCAAACTTTTGACCCCAGGGGGTTTTGGTTGACCAGGGCCTTTTGAACTACCTTGTTCGGTCGACCAGATGGTCAAACTTTGACCCAGGGAGGTTTTGGTCGACCAGGGTCTTTTGAACTAACATGACTGGTCAACCGAAAGTGCACGAAGTGTGCATTTCGGTCCCTTTTCGAGACATATAAGCCTTATTGAAGTGCCTAACAAATATATGTGAAAGTGTGTGTGTCCTAGGGGCACTTGAAGTCCAATTTGAAGACATCGAAAAAGTTCGGTGTCCGTCGACCGAGGGTACACCCTAAGGTCTTTCTAAGGTCCTTTCTCATTCATGGTTTGTTTGAGCTTACATAGTAAATCATACATGTGATGTGTGTGAGCTTATTACAAACCAAATACCTACTTACTATTACAGACCAATTAAATATATTACAATGCTGAATTATAAATTGGTCTTCAAGCTTTGCTTGCGTTGTGCACATCTTGATCTTATCACTCTTAGTGCCTGCACAAAACCTCAAACACTCATTAGATACAATAAGTATTTGTCATAATCAAATCCGGGCGTGACCAATAAGGTCAACACATATAATTTTTCTACATCTAGGACCCCACAACAAAATGGAGTTGTAGAAAGAAAGAATCGGTCCTTACAAGAAATAGGTAGAACAATGTTAAATGAACATAAATTACCCAAATATTTCTGGGCTAAGGTTGCGAGTACTGCATGTTATCTCATGAACAGAGTGTTAATCTGGCCTTCACTTAATAGGACTCCATATGAATTGTGGAACAACCATAGACCTAATATTTCCTATTTTCATGTTTTTGGTTGCAAATGCTTTGTACTTAGAAATAATGAACATCTAGGAAAATTTGACTCTAAATCTGATGAAGGTATTTTCCTAGGCTATTCACTAAATAGTAGAGCATATAGAGTATTTAATAATAGAACTTTAACTGTTGTTAAATCTATTTATGTTGTGTTTGATGAATCTAATCCATTTTCTAAAAGAGATGATGAAGATGATATTGATATTAGAAAAGGTTTAGATAAGTTATCTATTGAAAATAATGTGGATATTAATTCAGAAGCAAATGATAAATCAATTGAAAATGATAAAGTTGAAAGTGAGGTTCAAAAGCTACCTAGGGATTGGAAATTCATTAGGAAACACCCTTTAGATCAAATTATAGGTGAGCCCTCGCGTGGTGTAGCCACCCAGTCCTCCTTAAGAAACCTAGTTACTCATTTTGCATTCTTATCTTAGAAAGAGCCCAAAAACATTAAGGAAGCCATAGACAATGATTCTTGGGTAATGTCTATGCAGGAAGAGCTTAACCGATTTGAAAGAAGCAAAGTTTGGACCCTAGTTCCTAGGCCTAACGATCATACTATTATTGGAACTAAATGGGTATAATGAAATAAAAAGGATGAAAATGAGGTAGTAACTAGAAATAAAGTTAGACTAGTTGCCTAGAGATATAATCAGGAAGAAGGGATAGATTTTAAGGAAACCTATGCTCCTGTCATTAGAATGGAAGCCATTTATATGTTGCTTTCTTATGCCACTTTTAAGAACTTTAAATTCTACCAAATGGATGTTAAAAGCACTTTCTTAAATGACTATATAAATCAAGAAGTGTATGTTGAATAACCACCCGATTTTGAAAATCATAAATATCCTGATCATGTATTCCGGTTGTCAAAAGCCTTGTATGGATTTAAACAAGCTCCTGGAGCTTGGTTTGAGATGCTTAGTGGTTTTCTATTAGAAAATGGATTTACCCGGTACAAAATTGACACTACACTTTTCATCAAATCTAAAAAAGATGATATGCTCCTTGTTTAGATTTATGTTGATGATATTTTTTTTGGGGCGACTACTGATGATTTGTGTAATGAGTTCGCCAAATGCATGCAAAGTGAATTTGAAATGAGCATGATGGGTGAACTAAATTTCTTCTTAGGACTGCAAATTAAATAGGCTAAATATGAGACTTTCATTTGCCAATCTAAATATGTTAGGGACTTGCTAAAGAAATTTAATATGGAAGATCGTAAAATTCGTGGTACACCTATGATTTCTTCCACCAAACTTGATAAAGATGAGCAAGGCATCCCTTCTGATGTGAAATTATATCGTGGCATGATTGGTAGTCTCCTATACCTTATATCCATTTGACCTGATATCATGTTTAGTGTGTGCATGTGTGCTAGGTTTCAAGCTGCTCCTAAGGTTCTCATTTATTAGTAGTCAAAAGAATTCTTAGGTACCTTGTAGGAATTGTTGTGTTACGTTTGTGGTACCCTAAGCATACGACATTTGAGATTGTTAGTTATACTGATGCTGACTTTGCTAGTAGTAAGGTTGATAGGAAAAGTACTAGCGGCATTTGTCACTATTTAGGACAATCTATAGTTTCTTGGTTCTCTAAGAAATAGAACTCAGTTGCCTTATCCACAGCTGAAACTAAATATATTGCGGTTGGAAGTTGTTGTGCTCAAATGCTCTATATGAAACAACAACTCATGGATTTTGGATTGCACTACGATATAGTTCCAATTATATGTGATAATACTAGTGCAATCGACATTTCTAAAAATCCTATCTCACATTCATGAACCAAATGCATTGAAATTAAACATACAATTCAATCGTGATCATGTGCAGAAAGGGGATGTGACACTTAAGTTTGTGTGCCCAAATAAGCAGTGGGTTGATATTTTCACCAAACCCCTTTAGAAAGATAGGTTCATACAGATTAGACGTGAGTTAGGTCTAATTCATAGTAAAGATACCTCCTAGAAATTTGATAGAATGCACAAACTTAGGGGGAGCTTCTTATCAAAAGAAAATATATGTCTCTGAAAACTTTACAGCTATCATTGTTTTATACTTTATGAATATGTTTGTGGTTTGCAATGCATGACTATCATATCTCTTGCATGTTGATAGTTATATTTATGTTTTTCGTCTTGATCATACTAAACTATTTAAGTTGGTAGTCGTGGATAAATTTTTAATTTATAACTCAATTAGTTCATTTGTATACAGGTACATCTGAAAAAATGCTCTTATTTTAAACAGCATGCTGCTGAAATTTCTAAATTTTTTTCCCAATCACATCTTGCATATAAATAATTCATACTCAATGCCTTGTTTACGTGCCTTATATTTACAGTAGCCTTTTTTGCTCTTGCCAAAAGGGGGAGAAGAGGCAAAATTGGGCGCTTTCTGAAAAATGTTTGAAGTTTAAACCTTTAAACTTCTCATTATGCATATTGATAGGGGGAGCCTTTCAAGGTTGTACCCGCTTTTGCATGATGTATTTGTCATCAAAAAAAGGGGGGAGAAGGTTAACCTTATAGGTTATACCTTGTTTTGATTATGACAAATAATCAGGTATTTAACGTCTATCAAGTTTCTGTGCAGGTTCATATTAGCAAGATCATTTGATGGAATGTTAAGACTTGAAGAATAAAGACCTAGAAGATTCATTTGTTGTAATTTATATTATCTTCATTTCGCATCTGTAATAGTAAAATAGGAAAGGTCTGTAATAATTAAATGCATATCATGCATGCAGGAACTAATAAGCTCAAAGACCTTAGAAAGACTCTAGGTCCTTGCACTTACACTTAAGTTAGTCCCCAAAATCACATATGCTTTTAGGGGAACTTATTGAATTAAAACAGGACTTAAAAGGTTAAAATAGTAAGGCTTCGGGCGACCGAACTCTGGTGTTTAAAATACCTCAGTCGACAAAACTGTTAAAAAGTCAGCGAGTTTATTAGCATTGGTGCAATCCCGAGAAAGGGGGGGGGGGTGAATTAGTATTTAAAAATTTTATCGCCTTGATCAATCCACAAATAGCATTATTACACAAGCCTAATGTCAATCTAGTGCAAAAAAAATAAATCAATGTAAATATACTACAAAATTTAAACTGCAATATAAATTTAACCAAACATGCACAATAAAGTAGTAAAGGAAACAACACCAAAAATATTATCGAGATTCGGCAAACTGCCTACGTCCCCGTTTTGCCTATTAAGCAAAGGATTACCACTATAAGCTCACTTAACGGGTGGAGTGGCACCTAAATAGCCAGGTCAATTAGTACAGGGCTGACCTCAACCTTTACAACCAGGTCAAATTAACATAGGGCTGACCTCAACCTTTTACAACCAATCCTTATCAGGCTGGATTACCACCTCCTCAGGCCACACCTGGAATACAACAAATTTCACAATAAAATTTGCGTACAACCAATATGCTTCACAACTAAGCACATCATGTACCAATGTAATCAATACACTACCGAATGATATGATAAGATAAGATTAGTGTATCCTTAGTGTCTACTCTCAAGATTAATGCCAATAATGCAATCAGTACGTGAGAGTTTAAGTGATAGGATCTTTGTGTCAAAATAATATTCTCTTAATCACAATGCAGCAACAAAAATCACAAGTATACTTCAAATATCTCAACAAGTGTTTTTCTCAAAATAAACCACAAGAGATATTCAAAAATGATTCGTAAAACTTTATTTGCTCTTTCTATTAAAATGATAATCTTAATCAAAAGGTATAGCAACAAATATCTTTAGCACTCAAGTAAATATCTCAAAATATATTTCTAAAATATAAGCACAAGAGATATTTTGAAAATGATTTGTAAAATATTTTAGCAATCAAAATCCAATGTGAACTCCTTGAGTATTGCAATGACAATGCAAAATCCCAAAGCTCAATGAAGTATTCCTAAGGAAGACTTATTAACAAAGTCTTATAAGGAAACTTCAAGCTTTGTTCTCTAATAAAATAATCTCAAACAACAAAAACAAGTGAAAGCTCAAGCCTAATGAGAATAACACTCAAGCACACTTACAAAGTGATTTTAGCAATAAAAGTGAGTAAGAATGAGTGTAGGATGATTAAAAATGGGAGTAGGAATTTTTGAATTTTAAAGGATTTTTGCTAATTGAGTTTGCTAATCATTGACTAATTTTTGCAAATGAGAGGTTAGATATAGATTTCCCCAAAATTATAACACTCGAGACATATTAGTCATTTTTGAAAAAGTTTAACTGAGGTTAATAAATTTTAACTGCGTTTTAACCTTGGTAAATCTCGCAAATCTGAGAGCACCGGTCGACCAAACTTAAGGTTTGGTTGATGGAGTGGCTAGGTTCGGTCGACTGGGAGAAATTTGAACTAGAAGGATGGTCAACCAAAATTTCAGGTTTCAAAGGCAAATTTTCAAATCCGCATGGTTCGGTTGACCGGGTCAATTTGAATTACAAGATTCGATCGACCGGGCAGTTGGGGCTTCTCCTGAGGATGTTTGGCCGACCAGAGCGTTGGAGTTCATTTTTTGGTCGGTCGATGAAAGAGTTAATTATTGACCTAGGGAAGTTCGATTGACTAGGAAGTTGGAGAACATTTCTGGTCAATTGACCGAAGGGTCAAAATGTTGACTCGGTAGAGGGTCGGTCGACCGAAGAATTCTGCATGTAGAAGTTCGGTCGACCGAACATGCTCTCTTTGTGCATTTCAGTCTTTTTGTTCTTCTAAAGTTACCCTTATTCAAATGATAATCAACACTAAGATTATGAGGGTCATTTTCATGCAATTTTGTGGGTCCTATGGTTGATCTAAGGTCTTTGAGCATATACCCTAAAAAATTTGGCATCGGTCGACTAAAGGGTGATCCCTAAGGTCCATCTATAGTCTTGAGCTTATATATCTTACCATGCAGGTAAGACATTAATTATTATAGACCATTTCTTATGTACTATTACAGACCCCAAATGATAAATATAAATTACAATAAACAAATATGCCAGGGTCTTCAATTTTTTTCATGTTGTCCCATGCCATCCGTATAATCCAATTAGTATAATCCTGCGCACAAACTTAAAAGCCATCAAATACAAAGAGTATTTGTCATTATCAAAACCGGGAATGACCTATAAGGTTAACAATTTACCATTTTTTAATAATAACAAATACTTACCTACTTCTCCCCTTTTTGGCAATAGCAAAAGGGGCCTAAATAAATATTTAAGTGTATAGGCAAATAATCATCTGAATATAAGATATGTTTGGAAAAAGGTTTTTATAAAATTCAGTAGCATGGCGTTTGAAAATAAAACATTTCCTAAAAATCTCTGTATACAAGTGACCTGATTAAGTAATATATTTATAAGATATCCACAACTATTTACTTAACTAGTTCAGTATTCTCAAAACATAAATATAACTATCAATCATGCAAGAGATATGATAGTCATGCATTTCATACCACAAACAAATTCACAAAGCATGAAATATAGCAATAAAGCACACAAACTGTATAACTGGTCATTAAAAGGTTCAAATGACACAACAAATATGATTAGACCAGAAATATACACAAACCATTGCAATTGAAACATACCATAAGACTCATGAAAGATTTTAGTTAAAAGCACATGTCATATGATACAAAATAGAAGGTTTGAGCATAAAAGCATTCTAACTAGTTCACATGCATTTTCATGTGAAATTACTGAACTAGTTATGCAAATCGAAAACATATATGCATATGATGATAATAAGGCAAGAGATAAAGATTTTTAGTTTTGAAATTAGTTCTTGCCATAAATAAAAATCTACATGAATAAATATATGTGTATATATAAACATATATCCCCCTTATGATGTTTGCTTAAAATACTGGGGGTTGCTTGCCCCAAAAAAAATTTAAAGATCATGCAAGCAAGCAACATTTTTTTTGGTTTGTTAATTTAGCACACAAACTGAAATATAACTAGAAAACCAAAACCATGATGATCCTAAAGATTTAACAATCACATGCAAGATCATGTGGCTGACACAAACAACTTGTGGCAAAGCAATATATGTCAACTGAAGATTTTCATAAAGATCATTTCATTTTAGCACATGCCATAGTGAATTCAACACAGATCTAAGCTAAAAATATTTGAGAACATAATAAGATAGGCATTTTAATTTTAGATGCTCCTCCTATCAATTTGTGTACGTGCTTAGATTCTTTAATTACTTATACTATCCAAAGATTGATTTCATTTTGCTCAATAGTATAGGCAACAGATGCATCTTAGAAAATATATTAAGGCATGAACTGATACTCACAACCAAGAGCAATCCATATCTATTTATAGACCTTTAAGCACTAGATATGATGTTCATGGTTTTCTGAAGAGCCTCAATATTCAAGAATGTGAATTGATGCATATGAATCCTTTAAGTTCTTTCTATAGGGATAGAGCTTAGCTCCCCTAATTAGTTCAATGATTATATGAGGATGAAATTTAATTAATTAATTATTTTTTACTCATCATTTCAAAAATATTTTAACATTTAATTCATCATAATCATCTTTGTACAAGGTTTTATTTTGGAAAAAATCTACCAAAATTTCGGCAACATGCCATCTATAAATTGGATGTTTTCCCATAAAACTTGTACCTGATGGTGAATTGTTTTCAACAAATAAGTCATATAAAGCAAGCCACAACCTAATATCCAGAACTAGCATGCAAATTAAATCACTGCATCCGCTATGCAGGAGGTTTTCAACACAACCATGTTTTCCAGTAGTTCAATCAACAACTCATAAAAGAAATAAACTATCCAATAGATGATATGAATAGTAACTGACAACGGATAGTTATGAGATTAGTGCAGAGTTGTTCTCACAAGAGCATACAAACATATAAGCATAAATAAAAAAATGAGGGCATTTTAATGTATATAGATATGAAAGATGAATGCTCCTCCTCAATTATGCACTTGACTCATTTAATGCCTTTTTCTTATTTTTCAAATCATTTAGCCAAGGGATCTAAGTTGCTTGGCTTCAATGAATAGGCTTAGAGGACCAAAAAGTCACAATTGTATATTTCTTTAAGTAAGCTAAGCTTGTATTTGCCTCTTTTCTTATGATTTACAATACATGAGAGGCCTAAGTTCAAATGGATTTGATTTAATGTTCAAGAGCTTATGAAAGGAATTTTCAATTAATACTCTTGAAAGATTAAAATTTATGTCATGTTCAAAGAGTATTCATTAAGAGTGGACTTGATTCAAGATATTTGCATGGAAGTGGATATGTCCAAGTAGAATAGTCAGGGAGCACTCAATATATAAATTAGTAATTTATAATCAATATAGAGTGATGACTAAACTTTGATCTAGGCTTTGAATTATAAATATATGTGCATAGGTCACTTTGAGATACACACATTCATCAAGATTAGGACCTAGGCAACCAATTTAGCCATTCAACACAATCAAAGGACATGAAACTCAAAATGATTTAATTTTAAAACTCGAGAGCTTATGAGAGAATTTGAATAAACTTTGAACAACGCTCTTCGGAGAGTAGAAAGTATCCTATAGATATGATCATGATTTGTAGTAAGGATACAAACTGATGGATGGGTATAGTCTTTACCGAATATGATTGTGGTTTGGTAAAGAGTTCCTATGGACGAAATAGGTTAACCATGATTATAGAATTTATATTTAAAACTCAAAAGGGAATACTTTGATTTAACAGTGAAACTCGAATCCCCTAGTGAATGCCTCTAATTTTGATTAAGAAAAATGCCTTCTAAACAAAGCACTGGGTAGAATAGGAATTTGTGAAGATTGGTACTTATACCTAGAGTGATGACTCAATTTTGATTTGGGCTTTTCATATTCGAAAGTAAGTTTAGGGTATAGTGATATATGATATAAGATGGAACCCTACCTATTAGCTTTACCGTGATACCAAAAGGGGGGGTGAATTGGTATTTTTAAAATTAATGCCCAAGGTTAGTATTCTAACAATAGTATATTCACAACCCTAAAGTCAATCTAGTGCGAGAATAATAAATCAATTGTAATATATAGCAGAAATTCAATAAAGCACTTTAATCAACTGAGCATACACCAGAAAGCAGTAAAGAGAAGTGACATGAAAAGTGTTATCGAGATTCAGTAAATTGCCTACGTCCCTGCCTTGGCTAACAAGCACAAGGATTACCACTATAATGCCCACTTAAATAGGTGGAGTGGCACCTAAACAATTAGGTCAATTAGTACATGGCTGACCTCAACCTTTACACAATCCTTACTGGGCTGGAATACCGCCCCCTCAGGCCACGCCTAGAAATACAAAAGTATTCTCTCAATCAAATGGTACAGTGATTATGCTTTCATGTAAAGCCGATATGTACCCAATGCATGTAGTCACAAATATATCAATGATATGGATATAGTGTAAGCTCAGTGATGCAAATAGTTATGCTATCAACACTCAATATGGCATAATCAGTGAGATGCTCAAGAGTGTTCAATACAAGCAATATCTTGGAATTTAAGCAAAGCACAGTTCAGTAGAAAATCAATATTCCAAAGATATGAATCAGATAATCAAACTAGTCCAAGAAGATTTTCCTCAATGAAATAAGCACAATACTAGTTTGAAAATAGTTTGCTTATTTGAAAAATCTTTGCACAACAAAAATCAAGCTATTGGACACTTGCAATAATAATGAAAATATCCTAAGCTCACTTAGTTTATCCCAGCACAAGATTTATAATATCAAAATCTATGGGATAAACCTAAGCCAAACTCCCTAAAAACAATATCACACTCAATCACTCAAATAGGAGTTTGTACCTCACTCTAGCAATCACAAGCACTCTAAATATGCTCTCGCAATCTCAGAATATATCAAGGAAGTAAAGATTTGAGAGTATTTGGACAGAGAGTGTATTTTGAAAATAGAGGATTTTTTGGCTAATCAAATTGCTAATTCTTTCTAATCCTCACAAATGAGTCTATATTTATAGGTAAGGTAAAAAATATAACTGTTTGGGACTTGTTGGGAATAATTAAAAAAGTTTCAAATAGTTAAAAACCATTAACCCAACTTAACCCATTTTTACCACAGTTAAATTAATTTTAACCTATCGAGGTTCAAGCATCAGAACCGTAGTTTGGTCGCCCGAACAAATATAGTTATAAAAATCATTTAAATAAGTTCGATCGCCCGTGTCATGCTTCGAAAACCCAAACAAAAGTCAGTAGCCTCTGTTCGTAAATTTGGGTGCCCGTCCATAGGTTTGGTGGCTTGAATTCGTGTGTTCGGTCGCTCGAGGCTTAGTTTGAACTATGTAGCTGGGTCGCCCGAGTTGGTGGAATGTCCCTTTTAAAGGGTTCAGGTGCTCGAGGACAGTATGCATGAATATTTTTGGTCACCCGAAAGCCTAAGTCATTTGTTGACTTCTCAACAATTCGGGCGCCTGAGGAGTTTTGAACTCCTGGGGTTTGGTTGCCTAGCTCTCTCAATTTACCCAATAATGTTCAATTTAAGCGCATTTTGAGCACCACTGTATTTTTTATGGTAAGTGTGAGTGTTGGGACCTAAAGTCTTACTATGGTCTTACTAAGCTTACCATATATCCTGTATGCACGATGTGCAAGTAAGAAAATACAGACCATGTCATAGTTTACTATTACAGACCTAAATTACAATAATTGAATTGACAATACAAATTAAAGTCTTCGGGGTCTTCTTGTTACTTCAAGTGTCATTCCTTGGGATGCTCATTTAAGCCTACACAAATACTTGACAACCATCAAATACCTAAGTATTTGTCATTATCAAAACCGGGTGTGACCTATAAGGTCAACATTCTCTCCCTTTCTGAGGATGACAAATACATCATGTAAAAAATGGGTATAGCCTTAGAAGGCTCCCCCAAACAATGTGCATTATGTAAAACTTTAAATAATTTTTCATGTAAGTTCAAGTCAATCCAATTTTCAAAAAGTTAACCCAATTTTTTCCCTCTTATCCATCTCCCCCTTTTGGCAACAACAAAAAGGTAATATTCAATTGTATACAAGAAAAGTTTGGGAATTTTTTTAAATTTTGGCAGCATACTATTTGAAAATAAGACATTTTCCAAAAATTCTTGTATAAAAATGACTTGTTTTGAGTTTATAAAACCTAACAGTTTATTCACAATTAGGCAACTCAAACAGTTCCAGTATGATCAAGATATAAAACATAAGTGCAATCATCATTATGCAGTAAGAATAAGAATTATGCATTGCAAAATATAATCCGCCCACTGCTCATTAATGCATACAAACTCAAGAGCCACATCCCCTTTTTGTACATGATCACGAAGGAAGTAATGTCTAATTTCAATGTGTTTAGTTCATGAATGTGAGATAGGATTTTTGGAGATGTTGATTGTGCTAGTATTATCACATTTAATTGTTACTGTATCATAGTGCAATCCAAAATCCATATGTTGTTGTTTCATATAAAGAGTTTGAGCACAACAACTTCTAGCTGCAATATATTCTGCTTTGGTCGTGGATAAGGCAACTGAGTTTTGTTTCTTGGAGAACCAAGAAACAAGAGATTGCCTTAAATAGTTACAAGTGCCGCTGGTACTCTTTCTATCAACCTTACTACCGGCAAAGTCAGCATCAGTATAACTCACAATCTCAATGGTAGTATGCTTAGGGTACCATAGGCCTAACTCTATAGTTCTAATAGATACTTAAGGATTCGTTTAACAGCTATTAGATGAGATTCCTTAGGAGCAACCTAAAACCTAGCACACATACACACACTAAACACAATATCAGGTCTACTAGCAATGAGATATAGAAGACTCCCAATCATGCCACGATACAATTTCATGTCAACAGGGATCGCTTGCTCATCTTTATCAATTTCAATTGAATAGCTCATAAGAGTACTAATAATTTTACAATCTTCCATATTAAATTTCTTTAGCAAGTCCCTAACATATTTAGATTGGCATATGAAAGTTCCATATTCATCTTGCTTAATTTGCTGCCCTAAAAAAAAACTAAGTTCACCCATCATGTTCATTTCAAATTCACTTTGCATGCATTTGGCAAACTCATTACAGAACTCATCACTAGTTGCTCCAAAAATGATATCGTCAACATAAATTTGAACAAGGAGCATATCATCATTTTTGGATTTGATGGAGAGTTAGTGTCAATCTTGCCACGGGTAAACCCATTTTCTACAGAAAACTACTAAGCCTCTCATACCAAGCTCTAGGAGCTTGTTTCAATCCATACATGGCCTTAAACAACCGATAAATATGATCTGGATGTATATGATTTTCAAAATCTGGTGGTTGTTCTACATATACTTCTTCACTAATATAACCATTTAGAAAAGTCTTTTTAACATCCATTTGAAACAATTTAAAATTTTTTAAAAGCGGCATAAGTAAGTAGCATACGAATGGCTTCTAACCTAGCAACAAGAGCATATGTTTCATCAAAGTCTATCCCCTCTTCCTGATTATAACCTTGGGCAACTAGTCTAGCCTTATTCCTAGTTACTAGCCCATTCTCATTTTTCCTATTTTATATACCCATTTAGTTCCAATAATGGTATGATCATTAGGCATAGGAACTAGGGTCCACACTCTGCTTCTTTGAAATTGATTAAGTTCTTCTTGCATGGACATCACCCAATACTCATCTTCTATATCTTCTTTAATATTTTTAGGTTCTTCTTGAGACAAGAAAGCAGAATAACTCACTAGGTTCTTCAAGGAAGATCTTGTGGCTACACCACAGGATGGTTCACCTATGATTTGATCTACAGGGTGGTTCCTAACGAATTTCCAATGTCTAGGCAACTCCGGAATTTCATTTTCATTTTCATTATCTTCAGATGATTTATCATTTACTTCTGAATTTTCACTTGCATTGTTTTCAATAGATAATATGTCTAAGCATTTTCTCATGTCAATATCATCTATATCATGTTTCTTAGAAAATGGATTAGATTCATCAAACACAACATGGATAGATTCAATGACAGTCAATGTTCTTTTATTGAAAACCCTATATGCTATTAAGAGCATAGCCTAGGAAAATGCTTTCATAAGATTTAGAGTTAAATTTCCCTAGGTGTTCATTATCCCTAAGTACAAACCATTTACAACCAAAAACATGAAAAATAGGAAATATTAGGTTTATGGTTGTTCTACAATTCATAAGGAGTTTTATTAAGTGACGGCCTAATCAACACCTTATTCATGACATAACAAGTAGTATTTATAGCCTTGGCCCAAAAATATTTAGGTAAGTTATGTTCATTCAGCATAGTTCTACCCATTTCTTGCAATGATCTAATCTTTCTTTCTACCACACCATTTTACTAAGGGGTTCTAGGTGCAAAAAAGTTATGTGATATGCCCTATAGGTCATAATAATTTTCTATGCCTTCATTTTTAAATTTCGTGTCTCTATCACTTCGTATATGAGTTATCTTATAGCCTTTTTCATTTTGAATTCTCCTACAAAACTTGGTAAACTGTTCCCATGATTCAATTTTATGTGAAAGAAATAACACCCATGTGAATCCAGAAAAGTCATCAATAATGACAAAAGCATATGATTTACCACCCAGACTTTGCACAAAATTAGGACGAAATAAATCCAATTGAAGCATTTCAAGTGGTCTAGTGGTGCATATAAATTTCTTTTTCTTAAAACTTGATTTTGTTTGCTTACCCATTTGACATGCATAACAAATTTTATCTTTTACAAACGACATTTTAGGAAAGCCATTTACTAATTCTTTTTTTACTAGTTTTGATAACAAGTCCATGCTAGCGTGTCCTAAGCACCTATGCAATAACCAACTAACTTCATTTTATTGCAGAAAAATAAGTTACTTGTTGTGAAGCTAAGTTATCAAAAATGGCAGTGTAAACGTTTTCATGGCGATGTGTAGTAAAGAGCACTTTATGATATGTTTTACTTTCAACTATGCATTTATCATTTTCAAATGATACCTTATTTCCTTTATCACACAATTGACTTATGCTCAACAAATTATGCTTTAGCCCATCAACTATTAAAACATTATCAATTACAAGGGAAGGATCCTTACCAACCTCACCTACGCCGATGATATGTACCTTTGCGTTGTCGCCGAACGTAACATATCTTCCATCCTTGGGAATGATTGAGGCAATTTTTTCCTTGTCGCCGGTCATGTGTCGTGAGCACCTGCTATCCAATTACCATCTGTCCTTAGAGGAGGACGATCTCAAACATACCTGCAAAATAGGCTAAGTAACTTAAGTTGGTCCCCAAATTTTGTTGGGTCCATGGGGGTTAGTAGTTGGATCACCCTTAACTACCCATACTTTTCTAATTTTCGCATGCTTATTCCTAAGTGGACAATCAAATTGAATATGACCAATTTGTTTGCATCTAAAACATTTCATTCCACACTTAGTGTCTTTAGGAGGGACTTAAGATTTTGATTCATGCGTGAAATATCCCAAGTAAAGATTAGGTCATCTAACATTCTCAATACCATTAAAACCTAGACCCTCTTTATATAGAGAATTTCTTTGGGCACCAAGTAGTTTTCCAAAATCACGTTTGCCCTCAGTGAATTTAAAAACAATTTTGGAGCTATCCTCCAATTTCCTCTCAAGTTCAGCAATAGTCACATCTTTCTCTTTCAAAAGAGAAGCATGAGAGGTTTTTGCAATTCCAAAAAATTTAGACCAATTTTCACATTTCTTTTTCAAATCATCATTTTCTTTGGTCATTTTATTTAACAGTTTAGATACACGAATAAATTCAAATTGTAATTCTCTAAATGTAGGCATGCAATCATAGTCACAATCATCAGACGAATAATATGAAGATAAAGAACAAGAGTACGATACCTCATCACCATGTGCCATCAAGCACAAATTTACAACCTTTGAGTCTATGTGGTCTGATTCTAAGTCACTGCTGCTTAATTTATCCCGTGAAGTGTCTGCTTCATGGCTTTCTTCTTTTTCTTACCTCTTTTTTCTGTAGTGGTCAGTCTGGCTTGATATGCCCAACTTTGTTGCAATTGTAACACATTTTGCTAGACTCTCTCTTCTCAGATGCAAAATCCTTATATATTTTGTATTGCTTTCTATTCTTCATAAAGAATCTGCCAAATTTTCTAGTTAGCATGGCCATATAATCATCAGTGTTAGGTTCGTTGCATTCACTAGATGTATTAGTTAAGATTTTCAACGCAGTCACCTTTTTTGCCATATTATGTTCATTGAGTCTCTCATTTATGGCTAGTTCATAGGTGATTAGGGAACCTATCAATTCATATGGAGTCATGGCCTTAAGTTCTCTACCCTCAGAAATGGTCGTAGCCTTAGCTTCCTAAACAGGAGGTAAGCCTTTAAGGATCTTCCTAATCATTTCGTATGTGGGATAGGTCTTACCTAATGCATGCAGTGAATTTATAATGTGTGTGTATCTAGTGTACATGCTCTGAATGGACTTACCTACATTCATCCTAAAGGCCTTATATTCACTAGTCAACATATCTATCATACTATCTTTCATATCCCTAGTACCCTCATATGTGATTTCTAACTTGTCCCAAATTTCTTTTTCAGTAGAACATGCCATTATTCTATTAAATTCATTCAAATCAAGACTACAATATAGAATGTTTATAGCAGTGGCATTCAAATTAACAGCTTTCATATCATCATCATCATATTCTTCCTCAATTTTAGGAACTCTAGTTGTACCTTTTGTTTTCATAGGAACATAATTTCCCTTAGAGACGATCCTCCACATCTTCCAATCAGTATTTTGAAGGTAGATGCGCATCCTCTATTTCCAAAAGATGTAATTAACACCGACAAAAACCATTGGTCGTGTGGAAGATGGTCTCTCAGGGAAAGGAGTCACGAAGCTATGAGTCATATAACATCTTTTGCAAAATAACTATTAGTGTAAGCTATGTGGCTCTGATACCAATTGTTAGCTTGACCGTGATCCTAAGAGGGGGTGAATTGGTATTTTTAAAATTAATGCCCCAGGTCAGTATCCTAACAGTAGTATATTCACAACCCTAAAGTCAATCTAGTGTGAGAATAATAAATCAATTGTAATATGTAGAAGAAATTAAATGAAGCACCTTAATCAACTAAGCATGCACCAGAAAGCAATAAAGAGAAGTGACACACATAAGTGTTATCGAGATTTGGTAAATTTCCTACGTCCTCGCCTTGGCTAACAAGCACAAGGATTACCACTATAATGCTCACTTAAAGGGGTGGAGTGGCACCTAAACAACCAGGTCAATTAGCATAAGACTAACCTCAATCTTTACACAATCCTTATTGGGCTGGATTACCGCCCCCTCAGACCACGCCTGGAAATACAACAGTATTCTGTTAATCAAATGGTACAAGTAATTATGCTTTCATGTAAAGAAGATATGTACCCAATACACGCAGTCACATACACATCAATGATATGGATATAGTGTAAGCTCAGTGATGCAAATAGTTGTGCTATCAAAACTCAATATGGTATAATCAGTGAGATGCTCAAGATTGTTCAATACAAGCAATATCTTGGAAGTTAAGCAAAGCACAGTTAGTAGCAAATCAATATTCCAAAGATGTCAATCAGATAATCAAACTAGTTCAAGAAGATTTTCCTCAATGAAATAAACACAATACTAGTTTGAAAATATTTTACTTGTTTGAAAAATCTTTGCACAACAAAAATCCAAGCTATTGGACACTTGCAATAATAATGCAAATATCCTAAGCTCACTTAGTTTATCCCAGCACAAGATTTATAATATCAAAATCTGTGGGATAAACCTAAGCTAAACTCCCTAAAAATAATATCACACTCAATCACACAAATGAGAGTTTGTAACTCACTCTAGCAATCATAAGCACTCTAAATATGTTCTCACAATCTCAGAATATATCAAGGAAGTAAAGATTTGAGAGTATTTGGACAAAGAGTGTATTTTGAAAAGAGAGGATTTTTTGGTTAATCAAATTGCTAATTCTTTCTAATCCTTACAAATGAGCCTATATTTATAGGCAAGGTAAAAAATATAACCGTTTGGGACTTATTGGGAAATATTAAAAAGTTTCAAATAGTTAAAACACCATTAACCCAACTTTACCCATTTTTATCGCAGTTAAATTAATTTTAACTCGCCGAGGTTCGTGTGGCTGAACTGTGGTTCGGTCGCTCGAACAGACACAGTTTTAAATGTAATTTAAATAAGTTCGGTCACCCCTATCATGCTTCAGAAACCTGAACAAAATTCAGTAGCCTTTGTTCGTAAATTCGAGTGTCTGATCATAGGTTCGGTAGCCCGAACTTTTGTGTTCGGTCGCCCGAGGCTCAAATTGAACTATATAACTCAGTTGCCTGAGTTGGTGGAATGTCCCTTTCAAAGTGTTCGGGTGCCCTAGGATAGTATGCATAAACATGTTCAGTCACCTGAGAGCCTAAGTCAATGGTTGACTTCTTAACAGTTTCGGCGGCCGAGGAGTTTTGAGCTCATGGGGTTCGGTCGCCCGAGTTCTCTCCACTTACCTAATAATGTTCAATTTAAGTGCATTTTTAGTACCCTTGTATTTTGTATGATATGTGTGAGTGTTGGGACCTAAAGTCTTACTATGGTCTTACTGAGCTTACCATATATCCAATATGCAGGTAAGAAAATACAGATCATATCCTAGGTTACTATTACATACTCATATTACAATAATTGAATTGACAATACAAATTAAAGTCTTCGGGGTCTTCTTGTTGCTTCAAATGTCATTCCTTAGGAAGCTCATTTAAGTCTGCACAAACACTTGACAACCATCAAATACTTAAGTATTTATCATTATCAAAACCGAGTGTGATCTATAAAGTCAACACTAACACTCAATTTTGTGCAATGGACAACGGTGACTTAACTTAAAGTGTTATATTTAAGCATGGGTTAAGCATTTGAAAATATTTACCTAGCAATGATGCCTAGTCCATTTGGAAGTGGAATTTTATTCAAGCAGCCAATAATTTTATATTTCAACCAAGGATTATATGCATTAAGTTCAGATTGGTTATTTTGTTTGAATTTTTGTATTAGGTTAATTTTTCAAGATCCTTAGTATGTAAAATTTATACAAAATTTTTATGGTTTCAGCCTAAACCACTTCCTAAGCCTTTAGTCAACACTACCCCCTATAGCTAATCCTAAATGCTAAGAAAGAATTATGTGATCATGTAATTCCTGTTTGAATCCATTCATCCTTAAGTCCTAAGGAGTTTCCCTTTTTGACAACCCATACCATTTTTCTACCTCTGATTCTTGATGGGTTAGGATAATATAGTTCTTTGACTCTCTAGACCTGTTTAGGTTTCACACCATTCTTTTTAAACTGGCAATCAAATTTTATATGCCTCATCTTTTTACATAAGATGCATGTGGTGTGAGTGTATTGACTGAAGGAGGTACTAGCATAATGTTTAGATTCTCTTACAAAGTATCCTATGTATAGGTTCTTCCTTTTCCTATTTTCAATTCCATTAAAACCTATACCTTCTTTATCTAAGGTCATCTTCTGTGATCTTAAGAGCTTGTCAAAGTTTTCTTTACCTCTAGTGAATGTCTGGATGATCTTAGACTGGTCTTCTATTTTCTTTTCTAGATCTTGAATTTTTAAGTTCTCTAGACCTTTGCAAACATTCTGAAGTTTCATAAATTCTTTATTCATATTGTTTGCTTTACGGATGCCTCATACTTGTTTTTCAAAGAAGTATGTCTTTTGTTAGCTTTAACAAGTGAGTTATGAATTCTAACATATTCAACTTGCAGTTCTTCATAAGTAGGCATGTTTTCACTATCAGAACTATCACATGATTTAGTATCAGATGCATCATTCAAATCATCACATGAATCATTACCAAGGTTATCTAATAGCGTAGGATGAGACAAAATTACCTCATCGTCGGTTAAAGCTATGAAGCATGGTTTACCTCCTTCAAGATCCGTACAGCTTGAATCACAAGAAGTGGTCCCCTTTTCTTGCTTAGTGACTCCATATTTCTTTTCGAGTTCCTCCTATATCTTTTTAGCGTTTTTACATGCCCTTACTTCACGAAAGATATTAGTATCTAAGGCATAAAATATAATATTCATGGCGTCAAAATTTATTTGCAATAAATTCATGTCATTCTCATTCATCTCAATTTCAGATTTAGAAATATCAATATTATTGACAATTTTCATAGGCATGATATCCCCTTGAGAAATAACTCTCCAAGTCCTCCAATTCAATGATTTTATAAAGATAGTCATTCAAAGTTTCCAATCAGAAAAATTTTCCCCATAAAACATTGGGAGGCTTACAGAAAACATACCCTCACATGATTAGGATACACCAACTCAAGCCATCATGATCTTTTACAAAATAACGTTTAAGTCCAAGTAACAAGGCTCTGATACCAATTGTTTGCTTTGGTGCAATCCCAAGAGGGGGTGAATTGGTATTTAAAAATTTTATCCCCTAGGTCAATCCAAAAACAACAGTATTACACAAGCCTAAGGTCAATCTAGTGCAAATAAAATAAATCAACATAAATATATTGCGAAATTTAAACTCCAATAGAAATTTAACCAAGCATGCACAATAAAGCAATAAAGGAGATGACACTAGAAATGTTTTTGAGGTTCGGTGAACTGCCTACGTCCCCACCTTGGCTAACAAGCACAAGGATTACCACTATAAGCTACTTAATGGGTGGAGTGGCTCCTAAACAACATGGTCAATTAGCACAGGGCTAACCTCAACCATTACAACCAAGTCAAATTAACAAAGGGCAGGCCTCAACCTTTCACAACCAATCCTTACCGAGCTGGATTACCGCCTCCTCAGGCCACGACTAGAATACAACAGATTTCATAATAAAATTTGCATACAACCATTATGCTTCTCAACTAAGCAGATTATGTACCTATGTAATCAATACATTACCGAATGATATGATAAGATAAGATTAGTGTATCCTTAGTGTCTACTCTCAAGATTAATGTCAATAATGCAATCAGTACGTGAGAGTTTAAGTGATAGGATCTTTGTGTCAAAATAATATTCTCTTAATCACAATGCAGCAACAAAAATCACAAGTATACTTCAAATATCTCAACAAGTGTTTTTCTCAAAATAAACCACAAGAGATATTCAAAAATGATTTGTAAAACTTTATTTGATCTTTGTATTAAAATGATAATCTTAATCAAAAGGTGTAGTAACAAAGATCTTTAGCACTCAAGTAAATATCTCAAAACATATTTCTCAAATACAAGCACAAGAGAAATTTTGAAAATGATTTGTAAAATATTTTAGCACTCAAAATCCAATTTGAATTCCTTAAGTATTGCAATGACAATGCAAAACCCAAAAGTTCAATGAAGTACTCCTAAGGAAGACTTATTAACAAAGTCTCCTAGGGAAACTTCAAGGTTTGCTCTCTAATAAAATAATCTCGATCAATAAGAAAAAAAAAGAGCTCAAGCCTAATGAGAATAACACTCAAGCACACTTACAAAGTGATTTTAGAAATTAAAGTGAGTAAGAATGAGTGTAGGATGATTAAAAATGAGAGTAGGAATTTTTGAATTTCATAGGATTTTTGCTAATTGAGTTTGTTAATCATTGACTAATTTTTGCAAAGGAGGGGGTACATATAGAATTTTCCAAAATTATAACCGTTCAAGACATATAAGTCATTTTTTATAAAGTTTAACTTAGGTTAATAAATTTTAACTACGGTTTAACCTCGGTAATTCTCACAAACCCAAGAGCACTGGTCGATCAAACTTAAGGTTTGGTTAACTGAGTGGCTAGGTTTAGTCGGCTGGGAGAAATTTGAACTAGAAGGATGGTCGACTGGACTTACAGGTTTCGAAGGCGATTTTCCAAATCTGTACAGTTCGGTCGACGAGGTCAATTTGAACTATGAGGTTCGGTCGACTAGGTGGTTGGGGCTTCTCCTAAGAATGTTCAGTCGACCAAAGCGTTGGAGTTCATTTTATGGTCAGTCGATCGAAGATTCAATTGTTTACCTAGGGTGGTTCGGTCGACTAGGAAGTTGGAGAACATTTCTGGTTAATCGACCAAAGGGTGAAAATGTTGACCCGGTGGAGGTTCGATCGACCAAAGAATTCTGCGTGTAGAAGTTTGGTCGACCAAACATGCTCTTTGGTGCATTATGGTCTTTTCTTTTCTCATAAAGTTACCCTTATTCACATGATAATCAACACTAAGATTATGAGGGCAATCTTCAAGCAATTTTATGGGTCCTATGGTCAATCTAAGGTCTTTAAGCATATACCCTAAAAAATCTGGCGTTGGTCGACCGAAGGGTGATCCCTAAGGTCCATCTATGGTCTTGAGCTTATCAATCCTACCATGCAGGTAAGACATTACTTATTACAGACCATTTCCTATTTACTATTACAACAAACAACATTAAAACCAAGCCCTAGTGCAACTGAGTGGGGTCGGCTATATGAATCCTTTTCCGCCAAATTATGCAATCATGGACCATTTTTTTTTATAGATTCAAGGATATTAAATCCTTATTCACTATCTCCTCCCAAGTTATTTTAGGTCTACCCCTACCCCTTCTAATACCCCCCATTGTAACTAAATCACTCTTCCTCACAGTTGCACTATAAGGCCTACGTTGCAAGTGTCCATACCCTCTAAGTCGTCCCTCCCTTATCTTATCTTCTATAGGAATTACACCTAACTTACCATGAATATGATCATTCCTTAATTTATCTTTCAATGTTATACCACTCATCCATCTAAGCATTCTCATCCCGACAACTTTTACTTTTTGGATATAAAGTTTCTTCGTCGCCCAACATTCCGATCCATATAGCATAGTTGGTCTTATAGTTGTCCTGTAAAACTTCCCTTTCAATTTTAAGGGTATTCTACGATTTCCTATTTACTACTATAGACCAAAAATGATAAATATAAATTACAATAAACAAATATGCTGGGGTCTTCAATTTTATTCAAGTTTTCGCATGCCATCGGTATAATCCAGTTAGTATGATCCGCCACACAAACTTGAAAGCCATAAAATACAAAGAGTATTTGTCATTATCAAAACCGGGAATGACCTATAAGGTCAACAAAGTTTACTTTGTTTCGGGCGACCAAACCAAAGGAACTATAGTGTCCTTAGTCAACCGAATCATTACTTTGACTATTCCACCAACTCGGAAGCCCAAATGATCACGTCCAAATCACCCTCAGGCGACCGAACTTAGGACCAGGTAAGTGAACCTTGAAAAGAATGGAAAATTGCCTAGTTTAGCAAAACAAACCCTTATTCAGGCTCCCGAACATTGAATAGTCACTTTTTCTGTTCTATCTGTTCGGGCGACCGAACCATGGGTCACGCGCCCGAAACTCTCAGGTTATCATAATTTTTACACTTGTTATTTTGAGTTAAACAGGGTTAATTTTTCTAAACATTTTTAAAACAAATTTAATAATACCCTATGTATCCCCAACGGTTATAAAATTGGGAAGGTATATATATAGGGGTTCATTTGCTCTCATTAGCAACTAATTAGCAAATTGATTAGCAACAAATTCTCTAAAATTTTTTAAAGCCTATTTTTTCATACAAAGTCTACATACTCACATACTACCATTCTTTTGAGAAATCTAGCCTTGTGAGATTATCCTTGAGTGATTATTCATTGTTGGTTGTTGCTAAAAACTCTCATTTGTTTATTGCATATTTGATTTTCAGATTGAGGGTTTAGTTAGGTATTTCTCCAAATTTTATATAATAAATTTGTGCATGGGAAAAATCTTATAGCTAGGTGAGTCGTTGCATTATTATTGCAAGATTCATTGAGCATGTATTTTTGTGTGTGCAAAAATATTTTCACAAGCTCATTTTTGAATATCTCATTGTGCTTTGATATTGAGAAACTATTTTTGAGATATTCTAATTACTCTTGGTACAAATCTTTGAAACCCTAAACTATGATTGAGATTTTCATCTTTACATAGTTTCAAAGATTAGCTTGTTGATACACTCTTGTGCTTGAATTGAGATAGTCATTACTTTGAGTGTTGATTGCACATATAAACCATTGAGCTTATTGTTCTTACATTACTGTTGTGCTTTGATTATTCTTGGTGGAAATATACTTGATTTAGAAGTATAATATTTGTACGCATCTTGTATTGAAAATTGGTTGTATTCTAGGTGTGGCCTGAGGGGGTGTTAATCCAGCCCGGAAGAATTGGTTGTAAAGGTTGAGATCAGCCCTGCGCTAATTGACTTGGTTGTATTTAGGTGCTGCTCCTCCGGTTAAGTGAGCCTTAGTGTAGTCCTTGTGCTCATGAGCCAAGGCGGGGACATAGGCACTGTTGTCGAACCTCGATAACATATCTAGTGTTATCTCTCTTTACCACTTTATTGTACATGCTTAATTATATTACTTGTGCAATTTAATTTCCATAGAATATATATTGATTTATTTTATCCACACTAGATTGACCTTAGGTTTGTGTAATATTACTACTAGTTGATTAACCTAGGGGATTAATTTTTAAAATACCAATTCTCCCCCCTCTTGGGATTAAAGTAAAGCTAACAAGTGGCCTTCATGGATTTGTCGATGAGGCTAGGGGATTCGTTGATGGACCTCCTATTTTTTTTTAACCCAATTAATTCTCTAAAATGCATATCTAACCTAGAACTTGGGCATATTAATATTTCATGAAAAACATGCATCTGAATGTCAGTCTATTGGTCATTTCTTAGCTTCCAACTATATCATGTGATCATGCATATACACATATAATCTAAAACAATACAACTAAAATAAAACTAAGTCTTCACTCATTTGCTCTCGAGTTCTCCTATGGAGTGGGCCAAGGTATGTGAGCTTTATGCTCCTTACGACTTCCATTTTTCCTTCGCCATGTGTGCGTGCTTGAAGTATAAACCCGTTCAAGTACCAAACGCACAGTTAAGATATTTGTGTTTTATCCTTATCAAAATGGATTAGACTCAAAGAGTCAACACAAATAATTAATTGAATATTTTCTAGAGTGCCTCAACCAAGGTACAACTAGGAGAACTTTAGGTGCGACCAGGTTGACTGCTATCGTGTTCAGAAATTTGCTACACGAGATTTTGAGTGAAAGTTTCCTACTTTGAATTTAATCATGTGTAAATACTAATTTGTACAAAATCAAACTTAGAACAGATGGTTAGGGGTTCCCCTTTGGTTTCTCTTGGTCCCGTGACCAACCTTGAGTGCTATTGGGTTGCCAGTTAGATTGGATTTCAATTCCTTGTCAATTTACATGCTTTCTTTAATTTCAAGTTGCAATTTCAATTTTGTTCATTCCTGATTTGTATTTCAATTCCTAATTTCAATAAAACTCATGCTTTCAATTTCCTATTTCAATACCTTGTCTTTAATTTCATGCACAATGAGTAGCTAATTAGTTTGATTCTTTGGTTGTGAAAAAATTCTAGGCTAAAAACAACATAGCTAGGATTAAGTCAATTGTGCATAATAGGGTATGGTTGTGAAAAGGAATCCATGTTCACTGAATAGGATATACCTTGCTCTCCTCCTTGTGCTTTGGACGATTGGTGCGAACCCGACTACCCTATGCCACTAAAGTGAATAAGTTATCTTTGAAACCCTAGCATAGATAATTGATGGAACCTAGTTATGGCTCAGTAAAGACCTAGGGTGAGTTCATAACCAAGGAATTTCTTTTCCATAAGTACTTTAATTTAGTTTTAATTGCTTTATTGGTTTAACAGAAAAACCAAAATTCCATCTTTTCATATTGTTCAAGCGTAGTAAATTACATTAAATAGGTGCACTGCTGCACTAGAGTCCTTGAGGATCGACACCCGACTTACACATTATTCTACTCAACTTGGGGTTAGTTAGGTCATAAATTTTATCTTTGGTAGTGAAGGACCCAAGCCTTGGTGAGCCTAGCAACAAATAATCTAGGGTTTTATGGTTTAAAAGATGTGAAAAGCAAGAGTAAAAAACCCAAAATCAGTTTAGAGAAGAGGATTTGCACACAACAGCTTTTTCAAGAAGAAATCAAGGTATATGCAAGCTATTATTGTACCCTAATACATTTATAAGTAGCCTTATATAGCTAGGTTAGTAGAAATCTTACCATTTGCCCATGTTTCGAAAACCATATCTTGCAAAAATAGGAAAGAAATCAAGTTGTTCACAACTTATATCATGAACTTCAATCGCTTGAACTAGGAGTTCAGTTGTCTGAACATATTAAAAACATACGCTCCTAAACACGCAGCAACTATTCCATCGCCTAATTTCTAAGTTTGATTGCCAGACCCTATTTAGGTGACTGAACTATTATTCAATTGCCTAAACCAATACTGTGTGATCTTTCAACACTGGCTGTAGCCATTCAGCCGATTAAGCATACTCCTCAAGCCCCAGAACAGTCTTTAATTTAGTTTTTTTTTCATACTTTTGATTTGTATTCTTTTGAAAAAATATTTGGACTTTTTAAAAATATTTCCCAAGTTGTTAAACAAATCTCTAAGCCCAATACTTGATCCTTGGAGCTTCATAAACGAACTTAAAGTTGAATAGCACTTACAAGAGATTTTTAATAAATTTAGAAAAATAAATAAACCCTAAGTAATGGAGCTTTAACTTTATCCAAGATTTGTTCCATCTTCATTTAGCTTGTTTTCTTCATGGCTTTTGAATGAGCTTTGACCTTCATTTAGCTTTTTTTCTTCAATGCTTTTGAATTTAAATATTTACCATTGTGTTTGTAAAACTGTAATGCCTGAAACTTCACTTGAAAGCACAATTAGATTCTTTAGTTTGTCATTATTAAAATGAGATTAACCCTTGTTAGGCCAACAATCTCCATTTTTTTTATGATGACGAATAAGGAGCAAAATGAGGTAGCCTTAATACGACTCCCTGTCACAATAAGCATAAAACATAAAATATGATCAATGTATGCATATTTGTTCAAGCTTAACTGTGATTTAGTTTTCTCCTTTTTAGAAAGGTTTCCATTAAAATTTTTTTTATAATAAAAAACCTTCCCTTTTGAAATACATTGAAAATACATATTCAAGTTTTTCTCCCCTTTTGGTAATTTCCCTTTTAAAAAATAGAATATGAGAATAACATGTGTACAGGAATAACTTTATTTTGCTTACTCTCCCCCTTAATATCATGTGCATAGATAACTTCTTAATATCATGCATAGAATTCATTTTGCTTATTCCCCCCCTTTTGACATCAACAAAAATAAATTCAACATAAATGAAGCAGTATGACACACCATCTCTATATCAAACATCCAGCATGTAGTTCACAATAGGACCATCAAGCAGCATGTAATTCATAATCAATAGGTCCATCAACTAGCATGCAATTATCAATCAACAGTGTATCATCAATCAACATACAGTTCTCAATTTAATAAGATCATCACCCAGCTTGCAGCTCACAATCAAGAGGGTACCATCAAAAAGCATGCAGGTCATAGTATTCAGGATATAGTAACCAGTAGAACACAATAGTAGCATTGAGCATCCATAAAGAGAAAGTAAGTGTTTAAATAAAAATACAAGATAAGTACCAACAAGGCACAACTAGATACAAGAAAAACAATGGTTCTCATCATGTAATAGAAAATAAGCAACTAATCCTCATCAATATCATCACCACCAGATGAGGTCTTGCCGTCCTCATTATCGTCGTTGTCCTCGTCATTCAAAGTTGCTACCATGGGAGCTTTCCCTTTTGACGAGGAAATATTGTCTAGGTTGCTTTCAATCTGTGTGAGCCATTGATCGAAAGAACTAAATATGGACTAGATTGCATTATATTTAGAATCTATATCTTCAAAAATGACACTCATTCGTGAATCCATGTCTCGATGAAAATTCATAAACTAAGAAGGAGCACTACTGGTAGCACAAGCAGAAGCAAGCGGCTCATCATGTTGTGGATATTGGCCATGATCCTGATCTTCTAGTAATTCTACATTCACATTTCCTTGCTGAGATTTACTGGAGCTTAGGTATCCACCCGAATACTCGACCCAAAAATATCCCATGAGTTTCACGGTGGTTGAAGAAAATTTATCATAAGATTTTCATTTAATGAATAAAGTGGATGAGCGAGTAACACCTAGATACTTAAAGATGAAATTTAGAACTCCTCCATAAGGGAGAATGACTCATCTCGATTCTTCCTTGGAAATCATCCATTTGAGTATTAGGGTTGGAAGAACAAGATGTTTTTCCTGATATAGACACCATGTGACGAAATAGTATAAATAAGAAATATGGTCGTGAGATCTAATCCTAGGTAGAATGTTATATGTGACCAGCAAATGAATGATCTTCGCCTCAAGGGTCGACCACCTATACAACACTGGATGACCAAAATACATTGGTTGTTAAGTCATAATGGGAGGCAAAAATTCTTGGGGAGGGGGGGGGGGGTAAATTCGTGTTCCATTAACCAAGATTGCCCTAAGTTATGACATTCAAAATCCCCATATTGAATTCAAAGTCTCTCTGCTATGGTTTGTGTGGTGAGTGCAAAGGATTTATTCATGATTTTGGTGGTATATATGTTTCCATCCTTTCCTAAATTTGCATAAAATAAGTGAACCAAATTTGGGTAAACACCTCTAGGTTGATACGAGATAAACCTATCCCAACCTAGTGCACCAAACATACGAAGAACATTTGGAAAATTTTCTTCCATGAAGGGGATATCCAGAATATTACCAATAATAGGTTTGATGAAGCAAAGATGTTCATTGTATATCTTCTTTGCTTTGGGGTCACGAGCTAGTGATGAATGAGCTTGGTCATTTTTTGTTTGAAGATTGATTCTTGTTAGCCATGGTATTCATCCTTGGCATGGTTTCAAAGAGGAAGTGCATACACATTGAAAAACTTGAGCTGCAAGATTGAAGCTTTGATCTAAGGTTTTGGAGCAAAATTAAAATGTGTAAGCTTCTAAGAGAGAAGAATGAGGGTCTATGTAAGAAATGAACAGTGTTTAAGTGGCCTAAAGTACTAAAAGTTAGGGCTTTTTCGTGAACAATAGATTTTATATCTGCGCAGTTCAGTGTCTAAACTGCACATTCAATCGCTTGAATGCATGGATTATAAAAATGCATAAAGTAGTAGCCATTCAGTTGACTGAAGAGGAGGTTCAGTCACCTAAAGTTGAGAAAATTTTTTACTTAACTTAAAATTTTCACCTGAACACTTAAGTTAATGAATAACTTCTTCTTAAACTACTTCCTTAGCATGCAATAAGCCCGATTCACTTCAATTTCTCTCCTTTTTTATTTAAAATTATTCTTTTTGCAAATGAATGTCCAAATTTCAAATGGCTTTCCAAATTAGCCATTAATATGCATATGACCTTTTGAATTCAATGTTTTCATATTAATTGAAACCTTAAGCAATCCAACCTTTGTTGGTTGCAGCCAATAATGCCATTTTTATATTCATTTATTTACAATACTTATGTCATCAATAGGCTTGGGAATTAATCTTCAAGATTGTTTTAATCCATTTCAATTTTGATTTTCTCAAGTTAAATTTACAGAGTTCTAAGGGCGGAATATTTATGTATGTTTTAGAGTGAAGATTCAGTAGTTGCCCTATAGAGATTTACCAAATATTTGATGAGAAGTTACAGCTGAGGAGAATGGAATTTCGTCAAAAGTAAGCCTAATATCTTCAATCTTGTGGATAAAACATGATAAGTAGTGTTTCAATCATTTAGGCAATAAGCATTTAGGAGTATCTGTATTTTTCATTATTAATACTCTTGTATTAACAATGACTAAGGAATCTTTTCATAGATTAAGTAAAGAAGAATTTTCTACTTGGAATTGATGAAAGCTTAAATTTCTTAGTAGAAGCTTTTAACATGATCAATGGATGAAAGCTTTTAAGGGACTATGAATGACTCACTTAAAAATTAATTCAAAAGAGTATCTAGAAGCATTTTTATTTTGAATCAACCAAATGTTCTGAGTGTTCAAAACCAATTGCATTGCACTAGAACTTGAGAACCTATTAGTGTCTTGAGATAATGATAAGATGAATATCATGTATTCAATATTTGACATGTTGAATTACTGATTTTTCAATTTGAATGTCTTTCAAATTTTGATTAAGCATAAAATTTCTTAAGAAAAATTTAGGATGTGATGGTAAACGCTATTAAGGCTATTATGATTTACTCCCCTAAAACTCAATTATGTGCAATGGACAATATATGTCATGCTTTAGATATTTAACCTTAAGCATACTAATAGCTTTTCCAAGGCTTGGGTCCTTAACTACCAACGATAAAATTTATAACCTAACTACTCCTAAGTTCAGTAGAACAATGAGTAAGTCAACTGTCGATCCTCAAGGACTCAATGCAGTGGTGTACCAAATTAATCTAATTTACCATGCCAGAGCAATAAGAAAAGATTGAATTTTGGGTTTTCTATTTAATCTATGAAATAAAATTAATTAAATTGAATTCCTTATGAAAAATTAATTCCCTGGTTATGAATCCACCTTAAGCTATTAATTCAAAATAACTAGGCTTGGTCAATTATCCGAAATGGGATTTCAACAATTCATCCAAATACGAATGCATTGAATAAACCCTAAACAAAGACAAGTAATTTGCTCGAGTAGTATAGTGTATCTGGGTTCACACCAATCATCTAGAGCGGGATTGGGAGAACTGGGCATACCCTATCTAGCGAACACAGATTCCTTTCTAAATAGCATCATACAACCAAACCCTATTATGAACAACCAACTAACCCTAGCTATGTGAATCTAACATAGGGTTTCATCACAACTGGAGTATCGGATAAATTAGCTACTCATCATGCATGAAATCAAGAACAAAGACAAGGTGTAAAATGGAAATGTAAACATGACTTCAATTGAAATTCAAGATCTTGAAAATAGTAAAAAAACAAGAACTACATTGTAGTACAAAAATTAAGCAAAAACAATACAATACAAGGCTCTATAGCCAAAAGAGACTAAAAGATTACTAAAGAAGATCCTAACTACTTATACAAGTTTTGATTTTATGCCCCTTAGGGTTTACACGCGCTCAAATTCAAATCAGGAAACAATCCACAACAATCTCGCAAAACAAATTTCTGGAGTCAACTGAAGTCAACATGGTCACACTGCCAAGGTCTCCTGGTCATGCCCAAATCTACACATTCTAGAAAATCTTCAATTTTTTCTGTGTTCAGTTGATAGGATTGTTGACTATGTCCCAGGTCCAAGGTCTCCTGGTCACGCCCTAGTCGAGGGTCTCTATGAACTTGCTATTAATTAGAACTCTAGGGTCTTCTAGTTTGACCTAGTCGCCCTTTGTGAATCCTTGGTCGCACCACATGGTCGATTAAGGATATTATGTTGTACTTGAATCGAGGCCATAGAGACCTAGTCGAGCACTTGGGTCAAGCCTTGTGCTTTCAAGTTGCTGCATTGACTCCTTGCACTGCTTAACTCTTCGATTTAAGTTATGATTTCCTGAAATATCAAACATTCCATATGTAACTCTGAACAGTAATAAGAAGTGATAATTATAGAGTAAATAGAGACATCACATTGATAAATAGGGGACTAAGTAAGCATATTTACAAACATACCACAACCCCCAACTTACACTTTGCTTGTCCTCGAGCTAAAAAATCTAAGAAAAACCTACAAAAGATAACTAAATTCCTAACTAACTCCTCTTTCGTGGGAAACATGATTGCATTTACTGTATGCAATAAGGCTTTTAACCCCTAGGTGGCCCTAGTGGACAAGTTATAGTCTCATAAGGGTTTCCAGGGTGATTCCCACAAACATCTATCTAAGTGAAAAAATGTGTTTTCACTCTTTGCTCTTCACTTTGCCATAGAAAGAGTCACGTGATGTGTGCTTTGAGTGTCTCATGGCTTCCATTTGACATTGACCATTTGTGCCTTCTGAACCATAAATATGTTCATATACTAAACGCACAAATGAGATGCTTGTTATTTGTCATTATCAAAACGGGATAGGACTCAAAAATTCAATAATCTCCCCTTTTTCTATGATGACAAATACGAGAGCAAAATGAGGTTAGCCTGACAAAGCTCCCCCATACAATATGCATAATGTAATTATTAACAGTGCATTTCAAGCATATCTAAAATGAAGACTTTGGAATTTTTTTAAGTTGAGAAAATTTGAGTTCAACTCAATTTGCATTTAGTATTGAAATTGATTTTGAAAAATAATCTCTTCAAAAGAAATCTAAGCCAAACATGAAAATCAAGAAGAAGGATAAATGAATTTTGAATTTTGCAATTTTGCTCAAACACTTCTTCCCCTTTTGTCATCAACAAAAAGACTAAGTTAAGCACAATATCATTTAAGCATTGAAAGAATCCCTTATCTTGAAAACTCCCCCATTTTGACATAAAAATGGGCTTAAATGACAGACTTATAGCTGTTTGAAAATTTTGCAATTTTGTACAAAAAAATAGTATAAGTGGTCATTTAAGTTCAAAAAGACATGTTCAACATGGTAAGACCAGAAAATATCCATAAACTATCACAACTCTGATGTTACATAAGGCCTGTAAAGGTAGGAGTTCAAAAATAAGGCTTATGTAATCTGAGTGTTGGTTTGAGCATATTTTCATTTTATTCAATGGATGAATGCCATCATGACAACACCTAATCAAGCAATAATTGGCCACCCAACCGTTCTTAGTTTGTTCATTTTACCATCATGCAATCATCCTAATCAACTACCAGCATATAATCAAAATGTCTACATTAACCATGCAGATGATATTCAACTCAATCAGCATGCAATTTTTGTAATCAACTACCAGCATGCAATCACAAAATCTGCATCAACCATGTAGATGGTAACAATCAATTTAGTATACCCAAAAACAGTTCATGCTATAATCAAAAGAAATTAACCATCCATCAAATAAATTTAGGCATTCAACAAGTTATGGATAATAAGTTTAGTGTTGCTCTCACAAAAGCATAAAAAAACATAAACAAGATAAGATAGTGAGTATATTTAATTACAAAGCCATAAAATCAAATTGTTTATGAAACAAAAGATTGAATTTGCTGCTCCCCTTTTCTATGGCAGCCTATTCATCACCATCATCATGTTCTCCCTCAGAAGAACCTGCCTCACTACCGCTGACCTCCATCGAATTTTTCCCTTTTAAGTTGTCGATGCCTTACAGGTCATGCTGTCTCAAAGAAAAAACTTTATCGGTATTTTGATGTTGTATGGTTTTTATGCTAGCTTAGTAAACTAACCCCAAAGTAAATAATCTGATCTCTTATACTGGCTACCCAAATCTTTTCAAAAAAAAGAAAAAAACCCATTTCTGTATTATACTGCTATAAATTTGATGAAACTCTCCTTATCCCAACTGTTATCATTCTTTTACTCCCCAAAGTTTAGTAAAATGTTTGCCTATGTTCTATTCTCAAGATGGTCTTTAAGACTCAGGATGAAATGTAGGCCATGGATATGGGTTCTTCGAAGAAAATGAAAATTCGCCACTTGTAGCAAACTATTGACCAAACTTGTCTATTTGTTAAGCTGCCTACATACCTTTTTAGGATCAGGTCATAAAGTAGTTCAGACTTAACATTAAGTATAACAATTCATTTGAGATGATGTTATGTATCAATCTAGTCAGAACTTTCATTTGGACTATAATGTAGGACGGGGATATAGGTTAAGTAAGAAAAGGGTTTAATAAGGCTCAAAATTGAAAATTTTATCAATGGTAACATTAGTCAAAGATCACATATTAAGTAGGACCTTATTTATTTTTATTCTCTTTTTCCTCTTTTTTTTTTTTCCTTTTACTAATGAATCTTTTGTTTTTCCTTTTACGAAGGAATCTCATCTCCTTTTATTTGAACTCCATTTGGGACTAAACTTTCTGAAACTACCCCAGTGTGCGGTGTGATTCTTTGACGATTTTTTCAAGAATTAAATTTTTTAGGCTCAAAAGGGTTAGCAAGGGTTTTCTTCTTTGACTTTTTTTTTTTGGTAGTAGAAAGATGGCCTACCATCCTTTTGGTAAATTATTGTTGTCTCATATGAATTTTAAAACACTTAAAATCCCGAACCTCAGTTAAAATTTTGGAAAATGACTTTGAGAAAAAGTTGGTTTAAAATTCAGGCTCAAAGGGGTTTACAAATGGTAAATCAATGTTTGGTTCTTTTTGGGAATACTAGTTGACCAAAGATATCCATCAATCATTTGATTAGAACATGAGTACAAAGACAAATACAACTTAGGGGAGTAAAAGTACAATCATCTCATTAAATTTCTTTCAGAAGTACAACATTTCTAAGCAAAGTATTTCTTTACAACATCTAAATTTGTAGGGTGTGGAAGGTATGTCCTATCCATATATGCTAAAACCAAGTCTCCTCCTAAAAAGGCTTTCTTCACCACATAAGGTCCTTCATAGTTCTGGGTCCATTTGCCTCAGGGGTCACTATGAATCGATAGTATCTTTTTCAAGACCAATTCTCCCTCTTGGAATCATCGAGGACACACTTTCTTTTTGAAAGCTCTCATCATTCTTCTTTGATACAGCTGCCCATGAACTACTGCAGACATCCTTTTCTCTTCAATAAGATTCAGCTGGTCATACCTAGTCTCCATCCATTATGCTTCTACCAGTTCCGCCTCTTTTAAAACTCATAACAAGGGGATTTCAAACTCCACCGAGATAATAGTCTCCATCCCGTATACCAAGGAGTAAAGGGTAGCTCCTGTGGAAGTATGGATAGTGGTTCTGTAGGCTAACAAAGCGAAGGGCAACTTCTTGTACCAATCTCTATTGGTTTCTGTCATCTTTTCCAAAATGTTCTTTATATTTTTATTAGCTGCTTCCATAGCTCCATTCATTTGGAGTCTATAAGGGGCTGAGCTGTGATGTTTGAACTTAAACTGAGTGCACAATTTCGTCATTACCTTATTGTTCAAGTTTTTGGCATTATCTGAGATTATTCTTTCCAGGATTCCATACCTGCAGATTATCTCTTTTCGTATGAAGCGACATATCACATTCGGGGTAACACTTTAATAAGATGTTGCTTCCACCCACTTGGTGAAGTAATTAATAGCCACAAAAATGAAACAACATCCGTTGCTGGCTTTTGGAGTTATTGGTCCAACCACATCCATGCCCTAAGTTGAGAAAGGCCAAAGAGTGGATAGTACTTAGAGTTGGGCAGGTGGGATCCATATACGATCTCCTTATATCTGACATTTATGGCATTTCCGGGCATATTCTATGTAATCTCTTTCCATGGTTATCCAATAATACCCACCCCTTAGAATTTTGCGAGCTAACGAATAACCACCAGCATAAGTACCATAAACCCTTTCATGAACTTCCTACATGATTTGTCATGCCTCTTATGACTCCACACATTGTAGAAGCGCCATGTCATGGTTCCTCTTATAAAGTATTTCTCCATCTGGAAAGAATACCATAGATAGTGTCTTAATTGTCTTCCAATCATTATTGGAGGCTCCTACGGGATACTCCTGCTGTTGAATATAAGTATTGATGTCATAGAACCATAGTTTCCCATCAACTTCTTCTGCCACTGCACAATATGCCGACTTTTCTTACATCCTTATCTGAATAGGTTCAATCTCCATTCTAGGTTCTACCTTGAATAGAGTTGTCAATGTAGCCAATGCATCAGGAATTAAATTATTTTCCCGCGGCCAATAGAGAAACTTGATACTAATGAATTCCTTTATCATCTTTTGAATGAACTGTTGGTACAGTATCAACTTAGTGTCTTGGGTTTCCCATTCCCCTATTAACTGATGAATTACCAATGTCGAATCCCTTTTTACAGTCAGTTCTTTAATACCTCGATCTAGGGCGGCTTGTGAACCCAACAGACAAGCCTCGTATTCTGCCACATTGTTGGTGCATAGAAATTTGAGTTTAGTCATAACCGGGTAATATTTGGCCTCGAATGATATCCAAACTGCCACTATTTCGTGCCCCCATATGTTAGATGCTCCTTCGAAAAGCATTATCTATCCTATCTGATCTTCCTCTTCTTGACTTATTGAATTAATATCTTTATCTTGGAACTCAAAATCCATAAGTTGGTAATCCTCGATGGCCCTGTCTGCCAAGTATTCAACAATGGCGCTCCCTTTAATGGCTTTCCTAGTCACATACATAATGTCATACTTAGTCAACAACATTTTCCACCGAGCAATTTGGCAGGTTACAACTGGTTTTTTTGAAAACATACTTGATCGAGTCCATTTTGGAAATTAGCCAAGTGGTGTAATACAGGGTGTATTGCCTTAGCCTGCTAACCACCAAACCAGAGCACAACAAGTTTTCTCCAAGTTTGAGTACTTAGATTCGTATTAAGTGAACTTTTTTCTTAGGTAATAAATGGCATGTTCTTTCCTTCCTGACTCGTCATGTTACCCCAGGACACATCCCATTGAATTTTCTAATACCGCCAAGTATAGGAGGAACGGTCTTCTTGGTACTGGGGGATTCAAAAGGTACTCTTTTATTCTTTCTAAGGCATTCTGACATTCCTTATTCCATCTTATTGGATTATTTTTCCGCAATAATTTGAATATAGGTCTGCATGTAGCGGTTAACTGAGAGATGAAGTGGACAATGTAGCTTAGCTTACCTAGGAAACTCCGAACTTCTTTTTCAGTCTCAGGATTGGGTATTTTTTGGATGGCCTTTATTTTATCTAGTTTAACTTCAATCCCCTTTTTACTCAACACAAATCCCAGTAGCTTTCCTGAGGTGGCACCAAATGTGCATTTCTCCGGGTTTAACTAGAGCTGACATTTTCTTAGCCTTTTGAATAATTTTTCTAGATTTGTTATGTGGTCTCCCCCATTTCAAGACTTGAAAATCATATCGTTCACATACACCTCTATTTACTTATGCATTAGATCATGAAATAAAGTTACCATAGCACTTTGATAAGTGGTCCCTACATTTTTCAAATCGAATGGCATAACCTTGTAGCAAAAGGTTCCCCATAAGGTAATGAATGTGGTTTTTTCTTTTATCTTCCAAGGCCATCTTGACCTGGTTATATCCTGAAAACCCATCCATGAAGGAAAAAAGAGCATGTTCAGTAGTGTTATCTACTAGTACATTTATGTGTGGAAGTGAAAAATTGTCTTTAGGGCTGGCTTTGTTTAGATCCCTATAGTCAATGCATACCCGGACTTTTCCATTTTTCTTTATTATAGGAACTACATTAGCTAACCATTCGGGGTATTTAGCCACTTCCAAAAATCCAACCTCAAATTGCTTTTGAACCTTTTCGTTTATTTCTATTAACATATCCACCTGCATTCTTCTTAACTTCTGTTTTACAGGTTTGCTGGGTATCTTGTGTGTTACCAAGTCAGTGTCCAACCCTGGTATATCATGGTATGACCATACAAAAACATCATGTTATTCCCCTAGGAGATCAATCATTTTGTCTTTTTCCTTCCCCTTTAACAGTGCCTCAATTTTCAACTATTTTGGTTCCTTTTTTGTTCCCAAATTTATTGTGACTGTGGGGTCTTCACTGGACACGGTTGATTTTTTGTCAAATTCCAACATCCTTTGCATTTCGGGGGATATGTTTGTCTCATTGTCTTCTATTTCAGCCTTATGGATTAAGTTTTCAAAATTAACATTTGCTTCTGCTCATAAATCCTGGTAAGATCATTTTCCCTATTCCTTCATGAAACACAAGCAAACAACTCTTGGCAAATGTACCCACATAATGCAAATGGTATGTGAAAACGCAACGGTTATTCATTTATTTAAGTGAAAATTTCCTAGACAAAATTGCCCATGGATTACAAAAGAAAAAAAGCAAAAAAAATAAAATAAAATAAAATAAAAATGCATTAAGCATAACATGAAACTAGCTGTCTTGGGATAATCAAACTCCTACCAATTCTGAAGTTCTACTCTTGTAGCCAAAGGATGGACCCAATCATTTGAATTGTTTTTAGTGCCTATTGAGTCTAGCACTAATATGCTCATTTGTCCTATCTTCTAATTGGTCTCTTGCTCAGCTTCATGATCTGTTAGCTTGCCTTTCTAGAAGATCTCACTCATCGGTGCAATCTGCATTTTTTGTCTACTGCCCATCCTCCCAGTGAACCTTGCAATTCTCTACACTATCTTCTCTTCAACCTTCTTCTATTGATCGAAAAAAGTGGGGACATAGCCAAGCCCATAGCGATCATTTTTTTCCCCTTGGTTACAACGGGGTTCGGATTCCTTGAAGATGCTTCCCTAAACCTTTCCCGAGACAATATCCTGACCTGATCATCTTTAAAGCAACCATTCGAGCGATAAGAGTGATCCGTGGCTAGGGGATTGGATAACCTTCAGCCATAGATGTAGCGTTTATTATTTCTAATGCTCTGAAGGAATCATGTGGAAATATCCTCGGTCGCGTCTACATATGGAGTGGATGAAGGTTTCGTAACCATTAGATTGGTTTCTCCATATACGCAGATCATTTTGTCTTCTACTACGAATTTCACCCTCTAATGTAGAGAAGAAAAAATACCCTTGTGTTGTGGATCCAAGGCTGCCCCAGTAGACAGTTGTACGACATAGTTATAGCCATGACTTGAAATGTGATGTCAAAAGTTACCTGATCAATTTGCATGGGAATTTCAATGGGACCCACAGACTCTCTGCACGTCCCATCGAAGGCCCTTATAATCAAGTTATTTTGCCGCATGTACGAGATGTCAATGGGAAGTTTCTGAAGTGTGGTCATGGGCATAACATTAAGAGACAATCCATTATCGATTAATACCCAAGCTATCATATATGATCTCAACATCTGGTAGAGATATGAAGTGCTTTATTGTGGGCATGACCTTCCAACGGGATTTATTCATCGTTGAAGGTGATGTAATTGGTCATTGTGAGGCTCCCAATTATATGGTTGAAGTTCTCTATGCTAATGTCTTACAGGATATATATACCTGATTGAGGATTTTCAAGAGGGCCTCCCTATGGATCTCTGAGCTCAAAAACAGGGATAGTACTAATATGTGGGCTGGAAACTTGCTGAGCTAATATACTATACTATGCTCACTATCCAGATTATATTTACCGGTTGTCTAAGGCCTTATATGTATTGAAACAAGCTCTTAGAGCTTGGTACGAGAGGCTTAGTGGTTTTCTTCTAGAAAATAGGTTTACCCATGGCAAGATTGTTACTACACTCTTTATCAAATCCAAAAATGATGATATGTTCCTAGTTCAAATTTATGTTGACAATATCATTTTTGGAGCAACTAATGATGAGTTGTGTAATGAGTTTGCCAAATGCATGCAAAGTGAATTTGAAATGAGCGTGATGGGTGAACTTAGTTTCTTTTTAGGGCTACCAATTAAACAAGCTGAATATGGAACTTTCATATGCCAATCTAAATATGTCAGGGACTTGTTAAAGAAATTTATTATGGAAGATTGTAAAATTCTTGGTACTCCTATAAGTTCTTCAATTAAACTTGATAAAGAATAGCAAGGGATCCCATTTGACGTGAAATTGTATCGTGGCATGATTAGGAGTCTTCTATATCTTACTGCTAGTAGGCCTGATATTATATTTGGTGTGTGCATGTGTGCTAGGTTTCAGGCTGCTCCTCAGGAATATCATATAATAGTGGTTAAACGAATCCTTAGGTATTTAGTTGGAACTATAGAGTTAGGGCTATGGTACCCTAAGCATTCTACCGTTGAGAGTGTGAGTTATACCGATGCTGACTTTACTAGTAGTAAGGTTGATAGAAAGAGTACCAGCGGTACTTGTCACTATTTAGGACAATCTCTCATTTCTTGGATGTCCAAGAAATAAAACTCAGTTGCCTTATCCACAGCTAAAGAAGAATATATTGCAGTTGGAAGTTGTTGTGCTCAAACTCTTTATATGAAACAACAACTTATGGATTTTGGATTGCATTATGATACAGTACCGATTAAATGTGATAATACTAGCGCAATCAACATCTCTAAAAATCCTATCTCACATTCATAAACTAAACACATTGAAATTAGACATCACTTCCTTCGTTATCATGTGCAGAAAGGGGATGTGGCTCTTGAGTTTGTATGCACTAATGAGTAGTGGGTGAACATTTTCACTAAACCACTTTTAGAAAATAGGTTCATACAAATTAGACATGAATTAGGTCTCATGCATAGTAGAGATGCTTCCTAGATATTTCATAGTTTTCATAAATTCAGGGGGAGCTTTCAAATGATTTTAAAAGTCTAACAACTAATATAATTGTTGATATCTTTTATTGGATTAGACTTTGTGAAATTGATTATGCTTTACAATGCATAATTCTCATATTTACTACATGATGATGATTACACTTATGTTATATATCTTGATCATATTGGAACTGTTTGAGTTGCCTAGTTGTGGATAAACTATTAGGTTTTAAATACTCCAAATAGGTCATTTTTATTCAAAAATTTTTGGGAAATGTCTTATTTTCAAATGGCATGCTGCCGAAATTTTTTTAAAAAAAATTCCCAAACTTCTCTTGTATACAAATGATTCTTACCCATTGCCTAAAGCTATTAGTTTCATGACCCTTTTTGCTTTTGCCAAAAGGGGAAGAGGGATAAGAGGGCAAAAATTGGGTTGAGTTAAACTTATATAAAAAATTATTTAGAGTTTTACCAATTTTTGCATGATGTATTTGCCATCATCAAAAAGGAGGAGAATGTTGAGCTTATAGGTCACACCCGATTTTGATAATGACAAATACTTAGGTATTTGATGATTTTCAAGTGTTTGTGTAGACTTAAATGAGCATCTCAAGGAATGTCACTTGAAGCAACATGAAGACCCTAAAGACTTTAATTTGTATTGCCAATTCAATTTATATAATATGGGTCTATAATAGTAACTTAGGAATATAATCTGTATTACTTACCTGCATATCATGTATATAGGATATATGGTAAGTTCAGTAAAACCATAATATGACTTTAGGTCCCAACATTCACACACGTGTCATACAAAATACAAGAGTGTTGAAAATGCACTTAAATTGAATATTATTAGAGAAATTGAGAGAGCTCGGGTGACCAAATCCCAGGAGTTCAGAACTCCTCAAGTGCCCGAACTATTGAGAAGTCAACAGTTGACTTAGGCTCTCGGGCGATCAAACTATTTTGTGCATACCGTTCACGGGCACTGGAACCCTTTGAAAATGACATTCCACCAACTCAGGCGACCGAGCTATATAGTTCAAATTGCGCCCTGGGCAACTGAACACACGAGTTCGGGCTACCAAACCTATAATTGGGCACACGAATTTACGAACAAAGGCTACTGACTTTTGTTTGGGTTTTCGAAACATGACATGGGCGACCAAACTTATTTAAATAACTTTTAAAATTGTGTCTATTCGGGCGACTGAACCACGGTTCAACCACCCAAGCCTCGGCGGGTTAAAATTATTTTAACTGCAGTAAAATTGGGTTAAGTTGGGTTAATGATGTTTAAACTATTTGAAATTTTTTGAATAATTCCCAACAAGTCCAAAACGGTTATATTTTTTACCTTGCCTATAAATATAGACTCATTTGCAAAGATTAGCAAGAATTAGCAAATTGATTAGCCAAAAAATCATCCCTTTTCAAAATACACTCTTTATCCAAATACTCTCAAACTTCCATTTTTTTGATACATTATGAGATTGTGATAGCATATTTAGAGTTCTTGTGATTGCTACACTTTGCTAGAAACTCCCATTTGAGTGTTTGATTGTGATATTATTTTTGGGGAGTTTAGCTTAAGTTTATCCCATAGATTTTGATATTATAAATCTTGTGTTGGGATAAACTAAGTAAGCTTAGGATATTTGCATTGTTATTGCAAGTGTCTAATAGCTTTGATTTTTGTTGTGCAAAGATTTTTTTTAATAAGAAAAATATTTTCAAACTAGTATTGTGCTTATTTCATTAAAGAAAATCTTCTTGAACGATTTTGAATATCTGATATCTTTAGAATATTGATTTACTACTGAACTGTGCTTTGCTTAAATTCCAATATATTGCTTGTATTGAACACTCTTGAGCATTTCACTGATTATACCATATTGAGTGTTGATAGTACAACTATTTGCATCACTGAGCTTACACTATATCAATATCATTGATGTGTATGTGATTGCGCATATTGGGTACATATATGCTTTACATGAAAGCATAATCACTGTACCAGGTGATTAAGAAAATTCTGTTGCATTCTAGGCGTGGCCTAAGGAGGCCATAATCTAGCCCGATAAGGATTATGTGTAAAGGTTGAGGTCAGCCCTGTGCTAATTGACCGGGTTGTTTACATATTACTCCACCCGCTTAAGTGAGCATTATAGTGGTAATCCTTGTGTTTGTTAGCCAAGGTGGGGATACAGGCAATTTGCCGAACCTCGATAACATTTCTGCGTGTCACTTCTCTTTACTGCTTTCTGGTGCATGCTTGGTTGATTAAATCTCATTATTTAATTTATGCTGCATATTATAATTGATTTATTTTACTTGCACTAGATTGACTTTAGTGTTGTGAATATATTGCTTTTAGGATACTGACCTAGGGCATTAATTTTTAAAATACTAATTCACCCCCCTTCCTGGGATCACGGCAAAGCTAACACAATTGTGCGATAAAGGATATAAGGTGTCTTTTGAAAATGATAAATGCATAGTTGAAGGTAAATCATATCATAAAGTTCTTTTGAATGCAGATCGCCATGAAAATGTATATACTACTACTTTTGATAACTTAGCTTCATAACAAGTAACTTGTTTTTCTGTAATAAATGAAGCTAATTAGTTAAGGCATAGGCAATTAGGACACGCTAGCATGGATTTATTGTCAAAACTAGTAAGAAAATATTTACTAAAAGGCTTACCTAAAACACCATTTGTTAAAGACAAAATTTGTGATGCATGTCAAATGGGTAAGCAAACAAAATTTAGCTTTAAGAAAAAGAAATTTATATCTACCACTAGACCACTTGAAATGCTTCACTTGGATTTGTTTGGTCATAATTTTGTGCAAAGCCTTGGTGGTAAATCATATGCTTTTGTTATTGTTGATGACTTTTCTAGGTTCACATGGGTGTTATTTCTCTCACATAAAAATGAACCATGTGAACAGTGTATTAAGATTTTCAAGAAAATTCAGAAAAAGGCTATAAGATAACTCACATAAGAAGTCATAAAGGCACTTAATTTAAAAATGAAGGCATAAAAGATTGTTGTGACTTAGAAGGTAAATCACACAACTTTTCTGCACCTACGACCCCTCAACAAAATTATGTGGTAGAAAAAAAGAATAAGTTGTTACAAAAAATGGGTAGGACCATGTTGAATGAGCATAAACTACTTAAATATTTTTGGGCAAAGGCCATAAATACTGCATGTTATGTCATGAATAGAGTGTTGATTAGACCATCACTCAATAAAACCTCTCATGAATTATGGAACAACCATAGACCTAATATTTCTTATTTTCATGTTTTTGGTTGTAAATGCTCTGTGCTTAGGGATAATGACCATCTAGGGAAATTTGATTCTAAATCTGATGAAAGCATTTTCCCAGGTTATGCTCTTAATAGTAAAGCACATAGAGTTTTCAACAAAAGAACCTTAACTGTCATTGAATCTATACATGTTGTATTTGATGAGTCCAATTCATTTTCTAAGAAAAATGATGAATATGGTATTGACATTAGAAAATGCTTAGACGAGTTATCTATTGAAAACAATGCAAGTGAAAATTCAGAAATAAATGATAAATCATCTGAAGATAACAACAATGAGAATGAAGGTCAAGAGTTGCCTAGGGATTGGAAATTTATTAGAAACCATCCTATAGATAAAATCATAGGTGAACCAACCCATGGTGTAGCCACAAGGTCCTCCTTGAAAAATCTAGTGAGTCATTCCGCTTTCTTGTCTCGAGAAGAACCTAAAAATATTAAAGAAGCCATAGAGGATGAGTCTTGGGTGATGTCCATGTAGGAAGAACTTAATCAATTTGAGAGAAGCAAAGTGTGGACCCTAGTTCGTAGGCCAAGTGATCGTACAATTATTGGAATCAAATGGGTGTGTAGAAAAAAGAAATATGAGAATGAGGTAGTAACTAGGAATAAGGCTAGACTAGTTGCCCAGGGTTATAATCAAGAAGACGAAATTGATTTTGATGAAACCTATGCTCCCGTTGCTAGGATGGAAGCCATTCGTATGCTACTTGCTTATGCCGCTTTTAAAAATTTTAAATTGTTTCAAATGGATGTTTAAAGTGCTTTTCTTAATAGGTATATTAATGAAGAACTGTATGTAGAACAACAGCCCAGTTTTGAAAATCATAAATGTCTAGATCATGTATACCTGTTGTCCAAAGCCTTGAATGGATTGCAGCAAGCTCCTAGAGCTTGGTATGAGAGGCTTAGTGGGTTTCTACAAGAAATGGGTTTACCCGTGGTAAGATTGACACTAAACTTTTCATCAAATCCAAAAATGATGATATGCTTGTCATTCAAATTTATGTTGATGATATCATTTTTGGAGCCACTAATGATGAGTTTTGTAATAAGTTTGCCAAATGCATGCAAAGTGAATTTGAAATTAGTGTGATGGGTGAACTTAGTTTCTTTTAGGGCTGCAAATTAAACAAGCTAAATTTGGAACTGTCATATGCTAATCTAAATATGTTAGGGACTTCCTAAAGAAATTTAATATGGAAGATAATAAAATTCTTAGTACTTTTATGAGTTCTTCCATCAAACTTGATAAAGATGAGCAAGGAATCCCTGTTGATGTGAAATTGTATCGTGGCATGATTAGGAGTCTTCTATATGTTACAGCTAGTAGACCTGATATTATGTTTAGTGTGTGCATGTGTGCTAGGTTTCAGGCTGCTCCTAAGGAATCTCATCTATTAGTAGTTAAACGAATCCTTAGGTATCTAGTTGGAACCATGGAGTTAGGCTTATGGTTTCCTAAGCATACTACTTTTGAGATTGTGAGTAATACTGATGCTGACTTTGTCGGTAGTAAGGTTGATAGGAAGAGTACTAGCGGCACTTGTCACTATTTAGGACAATCTCTCATTTCTTGGTTCTCTAAGAAACGAAACTCTATTTCCCTATCTACATTCGAAGGAGAATATATCACGGATGGAAGTTGTTGTACTTAAACTCTTCATATGAAACAACAACTGATGGATTTTGGGTTGCACTACGATACAGTACAGATAAAATGTGATAATACTAGTGCAATCAACATTTCAAAAATTCCTATCTCACATTCACGAACTAAACACATTGAGATTAGACATCATTTCCTTCATGATCATGTGCACAAAAAGGATGTGGTGCTTGAATTTGTATGTACAAATGAACAATGGGCTGACATTTTCACTAAACCACTTCCATAAGATAGGTTCATACAAATTAGACGTGAATTAGGTCTCATGCATAGTAGACATGTTTCAGTTTGCATAAACTTAGGGGGAGCTTTCTAATAATTTCAAAGTCTAATAATTAATCTAACAATTGGTATCTTTCATTGGCTTAGACTTTATGAAATTGGTTATATTTTGCAATCCACAATTCTCATATCTACTGCATGATGATGATTGTATTTATATTTTATTTACTGATCATACTGGAACTGTTTGAGTTGAGTAGTTGTGGATAAACTGTTAGATCTTAATAACTCAAAACAGGTCATTCTTATACATGATTTTTTTTTTTTTAAATGTCCTATTTTCAAACGGCATGCTGTCAAAATTTTTAAAATTCCCAAACTTATCTTGTATACTAATGATTTATACCCATAGCCTAAGGCTATTAATTTCATAGCCCTTTTTGCTGTCGCCAAAAGAGGGAGATGCATAAGAGAGGGCAAAATTTGGGTTGAATTGAATTTGAACTTAATTGGGTTGAATTGAACTTAACTGAAAAGCTATTTGCATTGATAAATTTTTTACATTATGCACATTGTTAGGGGGAGCCTTCTAAGGCTATACCCATTTTTTGCACAACGTATTTGTCATCATAAAAAAGGGGGAGAATGTTGACCTTATAGGTCACACCTAATTTTGATAATGACAAATACGCAGGTATTTGATGGCTTCCAAGTGTATGTGTAGGTTCATTTCAACAGATTAAGTAATGACACATGAAAGCAAAGCATGAAGACCTTGAAGATTTGTGTCATGTTGTAATTCATTTTATGTAATATGGGTCTGTAATAGTAATTAGGATATAAGGTCTGTAATAATTACCTGTATGTCATGCATATAGGATATAGTGTAAGCTCAGTAAAACCCTTGTAGGACCTTAGGTCCTAACACAAATGCACAATTACTCCCCATAATAACTTGCTTAATCAAGGGATCAAATTGTTATGGATTGAACATAATAGGCATAAAATAAGAGAGGTCGGGTGACCGAACCCTAAGTGTTCAAATCACCTCGGGCGTGCTCGAACCGTTGGGATGTCAATGGTTTGACCAGGCTTTGGGCGACCAAACCTAAAACGACCATATCGCCCTCGGGCAACCAAACCCTTAGAAAGTGACTTTTCACTAACTCGAGCTGCCAAACATTTTAGTTCAAAATAGACCTCTAGTGATCGAATCTCTTAGTTTGGTTAATAGAACGTTTTCTCGGGCACCTAAATCGCGCGCCAAAACTTTTGAACTTTTGTTCAGCCAACCGGGTTTAATTTCAGGCACCCAAAGCATTTAAAAAACCTTTTTAGCTAATTCTATTTGGGCGACCGAACTGAAGTTCAGCCACCTGAATCTTCTCGGGTTACTTAATTATTTATTGAGGTTAAAAGGGTTAAACCAGGTTAAAAATCTTAATGTGTTTTAAAAGTTTCCTAATAATACCCAACATGTCCTAAATGGTCATAATATGACGTTGGTCTATATATATGGGTTCATTTGTGTGGATTAGTAATTAATTAAGAAAATCATTAGCAAAAAATTCTCTCTATTTTCAAAATCCTACCTTGCCCAAATACTCTCAAATCCTTATTCCTTTGATACATCTTAGTAGTGTGAAAGCTTATTGATTGTGCTTGTGATTACTAAATATTGCTAATACTCCCATAGTATTGATTGATAATATGATATTGATTTTGGGGAGTTTGGCTAAGGTTTATCTCACAAATTTGAATTTTATAAATCTTGTGTTGGGATAAACTAGCAAGCTTAAGGATCTTTGCATTGTCATTGCAAGATTCCTTTAGCTTTGTTTTTTTTTTTTTTTTTTTGTGCAAAAATGTTTTCTACAAGCTATAATATTTTTCAAACTACTCTTGTGCTCATTGTATTGAAGGAAAATCTTTTGAGCTAGTTTGATTATCTGATTAACATCTTTGAAACCCTAATTTTTTTATTGATTTTTTATATAACTTGTTTCAAAGATATAGCTTGATTTGAATACTCTTGAACATTTTGGTGATCATATCTTGTTGAGTGTTATTTACACAAATATTCACATCACTGAGCTTACATATTCTACACTGTTGATGTGCTTGTGATTGATTATGTCTGGTACATATTTGCTTTATGAGAAGCATAATCACAGTACCTTGTCATATTGTGAAAATACTGTTGTATTTCAGGCGTGGCCTGAGGGGGCGGTAATCCATCCCGGAAGGATTGCTTTCTTTGAGGTCAGTTGTGCTAATTGACCCGGTGTATTAGGTGTCACTCCACTTATTTAAGTGAGCCTTATAATGTAATCCTTGTGCTTGTTAGCCAAGGCGGGGACATAGGTAGTTTGTGAATCTCGATAACATTTATGGGTGTCATATCTTATTTACCGCTTTCTAATGCATGCTTGGTTAATTTCATTGTGCAATTTAATTTCCCCTGCATTTTTAAATTGATTTAATTTATCCATATTAGATTGACCATAAGGTTGTAATACTGCTGTTAGGGGATTTTACCTAGGGCAATTAATTTTTGAAACTACTAATTCACCCCCCTTCTTGGGTTCACAGTAAAGTTAACATCTTTGTCAAGGCTAATAGAATTGCTCATTGGCATCCCCAATGGCTTTCCACCTTCTATATCAAGTTTCTTAAGCCAGTATCTTATATACTTCGATTGATTTATGAATGTGTCATTCTTAGCTTGCTTGATCTGAAGGCCAAGGAAATATGTCAACTCGTCCGCCCATTATGCTCATTTCAAACTCATATTGCATGCATTTAGCGAATTCCTCACATAACTCCTCATTTGTAGCACCAAAGATAATGTCATCAACATATATTTTTTGACAAGCATATCATTATCTTTAGACTTTATGAATAGGGTGCTATCCATTTTCCTTCTAATGAAACTATTTTCTAAAAAGAAGCCACTTAAACGTTCGTACCAAGCTCTAGGATTTTGTTTTAGTCCATATAAGACTTTTGTTACTCTAAACACCTGATTAAGAAAATGAAAGTTCTCAAATCCTGGGGGTTGCGCAACATACACTTCTTCAATTATAAATCCATTCAAGAATGCACTCTTCACATCCATTTGATAAAGTTTGAAAATTTTATGAGATGCGTATGCTAGTAGCATTATAATTGCTTCTATTTTAGCTATGGGAGCAAAGGTCTCATCATAATCAAATCCTTCTTCCGGATTGTTACTTTGTGCTACTAGTCTAGCCTTGTTATGGACCCCAATTTCGTTCTCATCCTTCTTGTTCCTAAACACCCATTTAGTTCCAATTACCGAGTGATCAGTGGGCCTAGGATCTAACTTCCAAACCTTATTCCCTTCACATTTATTCAACTCCTATTGCATGGCTACTATTCATGATTCATCATTAATTGCCTCATTTATGTTCTAGGGTTGCTCTTGAGATAGGAACGCACAATGATTGCATGGATTCTTTAATGAGGATCTAGTGGACACTCCTAATGAAGGTTCACCTATAATTTGATCTTTGGGGGGATTCCTTATGAACTTCCACTCCTTAGGCAATTTAGACTGACCTTGAGAGTTATCATTTAAGGGTGTGCTGATTTCATTACTCTCATCTTTCATTTCATTGATTGCTATGTCTTCTAAACTTTTTCTTACTTCTACTCCATCAACATCAATGGGTTTAGAAGAGAAAGGATTAGCCTCATCAAAAGCTACATGAACAAATTCTATAATTGAAAGAGTTCTTTTGTTGTACACTCTAAAGGCTTTGCTATTCATAGCATATCTTACAAAGATTCCTTCATCTAATTTGGCATCAAACTTTCCTAGGTCCTCTTTGTCATCTAAGACAAAGCACTTACATCCAAAAATATGGAAGTAAGATATATTTGGTTTTCCCCATTTTCAGAATTCATATGGGGTCTTTTCTAGGCCAATCCTAAATGAGTTCTGTTCATTACATAACAGGCAGTGTTCACTGTTTCAACGCAAAAACATTTAGGTAGGTTATTCTTGTTCAATATGGTCCTACCCATTTCTTGAAGTGACCTATTCTTTCATTCAACAACTCCATTTTGTTTAGGTGTATGAGGTGTTGAGAAGTTGTGAGATATTCCATGTTCAGTACAAAAATTCTGAACATCTTTATTTTTAAGTTCTCGAACTGGATTACTCCTAATGCTTAGAATGCCATACCCCTTTTCATTTTGAAGCTTCTTGCATAAGTTTATCAACATCTTACAAGATTCATCCTTAAAGGATAAGAAAAGCACCGAAGGTAAATTTGGAGTAGTCATCAACTATGATGAATACATATTGCTTTCCTCCTAGGCTTAGATTTTTGGTGGGGCCAAATAAATCTAGATGGATAAGTTATAATGGCCTACTAGTGGAGATATGCTTCTTCTTCTTGAAACTTGTCTTGGTTTGCTTCCCAAGTTGACAAGCATCACACAACTTGTCCTTTACAAACTTAGTGCTAGGTAGATCCTTGATTAAATTTTTTTTTTTTTTTTTTGCTAATTTGGAAAATAGGTCCATACTAGCATATCCTATTCTCCTATGCCACAACCAACTAGCTTCATTCACGACTATGAAGAATTGAACTTCTCGAGATATTAGGTTTTCAAAGTTAATGCAATATACACTATCAACCCGATTAGCAATAAACAAGGTGTTACACTTTTCACTATGTTCAGCTATGCATTTGTCTTGTTTAAATATTACTTCAAAACCTTTGTAACTTAGTTGACTAATGCTTATCAGATTATGTTTTATCTCTTCTACTAATAAAACATCATCAATCTCCAAGGAGGGTTCCATACTGACTTTATCGATGCCAATATTTTTTCCTTTAGCATTGTCTCTAAAGGTGACATATCCACCACCATCCTTTAGTGTAAATGAGGTGAACTTGGACTTGTCTCCAGTTATATGCCTTGAGCACCCACTAGCCAAGCACCATTTGTCTTTTTTGGTATGGACCTAAAGCATACCTACATAAAGAGATTCAATGTGTTACTTTTGGTACCCAAACCTTCTTAGGTCTTTTTGAATTTGATTTATTTTCTACTTTTACTTTCCATACTTTATTAATTTCAACATTCCTTCTTTTGTATGGACATTCAAACTTTATGTGCCCCTTCTCCTTACATAAGAAACATGTAGTGTGTTCATATGTATTGACTGAATATGTACTAGCATAGTTTTTAGAGGCTTTTACAAAGTACCCCATGCAAAGGTTCTTTTTCCTTGTGTTCTCATCCATTGAAACCTATTTGTTGACTTTTTGGCTAGATCCCTATTTTGATTGTGACAAACCACAGTATCTCATCTGCGTGCTCTGAGTATTTGAGCAGGTTTATGTTTTAGTTGGTACAAATGACGATGCAATTTGGAAACCATAAAGGGCACCTAAATGAGCATACCTTGGTGCATTCCATGGAATCACAAAGCAACAGCGCATGAAGAATGTTTTTTGTTTGCATTTTTATTTATCAAGGGTTTGTAATTATTATCAAAGGTCCATAATAATTCATGCATGACATGCATGGTTTGATTGTAAGCTTAGCAATGACCTTAGATAGACCGTAGGTTAATCAGAAGACCCTAGATAAGACTTCAGTCAACCTTCGGTCGACTGAAGCCAAGTTTTTAGGCTAAATTAAAAAGGCCTAGACCATAGATAGATCCTAGGTCCCTGTGCAGAAATTCTGTTCAAAATCAAGACCAAAAATTGAAAATTGTAAGGGCTTTGAGTGACTGAACCTGTTAGGATTGGTGTATTTCGAAGAAGGGGGGGTGAATTGGAATTTAAACTCTTTCTCCTAGGTTAAGTAAGATATCAGTATTATTTCGCAACCTAGGGTCTTTCTAAGTAATCCCAAATGCGCAGATAAGATTAATATGTAGAAAATAAATCCTGCGCAACATTCATAACATAACATACACGTGCAATAAATAAATTTGCAGAAAAATTAATGCACACAAGATATGTTATCGGGGTTCAGCCAATACTGCCTACATCCTCGCCTTGACTCACAAACACAAGGATTACCACTATTGCTCACTTAATGGGTGGAGTGGCAATGGTTACAACCAAGTCAATTAGTGGGGCTGACCTCAACCTAAACACACCTTAATAGGATGGTGCACCTAGCTTTCTTAACTGGGTCAAAGCCAATCCGAGACTATTTTCCAAGGCTAGTCTCCCTCTTCAGGCCCTTGCTTGGAATACAATAATGAAATACAAATTTTTGTGTACAAACATATGCTTCTTAACTAATTAGATGTGTACTAATATGCTCAACCAAATAATGCACTCACATATGATAAGATATCAAGCTCAAGTGAGATTTTGTTAACCAATGTGGTAACTCTCAAACAGGATGTAAATCAATGTGTGTATGTGAGAGTGAGGCTTTTGATGTCAATCCAACATGCTTGTAATGTGGTTTCATAAGCTTTCTATAACCCTAACTGATATCTCAAACAATATTTCTTAAATATCAAGCACAGTAGATAATAGGGTTTCAATCTTGCTAAAAATGTTTTCACCAAAGCACAAATCAAGCTTAGGAAAACTTGCAATGAGGATGTAGGATCATAAGCCACACAAGGGTTTTTCCTAATCAAATATTTATGAATGAAATATTATGGGAAAAACCTTAGCTAACTCTCTAAAAATAAACACATAATCAAATATAAACAAGGGAGAGTTTAGCTTATACAAAGAGTATAAAGAACACTACCTTCTCTCAAGATTAATGACTAGATGAGTATAGGTGGTAGATTTTTATAATAAGATTGAAGAGGTATGAAGATATAGAGTTTTTGGACAAAAATATTTTCAGATAATTTTTCCTAATCTCAAATCCTAATCCATGCTTAATTTTTTGCAAATAATAGGCTATATATAGAATTTGGAAAAAAATATAGCTGTTGGGGACACACTAGGTAATTTTGAAAAATATTAAGTTAAATTAAAGTAACATAATTTAACTCTTAATAAAAATTCAACAACCTGAGAGGCTCTGTCGATCGAACTTGAGGTTTGGTTGACCGCAGTGTCTAGTTTAGTCAACCGTTGAAAAATTGAACTGTAAATGTGGTCGACCATCTTGAGGGTTTCAAAGGCGATTTTCCAAATCCGTGCAATTCAATCGACCGGGTCAATTTGAACTACGTGGTTTGGTCGATCGGGTGGTTGGCATTTCCCACGTAGGGGTTCGTTCGACCAAGGCGTTGCATATATAATCTTGGTTGGTCAACCGAGCAATTAACTTGTTGACCAAGGGAGGTTCGGTCGACTAGAGCTTGTGTGTATATATATGGTTGATTGACCGAGAGGTCAACCTGTTGACCTGGTAGGAGTTCAGTAGACCAAGGATGTTAGTGTAACTGAGGTCGATCAACCGAACATGCCAATTTCAGAATTTTCGGTCTTTTTCTTTTTAAAATGTTTTCCCTATTCATGTGATGATTAACTTAAATTTGATTGGGCTTTAATTTATGCTTGCGTGGGGAACCTAAGGTCAATCTAGGCCTTTTTGAGCTTAAACCCTTTCATGCACGATATCCATTAATTATTATAGACCACAATGCCTTAAATATCACAGACCTGATTAAAGAAATACAATTGATAAATATTATGGGTCCTTGTTTTCTTCAAGTCCATGTGCATCATATAGAAACCTCCAATTGATCTTGGACACAAACTTATCAGGCATTAAGTACCAAGGTATTTGTCATAATCAAACGGGATCTGACCTATAAGGTCAAAAATCTCCCCTTTTTTGATTATGAAAAATACCTTATGCAAAAGTGGGTACAGCCAAGAAAGGCTCTCACTGAACCTATGCATAAGGGAAATGTAAAGATTTTAAAAGTTCAAAAATTTCAAACTCATTTTCCTAAGGTATCTAATTTTGCCTAACTTATCCCCCTTTTGGTAACATCAAAAAGGGCTAAGAAATATAGCATGAAGGCAATGATCGTTTAGATACAAAAGATAAATTGGGAAGACTTTTGAAAAATTTGGTAGCATGCCGTTTGAAAATAAAGCATTTCCCTAGGTAAATTTGTACGTAAGTGACCTATTTGAGTTCAAATTTTCAATTTTCATAACAATCGACTCAAATAGTCTAATATGATTAATAATTATTACTTTCAGCATCCAGAAAGATAATATAATCATACAACACACAATGAATGACAAAGTATGAAATATAACAAATAAGCACACAAACAATACAACTGGTTATTAAAATAATTTAAATGACATGAAAACATGGTTTAGACCATAAATATATGCAAACCATTGCAGTTGAAAACATATCATAAGACTCATGAAAGATTTGAGTTTAATACACACGGCATATGATAGCAAGTAAAGGGTTTGAGTACAAACATAGTCTAACAAGTTCGCATGCATTTTCATGTGAAGTTATCGAACTAGTTGTGCAATGTAGAAACATATATATATATATATATATATATATATATATATATATATATATATAGAATAATAGGGCAAGATATAAAAGCTTTTTGATTTGAAAGAATTTCTTGTCAATTGCCAAAAATATAAGTATGTGTATATATTTATATATATATATATATATATATATATATGTATATAACAACTATATTAATATATTTTCCCTTTATGATATTATCAAGAAATACTGGGGGTACTTGCTGAAAAAGAAACCTTAAAGATCATGCAAACAATAATTTTATAATTTAGCATTTTAAGCACATGCATAATATAACTAGACAAAAATAACCATATAGAACCTAAGGATCTCATAAATATAAACACAAGGATCATATGGCAAAAAGATGATAGTGGCAAAATAGTCATATATTAATTTAAGATATTTAGGAAAATATTTCATTTAAGCATATGCCACAGTGACGTTCAACATACATCTAAGTTGAGAATATTGGAGAGTATAGCATGATGGGAGTTTTACGCTTAGATACTCCCCCTTTCAATTTGAATTATAGCTTGGATGAAATAAGTTACTTATACTCATCAAGATCGATTTTACAAAGTTGTCAAGAGTATAAGTCATTCATTTTAAATATCTTAAAATAAATATACTGGTAAGGATTAATTTACTCTTCTATGCAACTAGTATAGCTATCCCTATCGATTACACATGTAAAAGAAAAGATATATTAAGGCATGGAATGATACTCATAACCTAGAGCAAGTCCATTAAGCTTTTTTCCTAGAGATATAGCTACGCTCCTCTAAATGCTTGATGATTATGCTAGGTTGGAGATTAATTTTCATTTAGATTTCACTCATCCTTTCATAATGTTTTAACTTGTATTTCATTATAATCTTCAATCTACCTATTTTTTTTTCTATATAAAAAATATATATTTTTCAAAATTTCGGCAGTATTTTATCTAAAAATGTGATTTATCCTATAAAGAATCTTCCAATTTCAAAACATTTAAATATATATGCACAAGCAACTCCAGATGATTCAAATTAAAAATGAGCCAAGCACAGCCATTTTAAAATCCAAAAACAGATTTTCCATGCACATGCAATATAACATTTTAATGTTTTTGGGAAAATGTCTACCAAAAATCTGACAGTATGTCGTCTGTAAATAGGACATTTCCCAAATTAACCTACACAAGAACATTCTCAAACATATAGTATACCACAAGTTTAGAGCATGCGAGAACCTAATTATCTACCAGCATGCAATTTCACATCCACCGCATCCGCCATGCAGGAGGCATTCTAAACTAAACATGCAACCAGGTAGTCAACAATTTATATACATGTACCATTCATCATAAAATATTCATGAAAAGAATAGAGAACAGCAACCAGATATATAATCACCTAATCATGGGAACATATAGAACACATCAGTAATGAACAACCAATGCTCCCCCTCAGCCAATAACTACTGATAAATATAAGTAACTACAAATGACCTAACTATCAACAGAAACCACAATGGATAGTGGGTGTAAGTATGGTGTAGTCAGTGAAAGAGAAATAAAAGGAATGTAAGTAGATTATAGATACATACTGGAGAATAATAATAATAATGTTGATGATGATGATGATCTTTGATACTGCAGGGTGCTTTCCTGGTGACAATATATCACCTCCATCATCAACGCCATCGCCCATATCTAGTTCAAAGTCCATCGTCATCCGATCTCTATCATCCTGCAACTCATAGACGCAATTATTTAGCTCAATGAAATTAACAGCAATGATCCTCTCTCACTCCTTATACCTGTTCCCTAAAGAGATAGAGAACTCCGTGAACTCATCCCGAAGAGCTGAGTACTGAGCACTAGATGACAAAGCCATGTCCCTTAGCCCTTGATGTCAGACTAAATGGACTGAGTAACCTAATACTGCGAATCTCTGTGATGCGCAAATGAGTCCGTAAAACTGGTGATGGCAACCATCAGATCAGCATTCATCAACTACGAAGGCTTTGGAGGCATCTTTCGTGGGGCCTCCTCCTGAGCTGCAACTCCCCTAGCACCTATGGGCAACAACATGTTGCCGGCCAGCTCATACCCCATCAACCTCAGGGTAGCTGAGGAGAACATATATACACCCCTCCTTCTCTTTAGCATGACCACATTTGATCAGGTGACTCCCATCATAAGAAATAGTATGTTTATAATTTCCCAACATGGCATAATAATCCTCCACTCAATCGTCTTAGCCATCATCCAACAGATCATCAAATTGGGCATATCAAGATTCTTTCTCGCAAACAGACACCACATAACAAAACAGTCAAGGAAAGAAACATGCACCCTAGATCTTACCTTAGGCAAGATATTGTATGTGATCAGGTGGTGAACTATTTTGCCCTCTAAGGTAAAGGATCTGTAGTTCGGCGGGTGATTTGGACTAGCAGCCAGTGGATCAGTCATAGTCAGGTTTACAAAAGTCTCAATAATAAACTTTTGTTCATTTATCTAGGAGGTCACTGAGTCAGGGCACTCAAAATCACCTCGCCCTATATCCATAATATCTGACAAATATTCATCATTAAATCTAATATCAGCCTACAAAACCCTAGAGTAATATCCGTTCTCATCATTGCCTAAGTTGGCGTAAAATAACCTAACATATGTGGGATAGTGTCTGCTAGGCTGATATGTGATAAACGATCTCCAACCCTGATATCGAAACATGTCCATAATGTTGCTAAAATGTTGTTCCATAAACTGAAGATCAAGAATCTTACCTAATATAACTTCCTTGGGGTGAAACTCCCTCTCATATCTGATCTTGGCAGGTTCTGACAAAAACCAGCTGTCCTCATCGTAGGTGACATCCTGAGCATCAATAAGCTTATCTGGTCATGTCATGGATGTTAATGGAAGTGATTTTGGTGCTGGATTGAGAATATAGAGTAATATTCAAGGAAACAGCGGAGGAGTTCTGAATTTTTTTCGGTGAAAATGAGTCATTTTACGCAGGAAATATATATAGATCCACGAGGTTCAATCGACCATGGACAAGTTCGGTCGACCAAAGTTTAATATTCTTCAAAAAACACTCATGTTTGGTCGACCAAGAGAATTTTGAATTGAAATGGATGGTCTACCGAAGAAGAGTTCGGTTTCGAGTTTGGTTGACCGAGGGGTTGAAAGAAGTGGGTTCGGTCGACCGAAGTTTGTCAGTTCGAAAGTGGTCAGTCAACCGAAGAGTCAAAGTCCATTGTACGGTCAAACGAAGAGGCTATTTCATTTGATGATGGTCGACCGAACTCAATCAACTTTTCAATTTTGATCAAATTTTGACCTAAGCTCTTCTTTAAGGGTAACACATGACTTTTCCACTTAGGAGGGGATAAATTTTGAGGTCTTCTAAGTTTAACTACCTCCCAAGTTGTTGGTTACATCTACCCCCCTAAGTCTTATCCTATGGTTCAGTTTGATTTCCTCCTCCCTCTCTCTCTAAGGAACTGGTTACTAAGATTACCCACATCATTTCCTTATGCAAGCCTCCTGCACTTTTACACAAATAAGCATAGCCAATGTGTTCTAGGTACCAATTATGTGCATATAAATATGTTTGCTTATTTATTCTATTTTGTTCAAAAGAGACGTTTAAGTTTTTATAACTGTGGGATTTGGAATATGAACCCTTTTCCAAAGATCTATTTCTTTTAATTCCTGAGGGTTATCATTCTCTATTTCTTCCTTTAAATAGATAATTTTCAATAGTTTCTTTATTTTTTATTTTCTAAGGTGGCATGATATTTTTTTAGATCTTTTAATTGTTTTTCCAATTTTCTATTTTCATTTTTCAGAGATATTTTCTGTTTAGATACCTTATATAGAAGCTTTTGCATTTTACATAAGACATTTTCTAGTTTATCATTGAAAAGCATGCTTCCATTATCAAATTCAACACATGATTCATTACAAAATTTAACACAATCATTACATGAATCATTGCATGTGGCATTTACAGTATCATCACAAGATTCAACAATTGATTCAACACGTGACACAATACGACATTTAGCACAAGAATCATCAATATATGCATTACCATCAAAGCAATCATTAGAGGCAACTACTGATTCAACATGTTAGCTTTAGTATATTCCCAAAAGGGGGGGTGAATTGGGTATTTAAAAATTATCGTCTAGGTTAAACCAGATCAACAGTATTACTCAACTTAGGGTTTGTCTATGCAAAAATAAACCCAATCATTCACAATAAAACATACATGTATAGTAAATAAATTGTGAAAATATAAAGATCACACACGATATGTTATCGGGCCAACTGTGCCTACGCCCTCGCCTCTAGCTCGCAAGCTCGAGGATTCCACTAATGCTCACTTAACGGGTGGAGTTGCACCTAATACAACTAGGTCAATTAGCACATGGCTGACCTCAACCTTTACAAATTCTCCTTGTGGGGTGGATAAGGCCCTAATAATCTTTACGAGCTAGATTACCATCCCCTCAGGCCACGCCTGGAATACAATAGAATTTTTCACAACATAACTTGTATAGAGATTATGCTTCTTAAGTAAAGCAGATACGTACCCAATATAATCTATCACTTGCATATCAATAGTATAGGTAATGTAAGCTCAGTGATGTGAATATTTGTGCAACCAACACTCAACAAGATATTATCACCAAGATGTTTAAGAGTGATCAAAACAAGCTATATCTTTGAAACAAGTTAATATCAATTCTCAACGTTCAATCAAAGTTTCAAAGATACTTAATCAAATATTCAAACTAACTCGAAATATTTTTCTCTCAATAGTAGTTTGAAAAATATTATAGCATGTCTAAAATATTTTGCACAACAAAATCGAGTTATAGGAATTTTTGCAATGACAATGCAAAGATCCTTAAGCAAATGAGTTTTTCCCAACACTAGATTTATCAAATAAAAATCTATGGGAAAACTGTTACTTGACTCCCCAAAAAATATATCAAACAATCAACTATACAAACGGGAGTATTAGCACTATCTGATAAACACAAGGATAATCAATAAACTCTCACAATATCAAGATGTATCAAGGGAAAAAATATTTGAGAGTATTTTGGGCAAAATGAGATTTTGAGATAGCGAGGATTTTTGCTAATGATTTTGGCTAATCTCTTACTAGTCCTCACAAATGAACTCATATTTATAGACAACGGTCAAAATGTAATCGTTTAGGATATAAGGGTCATAATTAGAATTGTTTTAAAACCAATTAGGAAAATTAACCCCGTTTAATTATTTTTAATCTTGGTAAAAAATAAGTAACCCGAGAAGATTCGGGTGGCTGAACCTTGGTTCGGTTGCCCGAACATACTCAGTCAAAAAAGCCACTCTTGAAGGTTCAGGTGCCCGAGTCTAGGCTCAGTTAGCTGAACCAAAGTCAAAAAGTTTTGGTGCGCGGTTTGGGTGTCCGAAGATACGTTCGGTTAACTGAACTAAGGGATTTGGTTACTTGAGACCTGTTTTGAACTGAAAAGTTTGGCAGCCCAAGTTGGTGAAAAGTTACCTTCTAAGGGTTCGGTTACCCGATGGTGATAGGGTCATTTTAGGTTTTGTTACTCAAAACTTGACTTTCCAACAGTTTGGGCACTTGAGGTGTTTTGAACACCTGAGGTTCATTCGCCCGACCTCGCACAATTTTTTCCTATTAAGTCCAATTTTTAATTTAATTATTTCCACTCATAATATATGTGATATGGGGACTTTGTGCACAATGTGTAGGAACCTAGGGTCTTTTCAAGTATGCACAAAAACCTGGCGTCGGTCAACTGTGCCTTGAGGTCATTTGGTCCTTATGGTCAATCTACGATCATGTTGAGCATATAAAACCTACATGCATGACATGTAGAGATTATTACAGACCTTATATCCTAATTACTATTACAAACCCATATTACATAAAATGAATTACAACATGAAACTAATCTTTGGGGTCTTCATGCTTTGCTTTCATGTGCCATTCCTTGATCTGCTAAGACGAACCTGCACATACACTTGAAATCCATCAAATACCTAAGTATTTGTCATTATCAAAACCAAGTGTGACATATAAGGTCAACACAACATATAATTTATCACAGGCTTCAGCATAAGAAACATCACATGCATTATTGCACAAATCAGTGAATGTGGTAGAGTTAGAATCATATACCTCATCGTCTACCAATGCAATTTGACCATGATTGTGGCTTGTAACATTCGTAGTGGCAGTTTCCATTTCCTGGGTCACTCCATACTTCCTTTCGAGCTCAACCCAAATTTCCTGTGCACTTTTACAGGCCACAAACTCAAGCAAGATATCTAAATCTAAAGAGCAATATAATAAGTCCATGGCATGTGAATTTGCTTGCATAACATTATTATCATTTTCAACTGCACGTATGCAAATTCCTTTATCAATCACTTGCCAGACCCTCCAGTTCATAGATTTAATAAATATGCTCATTCAAATTTTCCACTAGGTGTAATTTATACCACAAAATAATAGAGGACTGGAAGGTGATCATTTTGCTCTGAATAGGGATACACCAGTGAGAGCCATTACGATCTTTTACAAAAGTTGTTAAGCCTAGTGCAATGAGACTCTGATACCAATTGTTACGATTGGTGTATTCCCAAGAGGGGGAGGGGTGAATTAGAATTTTAAACTTTTTTTCCTAGGTTAAGTAAGATATATATCAATATTATTTCGCAACCTGGGGTCTTTCTAAGCATTCCCAAATGTGCAGATAAGATTAATATGTAGAAAATAAATCTTGCGCAACATTCACAATATAACATACACATGTAGTAAATAAATTTGCGAAAAATAAATGCACACATGATATTTTATCGGAGTTCAGCTAATACTACCTACGTCCCCACCCTGGCTCAGAAGCACAAGGATTACCACTATTGCACACTTAAAGGGTGGAGCAGCACCAGTTACAACCAAGTCAACTAACGGGGCTGACCTCAACCTAAACACACCTTAATAGGATGGTGCACCTAGCTTTCCTAACCGGGTCAAAGCCAATCTGGAACTATTTACTAGGGCTAGTCTCCCTCTTTAGGCCCTTGCTTGGATTACAATAATGAAATACAAATTTTTGTGTATAACCAAATATGCTTCTTAATCTAAGCAGATGTGTACCAATATGCTCAACCAAATAATGCATTAACATATGATAGGATATTAAGCTCAAGTGAGATTTTATTAACCGATGTGATTACTCTCAAACATGATGTAAATCAATGTGTGTATGTGAGAGTGAGGCTTTTGATGTCAAGCCAACATACTTGTAATGTGATTAATCATAAGCCTTCTATAACCCTAATAGATATCTCAAACAATATTTCTCAAATATCAAGCACAGTAGATAATAGGGTTTTCAATCTTACTAAAAATGTTTCCAGCAAAACACAAATCAAGCTCATGAAAACTTGCAATGAGGATGCAAGATCCTAAGCCACACAAGGGATTTTCCTAATTAAATATTTATGAATGAAATATTATGGGAAAAACCTTAGCTAACTCTCCAAAAATCAACACATAATCAAATATAAACAAGGGAGAGTTTAGCTTATACAAAAAGTATGAAGAACACTACCTTCTCTCAAGATTAATGACTATATGAGTATAGGAGGTAGATTTTTGTAATAGGATTGAAGTGGTATGAAGATATAGAGATTTTGGACAAAAATATTTTTAGAGAACTTTTTCTAATCTCAAATCCTAATCCATGCTTAATTTTTGTAAATGAAGGGCTATATATAGAATTTGGAAAAAAATATAGTCGTTGGGGACACGTTGGATATTTTTGAAAAATATTAAGTAAGTTTAATTAAAGTTAACCCAGTTTAACTCTTGGTAAAAATTCAACAACCCGAGTGGCTCGGTTTACCATAGTGTCCAAATCGGTCTACCGTGGAAAAATTGAACTGTAAACATGGTTGACCATCTTGAGGATTCCAAAAGCGATTTTTTAAATCCACGTGGTTCGGCTGACAGGGTCAATTTGAACTACCTAGTTCGGTCGATCAGGCAATTGGCATTTCCCACATGGGGGTTCGGTCGACCAGGGCGTTGCCCATATAATCTTGGTCGATCAACCGAGCGGTCAACTTGTTGACCCAGGGAAGTTCAGACTAGGGCTTGCTTGTATATATCTGGTCGGTCGATCGAGAGGTCAACTTGTTGACCTGATGGGAGTTTGGTTGACTGAGAATCTTAGTGTAGCTAAGGTCGGTCGACCAAACATGCCAGTTTCGACATTTTTGATCTTTTTCTCTTTAAAATGTTTTCCCTATTCAGGTAATGATTAACTTAAGATAGGGCATTCATTTATGCATGCATAAGGAACCTAAGGTCAGTCTAGGTCCTTTTTTAGCTTAAGCCCTATCATGCATGATATGCATTAAATATTACAGACCATAATGCCTTAAATATCACAAACCTAATTAAAATAGAAATACAACAGATAAATATTTCGAGTCTTTGTTTTCTTCAAGTTCATGTGCATTATATAGAAACCTCCAATTGATCTTGCACATAAACTCATCAAACATTAAGTACCAAGGTATTTATCATAATCAAAACAGGATCTGACCTATATGGTCAATAGAACCTGTGTGTTGAAAGCGCCTTGGTCGACCAAACATGTGAAAATTCAAAATGTTGACTGAGGGTTGGGCGATCGAACCAAAGTGCACTAAATCTTCTAAGTTGACCAAACATTTACTAACAGACTTTTTCACCTACCCCGGGCGCCCGAACATCACGTTCATTTTCACCTCGGGCAACTGAATTTTCTAGTTTGATAGACCGAACTATATGTCAAGCAACTGAACCTTGAGCAGTTTGGAAAATCGCCTCGACTAGCTATCCAAACCTACTACTGGGCACCCGAACTTCAAAAATGCACTTTTCTTCATGTGTCTGTTCAAGCGACCGAAACTCTCGAGTTAGCCTTTTTTTATCGTGGGTTATTAAAGTTAAAAAATGGGGTTATTAGGGTTAAACATGTTTTAAAACAATTTTAAAAATATCCCCTATGTTCTAATGGTAAAAATTTTAAGAGTGTCTATATATATAAGTTCATTTGCACAAATTAAACCAAGATTAGGAATTTCGATTAAGAAAAATCCTCTTAATTTTTGAGAGCCTTTTCTTCACATGCTAAGCCAAATACTCTTCCTAGATAATTCTATTGCAAAATCCTTTTGAGTAAGAGTATTCTAAGTGATCCTACACTCCATACTACTGCTTAAACTCTCATTGTTTTGATTGCTTGATTGATTTTTGATTGAGAGTTTAGCCGAAAGTTTTCCCATAGATTTTGTTCATAAATTTATTGTGTGGGGAAATCTTGCTAGCTTGTGAGTCTTTGCATTTTGATTGCAAGCCTCCTAATCTTGTCTTGTGTTGTGAAGCAAATATTTTTGACAAGCTTGATTTATAAAATATCTCTTGTGCTTAATATTTTCGAAAATCATTTTTTGAGATATTTTGTCATACTATTGGAATTCATTGAAACCCTACTTATGATTAATAAATATATATATCTACATATTGTTTCAAAGATAGTTTGACAATACACTCTTGCACTTGATTGCTTATTGACATTACATTGAGTGTTATATCACATAGTTGCGCTAAGCTTATAGTTCTCATCCATTTGAGGTGCATTGATTATTGCATGTGCATATTGGTACAAATCTGCTTGTGTTTAGAAACATTAGAATTGTGCACAAAAATATGATATTCACTGTTGTATTCTAGGCGTGGCCTGAGGGGGTGTTGATCTAGCCTTTAAGGATCAGTTGTTAGGGTCTTCTCCGCCCCGCAAGGAGAGTGTGTAAAGGTTTAGGTCAACCTTGGTGTAATTTGATCTGGTTGTAAATGGTGTCGCTCCACCCGTTAAGTAAGCAATAGTGGAAATCCTCGAGCTTGTGAGTGGAGGCGGGGACGTAGGCAGTATCGGCTGAACCCCAATTACATATCGTGCATGTACTTTATATTTTCACAATTTATTTTTTGCACTTTTATTTTCAGCACATGTATGTTGTATGTCTGATTCATTATATGTTATACATGTTTTGATTGAGTTTACAATTATATAGACAGACCCTAAGTTGTGTATTACTGCTTCTGATTCGAATAAACCTAGGAATAAATTTTTAAATACTCAATTCACCCCCCCCCCTCGCTGTGCTTGGGAATGCACCAATTCCAACTCTATTCCTTCTTTATACAAGGACATTCTTTGAGCTCCAACAAGTTTCTCAAAGTTCTCTTCACCTCTAGTGAAGTTGTAGATGATTTTAGTTTGATCCTCAACTTTTACTTTTAAGACTACAAATTTCTAAGTCTTTCCCACTTTTATCATTCACTTGTAACTTAACTAGCTCTTGAGACATTTGGTTTATTTTACTCATGAGTTTATCAAAAATTGAGTATTTTTCTTTTTTAGCTGATTTTGATGACTCTAGTTGATTCATTACAGTTTTATTTTGTTCTCTTAGTGGTATGTTACTCTTGGACACTTTTATGAATCTTTTATGTAAAGAAAAATAGTTTAGCTTGGATTTCCCTAAATGAAGGCATGATTTCACATGAGTCACTACAACATTCATCACTAGTTTCATAAGATGAGGTTGAATAGGAATTTACCTCGTTGTCTCTTGCCATGAAGCACAAGTTAGAAATCTCATTATCACTTGATTCACTTTCAGAGTCATTGGAGCTTCAATCATCCCAAGTTGCTTTCATTGCTTTCTTTTTCTTGTTCTTGGAGTCTTTCATTATCTGTGGACAATCAAGTTTTATATGTCCTACTTTCTTACAGTTATAACAGGTAGGGGGTTCATTTTTTGTTTCTCCCTTATTTGTTTCACCCTTATTTGTTTTTAACCCTCTAAATTTACTAGTAAATATTTTATTCGTATTAAAGATTTTGCCTAACCATCTAGTGAATAAGGCTAGATCATCATCATCGACCTCATTGTCCTCTTCCTCACTAGAACTCTCCTTTGAGCCTTTTAGGGCTATTGTCTTCTTTGGTTTACTACCCTGTGCGGTTCTTTCATTTATCGCCATCTTGTATATGAAAAGCAATCCTATAAGTTTATCTAGGGATGTATTTTTTAGATATCTACCTTTAGTTATGGTAGTGGCCTTAGGCTCCTAAATAGGAGGAAGTCATCTAAGAAATTTCCTAATCATCTCATAGGTAGAGTAGTTCTTACCTAGTGCATTAAGGGAATTTATTATATAAGTGAACCTAGTATACATACTAGTGATAGATTCTTCTATGTTTATCTTAAGGCCTCATACTCACTGGTGAGCATGTCAATCCTACTATCGATAACATCTATGGTTCCCTCATAGGTAACTTCTAACTTGTCCCAAATCTCCTTAACCGATTTACAACCCATAACTCTATTGAATTTGTTGGCATCTAAGGCACAATATAGTGCATTCATTACACTAGAATTAATTTGTAGTTGTTTTATGTCTGTGTCATTCAATTCTTTTTCTTCTTTAGGGACTTCTTTATTATCTACATTTTTTGTGGAAATCAAGTGACCATGTGTGATTACTTTCCTTACCTTATAATCCATAGTCTTCAAGAATATCCTCATTCGTTGTTTCTAGAAGGTGTAATTTACACCATAGAAAATGGGAGGTCTGGATAAAGATTGACCTTCATAAAAAGGAGATACTCCTAACTAAGCCATAGGGATCTTATGTTGCTGCTTGTTATGATTTGTTGACCTTATGAATCCTATCCCGTTTCAATTATGACAAATCCAAAGTATCATACATGTGTATCTAGTGCATGAACATAATATTCTCTTAGAAGGCACAAAAAGTTGGGGTACAATGGAAGCCATAAAGAAACTCAAAGCTCACATTACATGATGGCAACAAGAAGAGCAAGAATTGAAGACATTTCCATTGTGTATTGTAGTTTGCATTAAGTTTGGTCTGTAATAATTGCATATCATGCATGATAGGATAAATAAGCTCAAAGACCTTAGATTGACCTTAGGGAACCTAAATTTGCATATAAAATCCTCTACGCATAATTTCAAACTCGTACACAAAGGGTTGATCATATGTTTTAACTAACCTCGGCCGATTGACCTTTGCATGTTTAAAATGCCTTGGTCAACTGTCCTTAATATTTGAGCGTTTCTTTTGCTCTAGCTGACGGATCGTTCTTATGCATAAAAGGCCTAGCCCACTAACCTTATGTCAAGCCAATCAGATCGTATGCTAATCCGACCAGCTATTGCATTTTGGCCCAGTTTTAAAAGGTTGGCTTGTTGAATTTTTGAGTCCGATATCTGTTTTGATGCTGACAAAAAACAAGTGTCTCATGTGTGCATTTTTAGTGTCGAACAGGTCTATATCTAAACATGCAAATGCGGTAAAGGAAAAATGGAAGCCATAAGGGACTTAAAGAATTCATCATCTGGCACATTCTATGGGGAAGTGTAAAGCAAAAGAAAAAGAAGACATGTTATATTTAATTTGAAATGCATTTAGAATTTGGTTTGTAATAATGCATTTCATGAATGATATGGATGGATGCTAAGAATAACCATAGACTGACTGTAGGGAACCAAACAAGATCCATAGAACGACCTTAGGGATTAAAATTTGTCATTTAAAATGATTCGCTAAAAAGATAAAATCTTACAAAAGTTCTAAAATGAATTTGAGGTCAAAAAATTGGGCTAATCCTTGATTTTATAGAGTCTCGGTCGACTGACCCTTACATGCTCAAAATGCCCCAGTTGACCAACTTGAATATTTGTCATTATTATATTGCCCCAACCGACCGACCACATTTTATCTCCCTTTTTCATTTAGGACTGATCCATCATCGGGGATTCTACCGATGAGGTAGGAACCTTCTGAGCTCTGTGAATCTTGAAGTATGCAATCCGAGGGTTAATCCTACTGGTACTTCACCTGTAATAGTCTCCCTAGATTCTGGTGATACGCCTACCTGAGTATATCAAATGGATTATTTTCCATGCTGCCAAAAACTTCCCAATTTGCCTCTAAACTCCTTACTACTTATAAATGAATTATGAATTACTCAGTCCATGTGTCATGGGTATGAATTGAAAAGATCCCACTCGTCTCCTGAACATGAAAGGTGCGTAGACTATTCCACCTTACAGGCCTAGTAATGGGACCCATGAAAATTCTCTGCATTTTTATATCATGTTGGCATATCCTATGCATTAGGGTTGCCAAATAAGCCCCTTTGTTACCCAGTTACGCATTCTTTCACCCCCATTCACACTTCTTTAGGTGCTTTTCATATTTGGCTTTTTCAAAGTCAGCTAAAGAAATCTGAAGGCTTGAGAATAAGAGATGAAAATGACCTTCTTTGCATGGCATATGACATAAGAACTATACGTAGGGCATCGGTATACAACATCTAAATTTGCCATTTAATATGAACCAACAAGCTCTGATTGCGCAGGATGATCTACATATGCCAAGTGGACCCATCACAAGAGCTATAGCTAAAAAGGTCAAGGAGGCTACGGAAGGACTAATTAAGAAGTTGCTTGAGCAAGAGTCAATGGGGGCCATGGAAACTAAAGAAAAGGACTTTCTTGAAGAGCCTAAGATGGTAAAAGTCTGTAAACATGTGATACTGGAACCTTAAACCAATAGGGGCTGTTTGGGTAATTTTTATTGTTTTAATTAAAGTATGGGCTAAATAGTGGGCCAATTGTGTCCATTAAGCATGGCATGTGACTTGCACATCTTTCATTAAATGACATGGCACGTAGCATGTGACTTGCACATGTTTCATTAAATGACTTGGCATGCTTAAAATTATGTGGGGCTATTTTATTGGCCAGATTGATGTCATAGCCTATTTTTATCAGCCGAGCTGATGTCATGGGTTTCTTTTATTTTATATAGGTAATCAACTCTCTGTTGTATTTAAAAAGGAATATTTTTGGCAGAATACAATTCTAACTGAGGTGTATTTCTCTTCAAGTTCTTCATTGAACTTTCACCGAACTTATCAAAGGTGCTACCTTTGTGGCATTCATCCATTAATTTTATATTCTTGGTTTGTGCTTCACATAAAGTAATAGGTCAAGGATCCACTACCATATTGAATCTTATTTTGGGTTTGGGGTTTTGATAAATCTGATTTGGGGCCTTTGGATGTTCATTCTTGGGGTTTCACATCATTTGGTATTAGAGCCTTGGTACAAATCAAGTTTTTTCTATCTTATTTTGTTTGTTTGCTTTCAAAATTTTTTTTATCTTATAATCATTTATCCTTATTTCATATTCTTCTATCATCCGATCTACTAATCCTGTTTTCTTGTTTCCAAAATTTTTCATCTCTTCTTTAATATCCTCCATTATCAAGATTGAATCTTTTGTGGCTGGAAATTGCAAGAAACACAGCAAGGTCGATTATAGCACACCAAAAAAAAAGCCATTTTGTGCGTTAAAAAAAAAAACGAGAAAAGGCTATATTTTGCATTCAAAAAAGAAAGAGGAGGTAGCAACTTGAAGGTTTGTGCAATCTGTGGCTGCACTTAACTTGGATTCTCCTTTGGCTTTATCTTAGTCCATTCTAAAATCTATTTGATTAATTATTCTGATTCGTGTTTGATTATATCCTCTGTCAAGTTGGTTATTTTCTTCCATTGAATTTCTTCTTATTTCGTTTGCATCTTTATTGTTTTCTTGACTTCTTTTTGTCTTTCATTCGTTATTTTGTGTCCTAATTTAGTTGTTCTACTGTTATTTTCATTGATATCTTGTTTCTAACTCATTGATTCAATTGCTATGTTTGGTTGAACTATTGGTTTTTTTGGGATTAGTTCATTAAAGAACTAAAAGAGAAATCCAGAGTGGTAAGACGCACGAGTGTGTGAGCCTATAAAAAGGAAAAAGCAAAAAAAAAAAAAGTGTCAAAACACAAGCGTTGAGTGTCATTGTTTGAGGGTAAACACGTAAGGGAGTAAGTGGGGAATTTTTTCTCTCTCTAATATCCTTTTTGAATGTTTGAAATCATGAGTAGAAAGGTGGTTGGTGCTGAAATTTCTAGCCAGCATAGTGAGAATGAGAACCCTCCACAAGACTCATTATTCGCCTTGCAATTCATAAACAAAAGTTTGAAAGACTCAATACGGTTTTTGGGGAGTTTAGAGATAGATTGGATAGACAAGATGCTGCAATTGATGCACTGAGAAGAGGGCAATCTAATGAAAGGTGGTGAAGGCCACATACTCCTCTAATTGATGAATTTGAACATGATATAGGTAGCAATGAAGCATGTGATAACGAACATGACGGTATGGGCAGAATTTCTTATCGAGGTGCTAGGCAAGAACGACAACCTTGATGGGAGCCAAGGGGTCAAGATAACATTGATAGAAACATCGGAAGCATCAAAATGAGGATCCCTCCTTTTCCATGGAAAAGTAGCTCGGATGTACACCTTGAAGGGGAGAGGAAGGTTGAGCTCAATTTTGAGTGTCATAACTACTCCGAAGAAACAAAGGTGAAATTGGCAGCTATGGAATTCATTGACTATGCACTGGTATGGTGGGATCAAATTCTTCTTGGTAGGCGTAGAGACATGGAAAGGCCTATTGAGATGTGGGATGAAATGAAGATGGTGATAAGGAAGCGATTTGTACCAAACCACTACTACCGAGACTTACACCAACGCCTTCAAAGCGTCCAAGGTACCAAAAGTGTAGAGGACTACCATAAGGAGAAGGATATGGCAATGATTTGAGGAAATATTGAGGAAGATAGAGAAGCTACGATGGCACAATTCTTATGCGAGTTGAACCGGGAAATCACTAACATAGTGGAGCTACAGCACTATGTGGAGTTAGAGGACATGGTGCATATGACAATGAAAGTGAAGAGGCAACTTAAACACAAGGGTGGAAACAAGCATTCTACAACAACTTCGGCTTCCCATTCCACATGGAAACCGAATTGGGGGAAATCAAAAGAAGAAAGGGTTGTTTCCAAATCCAAGGAAAAGAAGGAGAAAGGCAAAGACAAAGTGGGCAGCCATGGAAAAGGTACAACTTATTATTGACCTAGTAGGTATAGAAATACCAAGTGTTTTAGGTGTTGGGGACTTGCCATATTGTGCCACAATGCCCAAATAAAAGAGCAATAATTATGAGAGATGATGGTACTGTTGATACTGATGATGAAAAGAGTGATCATGAGTCCATGCCTTCACTAGAAGAGTCTAGTGATGTTGAGTATGCTATCCATGGTGAGGAAATAGTAACTAGGAGTGCTTTAAACATGCATATGGTGAAAGATGAAAATGAGGAGCAATGTGAGAATATATTTCATACTCGATGTTACATCCATGATAAGGTGTGTAGCATGATCATCGATGGAGGGAGCTACACTAACGTAGCTAGTACCACATTAGTAGATAAGTTGGGGTTGCAATGCATAAAACATCCTTGGTCTTACAAACTTTAGTGGTTGAATGAGTGTGGGGAGGTTAGAGTGAATAAGCAAATGCTGATTGTATTTTCAATTGGAAAATATTCTGATGAGATTCTATGTGATGTGGTCCCTATGCATGGTAGTCGCATCGTATTGGGCATGTCGTGGCAATATGATCGACATGTCACTCATGATGGGTTCAAGAATAAGTATTCCTTTATAAACGATGGGAGGAGTGTGACCCTTGTACCATTGACTCCTAAGCAAATGTGTGAAGATCAAGTGAGATTGAAAAGAGCAAGTGGTGGGAAAAACAAAAAAGAGGTTGAGAATAAAACAAAAGGAGATGTAGAGAGCATTGAAAAAAAAAATAGAAAGAGAAGAGAAAATGAGGGCATGAGAGGAGCTAAAATTAGAAAAACAAAAAAACAAAAAAACAAAAAGAATTGTAAAAATGAGGGAAAAACAGCGAGAGAGGAAAAAGTGAGTTTGTATGCAAAATAAAAAGTGTAAGAAAGCTTTTTATGCACAAAGACCTCTAGTTTTACTCATGTACAAGGAAGCATATTTGAGCGCTAACAAACTCACCTCTTCCTTGCCTAGTACTGTTGTTTCTTTACTGCATGAATACAAGGATGTCTTTCTTGTAGACATGCCCAATGGTTTGCCACCGATTAGAGGAATTGAACATCAAATTGACTTCATCCCCAGGGCTACGATTCCCAACTGTATGGCCTATAAAAGCAGCCCTGGGGAGACTAAAGAACTTCAAAGACAAGTTGAGGAACTGCTAGCCAAGGGGCATATGAGAGAGAGCATGAGTCTATGTGCAGTACCTATGCTATTGTTACCAAAGAAAGATGGATCATAGAGGATGTGCGTGGACTATAGAGCCATCAATAAAATCACTGTAAAGTATTGCCATCCTATCCCTAGACTAGATGACATGTTAGATCAACTTCATGGCTCTTGCATCTTTTCTAAAATTGATTTAAAAAGTGGCTACCATCGAATAAGAATGAAACCCGGTGATAAAAAGTGGCTACCATTCTACACCTTTAATTGAAGTGATAAAAAAAAAAAACATGGGGTTTAAATGGGGTAATGCACAAGAAAATGCCTTTAAAATGCTTAAAGATAGGTTATATTTTGCTCCATTTTTGCTTTTACTTGAGTTCACTAAAACTTTTGAGATTGAATGTGATGCCTCTGGGATTAGTATTGGAGTTGTTTTGATGCAAGATAAGTGTCTCATTGCATATTTTAGTGAAAAGCTCAATGGGGCTGCACTCCACGTATGATAAAGAACTGTATGCCTTGGTGAGGGCATTGGAGACGTGGCAACACTACTTGTAGCCTAAAGAATTCGTGATCCACTCTGATCATGAATCATTAAAGCATTTGAAGGGGCAAGGTAAGCTAAATCATCGCCACACCAAATGGGTAGAGTTCATCGAAAACCTTCCCATATGATATTCAGTACAAGCAGGGGAAAGAGAATATCATGGCTGATGCGCTTTCTCGCAAGTATGCCTTAATTACCACACTTAGCACTAAGCTATTGGGTTTTGAGTACATAAAGGATTTATATGCTAAAGATTTTGATTTTTATAATGTGTAAGAGGCATGTGCTAAAGTTGTATTTCATAAATTCTATAGGCATGATGGATATTTGTTTAGGGAGAATAGACTTTGTGTGCCTAACTACTCTTTAAGAGAATTGCTTGTGCGAGAGTCACATAGCAGGGGTTTGATGCAAAATTTTGGGGTATAAAGACTTTAGATATTCTACATGAACACTTATTTTGGCCACATATACATAAATATGTAGAGAGGGTGTGTTCTAGATGCATATTATATAAACAAGCTAAGTCTAAGGTCTTAGCTCATGGCCTTTATACTGCTTTTCCTATACCTAGTGAAAGTTGAGTAGACATTTCAATGGATTCCATATTAGGTTTGCCTAGGTCCAAAGGGGGTATGGACTCTACATTTGTGGTGGTTGATAGATTTTCTAAAATGGAACATTTTATTCCTGGCCATAAAAATGATGATGCCACAATATAGCCAGTTTATTCTTTAGGGACATTTTGCTATTGCATGGCATCCCTAGGACAATTATGAGTGATAGGGATGTTAAATTCGTTAGCTACTTTTGGAAGGTTATTTGGGGAAAGTTAGGAACTAAGCTATTGTTTTCTACTACTTGTCATCCTCAAACCAATGGTCAAACCGAAGTAGTTAATCAGACTTTAGCTACCTTATTGCGTACGGTCATTCAAAGAAATTTAAAATCATGGGAAAAATGCATACCACTTGTTAAGTTTGCTTATAATAGAATTGTGTATGCTTATACTAATTTTTATCCATTTGAAATTACTTATGGTTTTAATCCTTTGACTCCATTGGATTTGATATTGCTACCTATGAATGAGATAGCTAGCTTAGATGGATGACACAAGGCTAACTTGGTGAAGAGGATCCATGAACAAGCACAGCAGCACGTCGAAAAGAAGAGCTGACAATATTCATCTCAAGCCAATAAGGGGAACAAGTTTGTTTCTTTTGAACCGGGAGATTAGGTATGGGTGCATATGAGATAAGATATGTTTCCTAATAAAATGAAAACAAAGCTACACTCGAGGGGTGATGACCTTTTCAAGTGCTAGAAAAGTTCAATGGCTATGCATACAAGTTGGATCTACCAGGTGAGTATAAGGCCAATGCAACTTTCAACGATCTGATTTATCTCCTTTTGATGTAGGTGATGATTCAAGGATGAATCCTTTTGAGGAGAGGGGGAATGATATGAACCAACAAGCTCATATTGCACAGGACGATCTGCACATGCCGAGCAAACCCATCACAAAAGCTAGAGCCAAGAAGGTCAAGGAGGCTATGCAAGGACTAATTGAGAAGTTGCTTGAGCAAGAGTCAATAACGGTCATGGACACTAAAGAAAATGACTTTCTTAAAGAGCCTACGATGGTAAATTGGCTAAAGACGTGTGAAGCTGGAACCTTAACCCAATAGGCGCTGTTTGGGGAATTTTTATTGTTTTAATTAAAATATGGCTTAAATAGTGGGCCAATTGTGTCAATTAAGCATGGCATGTGACTTGCACATGTTTCATTAAATGACATGACACATGGCATGTGATTTGCACATGTTTCATTAAATGACATGGCGTGTTTAAGGTTATTTGGGGTTATTTTATTGGCTAGATTGATGTCATAACCTATTTTTATCGGTCAGGCTGATCTCATGGGTTTCTTTTATTTTGTATAAGTAGCCAACTCTCTGTTGTATTGGAAAAGGAATATTTTTTGGCTGAATACAATTCCAAGTTAGGTTTATTTCTCTTCAAGTTCTTCATTCAACTTTCACCAAACTTATCAAAGGTGCTACCTTCGTGGTGTTCATCCATTAATTTGATATTCTTAGTTTTTGCTTCACGTCAAGTAATAGGTCAAGGATCTACTACCATGTTGAATCTTATTTTAGGTTTGGGGTTTTGATAAATTTGATTTGGGGTCTCCAGATGTTCATTCTTTGGGTTCCGTATCACCATTTCCTTGGATTGTGCAATGGTTGAGGGATCGAAATGTTTTTGCCACAATGTTGGGTATCAGGCTAACCCCATTTTGAACTTAAGCCATAAAGGAGGTCGTTTCTTGGTCAATAACCCCAAATTCCTTAGGAAAAATTACCAACCCATAGATGGCAAGGGCCAATATACTCATGTGAGTTTCGTTTTTCTCTTCCCTTTCCATACGAGGTTTTTAGCTTCCCCAAGTCATGCTATTAGCCTCTTTTTTTATCTAAAGGTTTATCTTTATAGCTTTAACTCTGTTCATCCTGTATAATTCCCTCCTAAAATACACTGCACGATTGTGTTTATATATCCCGTAAGTTGAACGATTCTTAATTAGGTGTAGTAGTGATTTCTACTCCTCAATAGTGGGAGCAATGTCTAGCCCTTCAAAAGTAAATCAGTGGTAGAAAAGGTTCCAAAATTCCACCAAGACATTCTCCACTTCTAAGTTCACTATCACATGCAGTAGGAATCTGATGTGACAGTATAACTGCGAGAATTTTATACTTCTTTCAACTGTCTAACTAGCATAGATGTTCCTCAATTCCTTCAGAGACTTAAATCTGGAATCAACCCTGACCCGAGCTGGCAACACTGAAAAGTAAGGTGTATTCCCAAGTAGGGGGTGAATCGGGATTTAAAAATTTCTTTGTGGATTCTTTTTATATGTTTAGTTAATTTTGAATCCCAGCTATGCTTCATTTCACATGTCACACACAAACACAATGATTAAGAACCCTTTGAACTTTAACCAACTAATCACACAAGCATAATTGGTTTGCAATGGCTAATACTCAATCCAATCAATAAAATAAGTTTGACTTCACAATAAAATAGAAATTTCAACAAGCCTTCAAAATTCAAATTTTGATATCAAACAAGCTACTAGAGTTTAAATTTGTTAATGAACTTTGATATTTATTAACGTACCTCCTTTAATCAAGATTTCTGCAATCAATGTACTTTCTTTAATCAAAGTTTCCGCAATTACCAAAGTCAAATTAATTTCCTGCAATTAACTAAGCATCCATCCAATTTATAAATGCATAAAATTAAAGAGAGTAGGGTAAGGAGAGTGACACAGTATTTTTACAAGGTTCAGTCCAAGACCTACGTCCTTACCCTAAGCAAACCGCTGTGAGGATTTTCCTCTCCAACTTTTTTATTAGGCCAAAGTTATGACCTCCCTAACAAGAACCCCCTCTCGTTAGTACAATGATCCAATCCCCTGAACCGTCAACAAATCTCCCTAGCAAGAATCCCCTCTCGCTAGTCCAACGATTCAACAACCTGAATCGTCAAAAATCAACAAGATACAATTTGTGTACAATGACACTCTCAAAAGAGCTGATTAGTACAAATGAATGCACAACAAAGATACTTCAATTAAATATCAATATAGAAAGAATTGAAGCTCAAAAATTTATCACCGAGTTCTCTTTTGGATTTGAATTTCTCAGTAAGTGAGCAAAGAATCGTCTGATTTTATCAGCAAGAATTTTAGCAAGAACATCATAAGAGTGTTTGCAATAAAAGTTTTTGAAGAGCATGAACAATATAGCTTGAATGTTGTTTTCAATTTGTTGGTGTGTGAAATCTTTAGGTTTCCCATGTATTTATAGATGAAAGAAGCTTCCATTTCATGTTCCCCAATTTGCTTTGAGTATTTCCCAAGTTGTTATAAAGTTTGGGGTCCAAGTAATCAAATTTGGAAACTTTTGTTCGCTGTTTAAATTTGATCGTATCATTAAGAAGTACAATCGACTAGACTATTAGGGTCAATTGCCTACTCTTTTTAAAACCAGGAACATTTCAAAGTCAAAATGGGCTCAGTCGCCTAAACTCATAGGGTCAATTGACTAGAACTATGTTGACTTTGGTGCCAACCCAAGAGGGGGTGAATTGGAGATTTAAAAATTTCTTCCTAGGTCAACCAATCTAGTTACAGTCTTACGCAACCTAGGGGCAATCTAAGTATGTATAATGCAGTAGATATGATATATTAATCAATTTTAGTATATACAGCACAATTCCATTATCTCTTAATTACATTCAGTAACGTGTCAATCAAATATGCATAATATTCAGCAAGGAAACTAAATCAAGCACAACACAGTATATAATACGGGAAAAGTAAAAGTGACGCCGAATATGTTATCGAGGTTCAGCAAAACTGCCTACGTCCCCGCCTTGGCTCACAAGCACAAGGATTCCACAAGGGCTCACTTCATAGGTGGAGCGGCACTGTTTACAACACCTTACCAGGATGGTGAACCTAACTTTTGTAACTAGGTCAAAGCCAATCCGGGACTTTTAATAGGGCAATTCTCCCTCTTCCGAACACACATCGGGTATGCAATCAAATATGAAATTTTTCGTACAATTTAAGCGCTTCTACACAAGCATATGTATACTACAATATAGTCTAGATAAATATGCACACAGATGATAGCAATTATGCTTAGCACAAATGAAGTGTGCTAAGACTTAATCTAATGTAAATATACAATCAAGTCCTAAAGTGTATTTTCAAATAATCTTTGAAACAAAGTATCAATATTAATCAATCACCACAAGTTTTAAAGAGTTCCAATTAGAGTATTCAAAATATCTCAAAGATAATTTTCTCAAAATATAGCTCAAGATATATTTGAAAAGTATGCTAAAAACCAAGTTGTAGTCCCAAGAGGTGGGGTGAATTGATTTGAAAATTTCTTTTAATTCTTTTCAAGAATCTTTAACCTCTTTTAATTGTTATTAATGAATTATTTAACCTAATTTAATTCTTTTAATGAATTCTTGATTTCTTGTTGATTTATCAAATACACAATAAATACTTAAAACAATATTCAGTCCACAACCATATACCAACAAAGTACTTAAATCAATCAACCAAACCAATCAATTTTTCAATCAACCACCAAAGGATTCCACTAAACTAGTTCCTTTCCAGGTGGAACAACACTGTTACACACTCCTTCAATAGGCAAAAGCACTGCCTCTCCAAGTGATATTACCTCACTCGGTCAGTCCTTCAATAGGCTAGAGCTACACCTCTCTAAGCGATACCCCATGCTTAGCCAATGATCTAAACAATCCTTCGAGTCATCAATCTACAAGAATATCAAAAAGAATTTCTATGTACAAGAAACACTCTCTAGAAAGAGCAGGTTGGTACAAGTTCAGCACTATATACTTCAATGTAAAAATATCAATATGAAATATAATGAAGTTCAAGTGTAGAATTCACCAAATTCTTTCTTAGATGAGGATTACCAGTAGGAATTCAGAGTTGGAATGATCAACACTTCAGAATATCTCAGCAAAAGAGTTTTGCAATGAGTGAGCAAGAGAACTTTGTAAGAACAAGAGTGCTTTCAGCTTATCAATCTGATTTTTCAATTCTTGGTGTGCTTTGATTTGCAAAACTATGTATTTGTAGGCTTTCAAAAATGTTTTCATGCTGCCCAAGTTTACTTGAGGTAATTCCCAAGCTTTTAGAAAATATGGGGTACAAGCAATTGAAATTTAAACTTTAAAACAATTAAAAAATTTACCCTTTAACAGTGTTCAGACTTCTGAAGTATCGGGCTCAGACATATAAAGTTCCTTAATGCTTTGAAAATGTTGAACTAGATACAAGGTCAGACGTCTGAAGTTGGGGTTCAAACTTCTGAAGTCCTGGGTTCAAATGACTAAAGTCAGGGTTCAGTCTTATAATCTGCTTCTGCCTGTTTTTAAGTTCCACCAATAAATCTTCAGGTGACTGAACTTAATCTTCGGTCTTCTGAAGTAATTCTTCAAATAACTGAGCTTAAACTTTAGTCTTCTAAAGTTGACTCTTCAGTCTTCTGGGCAATGACTTCGATCTTCTGAACTTTCCATTTTCTGAATTTTTTATTTTTAGTTTCCAAAATCTTGTTTGCTTTCTTTCTTTGCTCTTTTATAAAACATTTTCTGGGGTTTTAAAATAGGTCTCTAAGTCCATGTATTTCCCCTCAAGAGCTTCAAAATATTTCAAATGATATTGAAACATTAAAGTACTTACATAAAGACTTCTAAGACTTTTCACATTCTAAGTACTTGAGTCTTCATGCTTTGTCTTTCTTTAAGCCCTCTTGCTTTGCTTTTCTTTGGCTCTTTTGCTTTGCTTTTCTTTGGCTCTCAACAAATCATCCATGTCCTCATTTTCTTTAAGCTTAAATATATCATCTTTAAAACCATGCTTTTGATTCTTTATGTTTCATTTAATCCTTGTGAGCACTTTGACCTTTCTTTCACATATGTGAATCCTGAAATTACAACACTTAACCAAATATGTTATGCTCCACTTGTTTGTTAACATCAAAACAAGATTTTAAGCCTTGTAAGGCTAATAATCTCCCCCTTTTTGATGATGACAAACAAGAAGCAAAAATTTGAGTAAGCCTTAAAAAGGTTCCCCCTTTCAATTATCATCATCTTGACAAACTTAACAATATCATGATCAATTTCAAAAAACTCTTTTACTATCATGCTCATCACATTATTCAAATTCAAGATCATTCAATATCAAATACTTCTCCCCCTTTCAAATTTTCAATATACCAAGCTTAATTGTTGCTTAAAACTAGTCCCCCTTTTGACATCAATCAAAAAAGTGGGATATCAAAAATCATATTTTGAGCATATGAATATCAAACATGCATATCAAGCATATATACACAATCAATTCATTATTCTTCAATATGGCATGTGTAGTGTGCTTCAATAGTCAAATAGTCATGAATTCAATTTAAAAATTTTATTAATTTATGATACCAATTAAAAACAATTTAAGCATTGAAAATTTCATATGATACCAATTGACAATTAGGGAGGAATCATAATACAAGGAATAAGTCATATCACTCTTCTTGCATTTAATATATTCAGATTTGATACCAATTATGCTTTTAAGTTTATCATTCCATAATTCAAATATATCATGTATGTGCTCATGAGTACTAATTTCAAATACCAATATCATATCATTAACATCATAACATGCTCATGGATATAATTATGCTTATCATGCTCAAATACCAATGGAACTTATGATTTGTGATACCAACTGAACTTTTTAAATTATGATACTAATTAAAATATTCACGGATACCAATATACTTTATACAAATCAAAGCTAATATCATATCATGCATGGCTCATGGATACTAAAAATACTAATATTATATCCTTCATAGCTCATAGATACCAATACAAAGAGCAGTACAAGACAAACAAATTTATCCATGTAATTTAGCATACATGGTCAATAATTAATCTCATATCAAAAGTCATGCTTATGCTCAATAATCTCATGCTTAAACTTGCAATATAGTGAACCATACATCATAAGTTAAGTCATGATCATACACATGTCTTTTGTACTTTCAGCATTTTAGCATTGAAGTATATAGCATATCAGCATATCATGTAAACAAGGAGCATATCATTATCATTTGCATTGTACTACAATATTGCTCAAGTGTTTCTCTTTCTCAAATATCTCTCATTCTCAAATATTTCTCATTTTGTTCAAAAATTGTTTCTTAATCAAAATATTCATGCAATAAGCTTGATTTTTGCTTTCTTTTGATCTCATGTGAATTTCCAAACTTCATATTTCTTTCCAAATCTTAATACTTTTCAAGTTAAGGCTTGTATGAATCATCCTATGATTTTGGCCAACAATGTTATTTTTGTTTTTATTTTTTTCAATTTAATAGACGTCAATAAGCTTTAAATTTTTCTTTGAGATTTTCCATACAAGGCTTTTTATCTGGGTACCCATACTTTCTTGGGTCCGGTTGGTCTAAGAAGAGATGTTTCTTTTACTTTCCATACTTGTTTAGTTTTCACACCCTTTCTCTTAAATGGGCATTTAAACTTTATATGTCCCTTCTTCTTACATAGGTAGCACATGGTGTGAGTGTAAGCATTTGAAGAAGTGCTTGCATAGTCCTTGGAGGCTTTCGTAAAGTACCCCATATAGAGGTTCTTCTTGCTTGTATTTTTAGCTCCATAAAATCCTATACCTTCTTTGTTTAAGGACATTCTTTGGGATCCTATCATTTTGTCAAAGTTTTCCTTTCCTTTTGTGAAATTGTAAATGATCTTTTCTTTATGTTCGATTTGACTTTTGAGATCATTTATCTCAATATCTTTTATGCCATCAATATTCTCTGGTGATTTCTCTAATTCTTGAGATATTTTTCTGATTTTATCCCTCTAATTCAAAAATATATTTGTCTTTCTCATTTTCTATAAAGGATTGGAATCAAAGATCTTCTATTTCTTTCATCATTTTTTCATTCTTGCATTCTAATTTCTTGACTTTCAAATCTTTTTCCTTTTCAGCAAGACTTTTAACTTCAAACACTTTTATCACTCCATCATTCTTATTTTTCAATGATGCGTGTTGTTTAGTTACTTTGACTAACATCTTATGTACTTTGAATAAATTATTTTGAAGTTCTTCATAAGATGGCATGCTCTCATCATTGGTTTCATCACTACTATAACCATTAACAGATTTGGATGAGGAGCTTCCCTCATCATTCCAAGCCGTAAAACAAGTATAAGCAGCCTCTTGGTCACTTGATTCACATTTTGAACTACTTGTACTTAGATTGTCCCAAGTAGTGGTTTTCATTGCCTTTTTATTTTTCTTTTTGGAATCCTTCTTAAGTAGTGGACATTCTAGTTTTATATATCAAACTTTGTTGCAATTATAACATGTAGGAATTTTATTCTTTGATTTCTTTGTATTAGTTTCTTCTTCATCTGAGTCGGAGTTTAGATTTCTTCTTTTGAATATGTTCTTCCTTCTTAGTATTCTTGCAAGTTTCTTATATACGAAGGCTAGTTCATCTTCATCCATCTCGTCTTCACTAATAGAGTTTTCTTTTGAAGCTTTGAAGGCTATAGATTCTTGGGATTTGGTTTTACCATTCCTTTCATTCATTGACATTTCATATGTGAGGAGAGAACCTATAAGTTCATCTAAATAAGTGTTTTTCAAATTTCTTCCTTCAGTTATTGCAGTGGCTTTTGGTTCCCATACTTGTGGCAGCCCTCTAAGAATTTTACAAATCATTTCATATGTTGAATATGTTTTTCCTAGGGCATTGAGGGAGTTAATTATGTGTGTGAACCTTGTGTACATACTAGGGATTGTTTCATCCGGATTCATTTTTAAAGCTTTGAATTCACTAGTTAGCATGTCTATTCTATTGTCTCTAACATCAACCATTCCTTCATAGTTTACCTCTAACTTATCCCAAATTTCTTTGGCTGTTTTGTAGGCCATCACTCTATTTAATTCATTAATATCTAGAGTACAATACAAAGCATTGATAGCACTTGAATTAACTTGTAGAATTTTGTGATCTATTTCAGTCATGTCATTTTTCTCCTTAAGGACTTGCTTTCCATCTACTAGTTTGAGGGGAATTAGGTCACCATCCATGACAACCTCCCAAGCTTTCCAATTCAAAGTTTGAAGATATATTCTCATTTTTTGTTTCCAAAATGTGTAATTTAAACCACAAAAAATGGGTGGCCTAGTTAAGGATTGTCCTTCTCCAAAGGGAGCTACGCCTAAGTGTGCCATTAAGATCTTTGTATAGCTACGAATTAAGATATGCTACAACCTGACTCTAATACCAATTGAAAACCAAGGTGTTGTCCCAAGAGGGGGATGAATTGGATTTAAAAATTTCTTTTAATTCTTTTCAAGAATCCTTAACCTCTTTTAATTTTTTTAAATGAATTCTATAACCTAATTTAATTCTTTTAATGAATTCTTAATTTCTTGTTGATTTATCAAATACACAATAAATCCTTAAAACAATATTCAACCTACAACAATATACCAATAGAGTACTTAACAATCAATCAACCAAACCAATCAATTTTTCAATCAACCACAATATTCAAACTAAGATATAAGATTCAGCTTTTGTTTGTTTGTAGCCCTGTATATATGAAAGTTTGATTCAAGCCCCGTGGTTAATGCAAGCCATGTGATAATGAATTTGATTTCTCAAAATGAAGTGCAATAAACAATCTAATACTCTTTCCAAAATCTTAGGCGTTAAATAAACTTTCAGTTTAAAGAGTTCTTGGGTGTTTCACCAATCAATGTACTCCCTTACGATTTTTGCAAAGTATGGATCAACCAACGTACTCCCTTTCGATTTTCGCAATCCCAAAAACAAATTAAGCTTAAATTTATTTAATATCTAATTCATGTAGTATATATGATTAAAGAATTTAAAACATCGACGCAGTTCATATATGCTGAAAGTAAAGAGACTAAGGGAAAGAGAGTGACACCGGGATTTTACGAGGTTCAACTTATCCCCAGCGTACGTCTTCACCTTTGGCAAACCACCAAAGGATTCCACTAAACAAGTTCCTTTTTAGGTGGAACAACCCTATTACACACTCGTTCAATAGGCAAGAGCACCGCCTCTCCAACTGATATCCCCTCACTCGGTCACTCCATCAATAGGCTAGAGCTACACCTCTCTAAGCGATACCCCACGCTTAGCCAATAATCCAAACAATCCTTGGAGTCGTCAATCCACAACAAAATCAAAAAGAATTTCTGTGTACAAGAAACACTCTCTAAAAAGAGTAGGTTAGTACAAGTTTAGCACTATATACTTCAATGTAAAAATATCGTTTTGAAATAGAATGAAGCTCAAGTGTAGAATTCACCAAATTCTTTCTTAGATGAGGATTACTAGAAGGAATTCAGAGTAGGAATGATCAACAATTCAGAATATCTCAGCAAAAGAGTTTTGCAATGAGTGAGCAAGAGAACTTTGTGAGAACAAGAGTACTATCAGCTTATCAATATGATTTTTCAATTCTTGGTGTGTTTTGATTTTCAAAACCATGTATTTATAGGCTTTCAAAAATGTTTTCAGGTTGCCCCAGTTTACTTGGAGTATTTCCCAAGCTTACTGATATTTAAACTTTAAAACATTTAAAAAATTTTCCCGTTAATAGTGTTTAGACTTCTGAAGTATTGGGCTCAGATGGCTGAAGTTCCTTAATGCTTTTAAAATATTGAACTGGACACAAGGTTAGACATCTGAAGTTGGGGTTCAAACTTCTGAAGTCCTAGGTTCAGATGACTGAAGTCAGGGTTCAGTCTTCTGATGTGCTTCTTCCTGTTTTTTAGTTTCACCAATAAATCTTCAGACCACTGAACTTAATTTTCGGTCTTCTGAAGTATATCTTTAGATGACTGAGCTTAAACTTCAGTCTTCGGAAGTTGACTCTTCAGTCTTCTGGGCAGTGACTTCGGTCTTCTGAACTTTCCATTTTCTGGTTTTTTTATTTTTAGTTTCCAAAATCTATTTTGCTCTCTTTCTTTATTCTTTTATAAAACATTTTCTGGAGTTTTAAAATAGGTTGCTAAGTCCATGTATTTCCCCTAAAGAGCTTCAAAGTATTTCAAACGATATTTAAACATTGAAGTAATTACATAAAGACTTCTAAGACTTTTCACATTCTAGGTACTTGAGTCTTCATGCTTTGTCTTTCCTTGAGCTCTCTTGCTTTGCTTTTCTTTGGCTCTTTTTGTTTGCCTTTCTTTGGCTCTCAACAAATCATCCATGTCCTTATTTTCTTTAAGCTTTAATATATCATCTTTAAAACCGTGCTTTTGATTTTTTAAGCTTCATTTGATCCTTTTGAGCACTTTGACCTTACTTTCACATATGTGAGTCCTGAAATAACATCACTTAACCACATTTTTAAAGTTCCACTTGTTTGTTAGCATCAAAATAAGATTTTAAGCCTTGTGAGACCAACATATGCTTTTGAAAAAGATTTTGCACAATCAAAAATCACAAGTTTGACGAGTCTTGCAACAAAGATGCAAAGAGTTACTAGCTACAAAGGTTTTTCCCACACAAAGATTAATTAGTTAAATTAGGGAAAAACCTTGGCTAAAACTCTCATTAAAACCAATCAATCAATCTTGAAGAAGGAGAGTTTTTAAGCAAATGAAATCACTCAAGAACACTCTTAATAAGCTTGATTTATCAAAGGAATTACAAGTGAATAGTGTATGGGCTTTGGATTTGATAAATATGCACTCAAAAAATCAGAGGATTTTTAGGCTAAAGGTCAATCTAAGGCGACTTGAGCATATAGTCCTATCATGCATGATGCAGTTGTTACATACCATATTGAATTACAATCCAAAATGAAGAAAATAAAAATACAATTACAAATGAAACACAATAATCTTCATTCTTACTTGGGGTCACCATATGCCATCATGATATAATATCCTTTTCAATTCCATGCATAGAGTGAACCTGCATGCAAGCTCAGGGCAAATATTAGTGCCAAGGTATTTGTCATTATCAAAACAAGATATGACCAATCAAGTCAACAATCTCCCCCTTTTTGATGATGACAAATACTTTATGCAAAAGTGGGTATAGCCAAGAAAGGCTCCCCCTAACATTATGCATAAAGGGAATTAAAAGCTCATGCATTTAAAAAGATTACTAAAGTATCCAATTTTTCCTAACTTTTCCCCCTTTTGTAAACAGCAAAAAGGGCCAAGATATAAGAATTGAGGCATATGGGCAAGTCATGAGTAATAGTCATTTAGATACAAGATATAAATTTGGAAGATTCTTAGAAATTTCAACAGCATGCCATTTGAAAATGAAGCATTTTCCCCCAAAAAAAAAAAAAAAATCAGTATCTAAGTGACCTATTTGAGTTTAACAAATAATTTACAGTATTTTACATAAACTCAAACAGTCCAGTGTTGATCAATTCAAATAGTCAAGTCAAAGATATAATATACTCATGTAGCACAAAATGACTAAAAGATATTCTCACAAGATATAGAATATAGCAATGAATAATGTGAGATAGCATTTAATTTTTCAGAGCTGTATTTTTCTAAGTGAAGTGGCTCCCCCTCAAATTATGCATTCTCTCTATTTTTACAACTTGACCATAGACACACATATTTTAACAATTTATAAATACAGAGCATGAAAAAAGATTATCTTTTAAGATCATTTCATGTAGATTTGTTTTTAAAAGAAATCGCCATTTAGAAATAGTCTCCAAGTGTTTTGGGGATGAAGTTTGCCACACAATATTGAATTTAAATCCAGCACTATTATTGTAGTTAACTAGAACAAATCATATTTAAAATAATCATGATGCACACAAAAAAAAAATGTTCTAGAAGCACAAACTCAGAACATGGTGTGCAGTTTTATAGAAAACATAGGATGTGTGCAGTGAATTTGGAAAAATTTTGACAACATTTCATCTGAAAATATAGCTTTTCCCATGGAAACCTACTTATAACAAAACTGATTTTATCATATGAATCCCAATAGTGATGCATCATCCAAATGCCATTTAAGTCCAATGCTTTGAATAGCATGATCAATAAAGAATTTAAACTTATGCACAACCTTCAAATATTTCAAGTTAATTTAAGCTAAGTGCAAGTAATTTAAAATTAAAATCAAAAGATTTTGCATGCACATCCATTAAGATTTAAGAAAAATATTAAATATTTTGGGAAATATCAAACAAAAATATAGCAGTATGCCGTCTGTAAACAAGACATTCCCCGTAAAAACCTGCAATAAAAAAATTCAAACAAACAATATATCATCCAGTTTGAGCATGCGAGAACCTAAAATTTCTACTAGCAAGTAATACTCATCAACTGCGTCCGCCATGCAAGAGGCATCAATTAGGCACACAGAATAATCAAAGATATTTAAAAAGCATGCAAGCCATCATATATAAACTGAAGTCAATGACCACAAAATAGTAAATATAAGTATCTGTATGTGACTGTGGTGAAAATGAACAGAAAAAGTAAAAATAAAAGCAGTATAGTTATTACAGACCCAAATGTATATAAAGAAGATGAGATATATCAGCAACAGATCCTCAAATCCTCCTCTAGGCCTCTCCATCACCAGGCCCTTCCTCATCATCGCTGCTCACATCCATCTGCTCCTCACTATCATCCTCCTCATTCATCTCTCTCAGGTGCTCACCAAGGATGTGGAAGTTCACCTTTACAACAGACTGAAACTCTATGAACTTGGCATAAAACTCATAATGCCTGGCCTGGGATGAGGAAGCCTTCTCCTTGATCTCGCTCTAGATAGAAGTCTTAAACTTATCAAAGGACGCAGTGAGACTAGTGATGGCCACTATAATCTCAGCATTAGAAGGCATATGGGGCTGCTCCTAAGGAACCTCCTGTGGTCTTGGTCCACTCTCGGGTATAGTTGGCAACCATATGTTGCCGGTCAACTCATAACCCATCAGCTTCAAGGTTGTTGAGGAGAAGATATCTATGCCCTTAATCCTTTTTAGCACTACATACGGAGTCCTGGTGACTCTCTCCTTGACAAAAATCCCAGTCAGGATACCCCATATGGCAGAATAATCCTCTTGCCCACAGTTTTCACAAACATTCACTCTAAGATTAGTCTAGGCAAGTCTAGCTTCTTCCTTGTAAAGAGGCACCACATCACGAAGCAATCCAGGTAGGAAAAGTGATCCTTAGACCAGGATTTTGGCAGAATGCTATAGGAGATCAGGTGGTGCACAACTTTCACCTTGAGTGTTAGAGATCTGTAGCTGGGGGTGTGACTCAGATCAACCATAGGGTCAGTCACAACCAAATTAACAAAAGTACTCACATTGAAATGCTGCTCATTAATCTAGGTAGAGACTGAGTCGGGGTAGTCAAAACCTCCTCTCAAGATATCGAAGGTCTCGACCAGATATTCGTTGTCAAACCTTATATCGATCTCAAAGACCCGAGAGCAGCATCCCTAGACTTTCTATCCTAGGTTGGCATAAAATAATCTAACAAGAATGGGATATATCCCTCTAGGTTAAAAACTAATGAACCTATACCATCTTTGATACTTTACCATTTCTAGCACATTTTTAAAATGATTTTAGGGAACAGCAGAAAGAGAGAAAAACTAAGGTGCTCTTAAGAAAAATGACACAAATGAGACTGTTCACATAGCCCAGAATATATATAGATCACGGTTCGGTCACCCGATCCAGTGTTTGGTTGCCTGGACCATAATAAATACCTCAAACACTGAGTCTATTCGGTTGGTTGAATATAGACGCGATTGGCTCAATCTCAAGTGTCCTTTCATATTCTGACCCTTAGTAGCTCGAACAAAAACAATTCATTTCAGTTCGGTTGGCTGAACCTCCCTGATTAAAAGCTTCAGTTGCCCGAAGTTCGATTCGGTCACCCAAACCATGTTCGGTGGCCCGATCAAGTTTTGAATGGGAAAGCTCAGTCACTCAAAAGTGGTCAACGGTTTGGTTAATTTTCATGTTCGGTCGACTGAATGTTCTAAGCTGAAAAGGGTTCGGTAGACCAAACCTAGTCAACATCTCTTATTTTGACTTTTTCTTAGTTGACATGACCCCCTCATGATTTAGATACATGACCTAAGGATTATTAAGTGCACCAATTTTAATCATTTAACACTTAGATCATTTTTGGGTCAAGGAGAGATAAATTTGGGTTTTTCTTTGACTCTCCACACTTGCTTCATTTTCACCCCTTTCCGTTTGAATGGGCAATCAAACTTTGTGTACCCCTTCTATTTACATAATGCACAGTAGGTATGAGTATAAGGACTGGAGGAGGTACTAGCATAATGTTTGAACTCTCTCACAAAGTACCCCATGTACATATTCTTCATCTTTCTATTTCTAACTCCATTATGTCCTATACCTTCCTTATCTAAAGTCATTTTTGTGAACCTAACAACTTATTAAAGTTGTCCTTGCCTCTAGTGAACGTATAGATGATCTTAGCTTGGTCTTCTATTTTCTTTTCTAGATCTCAAATTTTTAAGTTCTTTAGACCTCTACAAACATCCTGTGATTTCACAAATTCTTTGGTCATGTTGTTTGCTTTACATTCAAGTTCTACAATGAAAATATCTTTATTATTATCACTTGAAGTTTGAGATCTTACTACATTCAATTCTTTTTCCAAATTTTCATTCTTTTTTACTAACTATTTGATTTTGAAATCATTTTCCCTTTCAACAAGAACTTTTGATTCACATTCTTTCAAAGATGTCTCATACTTGTTTTTCAATGCAGTATATCTTTTGTTAGCTTTAACAAGTGATTTATGAATTCTAATATATTCAACTTGCAATTCTTCATAAGTAGGCATGCTTTCACTGCCAGAACTATCATATGATTCAGTATTAGACTCATTATTAGAATTATCACATGAATCATTACCAGGATTATTTGATAAAGTAGAAGGCAATGAATTTACCTCATCGTCGGTTAAAGCTATAAAGCACTAATTTTCTCCTTCAAGATCCTTTGAGCTTGAGTCACAAGGAGTGATTGCCTTTTCTTGCTTAGCTACTCTATATCTCTTTTCAAGTTCCTCCCATATCTCTTTAGCACTATTGCATGCCATAACTTCAACAAAAATGTCAGAATCTAAAGCATCCAACAAGGTGTTCATGGCATCAAAATTTATTTGCATTAAGTTCCTATCATTATCATTTAGCTCAATTTCAAACTTGGGAACATCAACACAATCAATGACTTTCATTGGTATACTATCTCCCTGGGCAATAACTTTCCAGAACCTCCATTTCAAGATTTTAACAAATATAGTCATTCTAAATTTCCATGTGACAAAATTTTCACCGCAAAACACTGGAGGGTTCATAAATAACCTTCCCTCACAAGATGGCAAGGCACCAACACGAAACATCATGATCTTTTTACAAACTATTGATTAAGTATAGGTAACAAGACTCTGATACCAATTGTTGACTTTGATGCAAACCCAAGAGGGGGATGAATTGAAGATTTAAAAATTTCTTCATATGTCAACCATTCTAGCAATAGTATTACGTAACCTAGGGGCAATCTAAGTATGTATGACGTTGTAGATATGATATATTAATCATTTTCAGTATACACAACATAATTTCAGTATCTCTCAATTACATTCAATATCGTGTCAATCAGATAAGCATAATATTCGGCAAGGAACTAAATCAAGCAAAACACAAAATATAATGTAGGAAAAGTAAAAGTGACACCAAATATGTTATCGAGGTTCGGAAAAAGTGTCTACGACCCCACCTTGGCTCACAAGCACAAGGATTCCACTAAGGCTCACCTCAGGGGTGGAGCGGCACTATTTACAACACCTTACCAGGATGGTGCACCTACCTCTTCTAACCGGGTCAAAGCCAATCCAAGACTTTTTAAAGGGAAAGTCTCCCTCTTATGAACACACGTTGGGTATACAATCAAATATGAAATTTTTCATACAATTTAAGCGCTTCTACACAAGCATATATGTACCATAATATAGTCCAAATAAATATGCACACATAGATGATAATAATTATGCTTAGTGCAAATGAAGTGTTCTAACACTCAATCTACTATAAATATACAATCAAGTCCTAGAGTGTATTTTTAAACAATCTTTGAAACAAAATATCAATACTAATCAATCACCACAAGTTTCAAAGAGTTCCAACTAGAGTATTCAAAATATCTCAAAGATAATTTTTTTCAAAATAATAGCTTAAGATATATTTGAAAAGTATGCTTGTGAAAAAGATTTTGCACAATCAAAAACCACAAGCTTGATGAGTCTTGCAACAAATATGCAAAGACTCACTAGCTATAAAGGTTTTCCGACACAAAGATTAATTAGTTAAACTGGGGAAAAACCTTGGCTAAAACTCTCAATAAAAGCAATCAATCAATCTAGAACATGGAGAGTTTTTAAGCAAATGGTATCACTCTAGAACACTCTTAAAAAGCTTGATTTATCAAAGGAATGACAAAGGACGAGTGTATGGGCTTTGGATTTGATAAATATGCACTCAAAAAATCAAAGGATTTTTACGCCAATCCAAACGCTAATCTTGTGTTAATTGTGCAAATGAACCCGTATATATATAGACAATGCCAAAATTATAACTGTTGGGGACACTCAGGGAATTTATTAAAATTGTTTAAAATGTGTTTAAGAATATGACCCTATTTAACCCCAATTAACTACGGTAAAAATTAGACCTATTGGCCCGGTTGAATGTCTAGAGGGGGGGTGAATAGACTTTCTTCAAGTATGTGCTAACTTTCTACAACTACAAAAATCTTACCAAGAGCAAGTGTATAAAATTGCAGGGTAAAGATGCAAGAAATCACAATAATGATAAATGAGATATAAAGGAAGAGAAGATGAGCACAAAGATATTTACGTGGTTCGGCACCCCACCTACGTCCACGCCTTGAGACCAACTCAAGGATTCCAAAATTCACTATAATCCTCCTTCAGGCGGAGAAGCCAATACAGTAACTCACCAGGAGCTTTCAACAAGGTGCTCACTTAGAGACACCCAACAATAGCTCACAAAGAGCCTTTCTTTACAAGAAGTAGATGAGAAATAAATGTAAGCTTGAAAGCTCCCTTTGAGCTGATTACAACAATAAGATCCTTACTCAGTGTCCTCTTGTCAATAGAGTAGTAGAAAGACTAAGAGTGGCAAGAAGAGGGCAAGTGAGTATATGAGCAAACCCTAGAAAGTTGATAATACCAATGAATGATCTATTTTGAAATATGAATTTTCTAGGTAGTAAGTAAATTCTATTTACTCCTATTTAAACACTAAATGGTGAGTGCAGCGCTGGAGAGCCGTTGGGCATTTATGAATGTAAAACAAGATTCAAAATAGCCATTCTTCAGCATTTAATGTTTGTTGCTGCCCAACGTTCGTCGATGAAGCCCTGTGTTCATCGATGAGCTTTTCAGAAAATTCGTCAACGAAACCCTGTGTTCATCGACGAGTTGCTGGTTCTGAATTCTGGTACCTCTCGGTATATTTTCGTCAACAAGAACCTGTGTTCATCGACGAATTCTTGTGCCATTCATCGACGACGCCCTGCGTTCGTCGACAAGTTATGGCTCTGAATTCAGATGCCCCTTGGTATCTTTTTGTCGACGAGAACCCTGTGTTTGTCGACGAAATTTGCACTACTCTCGTCGACAAAGCCCTGTGTTTGTTGACGAGATCCTTCTTCGTAAAATTTTGTCCTTTAAGTTCTAAGAAGGTCTTTTGTCTGTTTGGGGGTTTCTTTATATACTTTTAAATGACTTTACTAGTATTTGTTGTGTGTGTGTGATAGGCCTCTTTCTTGCTTTTAGTATTCAGTTTTACTCTATGTACAAGATGTTTACAAGATGATATCTCTCTCATTCACACACTCATTCTTCATATGACTTTGTTTATTTGTGTATCATCCATGAATGCATTGAGACACTTGTGCTTCTGGTCATGGCATAAGTTGCTTTAACTGTTTGTTGGTTCAGATGCCATTCTATATACATGAAAATATGTCTTAGTGAAACATTAGTGACCTTAAGAGCAGCTAATGGGTTGTTAGCATCAAAACACAGTAGGAATGAAAGACCTTTAACTATTTGGTCTAACAAGACCAACCTAAGAGTTTTGGTCGATCGAGACATAGGTTCGGTCGCCCAAACAAACACATAGGAAAAAGTGAATTTTCCATGTTCGGGTACCTGAATTTAAGTTTGGTTTTTTGTTTAAAGCGATTTTCCAAAATGTCCAAGGTTTGGTCACCTGAAGTAAAGTTCAGCCTACCGAGATACCAAGTTCAGTCGCCCAAGGTGAAAATCAACTACAAGTTCGGGCCCTTGAGGACATTGGAAAAAGTAAGGGTATGAGTTCAGTCGACCATGGACACTCAAATCATTTGAGTTCGGTCGCCCAAAGTCAGGTCAACTATTTGACAAGTCAACAGTTTGGTCAATTGAGGCAATTTGACTTGCCTGATTCGGTAACTCGGAGCCCTTATGATTTTAAGCCTAGGGTCCATATTTTAATTTTAATTTACCCCTAATGATGTGTGAGCTTAGAGGTGTTTTGTGCACTAAGTGTGTAGGAACCTAAAGGTCAATTTAAGGCAACCTGAGCATACAGTCCTATCATGCATGATCCAATTATTATAGAACATATTGAATTACAATCCAGAATGAACAATATAAAAATACAATTACAAATGAAACACAATAATCTTCATTCTTGCTTGGGGTCACCAGACACCATCATGATATAATGTTCTTTTCAATTCCATGCGCAGAGTGAACCTAGATGCAAGCTCAGGGAAAACATTAGTACCAAGGTATTTGTCATTATCCAAACGGGATATGACTAATCAGGTCAACAACCTATTATATGTTCCAAATTGATTTTAGCATAAAATGTACAGTTGCTTGAACGTGCAACAATATATGCTTTTTCAATTTTGTTTCCAAAAACTTTTGTTAACTTTTATACTTGCCATATTACTTTAAGACTTTTGAAAACATTTTCTAAAGTTTTCAAAATTTGGTCTCTAAGTCAATAATGAAACCTAAGAGCTTCAATACATCCATATCGACATTAAATGAAGTACTTACATGAGACTTCTTAAGACTTAAACATTCTAAGCACTAAGTCTTCATGCTTGCCTTTCTTTGAGTCCATATTGTCTTCAAGCTTCAATATACTTTAAGTTTCATCATATTTTTCTATCTTTGATCCCACGCTTTAAATATACTTTAAGCTTTCATTTGACCTCTTGTCTTTGGAGTATAAACTCTCAACAAAGCTTGTGAAAACTTGATCTTGAACTTATATGTTTGATTCCTGAAATATCATCACTTAACCAAAATATGTTAAGTTCCCTTGATTTGTTATCATTAAAATAAGATTTGCAAGCCTTGTTTGGCCAACAATCTCCCCATGTTTGACGATGACATATAAGGAGCAAAAATTGAGTGAACCTTAATAAGGCTCTCCCTTACAATAAGCATGCTCTTAACAATATTTGGAAAGTAAAACAATATCATTCATATGATAGTATATCAGATAGTATCAAATTTAGTTTCAGATTCTATGTAAGTTCATAAATTTTTTAGAGTTTATCTCTGTTTTATATGTCTTAGGTTTGTCTCAGTTTCGCTCAAAAGTTCTCTCCCTTTTGACCTCAATAAAAAAAAGATAAAGCAATAAGTGCATACATACTAAGACAAAGATTAGAATTGAGCACAAAAATAGAGAATACCATTATCATATGATAATCAATAAGTCCAAACATAACATATTAATAACATGCTACAAAGAGATAAGCATTAGAAGCAATAAGTAAAAAAAAAAAAAAAAATCACAAAGTTGTTTTTAATACAAATTCATAATAGTCAAAGAACAAAGAGATCTAAGTGTCTCCATCATTATCATCAGACTCATCATCGTCTCCTTCTTCTTCACCTCCTTCTTCACTTCCATCAGACTCAACTTCCATTGGAGCCTTTCCGCGTGAAGAGGAAGTGTTGGTTATATGCTGTTCGATCCAGCCAAGTGTTTGGTCTACACTTAGCACGCATTTCTATACTAAATTTTGTGAACTTCTGATGGTAAGACATAAACCATGAAGGTGCATCAAGCTGAGGTGCTGGTTACTGATAAGGTGGAGCTAGTTCAGCAGCTTGTCTTGGTTGTCTTATACCTTTTTGAAACCATCCTTGCTCGTGTTTTTCATATCCCATTTGTTTTGAGTGTTGTGGAGGAGAAAAGATCATATCGAGTACGTTTGATAAACAACTCAGTGGGAGAGGTTACATTAAGATGAGCAAAGAGGAGGTTAAGAATTCCACCATAAGGTAGAGTTACACGATGAGCTTCCAATCTTAAGAGCATCCACTTAAGTATTAAACTTGATAAATCAAGCTTCTTTTCTTTCAATAAGCACCACATAACAATGCAATCCAAATATGTCATATAGTCATGAGAACTAGTGTAAGGCAAAATATTATACATGATAATCTTTTGAAGAATCTCTTCCTAGAGGTTCAATTGCTTGTAGAGTGGAGGATTTCCAAAGTAAATAGGAGCTTTAGTCATGATAAGTGGCAGGAGTTCTTCGAGAGTAAACCCTTTTTCCATAATCCAAGATTGCTTGAAATTAGGACACTCAAATTCTCCTCGGTGCCAAGGTTTCGGGAGTAAAGGCAATTGACTTCCCCATAATTTTGGTAGAAATTACCAACTCGCCTTATACCAAATTCCAGTAAAAGATTTTAACCAAGTTTGGATAAATTGGTTTAGCTTGATACGTGACAAAATTGTGTCATCCTATGTTCTTAAATAAGGGTAGGATAGTTGAAATTTTTGTTTTAAAGAACGTGGTGTCTAGAATCTTACCAAGGATAGGCTTGGTAGTTCGAAGGTGATTGCAATACCATTGCTTGGTGTGAGGAGCAACAAGCCACTTCTCAATGTTGTCGTCATCCTTTCCTAAAGTAGCACCATGATGTGTAGTGGTTTTTGTTCTTGGAATCTTGATTTTAGAAGAAATAATTGGTGAAAACCCCTAGAAATCGTGAGGAAAGGATGTGTGAAGATGAGATTCACAATGTAATCGGTGGATTTTGATTGTAGAATCACTTGAGATCGAAGAAGAATGAGTGCAGGTGAGTGAAGAAATAGGGTCAGTTGATAGGGGATTTTAAGTATTTAAAATCCCGCCAATCAGTCACCTATACTTAAGGTGCAGTCGCTTGACCTTTTACGGATTTTTAATTTTTCCCAGACAATTGCATGTTAGTCAACTAAGGTCTGAGGGTCAGTTGCCTGAACTTATCAATCCTGAAAAATTGTGAGTTAGAACAAGTTCAATTGACTGGGGTTTAAGGCACAGTCGCTTAACCTTCACCAATCTTTCAAGTTTCCTCTTAGCACTCATCATGTATTCTTCTAAACAACTTCCCTATTGTGTAATAAGCCAAGTTCTCTTCTTATATATATGAATCTATCTTCTGGAAGAGGTTTGGTAAAGATATCCGCCCATTCGTCACTTGTATTCAAAAATTCAAGTATAATATCTTCTTTTGTACATGATCTCTTGAAAAATGATGCCTTATGTCTATATGCTTGGTTCTTGAGTGTGATATGAGATTTTTTTATATAATTATTGCACTTGTATTATCACACTTTATAGGAATTGCAGAATACTCTAAATTAAAATTTTTTAATTGTTATTTCATATAGAGTGTTTATGCACAACAACTACCTACTGCCACATACTCATCTTGAGCAATAAACAAAGCTACGGAGTTTTGTTTCTTAGAGAACCAAAAGACAAGTGACCATCCTAGAAAGTGACAAGTCCCACTTGTGCTTTTTCTATCAATCTTACATCCAGTATAATCAACATCTAAATAACTCATCATCTCAAAGTCAGTGTCCTTAAGATACCTTAGACCTAAGTCAATAGCACCTATCAAGTATCTTAAGATACTTTTCACAACTATTTGGTGAGACTTTTTAGGAGCTTATTGAAACCGGGCACACATGCATACACTAAACATGATATCCAGTCTACTAGCTATCAAATATAATAAACTTCCTATCATCCCTCGATAATATTTCATATCAACTGATTTTCCTTTTTCATCTTTGACAAGGCTTATGGATGTACTCATTGGAGTTCCTATAGGCTTGCTACTTTCCATGTCGAACTTCTTAAGCATGTCCCTTATGTACTTGGATCGATTTATGAAAGTTCCATTTTTGGCTTGCTTAATTTGAAGTCCTAAGAAGTAATTCAATTCTCCCATCATACTCATTTCAAATTCATCTTGCATACAATTTGAAAAATCCTTACATAAATCTTCGTTAGTAGCACCAAATATAATATCATCTACATAGATTTGAATAATGAGCATATCTTCATTTTTAGATTTAATAAATAACGTGATGCCTACCTTTCCTATAGAAAATCCCTTTTCTAGTAAAAATCCACTCAACCTCTCATACCAAGCTCTAGGGGCTTGTTTCAACCCATATAAAGCTTTTGTTAACCTAAACACATAATCAGGGTTATGGATATCCTCAAATCCTGGAGGTTGTGCCACATAAACTTATTCATGTATGAATCTATTTAACAATGCATTTTTTACAACCATTTGATAGATTTTGAATCCCTTGTGGGATGCATAGACTAATAACATTCTTATAACTTCCATTCTAGCTACGGGAGCAAAGGTCTCATCGTAGTCTATTCCCACTTCTTGGTTATATCCTTGAGCCACTAGTCTAGCTTTATTTCTTACTACAATTCCATTTTCATCCTTTTTATTCCTAAATACCCATTTGCTTCCAATAACGGAATGATCAGTGGGTCTAGGAACTAAATTCCATACTTTATTTCTTTCAAATTAATTTAGCTCTTCTTGCATAGCAACTATCCAAGAATCATCATTTAAGGTTTCTTCAATGTTATTAGGTTCTTCTTAAGATAGGAATGCATAAGGATTGCATATATTTTTCAATGAATATCTAGTGGATACACCACGTGAAGGTTATCCTATAATTTGATCTTTTGGATGATTCCTTACAAATTTCCATTCTTTAGATAGTTCAGAATTTTCTAAAGATTCATCATTTGAAGTTGGTTCATTTGTCTCATCCTTAACTTTTTTTATTTCCAAGTCTTCTAACTTTTGTGTTGTTTTAACTTCCTTAACATTTACTGTTTTAGTTAATGGATTTTCCTCACCAAAAGTTACATGCATTGATTCTATAATTGTGAGAGTTCTTTTATTGTAAATTCTGAATGCCTTGCTTTTTAACGTATATCTTAAGAATATTCCTTCATTTGATTTTGTATCAAATTTTCCTAAGTCATCTTTATCATTCAATACAAAGAACTTACAACCAAATACATGAAAATAAGAAATGTTAGGCCGTCTTCCTTTCTATAGTTCATAGGGGGTCTTATTTAAGTTTGATCTTATGGAAACTCTATTCATTACATAGCATGTGGTATTTACCACTTTAGCCCAAAAATATTTAGGTAGCTTATGTTCATTGAGCATGGTCCTAGCCATTTCTTGAAGAGATCTATTTTTTCTCTCAACAACTCCATTTTTGTTGAGATGTTCAAGGTGCTAAAAAATTTTAATTTATTCCATGTTCATTACAAAATTTTTCAACTGCTTTATTGTTAAATTCTCTTCCTTTATCACTCCTTATATTTAAAACACCTTATCCTTTTTCATTTTGAAGTCTTTTGCACAAGTTTTTTAACAGTTTATATGCTTAATCTTTCAAGGCTAAGAAGAGTACCCAGGAAAACCTAGAGTATTCATCAACTTTGACAAAAGCATATTGCTTTCCTCCTATACTTTGTATCCTAGTAGGACCAAATAAGTCTAAATGGATAATTTCTAAAGGTATACTAGTTGAAATATGTTTCTTCTTTTTAAAACTTGTCTTGGTTTCCTTCCCAAGTTGGCAAGCATCACAGATTTTGTCTTTTATGAACTTTGTGATAGGTAGACCTTTGACTAACTTCTTTTTAGATAGTTTTAATAATAGATCCATACTTGCTTGTCCTGATTTCTATGTCATAGCCAACGGGCTTCATTCATGGCTGCTAAGCATGTGACCTCTTGAGAAAGTAGATTTTCAAAGTTTATACAATATACATTATTAACTCTGTAAGCAATGAATATAAAATCATGTTTTTCTAGATTTTCAACTATGCATTTTTCTTATTTAAAGATTATGTCAAACCCCTTATCACTTAACTGACTTATACTTAGTAGATTGTGTTTTAATCCTTCTACTAACAACACATTATCAATGGTTAAGAAGGTTCTTTACCTATTTTTCCAATTCCAATAATTTTACCTTTAGCATTGTTGCCGAAGGTGACATACCCTCCATCTTTTTGCATTAGGGTGGTGAATTTTGTTTTATCCCGGTCATGTGTCTTGAACACCCACTGTCCAAGTACCACTTGTCTTTTGATGGAGTGATCCTTAAGCACACCTACAAGAATGATTCAATGTGTTACTTTTGGTACCCAAACTTTCTTAATGCTTTATAAGTCAAGTTTATTTTTAGTGTTGATTTTCCAGTCATTCTTGATTTTGACATATTTCTTTTAAAGTGAACATTCAAATTTTATATGTCCATTTTTCTTACACAAGAAGCAAGTAGTGTGTTTATAAGCATTTGTAGACAATGTGCTTGCATAGTATTTTGATTCCTTTACGAAATATCCCATGTATAAGTTCTTTTTATTTTTTCTTTCAATTCCATTGAACCCAATTCCTTCATTATCACAAGTCATCTTTTGATGTCCAACCATTTTTTTTCAAAATTTTCTTTTCCTCTAGTAAAATTGTAGATGATTTTTTTCTTTATCCTCAACTTTACTTTTAAGGTTACTTATTTCTAAGTCCTTCTATCTTTCACCATTCACTTGTAACTTTACTAAATCTTGAGACATTTCATTTTTTTTTTTCTTCATAAGATCATCAATATGTGTGTCTTTTTTCTTTTTCAGCTGATATTGAGGTTTCTAGTTGGTTTTTTAGCTTTTCATTTTATTATTTCAAGGCTATGTTTCTTTTAGATACTCTTATGACCCTTTTATGTAAAGAAAATAGTTCAGCTTGCATTTCTCTATATGAAGGCATACTATCACACGAATCACTACAAGATTCATCACTAAATCCTTCAAATGAACTAGTGTAGGAGTTTACCTCGGCATCACTTGCCATGAAGCAGATGTTTGCCACTTCTTGATCACTTTATTCATCCTATGATTCACTTAAGCTAGTGTCATCCCATGTAACTTTCATTGCTTTCTTCTTCTTCTTCCTGTCTTCCTTCAGCAGTGGACAATCTGGTTTAATATGCCCAACCTTTTTGCAATTATAACAAGTAGGAGGTTCATTCTTAGTTTCCTTTTACTTGTTTCTCCTTTGTCAGCTTTTGATCCTTTAAACTTTTGAGTGAAATTTTTTGTCTTTTTGAAAAACTTTCCAAGTCTTCTAGTCATGAAGGCTATATCATCATCATTTGATTCATTGTCTTCTTCATCTTCACTAGAGTTTTTTTTTTTTTTTTTTTTTAACAACCTTAAGAGCTATTGATTTCTTGTTCTTGTTATTTTTAGAATTTCTCTCATTTATAGCCATCTCATATGTAAGGAGCAATCATATCAATTTATCTAGGGAAGTATTTTTCAAGTTTCTTCCTTCTGTTATTGCAGTAGTTTTAAGTTCCCATATTGGAGGAAGTCCACTAAGGATTTTTCGAATCATCTCATAAGTTGAGTCATTTTTTCCTAAAGCATTGAGGGAGTTTATTATACGTATGAACCTAGTGTACATAATAGTGATAGTCTCGTCTGAATTCATCCTAAAAGCCTCATACTCGCTTGTGAACATGTCGATTCTGCTATCTCTAACATCTATCGTTCCTTTTTTTATAGGTTACCTCTAATTTATCCCATATTTCTTTGGCTGATAACATGCCACGACCCTATTGAATTCATTTACATCAAGAGTACAATATAGAGCATTCATGGCACTTAAATTTATTTGTAACATTTTAGGATCATTGTCGGTCATCTCTTTTTCTTATTTAGGTTTTTATTTACCGTTTACTGTTTTAGTGGGGATAAGGTCATCATGTGTGATAACTTTTCCTGCTTTCCAATCCCTAGTTTGTAAGTAAATTCTCATTCTTTGTTTCCAGAAGGTGTAGATTAGACCACGGAGAATAGGTGGTCTAGATGAGGATTAACCCTCAGCAAAGGGAGATACACCTAGGTGTGCCATATAAATCTTCATGTAACTTCTAATTTAAGATTTACTACAACCCTGCTCTAATACCAATTGAATAGTAAGGTGTATTCCTAAGAAGGGGGTGAATTGGGATTTAAAAATTTTTTTGAAGATTCTTTTTATACTTTCCTTTAGTTAATTTTGAATCCGAGCTATGTTTCTTTTCAACTATCACGCACAAACACAATGATTAAGAACCCTTTGAACTTTAACCAACTCAATCACACAAGTATAATTGGTTTGCAATGACCAACACTCACTCCAATCAATAAGATAAGTTTGAATTCACAATAAAATATAAATTTCAACAAGCCTTCAAAATTTAGATTTTGATATCAAACAAGTTACTTGAGTTTAAATCTGTTAATGAACTTTGATATTTATCAACGTACTTCCTTTAATCAAAATTTCTACAATCAATGTACTTTCTTTAATCAAGGTTTCTGCAATTATCAAAGTCAAATTAATTTCCAGCAATTCACAAAGCATCCATGCAATTAATAAATATAGAAAATTAAAGATAGTAGGGTAAGGAGAGTGACACCGTATTTTTACAAGGTTTGGTCCAAAACCTACGTCCTTGCCCTAAGCAAACGATTGTGAGGATTCTCCTTTCCAACTTTTTATTAGGAAAAAGTTACGACCTCTCTAATAAGAATCCCTTGTCGTTACTACAATGATCCAATCCCCTAAACCATCAACAAATCTCCCTAGCAAGAATCCCCTCTCACTAGTCCAACAATTGAACAACCTGAATCGTCAAAAATCAACAAGATACAATTTGCGTACAATGAAACTCTCAAAAGAGCTGATTAGTACAATTGAATGCACAACAAAGGTACTTCAATTAAATATCACTATAGAAAGAATTGAAGCTCAGAAATTTATCACCGAGTTCTCTTTTAGATTTGCATTTCTCAGTAAGTGAGCATAGAATCTTGTGATTTGATCAGCAAGAATTTCAGCAAGAACTTTAGTAGAGTGTTTGCAATAAGAGGATTTGAAGAGTGTGAACAATATAGCTTGAATGCTATTTGAAATTTGTTGGTGTGTGAAATCTTTAGGTTTCCCATGTATTTATAGATGAAAAAAAGCTTCTATTTCGTGTTTCTCAAGTTGCTTTGAGTTTTTACCAATTTTTTATAAAGTTTGGGATCCAAGTAATCAAATTTGGAAGCTTTTCTTCGCTATTTAAATTTGACTGTTACGAAGTACAATTAACTGGACTATCAGGGTCAATTGCTTGCTTTTTTAAAAACTAGCAAAATTTCAATGTCAGAATGGGGTCAGTCCCCTGAACTCATGGGGTCAGTTGACTGGACCTATTCCGTGTTCCCAATTTATTTTAGTATAGAAAGTGCAATCGCCTGACCAAACTAGGCCAGTCACCTGAATGTGCAACAACATATGTTTTTTCAATTTTGTTACCGAAAACTTTTGTTAACTTTTATACTTGTCATATTACTTTGAGACTTTTGAAAATATTGTTCAGGGTTTTCAAAATTTGGTCTTTGAGTCAATAATAAAACCTAAGAGCTTCAATGCATCCATATCGTCATTAAATGAAGTACTTACATAAGACTTCTTAAGGACTTAAACATTCAAAGCACTAAGTCTTCATGCCTGCCTTTCTTTGAGTCCATCTTTTCTTCAAGCTTCAATATACGTTAAGCTTCATCAGATTTTTTTATCTTTGAGCCCACGCTTTAAATATACTTTAAACTTTCATTTGACCACTTGTCTTTGGAGTATAAACTTTCAACAAAGCTTGTGAACACTTGATCTTAAACTCATATGCTTGATTCCCGAAACATCATCACTTAACCAAAATATGCTAAGTTCCCTTGATTTGTTATCATCAAAATTAGATTTGTAAGCCTTGTTAGGCCAACAAACACTATGTTAACCTATTCATTGAGATGATCCCCTTGACAACTTTTATGGAGTTCGGAATATGACTTAACTACTGCTTCTTCCTCCTTGTGTACCACCACTGAGCTATTCATGGGGTAATTTTAGGCTACATTGGAATTTTGGCAAGGTATTATTATGCCTAATATGAAGGGAAAAATGTGATACAACATATTGAAAAATTTGTTTAGGAACAACACATATTAAATAAAGTTACGTGAAGATTGCCAAGGCTCTATCTTAAGGGGGGAAAGCTATAGTTAAACATGTGTGGTTCAAACTCCATTCCCTATCGACAAAAGGTTCTCATTATGTCCCATATTCTCACCCAATGGGCTTGGTGAGCAAAGAGCCAGAAGAGGAACAGCCTCCATTAAAACGTGTGCGGTTTCTCTTCATGTTTGTTGCATCCAAATCTGGAAGTTGTGGGGGCAACGCAATAACTATTTCCCAACACGCGTATGGTACATTTTGTGTCTTCAATCTGAAAACATAAATTTTTAAGTAAAAAAAGAGATGGCCAAACTGGAAACTTTGGAGAGTGTCTGTCTGTTTTGACATTCAAAAAATAATTACTAATTTTTACTCAATTTATCAATTCTATTATATATATATTTTCTATGTATTAAACTCTGATACCACCAAATATCAACAAAATCAACTCGGATCCAAAGTGGGGTAATATAGCTGTCCATAAATACATACTATCTATGTAACGGAAAACATAATATACCTGAACTTTATATATAATACCAGAGTTCTACTATCTCCATAATTATATATGTACATCAGTAAATTCCATAAAACATCATAGGGATTACACGAAACATGTCTCCCTGTTCAAACACTTACCTTGAAACTTGGACCGTACCACAACCTCCTCTACCTCGGAGCTCGCTCCGCTCGTCTGTCTAGATTTCCTGAAATGTTTGAATTCTAGGGTGAGATACCTCTCAGTAAGTGGAATAGATTATCATCAGTGTGTGACAACATGAGTTTTATTATGTATCATAAATATATGCAGTGCATAATTAACTGTAACATAATTAATTGTATAACACCCCTATCTACTCCTGAAAGGTAAAGCCCAGGTAGGAGGCTTTAAAGTGTATGAGTTCATATAATTATCCTATCCCTCTAATCCTCACATTTCATTAAACTTTACATATGCTCATCAATCATACACAACATGTACATCAAAATATTCAAAAGTGTGTAACAATACCCATATTTACAAATAAAATATCAAGGAGTAATTAAAAGACTACAAAATTCATGTTTGGAAAAACAAATAATTAATTAATGGCTCGACTCTTAAGACTTTCCCCAGCAGAGTCACCAAGTTATCGCGACTTGCCCTCAGCGAGTGATGGTGGTGCCACAAGACTGGCAAGGGTATAATAGATGTCTTGAAATTTTGATTTGGAGTCACCACTAACCTATGTTTTGTCTAGGTGCAGTTAGAACACCTAATTAGTACTCATTTGATTAGTCATTGGACTAATCATAGGCTAATGAACCATTAGTCTCGGTATGTTTTTACTAGAGTTTAGATTGGAAGTCAGTTACGCGAGGGGAAGGTATTAGTGTGCCCTGCACACCCGTTCAATGAACAATACCTAATTCATTATGAATTATCCCTAAATTGAATTCAACGGTCTTGAGATTAAAGGTGTACTCCCAAGAGGGGGTAAATTAGGTAATTAAAATTTTATTTGCAGAATTTTAGTTTATTATTATCCTTTTAATTTAGATCACTACAATCACACAATCACAATATAAGCAGCGACTGTACTATTCCATTCGGGAATCCTAGATATGAATATAAATATGAAACTACAAACCAAATCCAAATTTTAATGCTTCAAACGCTGAGCAATATTCAAAATCAGTTTTTCAGCAATATTCAACAATATTCTCAAGATACAAACTCAGTAATTCAACCTTAAATATCTTACCACTTTTGTCTTAATATAATAACCAATTTTACACTTGTTTTACCTCAACTTTATATTCAAAAATTCACTAATCAAAGCTTGTCTGAATTTTTAATCAACAACACAACCAATATAGTTCCTTGATTTAGATACAACCAAAATTAATATTCAAAAAATTCCCAATAATAAGCAAGTTCTCAATGAATATATAAACATACACGCGAGTTATAATCTTGCAAGTATTGAAAGAGTTAAGGGAAAAAGAGTTGAACACCAGATTTTTTACAAGGTTCGGCCAGTAGCCTATGTCCTTGCCTCAAGCAACCTACTGTGAGGATTTTTTGTCCTCTTCAGTACCAAGTGAAGTAAGCCTCTCTCTGTTCAAGGCGGAGTCACCTCTCTAATGAGAACAATCCTCTCGCTAGGCAACGCTCAAAGTCCCTGATTCGTCAATAACAAAAACAAGAAACAACTTTGTTCGTACAATGAAATACTCTCAGCTAGAGCATATTTGTACAAGTTAATATCACAATATACTTCATTGAAAAATCAATAAATAAAATGAATCTCGAGATTATATCGCTAGTATTCTGATTAAATATTATAGATTTTGAGAGTTTGAATCAAAAATTCGTAAGTAATTTCAGCAAGAACACGACAATTCTTTTAGGAGAACTTTCAACAGTATAACTCAAAAATTTGAATTATATGTATGTTGTGTATTACTATAAAGTATATATAGTGCAAAAAGGTTTCTTACCACTTTCCCTAAGTTGTCTATGAGTTTGAAAACCAAGAAATAAAATTTGGAAACAATATCAGCACTATTAAAAGCTCAAAACATAGATATTAGTCGACTCATCGCATGGGTTAGTTGCCAGAGTGCTTTTAAAAATAGCGCATTCAAAAAGGCAGTATATGGTTAGTCAACTGATCATGATAGGTTAGTCACTTGTTCCTATTCTATTTACTCATTCATAGAGTTAGTAGCACATCTGTCGCCTGATGATGAAACATCGGTCACCTAACCACCTGGCCACTCTTTGTTTTTCAAAGTTTGGTACCAAAACTTAACTTGTAACTTGGAAAAATTATTTGAGACTTTATGAAAATATTTTCCATGATTAAAAATAGGTCTCTAAGTCCACGATATATCCTAAGCTTCATTCAACAATATTGAAATTTTGAAGTACTTACATGAGACTTCAATAAGATAAAATCTATCAAAAAGCCTAAGTCTTCATGTCTTATAGCTTCCACACTTTGTCCAAGCTTCAACCAATTCTTCAATATGCTTCATTCATCATGTCTTATAGTCTTAATCGTAGATGCCATTCAAGTTCTTCAAGTATACTTTTATAAAAACACTTGAGCCCTAAAACTTAACATAAGCAAACATGTTAACATAAGCAAACACTTCAACCTAGTTGGGGTTCAGGTTAAGCTCTAGAACGAAGTATAGGCCCTTGGTCTATTCTTCTAACAGTGGTCTCTTAGGCTTTAAAAAACGTGGGCCCTAGTCTTTTTTAAATAAATGAAAAAAAAACATTGTGCTTGTGGGTTTTTTTTTTTTCTTTAAAATAATAAGTTTTGGGTTTTTTCAAAGCTGGCCTTGGGGCTTTTAACCATGTGGGCTTTTGAGCTTTTTTAAACTAAGTTTTGGAGGTGTTTCAAAGCTAGGCTTGGGGCTTTTAAACACGTGGGCTTTGATGATTTTTAAAAATGGGCCTGGGGCTTTTAACCATGTGGGCTTCTAGGCTTTTTAATACTAGGCTTGGGGCTTTTAACCACGTGGTCTTCTTGGCTTTTTAAAACTAGGCCTAGGGTTTGGTATTTTGACAGTGGGCTTGGGTCTTTTTTAAAAATGTGGACACGGGGCTTGGGTCTTTTAACACAGTGGGCTTGGTCTCAAGGATGAATTTCCTGGGGAAGGGGCTTTGGTCCGGTTTGCCAAAACTAGTAGATAACTAAACTATGAATATGGAAGCAAAAAAAAAAAAAGCAAAACAACTTATAAATACAGAATAAGACACTAACCTTGGGTCTTCCACTCCTTCTGTTCTCATTATCCAAGCTTTCTTACTCTTCTTTTATTTTTCTTTGCCCCACTCTGATAACCTTTCCAGCCATAAGGGACCCTCTATTCTTTAATCCTCTAGCCATCTGAGCCCTTAGCTTGCTCAAGAAAGACTCAGTTTTCCCTTCACCACCGATATTCCCCACTTCTATTTTCTATGTATGTGTGGATGTCTCTTTGAGAGACACCAAGTGACTGTGGGTATGACCTTCCAATAGTGTGTCTCTCAATTGTCTTCTCCTTGATATATATTGTATTCCAATATCTCTTGTCTTGTGTGTCCTTTTGTTTGCGAAGGCCCCCTATTTATGCGGTTAAGGTCTCGGCAAGCATTGAAAGCAAATCAAACCATCCTAGGCGATAAACCAACCTTTTCCCCATTGCTACTTTCTTTATTACCTACCTTCCCATCCATGTGCCTTCTTTCCTATAGAAAATTTCCATCCTAGCCTGAGACTCATTGGAATCAGATTTCCTTTGCCGATTTCATTCCATATGAGTCATATATATATATATATATATATATATGTGTGTGTGTGTGTGTGTGTGTGTGTGTGTGTGTGTTCCCATATCTCTTATGTCTTGTGTGTCCTCTCCTTTGCGAAGGCCCCCTATTTATAGGGTTAGGGTCTCGGCAAGCATTGAAAGAAAATCAATCCATCCTAGGCGATAAACCAACCTTTCCCCCATTGCTATTTTCTTTATTACCTACCTTCCCATCCTTGTGCCTTCTTTCCTACAGAAAATTTCCATCCTATGCTGAGACTCATTGGAATTAGATTTCCTTTGCCAATTTCATTCCATATGAGTTTCCAGCCGAGCAATTGGATTGGGAAACAAATTATTCAATTTATTGCAAATCAATTGATTTTAAAAAAGAAATCTTCTCTCTAGAAATCTTCTCTCTTTCATTTCTTGGTTTTCCTCGAACCTCTTTTCTTTGTGCGTGTGTGCAGGTGCCAGCAGGACCAACTGAATATTCCTACATATTCCCCTATGTTCTTTGTATCATTATATTTTCCTTGTATTTTCTCATATTTTTCATTGTATTTCTGTATATTTCTCTGTATGTTGTATTTTCGGTTGTATTTTGGACCCTCCCTTTTGTATTTGTATGAACAATGAAATAAATAAATAAAAATGCCTAATTTTTGTTATATTTGGCCCTCGTCAAAATGAGGTGTCTACAGTATTTCTTTTTTAAGACATTCAAAATGGGGGCTAAATATTGTATTTGCTTTAAAATTTCGTAACCAAGATTTTGAAGCTTTAATTTCATAGGTAGTACCAGATAGATAAATGTATTTAGTATGTTAGTAAAAAAAATGTGAATAAAATTTTAAAAATTTTAAAAAAAAATGTTAATTTTTATAATTCTAGAATGGAATTTTTATACATTTTCATGACTTTATTTGTAAATTTAAATTGAACATCATAGAATGGCACAAAGATTTAGTTTGAATTAATTACAGTTATATTTGGAATTTTATTAGTTAGGAAATATGCAGAGTATGGAAATATGTAGGAAATCCTTCAAAAGTTGTTTATTCCGTCAATTCATACAAGATAAAATTCATGATTTAGCATACAACAAAGTTAGAATTTTATATTTTCTAAAATGTAATCATATAGTCCAATAAATTTTTTAAAAATTGATTTCCTTGTACAACATAAGAACTTTGCTAGTAAATAAAATAATTAAGGAAAAAAATTTTGGAAAAAGTTAACTGACATTTTTAATGTGGCATTTGGTTTGTGGATTTACCAAGTGATTCTTACATATTTTCATATTCAATAGACATTTAATAATTAGGTATCTCATTTGGGGCAAGTACATATTTGCATAGAAAAATACTTAAAAGAAATTATCCTTCCACACACAATTATAATTCACCAACTTCATATAAATTTTTGGACCCAATAAATTCATTTGGGACTCATGCAAAAGTGTATCTTTTACTTGTATGAGTCCAAATGTTAACCAAACATATTGCAAATAATGGATTCCAAGTTTTAAATGGAAAGAGTATCTCTTACAAGTCTTTATCATTTGTATAAATCTCTTCAACACTATATCCCTATTCCCATTTTAAAAATTGGGTATCTAAATTCTCAATTTAGATAAATTATCAAAAATATAAAATGACATAAAATATTTTAGTTATGTCTTTTAATTTTTTTCAAAAAAGCGTAACTATCAAATTATCCACATAGCATACTGCATAATTTGAAATGATGAAAAATTTCTTATTTTTCTTCCATAAAAAGATAAAAAATAAAGTTATCATTTAATACAAAAAAAAATAAAAGTTAATTATCAACAATAAATTTTAAAACAACAATAGTGCCTTCCTAAGTAAAAAACATAAATGGTAACTACACCACCAATAGCAATAGAGCTGCAAACTATGTTTGAAACTACAAAATATGTGCAAGACTAAGAAGTTTTTTTAACCTTTCTTCTGATCTCGAGGTTACCCAAATCTGTGGCCAACTCAATGCTCTTGAGTTTACAACCTCTAGTTGTAGTCCTATAACTGAGTCGTGTTGATAGGTCTCGAAGAGTTGTGTAAACCTACTAACTCCTCTTCTAAGGGCTAGTTTCCTCATATTATAAAACTTTAAATACAATCTATCAATTAATCTGATGCATCTCTTATTTGGATTGCATCTTAACATATTCTGCCATTCTCTTGTATTTACTTTTATCTGCAGAGTTTTCTTTGTTAGCCTTAGTGGTTACATAATCATACGTAATGTATTTTGATCATATTAAACTATTTGTAGCTCCAAGTTTAACCTATCTTTACAAATCAAGTTAGTATAGGTACAAGTGACAAATAAATGAAGGTATTGAATCAAATGCAAAGATTAGACTGATTGGACATTCAAGTAGGAAAGATCAAGGTGGAGACTCACTTTGAAGAACTCAAGCACATCCAACAAAGTCTTAGTATAATAGGGAGTGTTTTAAGGTAGGAACTACTATAACTCTTGCAGTATTGTTTCATGCAAGATCATTGAGCAAAAGTTGAGCAAATGCATTTCATATTAGGTTGTAAGTATATAGGATATTACTAAACTCTTAGAACAAAAATTAATGAGTTTTCAAAGTCAAAACAATAATTTAATAAAAATAACATTTACTCAAATGTATTTTTATATGGGAAAAGCTTTAAATCATATTAGTGTTACAATATTTTAAATGATTGGTCCCGATTGGGTTTAAAACCTCATTTATGCACCACTCAAATTCCTTTCTCAAATTTATAGAAACGCCCTTCAGTATTTTGAACATAACTTTTGCTAAAGAACTCCAAAAATGGCGATCTTAGTATCTACAAAAAGTTACGAACAAATCCCACAACTTTTATGTTGAAAACGTTCATAGATCAAAAGGTTTAGATGTGGATTCTACCTAGATGAAATAAACGATTATTTGGGGTAAACAGTCGACGGTTTGTGTCAGGATTCCAGCACCAACAACTATAAATGGCTAGTTTTCAAAGTAAACAATTAATATATTAGCCCAACGGCCATAAAATGGCTAGTAACCCAATTTGCCTATTGGTAGGCTCACCAAGCCTTGGGTCCTTAACTACCAAAAATAATATTTATAAACCTAACTTGATCCCAAGTTCAGTAGAAAGTGGGCAAGTTAGGTATCGATCCACAGGGACTAAACCGTGCAATTATAAACCCTTTTCTCAACTAGTCTATTATTGCATCGTGTAAAAGAAAGTGAAAAAGGTGGTATTTTGTAATAAGTGTGCTAACAACTACTAGAAAGCAGATAAAATCTAAGTTACCCTTACTCCTACAAAGTGATGCTTCGATATGAATCAGACTTAGGACGCCATACTTCTTGCTATGCTTGACCAGCTATACGCAGAAGTACTAACCCAAGAATCTTAGGCCAAGCGGGAGAGGGTCATTCAAAGGCACAAGGTAGCAAGGGTGCACCAACCATCTGGAGCACGGTCGAGAACCGAAGTATACCCTATCTCAATGAACACATGAGCACTTCCACGGTATCTGTAGCCAACTTCTTCTATTTGGTGCATATTGTAGTAGTGCTTATCATATCATGCAAGACTTCATCATAATCAAAGTAGTAAATCAAAGCATGTAAATCAAAAGAATGTAAATGGAAGCAAGAAAATGGTTTCTTATTGCAAACGGGGTTGTTTGTCACAAATGATCAGAAATACAATAGTGAACCAAAATAGGAATGTAAATGAAAATAATAAAATCTATCCTAGGGTTGGTTCTCAATGGCGTTTTAGGTCTGTCACTAACCCAAAATTGGCCAAAGAGGAACCTAGAGCTCATGTTTGTAGCGAATATTTATAGGCTCTAGGGTTTATAAGGTTTGATTTTCAGTTTAGGAAAGTTTGTAGCAAATCTTGCACAAAAGATCATCACTGTCAACCAAGTCACTGTCAACCAACTCATAGGAAATCAGGGATTTGAATCTTCAGCATCTTCAACTAAGTCACTCCATAGGGTCTTGCTAGTCGAGTTGATGGTTGATACTTGCAGTATCTCGAGCTTCGGGAAATCTCAGGAACTTAACATAGTCACCTCTTATGGTCTCTTTGATCAAACACTTTGTCGATGCTCTCGGTAGTTCTAGCTTTAGTATGCTTCAATATCTCAACGTGGTCGCCCTTGAGATTCACTTGGTTGAAGACTTGGTGGAACCTTGTAGCAAATCGTCTTCAGTCTAAACCTTGGAATTTGCAGATGAAATTGTCACCCCTTATATTGCTAGTCGCACCACTTGGTCGAGCATAGCCTTCTTTTCCTATGATGATTCGAAGCTTTAGGAGCTTGGTTGAACATCTTATTTGAACTTTTTAGACTCCGAATTCTCCTTTAGCTTCTCGTATGCCTAACTCCTTCGCTTTAACCTATTTTTCCTAAAAAGACCAACAAACCTTGCATAGCTCCAAACAATGTCAACAATGGGTAAACACATAATAAAGTAAGGATAAACCAAGGTAGATGAGGGTCTAAAATCATGCATTTTAGGGACCCATCACCTATAAATACAAGTCCAAAGGCTTGTTTAAAGATTGATCTTAATACTTATATATCATTTGCAAGCACACTTAATTTTGTTCATCATATCTATGCTCAACCTCTCTCTTTCTCTTTAATCTTCGGTTAATGGTTATAGTAGTGACGAATCCAATGATGAAAGCATATCATCTTATGAAGAGTTACAAAATGATTTATTCAAAGTGCATAAGATGTTAGTTAATGTGACTAAATGATAAACATCATTGAAAAACAAGAATGAAACTATGATCAAAGAGTTAGAAGCTAAAAATCTTGCTGAAAAGGAAAAAGATTTGAAAATCAAGAAATTAGAAAGTAAGAATGAAAAGATGATGAAAGAAATAGAAGATCTAAAATTCCAAACTTCTATGGAGAATGAGAAAGATCTATATATTTCTGAATTAGAAAATAAAATCAGCAAAATGCCTAAAAACCTAGAAAAGTGTAAAGATGTAGAAAATTCTAAAATTTATGATCTTAAGAAAGAAATTGAGGATCAAGCCAAAATCATTTACAATTTCACAAAAGGAAAAGAAAATTTTGAGAAAATGATTGGCTCACAAGGAATGTCCTTAAATAAAGAAGGCATAGGATTTAATGTGGTTGAGAATACAAAGAAAAAGAATCTCTACATGGGATACTTTACAAAAGCCTCTAAAAATTATGCTAGCACTTCTTCAAATGCTTACACTCACACCACATGCTTCTTATGTAAGAAGAAGGGACATATAAAATTTGAATGTCCATTAAATAGAAAGGCTGTGAAAACTAAACAAGTTTGGAGAGTAAAAGAAACATCTCTTGTTAAACCATCCAACCCAAGAAAGTATGGGTACCCAGAAAAAAGGCCTTGTTCAAATCATGAAAAATATCAAAGAAGAGTTTAAGAGCTTATTGAAAAAAATAAAAACAAAAATAACATTGTTGACCAAAATCATAGTATGATTCATACAAGCCTTCAATTAGAAAGTATTGAGATATATGAAGCTTGGGAACTCATATGAAATCAAAGAAAAACTGAGCTTATTGCTTGAGTTTTTTAATTAAGAAAATATATTTGAGAATAATAACAAATTGAGCAATATTGTAGTACAATGCACATGATAATGATATGTTCCATCCTTAAATATTACGCTGATATGCTATATGCTACATGTGTATATCTTGAAATCTCCAAAGAAATGAAAATATTGATGATTTATGGCTCACTATATTTTGAAAGTTTGAGCATAAAGTTATTAAACATGATTTAGAAGCATAAATTTTGAAAAGATATTGATATATGAATATGAAAATAATTCTTGACCATGTATGCTTATGATGGATCACATGGATAAATGGACAAATTTGCATCTAAATAATTTAGTATTCATGAGCTGTGAATAATGTGGCATTAGCATTGGTATCTATGAAGTATATTGGTATTCATGAATATATAAATTGGTATTTAAGCATGACAAGTATAATTATATCCATGAGCATATTATGACATTAACATTATATTGGTATTTAATATTAGTATCCATGAGCGTATAAACAATATGAATTAATGTTTGAAACATGGGATGATAATTTTAAAAACATAATTGGTATCAAAACTGAATGTATTAAATTCAGGGGGAGTAGTATGATTTTTCCCTAATTTTTAAATTGGTATCATGAATTATTATTTTTTAATTGGTATCATAAATTTTCAATTAGTATTATTCTTTAATGTTTCAATTGGTATCACAAACTCAAATTTTGAATTGGTATTAGAATTACTGAAAATCTCAATTGGTATCATATGCTTGATATGCATGTTTGATATTCATATGATCAAAATATGATTTATTTTTTATATCCTACTCTATTTGATTGATGTCAAAAGGAGAAGTTTTTGAGCAAAAATTGAAATTGAATGTGATATTGTAAAAGAGGGGGAGAAGTATTTAAGCTTGAATGATCTATTGAATGATGAATGAGCATGCATGATGAAATAATGAGCATGCATGATGAAATAATGAACATATAAATATGCATGATGAGCATAATGACCTTTTAACTTTATGAAAATAAAATTATGAAGTATATGAAACTATGCTATAATGTTAACTTTGAAGTTTTATGCTTATTGTAAGGGGGAGCCTTTTAAAGGATTACCTATTTTTTCCTCTTATTTGTCATCATCAAAAAGGGGGAGATTTTTGGCCTAAACAAGGCTTACGACTCTTAATTTTGATGATAACAAAGTAAGGTTATTTAATATTCTTCAAAGTTGTGATATTTTAGGTAAAATAGATATTGAAGCCTAGCATACTTCATATAATGAAGGAACATACTTTGAAAGCTCATATAAAATTCAAGTGATCAATATTGAAAGCTCAAGGATCAATGAAGTTCAGAACCAAAAAAGACCTTAATGCAATAAAGATTTGAAGTTCAGAAACAAAGAGAACTCAAAGCAGTAATTTCAAGATTTCAAGGAGTTCAAGAAATGAAAAGAGTCAATAGGACATATATTGTAAGTACTTCAAGTAGATTCATATTTGAAATACCTTTTGAAGCTCATTATGTAAAAACTCGAACCGTGATATATGGATTTAATTAATTAAGAGAAGGGTAGAATGGTAAATTGACCAGGCCTCGTCGATGAAGTCAGAATTCGTCGATAAAGGCCTCAGGTTTCTCAGTGACGAAATGCAGGAGCTCGTTGATGAGGAGAAGCCGAGAGGTTTTGGGAATCAGGAAATTTTAGGCTCGTCAACGAATTATCTTCAGTGTCTCGTCGACGAAGATGCCATCTCATCGACGAGGGCGACCGAGTCAAATGTCCATAAATATTAGTTTTCATTACTTCTCAACTAAGAAATCTTCTATCTATCTCTCTAGGAACTCAACATACTCTCTATCACTCTCCATATTTCTTCACCATACATTGTGGGAATCATCGATTTAAAGTTACTACGAGGATCAAGGAAGGATTCTCTACAAGATCTACAAATCGGATCTTCGTTCCGAGCATTTTCGGGTTTTGGCTCAAAATCGAGGTAAGACTCAGTTTTCAATTCTGATCCAGTAGTTATGTAGGGAATAGGATTGTGAGTATCTTCTATACTGTGCTTTATAGGTTTTGGGAACTCGGTTCGCTATTTAGGGGTCGTAGAGTTTGGGAATTTTCATTTGGGGAAAGGTAAGCGGAATTATGTTTATGTCGGTTATTTTTGAAATTGGACTAGGTAGAACTGTGGTTCATGGTCCTGTGTGAGTTTTGGTTACTCATTTAGGGGAATCTAACGGGTAAAATTATGAGTTTTTCATGTTACAATTTTGGGAAAAAAGGAGCGGCAGGCTGCATCCCTAGTTTTGTTGGAAAACCGTAAATATATTGTGTTATAGGGATAGTTGTGCCTTGACTTGTTTTAGACTGTATATGTTTGGAAAATCATGATTTTAGATTACCAAATGGGTGTGGTTTATTTGTTTATATGAACATGCATGAGTTGTTTTTTTGTGAAATAGGATCGGGGTTCCAAATTGTTCCAGGTTTTCAAATTTGGCTTTTACCGAAAAGCGCGCAATATCGCTAGATCGGCCAACTTTTACTGAAGAGTGTGCGAACACCAGATCTGAACCGGTTCAACGCTATGAGTTGATGTTATGCTAGGTTACTGGAGGCACTAGCGTTTGCTGAAGGGTGTGATATATCACCAGACTACCAGCATTTGCCGAAGGGTGCGAGATATCACCAGATTATCGATTTTTACCGAAGGGTGTGAAATACCACCAAAAAGTTTGGCTTCGAGCCAAAGGATGTGATGACACTAGATTGTATTGCTTGTTTTGTGAAAATACTGGAACTGGTTTAAACTATTTTGACTGTTGAACTATGCATGTTAGTATGTCATGATAACACTCATATGCCACACACAGATATAACATGATTCTTCCTTACTGAGAGGTGTCTCACCCCTGCTGTACGTACATATTTTTTAGGTCTTTTGAGTAACGGGAACTAGCGTCCTTGAGTTGGGAGTGTAGTGGTCGATGCACTGCGAGAGGTACTTGGGTAAGTACTAGCACTGTGCTGGTTGTCTTTTGTGGCTTTGGGCTGACACCCGGGTTGTATTTTGTATCATGGATCCTAGTTCTTTTGTATAGACTCTGGTATGGTATGAAGTATGTATAGAATGACCTTTTTTCGTTATTTATATGGCTTGCATATGGATGTGTATAGGGTGCTTGGGAACCCCACGGGGTCGGGCCCTCATTCATTATGCTATGTCATTGTTGTTTTGTATAATATAGGGACAGATTAGGTTACTAATTCACCCCTGGGTGCCATAACCGTGTTTGGGGTGTGATAGTTTGGTATCAGAGCTAACCAGGTTGTTAGGTCATGTAAACTTGGTTAGGCATAGTTGTGTATACATACCAGAGTATAGGATGTTGGAAATGGGTAGAGTAGGTCGAGGGTTGTTTTGATGCTAAATAGAGACTCATCGGCAGTGTTCCGTGTTTCTTCCTGGAATGACAATTTTAGTAAAATCCCTGCAAACCATTGATGAATTTTTTCTCAGTGTGATAGGACAGATTTGGACCTGTCAAGTGGTAGTTAACATGATTAGTCATAGATAATTGTGTTAACTGTACGTGTTATAGGGGTATTAATAGATTCCTATTGTGTTTTCAAAATGGAGCCCAAGGATAACAACCTGGGAAGTGGCTCCGAGGAGACGATGAGTGATAAGTCTCCTTCTGTGCCTCGAGGATTGACGAGGCAGGTTTTGCGGGAGATCGGGCGAAGTGTTAGGAGAAGCGAACGTTCTTCTACTACTGTGGGGTGCACCATAAAAAAGTTCACATGCATGCATCCTCCGACGTTCTTAAGAGGACTTAATCTGATTGATAGCAGAGGACTGGGTTGAGAATACCGAGAGGATCGTGGAGGTCCTACACTACACAAATAGGCAGTAAGTCCTCTATGCTACCTTCCAACTATCTGGGGAGGCAAGGCGATGGTGGACTGCGGTGAGTCTGCTGAAGAAGCAGAGAGACGGTCCTATGAAGATGACGTGAAGCCGTTTCAAGGAGGTGCTCTTCAATAGATACTTCCTAACTTCCACACGTGATGCTAAGGTGGATGAGTTTTCTGCTTTGATTAAGGGGAGTATGACAGTGCAGGGGTATGCCGCTCGGTATATAGAGCTATCCCATTTTCGCGCCGTGTTTGATCTTGAATAAGTACGAGAAGACTCGAAGGTCCGAGAAGGGCTTGAGGAAGGACATTCACATATTAGTGGGGATGCTTCAAATCCATGAGTTTTCGATTTTGGTAGACAAGGCCACTGTGCTCGAGACTGGCATCCGTGAGGATAAGGTGGATTAGAAGCCGAAGAAGAGGCCAATACCTTCTAGTTCTCAGTCTGGATTTGTCAAGGATCATGGAAGCAAAGGAACAAGGGCTCGGGTTAATACCAGAATATTGAGTGCCAGGGTTCTCAAGTGGATCAGTCGTGTGATTGTTGTATCAGATGCCACAAGTGGCATGACGGTGAATGCCAGCCGTTTGGGGGTAACTACTACAACTATGGCTAGTTAGGTCACATGGCTTGGGATTGTTACGCGCCAAAGAGGGGTATGCCTTCTTTGAATTAGAATCGGGGAAGTAATCAAATATCCTGAGGGAATTATCAGTCAAACACGGCTCCGGCAAGGGTATACTCGCTTACTCCAGCAGATGCTGAGCATGCGAGGAATGTGGTGACAGGTACTATGATGTTACTTTTAAATAGAGCTGTGGTTTTATTTGATTCAGGTGCGACCCACTCCTTTATATCTGTTAATTTTTTGAAATGGTGTGGGGTGGAGACTCAAGTCATGGAAGAAGGATTGTCGGTAGCTACACCCTCTGGAAGTGTATCATTCTGTTGGAAGATGTTAGGGAACTGCCCAGTGGTAATTCAGGGGAAGATGCTACCGGTGAATCTTGTGGTCTACGATATGTCGGGGTTTGATGTTATACTGGGGATGGATTGGCTATTCTTTAGTTATGCTATGATCGACTGTCATAGGAAGGTGGTAGTGTTAAGACCTCCTAGGGAGCAAGAGTATGAGTTTGTAGGATTGTGTGTGCATTCGACGCCATAGGTTCTATTGGCATTATAGATGAGGAGGTTACTCTTGGATGGATGTCAGGGGTACCTAGCTTGCATAAGGGAACCTCCGCAGGATGAGTTGAGGCTCGAGGATATTCGGGTGGTCAGCAAGTTCTCAAATGTGTTTCTTAATGATTTACCTAGTTTACCTCCAGATCGCGAGGTGGAGTTTGTGATAGAGTTGCTGCCTGGCAAGGCACCGATCTCTAAAGCTCTATACCGAATGGTTCCAGCGGAACTTCAGGAGTTAAAGGAGCAGTTGCAGGAATAACTGGACAGGGGTTTCATTCGACCTAATGTTTTGCCCTGGGGAGCTCCAGTTTTGTTTGTGAAGAAGAAAGATAGGTTGATGCGTATGTGCATTGATTACCGTGCGATTAACAAGGTGACTGTGAAGAACCGTTACCCTTTGCCTCGTATCGATGATCTCTTTAACTAGTTATAGGGGACGCAAGTCTTTTCGAAGATTGACTTACGGTCAGGGTATCATCAAATGAGGGTTAGATTTGAGGATGTGGGGAAGATTGCTTTCCGAACCAAATATAGCCACTAAGAGTTCTTAGTCATGCCTTTTGGGTTGAAGAATACTCCAACAGTGTTTATGGATCTTATAAACAAGGTTTTCCATAAGTACCTGGACCAGTTTGTAGTGGTGTTTATTGATGATACTCTGGTATACTCGAGGAGTTTAGAAGAGCATGAAAGCCATCTAAGGTTAGTATTACAGATTCTACGGGAAAAGAAGTTGTTTACTAAGTTGAAGAAGTGTGAGTTCTGGTTGAATTAGGTTGCATTCTTAGGCCATGTGGTGTCTAAGGAAGGAATCTCAGTTGATCCTTGCAAGATCGAAGTTGTGGTTGACTGGGTGAGGCGAAAGAGTGTGTAGGAGGTTTAGAGTTTTTTAGGACTGGCGGGTTATTATCGCCGGTTTATGGAGGGTTTTTCTAAATTTTCTAGACCTTTGACTCGATTGACCAAGAAAGGGGTAAAGTTTGAGTGGACCAGTGATTTGGAGCAGTGCTTTCAAGAGTTGAAGCACCGGCTGGTTACTGCTCCAGTTTTGACCATTCCTTTTGGAGATGGCGGTTTTGTGATTTATAGCGACACGTCTCTAAAAGGTCTGGGGTGTGTGCTTATATAGCAAGGTAAGGTAATAGCGTATGCTTCTCAGCAGTTGAAGGAATATAAGAAGAATTATCCTACGCATGATTTGGAGTTGGCTGCTGTTGTTTATGCACTGAAGATCTGGCGGCACTACTTGTATGGTGTGCAATGCGAGATTTTCACTGATCACAAAAGCCTTAGGTTCTTTTTCACACAAAAGGAGTTGAGCATGAGGTAGATATGGTGGTTTAAGTTGATTAAGAACTATGATTGCACCATAATTTATCACATAGGGAAAGCTAATGTGGTAGCCAATGCGTTGAGTCGGAAGTTGGAACATGTTACAGTATCTGTAGTTGTAGCTCAACATCACATCAGACAAGATCTGGAAAGCTTGAGTATAGAGTTGGTGACTGGTGATCATCAGGATTTCATTGCTATCTTGGTGATCCAGCTGACCTTGTTTGAGTGTATTAAAGCCACGCAGACTAGTGATGTGGAGTTGGTTGAGATAGTGGAGAAAGTATAGCAGGGATTGGCTGCAGAGTTTAACATCTCTGAGGGAGGTGTGTTAAGGTTTGGGACTAGGCTATGTGTTCCAAACGAAAACAAGATCAAAAGGTTGATTTTGGAGGAAGTGCATCATTTATTGTATACAGTACATCCCAGGAGTACGAAGATGTATCGGGATTTGAACGAGACCTTCTGGTGGAATGGTATGAAAAGGCAGATTGCTCAGTTCATGGAGTAGTGTCTGACATGTCAGCAGGTGAAGACTGAATATTAGAGGCCGGCACCACTTCACGGGCAGAATGCTATCTGGGTGATCGTGCATAGTTTAACGAAATCTGCTCACTTTTTACCGATGAAGGTTAGCTATCCTTTGAGTAGGCTAGCAGACATGTACGTGCATGAGATAGTTAGGATGCATGGAGTACCTATGTCCATTGGGTCAGATCAAGACCCGAGGTTTCCCTCTCGATTCTGGACGAGTTTGCAAGAAGCACTGGGGATGAAGCTTACTTTCAGTACAACGTTCCACCCCTAAACTGATGGACAATCGTAGAGGACAATACATATCTTGGAAGACATGTTGCAGGCTTGTGTGTTAGACTTCGGTGGTACCTGGTTACAATTTATGTCACTGGTAGAGTTCGCCTATAACAATAGCTTCCAGGCTAGTATCGGGATGGCACTGTTCGAGGCTCTGAATGGTCGGAGGTGTCGATCTCCTCTGTATTAGGATGAGGTTGGTGAACATCAGGTGTTAGGACCTAAACTTGTGCAGCGGGCGTTTATGAACGTGGGTTTGATCTCGGATAGGATTAAATCAGCTTAGATTCAGCAAAAGAGTTATGCCGATGTTCGCCACTGTGAGTTAGAGTTCGAAGTGGGGGGTAAGGTATTTCTAAGGATCGCTCTGATGAAAGGGGTGATAAGATTCAGGAAGAAGGGCAAGCTAAGTCTGAGGTAGATTGGACCATTCGAAATTCTTGAGTGAGTGGGTCCGACAGCCTATAGGATTGCACTACCCCCAACACTCTCAAGGATCCACAATGTGTTTCACATATCCATGTTGAGAAGGTACGTGTTGGATCCATTGCATGTTGTGAGTTATGAGGACTTGGAGATTGGGGATACTTTAGCGTACAAGGAGGTACCTATTCAGGTTCTGAACCATAAAGTTCAGAAGTTACGTACCAAGGACATACCATTAGTGAAGGTATTGTGGCAGAATCACAAGGTTGAGGAAGCTTCTTGGGAACTGGAAGCAGAGATACACCAAAAGTATCCACAGTTGTTTTGAGTGTGTGTATATTACCCCACTTTTTATTGGAATAGGTGGTTAGTCTTGGGGAGTGTGTGTATTGTGAACTCCTGAGACGGTTTATGTATGTAACCACGATATTCCTCCGCTATAAGTGAGGGTATATATATATTGTGACGGGGCCACGTTGTAGTAGTTGCCGATTCCTTCTAGAGTGGAGTGTGTGGGTTTAATTGTATGAATGAGTATGTGAATGAGAGATTGCGAATTGAAAGGATGAAATTTTTGTAAGGAGGGGAGGTTGTAAGAACCTGAACCATGATATATGGATTTAATTAATTAAGAGAAGGGTAGAATGGAAAATTGAGTAGGCTTCGTCGACGAAGCTAGAGTTCGTCGACGAAGGCCTCAAGTTTCTCGACAACGAAATGCAGGAGCTGATCGACGAGGAGAAGCCGAGAGGTTTTGAGAATCTGAAAATCTTAAGCTCGTTGACGAGGTCACCGTCTCATTGACGAATTATCTTCAGTGCCTCGTCGACGAAATGCCATCTCGTCAACAAGGGCAGCCGAGTCAAAGGTCTATAAATATCAGTTTTCATTACTTCTCAACTAAGAAAACTTAAAATCTCTCCCTATCTCTTTAGGAACTCAACATACTCTCTGTCTCTCTAGATTTCTTCGTCGTACGTTACGGGAATCATCGATCCGAAGTTACTACGAGGATTAGGGAAGGACGGATTCTCTACAAGATCTATGGATCGGATCTTCATTTCGGGCGTTTTTGGGTTTTGGCTCGGAATCAAGGTTAGGCTCAATTTTTAATTCTAATCTGGTAGTTACATAGGGAATAGGATCATAAGTATCTTCCATACTGTGCTTTATAGGTTTTGGGAACTTGGTTCGTTATTTAGGGGTCGTAAAGTTCTAGATTTGTCATTTGGGGAAAGGTAAGGGGAATTATGTTTATGTCAGTTATTTTTAAAATCAGACTCGGTAGAACTATGGTTCACGGTCCAGTGTGAGTTTTGGTTACTCATTTGGGGGAATCTAACGGGTAAAATTATGAATTTTTCATGTTATAGTTTTAGGAAAAAAGGGGCGATGGGCTGCATCCCTGGTTTTGTTGGAAAATCGTAAATATATTGTGATATATATTGTGTTATAGGGATAGTCGTGCCTTGACTTGTTTTAGACTATATATGTTTAGAAAATCATGATTTTAGATTACCAAATGGGTGTGGTTTGTTTGGTTATATGAACATGCATGAGTTGTGTTTTGGGAAAATAGGAACGCGGTTCCAAATTTTTCCAAGTTTTGAAATCCCGCTTTTTTTGAAAAGCGCGCAATACGCTAGATCAGCCGACTTTTGTAGAAGGGTGTGCAAACACTATATCTGCATTGGTTCAATGCTATGCGCTGATACTATGCCATGTTACCAGGGGCACCAGCGTTTACCGAAGGGTGTGAAATATCACCAGACTACCGGCATTTGTCGAAAGGTGTGAGATATCACCAAATTGCCAGTTTTTACCGAAGGGTGTGAAATACCACCAGACAGTCTGGCTTCGAGCCGAAGGAGTGTGACGACACCAGATTGTATTGCTTGTTTTGTGAAAATACTGGAACTGGTTTAAACTATTTTGACTATTGAACTATGCATGTTAGTATGTCATGATAACACTCATATGCCACACACCGATATAACATGATTCTTCCTTACTGAGAGGTGTCTCACCCCTGTTGTACGTACATATTTTTTAGATCTTTCAAGGAACCAGAACTAGAATCCTTGAGTTGGGAGCATAGTGGTCGATGTACTGCTAGAGGTACTTAGGTAAGTACTAGGACTGTGTTGGGTTGTCTTTTGTGGCTTTGGGCTGACACCCAGGTTGTATTTTGTATCATGGATCCTAGTTCTTTTGTATAGACTTTGGTATGGTAGGAAGTATGTATAGAATGACCTTTTTCCGCTGTGTATATGTTTTGTATATGGATGTGTATAGGGTGTCTGGGAACCCCACGGGGTCGGACCCTCATTCATTGTGCTGTGTTATTGTTGTTTTGTATGATACAGGAACATGTTAGGTTACTAATTCACCCTTAAGTCTCATTACCAGGTTTGGGGCATGACACATTAGGCATAAAGAAACTTAGAGACCTTAATTTTAAAACTTGGAACATGTTTTTCAAAGAGAACAAATTGATGATCCAAGAATTGGTAAGCAAAGAGAAGTGAATACAAAAATATTTTTAAAACTAGATTTTTTACCTAATAGAAGCCTAATTGAATATTGTCAGTATGCTGACACTTTAAAGGTTTTTAAAATACACAGACAGAAGGTCGTGAAGCTACTGTCTGGATCTTGGCAAGTGTCTGATGGTGCAAACTAAAAAGCCTGTCCAAGTTTCATCAGGCTACTGTCACCCTTCTGCCTACTTTTTAAAACAGGGAATTTCAATGACAGACACCTGACCACAAGGTAACAGGCAACTACCACCCTACTGCCTATGAAAATTAACTGTAATTTATTGATAGGCGCCTGACTAAAAGCTTTTAGGCTACTGCCACACAACATATTTTAAATTTTATAACAGACATATTTTTGAATCGTTGGACCGAACGAGAGGATATCGTTTGGAGAGGCACACTTTAGTCTAATAGAAGGAGTGACCAAGTGAGGGGTATCACTTGGAGAGGCAAGATCTAGCCTACTGAAGAAGTGTGTAATGGTGTTGTTCCGCCCACAAAAGGAACCAATTTAGTGAATCCTTTGGTGGTTTGCCAAAGGCGAGGATGTAGGCTGGGGATAAGCCAAATCTCATAAAAATCGTGGTGTCATTTTCTTTCCCTTACTCTCTTTACTTTCAGCATATATTAACTGCGTGGATATTTTAAATTTCTTAAACACATACACTATATGGATTAGATATTAAATAAACTTAAGCTTAACCTTTTTTTGGGCTTGCGGAAACCGAAAAGGAGTACATTGGTTTATCCATACTTTGCGGAAACCGTAAGGAAGTACGTTGATTGGTTAAAAACCCAATGACTCTTTAACGGAAAGTTTATTTAAAGTCTAAAGATTTTGGAAAGAGTATTGAATTTTATATTGCACTTCATTTTGAGGAAGCAAATTCATTATTACAAGGCTTTATATCAGCAAACTTACATTATCAATCTTTGATTTAAAAGGTTGATTCAAACTCATATATACAGGGCTGCAAACAAACAAAAGCTAAAACTTGCATATAAGATGAATCTCGTATTGTGGTTGATTGGTTTGATTATTTGATTGAAGGTTTCATTTTGTGTGGTTGTGGATTGAATAAGAATTAAGCTTTTGTTATGTGATTGCTAAATCAACAAGAAATCAAGAATTCATTGAAAGAATTAAATTAGATTAAAGAATTCATAAAAAGTTTTAACAGGAATTTTAATAACCCAATTCACCCCCCCCCCCTCTCTTGGGACTACACCTTAGTTTTCACCTTGGATGTGACTCAAGGCATGGATGTAGGCAAGGGGCCAAACCACATTAATATCGGTGTTGAGCTTTTCTTCCCTTTTCTTTAATTTATGTCTTGTGCATGATTTATATTTTATATATAGTGATATTATCATTTGTTTCTTGCAAAGATTTTACATTTTGTAGAGAAAAGCAAAAATATGCAAAAGAGTCCATTTACCCCCCTTTAGACTCAACTCTAGGGCCAATAAATGGTATTAGAGCAAGGTCAAATGGTGTATATGGTGCACACCTCTTCTTCCCTAGGACAATCCGTAAACAAAGTACCGGAGTTAGACGGCACCAGCTACTCGTGGAAAAATCAAATGTCCATCTTCATTCATTCATATGATTTGGATTTGTGGAAGATCATAAAAAATGGAGACTTCTCATTCACAAAGAAAAATGACAAGAATGAAGATATTTTGAAAACAAGAATGGAGCTATCATCAAGCGAAAAGAGGTTAGTAAAACTCAATTTTAAATCAAGACATTGTCTTAATTATGCTTAAAATGATAATGAGTATAGTCATATTTGTGGATGTGAAACTACAAAAGAAATGTTGGATATGCTTCAAAACATCTATGGAGACACATCTCAAAATAAACAATAAAAAATATGCATGCTAGTTAGAGAATATGAGATGTTTAAAATAAATGAAGGTGAAGAAATTTCATCCATGATCACTCGATTCAGACACTTCATAAACATCTTAAAAGCACTTGGTAGACCTTATTCATTAGAAGATTATATTAAAAAAGTTCTCCAAAATTTACTCGAGTCATCATTCACCATTGAAGAATCACAAAACCTAGAGAAGCCTTAGAAAGAAATAGGTTTTGCCTTTGATTCGTCTAGAGCTACTCACCAAGGCATAGTACAAGAAGATGAAGATAGTGAGGATGATATAGCATTCATTACAAGAAAACTTAAGAAACTCTAAAGTAATAGAAGGTAGCAAATAGGAAGAGAAGAATCAAACAATAACAGCATTGAATGTTGTAATTGCAATAACACCGGGCACGACATGGTAAATTTCCCTCTAAATCAAAACGAAGGGAAATTTATAAATGGGGATCATAATGCCATTAATGTTGCTACTTGGGATGAAATTGATGAATTATCCACCGATGATGAAATAGAGAAAGAAGCACATGTTGACTTCATGGCAGACGAACAAGAAGAAGAAGTAAGTTCTGATTTGGATGATTATGCTCCCTCTTATGATGAATTAAGGATTACATGCACTAAAATACATGATGAATTAGTTGTGATCAAAATAAGAAACAAAAATTTGAAGGAACAACTATCAAAATTCAAACTAAAGGAACCTTGTCTTTGTTCTCCTCTAAAAGAAGAAAATATCTCCCAGAAAATGAAATTTAAGGAGCTCACATCAAATGCTCAAAAAGAACATGAAATTTTTCAAGAAGAAATAGGAAAATTTGAAAAATCAAACTCAAAATGTTTTAAAAGAAAATATTTTCTTGAAAAGGAAAGATGAAGATCATGCTAAAACTATTAACAAATTCACAAGAGGAAAAGAAAATTCTAATAAATTCTTAAGAGTTAAAAGAAATCATCTTTACAAAAAGAATTTAAGTTATGGTTCCTCTTATAAATCACATGGTTATGCCTTATCAAGTAAATATAGGGTTAATGAGACAAAACCTCCACATGCAAACAAAACTTGCTTGTATTATGCAAGAAAAGGGCACATTAGTCACTCTTTCTCTTTTAGAGGTGCCAGAGGCAAAACAAGGAAGCTAGAATGGGTAGTTAAGAAAACCAATCCCTCAAAACCCAAGGAAGAATGGATAACCTAAAAAAATTACCTAATCTTGTTAAACTATTGCTTCCTTAGAATCTAGGATTAGAAAATAGGATTTAGGTAGAGTTAACAATACCTAGGTAAAAAGGGATTGTGATGACCAACTAAGTTTGTATAGTGCAAAATTGGAAACATTTGTCATAATAGCGCTCAAAGTATAAAATCCCAGTTTACGCATAATAACTGTTTGATTACTACGTTAGGGACTTTAGAAAATTAAGCCAATATGATGAGCTTAAATGATAAAATCCAATATGATATTTTAACTTAATATAACCTTGTTGATTAGTTTATCCTTTCTAAAAGTATTGGCCACAGCTTTTGGGATAAAGTAGCATGCACACCCTCACAAGATCTATACTTAGGCTTGTTCTTTAGGACTAGAAAGGAATGAAAGTAATATTTGCCTTCGTGATACATTAGTCTTCATAATATATCATTCCTCCAAAATGCACAAGGTAGAGGGACTCAACTAGTCTATTTGTGGGTGAAGATAAAAAAACTTGTATTTCTGATATGAGTAACTTAGGTTTTGAATAAAGGTTCAAAAGCATGGTTTAGTAAGTAAATCCATCTCTTATGGACAAGCGATGTCTTCCTTAGTTATATAATTTTTGATGATTTGGATACATAGTAATTATATATAAAGTATACCATATTTCATCCCTTACATAAGAAATGAGTTTTAGGGGAGTCATTCATGACATCATAAGTACTGTGTATCATCCAACCCTAAACTCATCTTGGAACATTGACATTGAATGCTTGATCCAAATTCAAGGGCTTTCAAAATGAAATTTTAGTCATCACAAATAATACAGCAAAACCCTACTAGTAAAAACTTTCTAGCAATAGTCTACTAGTGCTTACCAAAAACTAGTGCTTACCAAAAAATATCCCATCAGAATCAATTAGAAGTATCTATTAGGAATTATTATTTTCATCTATATTGACTCAAGATAGAGTATTCCCTCTACGCTTGACCTAAGGGAAATTTCTTAACCATTGTTAATGAAAAATCATTCTCTTCCATAAGCAAAGACTTACCAAATTAGGATCAATTTAGTGAAGAAATGAGTAATGTAATTTTCTTTCTCAAATTGTGAGCATACTTTTAGTTTTAAGAGTACCTTCCCATTGGTGGTGAATCAGGAGAACATGTCTCCTATTACCAAGAGCATTGTTAAAATAAAACTTCGTATTCTCCTAAAATTCTTATTGCCAAAAAGCAAGGACACACTTATCATGCATCAATCACAAGCATGAACTCTTTATGGAAAAAGTCTACATTTGACTACTTTGGAATCAAGTACAGAATTGAAAAATAGCTCTCAAGCTATATTCAACCTAATGAGCATCCCCTACCAAGGAATTCGTGACTCATCATTTGGATGCTAACCAGGAAAACAATACCAAAGTAATTCAGAGAGAGATTATCTTAACATAGGAATTATCTAACTCTTATCTAAGATTCACTGTGTTGAGATATTTTCTCAACAGAAGCTTCAAGTACTCAAAAAATTGCTTAGGAAAATTCAATACCATATATTCTTCTATGCTTATATAGACATATCCTAGAGCTGCTAACTTGCTATATAATTAACATCTCTTACCATTAGAGGAAAATTTGTCCTCTGCAGTGGCAATAATGGAAGCCTCTAAGTGTCACGTGATGAACTGACTGAATATTGTCCTTAACTCACTTGAACCAAGTTAAGTACCTCTTTGAGATTCAATAAATTGAATTTCACATTCACAAGATGAAAAGAGAACTTTTAGATTAGTATACTCATTTATACCCAACATTGAATGAATGAGCAATTCATCCTATCAAATATCTGAAAGCAAATAATAGGATCTCTAAATGAATGTTCTTACTTGACTAAGAACTATTCACCCACACTCAACCATGATCATCAATGTATTTGTGAAATGCAATTTGGTTTTAAGCATTGACAAATTTATGGTTGACTGAAAAAGAAGAAAAATTTATTCTTACACTCTTATACTCTTACCTTTCAATATCCATTGTATAAAAGTATCTATCCTTACTCCATTTATAAGCTCTCAACATTTGATCATTCAATTAGAGCTTTATATTATTTGACAATTATCGTCCATTATTCATGAGTAAGGAAGTCGACGATTTTCCTAGTTTGGTTCTACACCAAACCGTTGATGGAAATCAACCGAGGCTGGTTGACATACTCACCTCACCAACATGGAAGGGGAAGTATGGTTATGCTTTATATGCATATAGTAAGGGGAAGTAAAATTTCATCTTATTCAAACAATATGCATAAATTAAGGGGGAGCTTAAAATTATATCTTGTAAGAACACAAATGGTTTGCCATCATAAAAAGGGGGGAGAGTGTTAGTTTTAGTGGCTGCATGATCCAAATTGTCATATTTTGATGATAACATCCCATTATTGGTTCTATGTAAACCAATATTTGCATATCAAGTTATGACAAGTACAAGTTCAAATGAAAAGATCAAGTAAACTCTTAAAAGGTTAGACATCATAAAAAAGGGGGACATTGTTAGCCTTAGTGGCTACATAATCATATGTAATGTATTTTGATGATATTAACCTATTTTTAGTTCCAACATTAACCTATCTTTGCAGATCAAGTTAGTATAGGTACAAGTGACCAATAAATGAAGGTATTGGATCAAATGCAAAGATTGGACCGAGTGGACATTCTAGTAGGAATGATCAAGGTGAACACTCACTTGAAGGAACTCAAGCAAATCCAACAAAGTCTCAGTGTAATAGGGAGTGTTTTGAGGTAGGAACTACTGTAACTTTTGCGGTAATGTTTCACGCAAGATCATTGAGCAAAAGTTGAGAAAATGTATTTCTTATTAGGTTGTAAGTATATAGGATATCACTAAACTCTTAGAACAAAACTTAATGAGTTTTCAAAGTCAAAACAAGAGTTTTATAAAAATATCCTTTACTCAAATATATTTTTATATGGAACAAGTTTTAAATCATATTAGTGTTGTAATCTTTTAAATACTTGATCCTGGTTGGGTTTAAAACCTCATTTATGCACCACTCAAATTCCTCTCTTGAATTTTCTAAAACACCCTTCAGTATTTAGAGCATGACTTTTTCTTAAGAACTCCAAAAAGGGCGATCTTGGCATCTATGGAAAGCCAAAAAAAATTCCACAAATATCTTGTTGACGACTTTCATAGATGATATGGTTTAGTTTGGATTCTGCCCCAATGAAATAGTAGACTATTTGGGGGTAAACAGGTGACTATTTGGGGTAAACGATCGATGGTTTGGGGCAAACAGTTGATGGTTTACGTTGGGATTCCAGCTGCAATGGCTATAAATGGCCAGTTTTCAAAGTAAAAAATTAATATATATTAGCCAATGGCAATAAAAACGGTTAGTAGCCCAATTTTCCTATATACCAAAAAGATGCACCGTCTAGACATCATACCAAGCCTAGATCCCACCTCACTAGAAATGTGCATAGCTGGACCTACAAAATCTACTGCATAACCAATCCAAGCCTCTCCTAAAACTCTCCCATCTAGTGATTCCTTTGGTAATCGATTAACCGAGAATCATGCCGTATTAACCACCTCGGCCTAGAAATTCATGGTGAGCCTAGCTTGCAACTTAAGGCACCGAGCCCTTTCAGCCAGGGTCTAGTTCATCCTCTCCACCACACCATTTTGTTGCAGTTTCTGGCACACAATAAAATGCCTCCTTATGCCTTGATGCTCGCAGAACTCTCTAAATTCCAAATTCTTGTACTCAGTCCCATTGTCTGTCTTAAGGAATTTGACCTTTCTCCTGGTCTAGCTCTCCACTTCAGCTTTCTACACTTTGAACCTAGCAAACATTTTCAACTTGTGACGCATGAAGTAAACCCAAACCTTTCGTGAGTATTCATTGATAAAACCCATCAAATACACATGTCCCCCTCGTGATGCCACTTTCACTGGTCCCTAAACAACAGAATGAATGTAGTCTAGTCTAGTACTCCCTCTATCTTATGCGTGGTTGTCATGACTGAACCCAGATCTACTTCCTAACCACACAATACTTGCAAAACTCCATCTTGCATGATTTTACCCCCTTACAAGATTTCTCTTGTGAAGTTCATGCATCCTATGCTCTCTCACATGCCCTAGATGCATATGCCACAAAAACGTATTGTCAGACTTAGACTCTACGACTGCAACTCCACCTACAACTGTGGTACCCATCAATATGTAAATATTACCCAGCACTCTCTTCCCCTTCATCACGGTCAAAACTCCACCTTCATTACATCACCTTCAGACTTGTAACTAAATCCGTTACAATCCAACATGCCTAATGAAACCAGATTCGTCCTTAACTATGTTATGTGCCTCACATCACACAATGTCCACACTACACCGTAGTACATCCCAATTCTGACATTTCCCATCTTGATCACTTTGAACGTAGCATTGTTCCCCATCAGAACAAATCCAAAACTAACTAGTCTATATGTAGTGAACAAGTCCTTATTTGGCATCATATGATATAAACATGCAGAGTTAAAAATCTAAGAATCTACGAACTCATCCGACCCCGATGAAACTGAGATCATATCATTGTCACTGCTATCAAAATCTCCTTCTTCAACTACATTCACCATCGTTCATGAACCTTCTTTGTTTTCAGCGCCTCCATTCCTCCTTTTCGAAAACTCAAGTTTTATACGCCCTCTTTTGTCACATTTAAAAAACTGCACATCCTTCTTCTTCTTGGTCTTAGACCGAGCCCTATGGCCACTAGATCCACTCCAGGAACCACTCCTCCCACTATCATTTTTGTTGCATTCCCAAAAGGTGGGGTTAATTGGAGGTTTTAAAAATTTAGGTTGTTTATCCCCTAATTTTAAAATCCATAAATAGTATTACACAACCTAGGGTCTTTCTATGCAATCAAAAAAATTGCAAATATAAAGATATACAAAAATTACGATAGATTAAATATTGCATGCAAGTGCAAAAAATAAAGAGTATAGGGTAAAGAGAGCAAACACAATGTTTTTACAAGGTTCGACAAACCTTGCCTACGTCCTCGCCTCAAAGAAACTCGCTTGAGGGTTTCCACTATCTGCTTCTTAACCAAGGCAAAGCTACTTTATTACAATCTGCTTCTTCCCAAGGCGAATCTACCTTCCCAAGCGATACCCCACATATGCCCAGTTCTATACCCGAACCGTGAATACAATGGAAATAATAATTTGAGTACAATAATGCTTCTTGAAAGCTAGTGTGCACAAATGAAAAACTTAAACACTCTCACGAGATATGATTTCGAGCTCATTTTAGGGTTTTTCTCAATAATATTTTTCCTGCAAAAGAAAATAGATGATCTTGGAGCATAAATATGTATATGAGTGCTTCAAAGATTTCAATCCAATAAAAATTTTCTCGAAGGATGATTTGCAAAAATGAATGTGTGAGAAGTTAGGGTTTTTGCTCTCAAAATAAACTTTTTCAAAATAACAATGTAGGAAAGAATGCTCAAACGAATGCTTGTCCAACTTCCTTCAAGAGCAATAGATGATTTGCAAATGATGGGAGTGAATGAGAGTAAATGATCTCTTTCAAAAATATTTTTCAAAAATGAAATGGGAGAAGGGAGTAGATGAGCTTTGATCTTTGAGAGAATGAATGTTAAATGCCCAAATGTATGAGAGTATGAATCAATATGCTCAAAAGTTGTTTAATGATTTTTAAGCTTGGTTTTTATAGGCATTTTTTGGCATATAGCCGTTATATGGCTGTTGGAGCAATAGAAAAATAATATTTTTGAATTTTATAGCCGTTGGAGAACTTTAAAATTTAACTCAACTTGAGGGGTTCGGTCAACTGGGACTTGCTCTCGTCGACTGGGCTACGGAGATTTTCAAATCACCGAGGTTTAATATACTAGGGCTCAGGATATACTTTGCTGGATCATCAGGCTCGTCGATTGGGCCTTTCATGTCTATTTTGGGCTGGTCAGATGGGCCTTTGTAATCTAGTTGTGATGAACTGTCTGATCGACTAGGCATTATAAGGCATTTAGATGCCAATTGAGTGGGGTCCTTATAGAATTGAAATTCTTGGCCTTAAGCTTTGGCTAGTCGACTAGGCCTATAAGGCCAATCGACTAGGCTCAATAAAAATCTTAATTTTAACCCTATTTTTCATCCTTAGCAAACCTTCTAGCGAGCTAACCCAACCTAGATAAATTGTATATGAATTTTCATGAAAATTTTAAGTCCTTAGGGTCATACTATGGTCCTTTTGAGCTTTCATCATGTCATGTAAGATATACATATACAAACAAATCTAAAACAATACAATTTGAAAATTTATGCATCTTCGTCCTTTTGCTCTTCATTCGTCATAGAATAGGCCAAGCCATATGTGCATTAAGTTCCTCATAACCTCTATAAAGTAATCAAAATTTGTACCTTCTGAGATATATATATCTACTCAAACATTCAATGCACAAATGAGGTTCTTTGGAATTTTCATAATTAAAATGGGATCGGACTCATAAAGTCAACAATCTCCCCTTTTTTGATGATGACAAATACAAGAGCAAAAATGGGTTCAACTTTAAAAGGCCCCCCTTAAGAATATGCATAATTTAAAAAATTTACAATGAAATCCAAGCATATGTGGAAAGAAGACATTTGAAATTTTCAAAATGCAATTTGATTTGATAATATAGCTTAGATATTTCTCCTCTAAAATTTCTCACTTAATTTTCACTTTTATCACCCAATTCCCAAATTTACTTACTTCCCCCCCCCCCCCCTTTTGTCACTAACAAAGGGGTTAAGGTAAAAAATATAAGCATTTAAAGAATCCTTTAGCTTTGAGAAGCCTTTCTTAATGACTGTTTCGAAAAGAAAATTGTGCAATATCATGCACAAAACAGTATGACTGGTCATTTGAATATAAGCAACTAGTTAGCATGTATGTCAAAAATTTGTCATTCAATCCAACATGCAATGACTTAGTCCACTACCAGCAAGCATACACAAATTCTGCAATAGCCTTACAGATGGTGTTCCATACAAGCACACAAATTCTGCAACAGCCTCGTAGATGGCGTTCCATACAATCATACAATCCAGTATATACAATTGATATTGTCAATAATAGTTCACAATACCAGATAATAATCATCCATCAAATATTTTTGATCATATAGAACATCATGGACTAAGAAATTGGAAATTCTCACAAGACATAAATCATATAAGAATAAAACAATATAAGATTGTGAGAATGTTTAAGTTTTAGAATCATAGCATTTTTAAGACAAGTTGCTCCCCCTCAGCTATGCACTATATTTATCATTACTGGATATGCCTATTTTCTCAAATGATCTCTTAAGTATATCTAGCCAACTTCCCTAGTGTGCAGTAAGCCCAATTCATGTTGAATCTGTATAAATCTATCCTCGTGAAGAGGTTTCATGAACATATCAACCCATTGTTCATCAGTGCACGCAAACTCAAGTTCTACGTCCCCCTTTTGCACATGGGTCACAAATAAAATGATGTCTAATTTCTATGTGCTTAGTTCTTGAGTGTGATATGGGGTTCTTTGAAATATATATTGCACTAGTGTTATCGCATTTTATAGGAACATTGTCATAGTGCAATCGATAGTCCATTAGTTGTTGTTTCATATAAAGAGTTTGAGCACAACAACTTCCAACCACTATATATTCAACCTCGACTATGGACAAAGAAAATGAGTTATGTATCTTGGAAAACCAAGAAACTAGATATTTTCCTAGAAAATGACAAGTTCCACTCATGCGCTTCCGACCAACTTTGCTATCGGCAAAGTCTGCATTAGAGTAGCTGACAATCTCAAACAAGGAATATTTAGGGTACCATAAATCTAATTCAATGGTCCCGATAAGGTATCTAAGTATCCTCTTAACTGCTAATAAGTGTGACTCTTAAGGTGCAGCCTAAAATCTCGCACACATGCACACGCTAAACATGATATCTGGCCTACTCACAGTCAAGTACAACAGGCTGTCAATCATGCCTCAATAGAGCTTAACATCTACCGGTGTATGTCTTGCTCATCTTTATCTAATTTGGTGGATCAAAGTTTTCATAGGTGTTCCTAGAATTTCAAAGCCTTCCATACTAAATTTCTTAAGCAAGTCTCTCACATATTTTGGTTGGCATATAAATGTTCCACGCTTGGCCTATTTAATCTGAAGTTTTAGGAAGAATGTGAGTTCACCCATCCTGCTCATCTCAAATTCATTTTGCATGCATTTAGCAAACTCATAACACAACTCATCATTTGTAGCTCCAAATATGATGTCATCTACATATATTTGCACTAGGAGATTATGATCATTTTTAGCCTTTATAAAGAGAGTCATGTCAATCTTCCTACTAGTAAACCCATTATCAAGAAGAAAACCACTTAGCGTTTCATACCAAGCTCTAGGGGATTACTTTACTCCATGCAAGGCTTTTGACAATTTAAAAACATGATATGAAAATTTGTGAGTTTTGAACCCTGGAGGTTGCTCTACATATACCTCCTCATTTATATAGCCATTTAGAAATGCGCTTTTAACATCCATCTAATATAGTTTAAAGTCCTTAAAAGCAGTATATGCTAATAACATTCAAATGGCTTCCATCCTAGCTACAGGAGCGTAGGTTTCCTCAAAATCTATTCCCTCTTCCTAGTTGTAACCCTAGGCAACTAATCTAGATTTATTTCTAATTACAACCCCATTTTCATCTTTCTTGTTCCTATAGACCCATTTAGTTCCAATAATAGTATGATCATCAGGTCTAGGAACCAAGGTCCAAACTTTGTTTCTATCAAATTGATTTAATTCTTCCTGCATAGACATCACTCATGATTCATCCTCAATGTCCTCATTTACATTCTTAGGCTCTTCCTGAGATAAGAATGTCATATGGCTAATCATTTTTCTAAGGGATGATTAGGTGACTACTCCACATGAGGGTTCACCTATGATTTGATATGTGGGGTGATTCCTTACAAATTTTCACTCTTTTGGCAATTCTTGAACCTCACTTTCTACTTGATTATCCTCAATAGATGTTTCTTTAATTTCTATGCTCTTGTCTTCATTATTCTCAAATGTCAATTTTTCCAATCCCTTTCTTATCTTAAGATCATCCTCATCATTCTTTCTAGAGAAGGGATTGGACTCATCAAACATTACATAGATGGATTCTATAACAATTAAAGTTTTTCTATTAAACACTCTGTAGGCTTTACTATCTATGGCATAACCTAGAAAGATCCCTTCATCAGATTTTGCATCAAATTTTCCTAGGTTATCTTTATCCCTAAGCACAAAACATTTACACCCAAATACATGGAAGTAAGAAATATTAGGTCTATGGCCATTCCACAATTCATAAGGGGTTTTGTTAAGAATGGGCCTGATTAAAACTCTATTTATTACATAGCAAGCAGTGCTTACTGCTTCAACCCAGAAATATTTGCGTAAGTTATGTTCATTAAGCATAGTTCTACTCATTTCTTATAAAGACCTATTCTTTCTCTCAACTACATCATTCTATTGTGGAGTCCTAGGTGCAAAAAAAATTATGAGGTATGTCATGTGAATCACATAAGTTTTTTATATCCTAATTTTTAAATTCTCTACCTCTATCACTCCGAATATGTGTGATTATATACGTATTTTCATTTTGAATTTTTCTACATAGTCTGGTAAATTGTTCACATGCTTCATATTTATATGCAAGAAATAAGACCCATGTGAATTTAGAATAATCATCAACAATAACAAAGGCATATGATTTACCTCGTAGACTCTAAACTTGATTAGGACCAAATAAGTCTAGACACAACATTTGAAGTGGCCTAGTGGTTGAGATGACTTTCTTCTCTTTAAAATTGAATTTAGTTTGTTTACCTAGTTGACATGCATCACATATTTTATATTTCAAAAATTGTGTCTTAGGTAAACCTTTAACTAATTCACTTTTAACTAGTTTTGACAATAAATCCATGCTAGTATGTCCTAATCTCCTATGCCAAAGCCAACTAGCCTCATTAATAGCAGAAAAGCATTTCACATGTTGAGAGGCTAAGTTATCAAAACTAGTAGAATAAACATTTTCATTTCATTCAACAGTTAATAGAAATTTATTTTTAGATAGGTTTCCTACTATGCATTTATCATGTTTAAATGACACCCTATATCCCTTATCGCATAGTTGACTGATGCTCAACAGATTATGCTTTAAACCATCGACAAGTAAAATATTATCTATGAAAAGATAGGGTTCTTACCGATCTTACTTACTCCGATGATCTTGCCTTTTGCGTTGTCCCCAAAGGTCATGAATCCTCCATCCTTAGGTGAGATAGAAGTGAACTTTGCTTTATCTCCTGTCATGTGTCGTGAGCAACCGCTATCCACATACCATTTGTTCTTAGTGGAGGACGACCACAATCACACCTGCAAGAAACACTCAAGCAACTACTTTTGGTGCCCAAATTCTCTTGGGTCCATTGAGGTTAGTGCTTGACTCTCCCTTGACTTTCCAAACCTTCTTAATTTTGACATCCTTATTCTTAAAAGGACGGTCAAATATTCTATGGCCTATCTTCTTGCATTTAAAACATGTGGTATGCATATAGGAGTTTTTATATGGAATAAATGATTTTGATTCTTTTACGACATATCCCATATAAAGATTTTTTGACCTCCTATATTCTTTCCCATTAAAACCAAGGCCTTCCTTGTCTAAAGAGTTTCTCTGAGCCCTTAAGAGTTTTTCAAAATTATTTTGGCCTTCAGTAAATTTAAAAATAATTTTGGAGTCATCTTCTATTTTTTGTCCTAGACTAGCAATTTTCAATTCCTTTTCTTTTAATAAAGTAAAATGAGACTCATTTTGTTTTTCCAAAACTTTTGACAAATCTTTATATTTAATTTTCAAATCAATGTTTTTCTTTGTCAAATTTTTAAGCACTTTAATAATGTGCAGATATTCCTGTTGCAATTCATTATAAGTAGGCATGTTATCATCAACAGTATCATCATTAAAGTAAAATGTAGATGCAGAATATAATGAATTTACCTTATGGTCGCTATGTGCCATTAGGCACAAATTTGCGACTTCATTGTCGCTAAAGTCGATGTTGAACTATTGGAACTGGGTTTGTCCTAAGAAGTGGCTTTCATCGCCTTCTTCTTCTTTTTCAAATCTTTCTTTAGCAGTGGGTAGTTCGGCTTGATGTGCCCAACTTCTCTGCTTATGTAGCACATTGGAGGATCAGATATTTGCTTTCACTTGCTCGACTCTCCTTTCTTTGTTTTCAAGCTTCGGAACTTCCTATCAAGTCTCTGGTACTTTTTGAAGAATTTGCTGAACTTCTTGGTCAGCATGGCCATGTCCTCATCAGGCTCCTAATCACTATCTTCACTGGAGCTGTTGGTAGATTCTTTTAAAGCTAATACTTTCTTTGCTTTGATTTGCTTGCTCATCCTCTCATTGATTGCCATTTTATATGCAATGAGCGATCTGATGAGCTCATCCAATGTCATTGCTTTTAAGTTCTTTCCTTTAGGTATGGCAGTTGCTTTGGGCTCCCAGATTGGACGTAGAACCCTAAGAACTTTCCTGATCATTTCATACGTGGGGTAAGTCTTGCCAAGAGCATGCAAGGAATTAGTAATATGTGTGAACCTAGTGTACGTGGCCTATATAGATTTAGTGGCAGTCATTCCAAATGCTTCATATTCACTAGTCAACATATCTATACGACTATATTTTACATCTCTAGTACCCTCATAAGTTATTTCTAATTTATTTCATATCTCCTTAGTAGATGTACATGTCATGACTCTATTAAATTCATTAACATTTAAAACACAATATAAAGCATTCATGGCAATGGCATTTACTTGAACCTTTTTCATAACATCATCAGTAAATTCCTCTTCATCTATAGGAACACTTTTTCCTTCTACAATTTTCATAGGGATATAATCTCCTTTCGAGACAACCCTCCACAGCTTCCAATCAAGATTTTGAAGAAAAATTTGGATCCTTTGCTTCCGGAAGGTGTAGTTAACACCACAAAAAATTGGAGGACATGTGGACGATTATCCCTCACCAAAAGGGGTTACACCAACATGTGCCATTGCGATCTTTTGCAAAAACGGTTAAGTTATTTTACAACAAGGCTCTGATACCAAATGTGATTTTTGGTGTATTCCCAAGAGGGAGTGAATTTGAGGTTTTAAAAATCTAAGTCGTTTATCCCCTAATTTTAAAATCCACAAGCAGTATTACACAACCTAGGGCCTTTCTATGCAATCACAAATATTGCAGATATATAAAGATACACAAATATTTAAATCATGCATGACAAATTAAATATTACATGCAAGTGCGGAAAATAAAGAGTATTGGGTAGCAAACAGAACGTTTTTTACGAGGTTTGGAAAACCTTGCTTACGTCCTCACCTCAAACAACTTGCTTGAGGGTTTCCACTATCCGCTCCTTAACCAAGGCGAAGCTGCCTTATTACAACCGCTTCTTCCCAAGGTGAAGCTACCTTCCCAGACGATACCTCACATCTGCCCGGTTCTATACTCAAACCTTGAATACAATGGAAATAAGAATTTGAGTATGATAATGCTTCTTGAAAGCTAGTGTGTACAAATGAAAAACATAAACACTCTCACAAGATATGATTTTGAGCTCAATAAAGTTTAGGGTTTTTCTCAATAAGATTTTTCTTGCAAAAGAGAGTAGATGATCTTTGAGCATGAATATGTGTATGAGTGCTTCAAAGATTTCAAGCCAATAAAAATTTTCTCCACGGATGATTTGCAAAAATGAATGTGGGAGAAGTTAGGGTTTTTGCTCTCAAAATAAACTTTTTCAAAATTACAAAGTAGGAAATAAATGCTCAAATGAATGCTTATCCAACTTCCCTCAAGAGCAATAGATGTTTTGCAAATGATGGGAGAGAATGAGAGAAAATGCTCTCTCCAAAATATTTTTCATAAATGAAAAAGGAGAAAAGAGTAGATGAGCTTTGATCTTTGAGAGAATGAATGTTAAATGCCCAAATGTGTGAGAGTATGAATCAATATGCTCAAAAGTTGTTTATTGATTTTTAAGCTTGGTATTTATAGGCATTTTTGGCATATAGTCGTAATATATAGTCGCTGGAGCAATAGAAAAATAATATTTTTGAATTTTATGCCCATTGAGAAACTTTAAAATTTAACTCAACCTGAGAGATCCGGTCAACAAGGACTTGCTCCGGTCGATTGGGCCAAGGTGATTTTCAAATCACCGAGGTTCGGTCAACTGGGGCTCAAGATCCCATCTATCGAATCATCATGTCGGTCGGCTGGGGCTTTCAAGTGTATTTTGGGCCGATCAGCTAGGGTCCCTTCTGCTATAGTAGTATTCATAAGTTCCTTCATAGTAGTCTGCCTAGCAACACAATTTTGATCCCCAAACATTTCTTTGAGGTTCAACATTATTTCATAGGCAGAAGGCGTAGACTGATACTGATGTTGCAGAACATTCGACATAGATGCCAAAATGTAACACCACACCATCTCATCAGCCTTAATCAACTTTCGGTAAGCTTAGGTTTCCTTATTAGTTGCCCCTTCACCGAGTTTCTGTGGACATACCTCTATGAGCACATACTTGTAGTCCTCGGTAGTTAGTACAATATTCAAGTTCTTTTCCTAGTCAATATAATTAGATCCAACCACTTTGTTTTCTTTGAGAATAATAGTTAGGGAATTGAAAGCCATTTTAATCCTGAAAATCAAATATTATAACAGAATATGATGAGCAATAATAAACTTTTGATTCAATTAAAAGAATATGCTTCCCTCTACCAATATTTTCTTTTAAGGAATTTGTCAGTAACTTAGCACACCATGAGTAGTATACCTCGATGGGAGGTCATCTACTATTCAACATTTGTGTAGACTGGCGAGGGCCTATTAATTTTACTATCTAGGCAAGTAACTATGTCAAGCAAAATTAAACTGCTGACTTAGCTTTGGTCCTATAAACAATTGCAGTGACTTAGATGGTGAGGATACTATTATTCATAACTAAGTGTATACCATCACATAATACTGGACCTATTGCCCGTAGTGAATCCCCATATGAAGAGGTGACCCAATACTAACAATTATTAGAGTTTATACTTGGTGAGTCTGTAATTAATTCCATACGATGGGGAGGAAGATACTAATATCATCACATAAAATTAATTACTTCACCTATAAACTAGTGATGGAGACCATGGGATTTATATGTAATAAATTCTCTCACCCACTTAGTTATTTAATTCATGAGGGATACAAACACGTGTTTAATATTCAAATAAATTTAATATTCCAATATTGGTAACTAAATTACACGCAACAAATAAAATTCCAAATTCCCTTAAAAATTTTTTTGTTATAAAAAAATTGTATTATAACTTAAGAATTAATTTTATTCTTTAGTTGCACATGCATAAACCAACATTGAAAATTTAAATTTTACATGCTAATGACATAACATAGGAACAACAAACATGCCAAGTAAGAATATATTAACAAGAAATATGATATAATAAATATTCGGCTATTAAGCTCAAGCAACTTGCTTCATAACACCGTGAATCCTTGTTTGCCTTTACGCAGCACCGGGGTTCAACAGGGCCCCGTGGGCAGCGCTTCCGGCAGTGCTTGACCTACTCGGTCAAGTCGCAGGGGTCCAAGTAAATTTAAATTCAAACTCAAATTCAAAAAAGGAACGAAAAAATCGCAACACTGTTCTAGGCTTTTTCCTATTTTTCGCCACTATTATGCACATGCCGCAACTGTGCCTCCTTCTCGGATGAAGTTGCATCAGATTAAAAAATTCTATGTGTCCATAACCAGAGTTCACATGCGACAAATCTTGTAATAAACAATCGTAATCACAAAACATACATTCGTGTGATGAAGCTACATTAGATTACAAAATCCTATGCCTCCAATAACCAGAATTCACATGCTACGAATCTTGTAATAAACAATCGCAATCACAAAACATACATTCATGTGACCATAATTGCCAAATAGAATGCTGCAAAATAGAGGTTAGTGCATACACATGTTCTACCCTAAGCATGCATTGATTTGATTTTCGAAGAACACAGTATTATTATCTGTATACAGTATCAATCGAGGCTCTAATACCAATTGAAGCGACTTGCAAAATAGCCCTAAGATCCTGTTGTAGTGCATACGAATAACAAAAAAAAATCAGATCATGCAATCCCTAATTATGTGATTAGGATTATACTTGCGAGATTTGTCTGATGATCCCGAATTTGCAAGTACGAAAACGAGATCTTGAAGATGACCCGGAATCTTCTACTATATTCCTTGAACACACCTTGCTCCTAAGAGAGTGGGCTCGTAAGCGGTTGCTAGGGTTTTCTTCTCTCATGAAAACATCTGCCTCCGTAAGAGTTTTCTCGTATCCCCTAGCTACTGAATGGAGTGCATGTATATGTAGGCTACCTCTAGGAAAATATGACAAGGGTTTCCCATATAATTAATAATTCCTAATCCGACCTAAATTCATCCTTAATTACGTTAATTATAATTCATACCACTAAAGAATTATAATTGCACTCCTTGTCATATTTGAAATTAAATTTCAAGCTCCTATTATTAAATGCTTATTTATCTCCCCACGTAAAGATTACAAATACCCTTCTATTAAATTAAATTATTGACAATTTAATTAATTGACATATTAATTCCCTGAGACCTTCCACTTAACTTATTTGATGTGTTGGATTCAAAATCCACCTGTAGGGGGATTTATAAGCTTCCTCAAGGGGGTGTCATCAATCTCGATACCGAGATATGGATTTCATCAATAATTAATGTTCACCATACACATAATGTAGCCACCCAACTCATTGAGTATTTTGATCCATAAAGAATCTCACTCATCTATGAATTAAAGTAGTAAACACTGTATACACGTGCCCAATAATCATATTAGGATTAAAATCATAAGCACTCATAATAACCATGAGGTATTAATTATTTTATATAGTCAGTATAAAAATGATTACCCCAAGACGATCCTGTTCAATACACACAAAGTGTACTAGTACAAAGAGTTAGAACTGTACCATTCCTAATAGTCAAGATAGACATATAAAACTTTGTGCTACAGTCCTACCAATGGTATGTCCAATTTCATTTAAAACCGTGAACAATAAAATTATATTTTATAAGAACTGATGATCTAATCTTCTGTATATAAGTTGTACTCTACACAATAGATCACCTACTATATAGAATAAAAGACACACATGCATAATCATTAAATAAATAATGTCAGGAAAACATTGCTCACAAAGTTTCTCATTAAAATGGAATAACTGAAGTTATTAATAAATACTAAAACCGATTACATAAAGCTTGTCTTTCAGTATAAATCCCTAACAAGACTATGGTCATTTTGAGCTTTCATCATATCATGCAAAATATACATATTACAAACAAATCTAAAACAATACAATTTGAAAATTTATGCGTCTTCATCTTTCTGCTCCTCATTCTTCATGGAATGGGCCAAGCCATTCTTCATGAAATGGGCCAAGCCATATGCACTTTAAGTTCCTCATGGCCTCCATAATATAATCAGAATTTGTGCTTTTTGAGATATACATCTATTCAAACTCTCAATTTACAAATGATATTCTTTGGATTTGTCATAATCGAAACGGGATAGGACTCATAAAGTAAACACCCATGATCCTAATTCCCCTTTGCCACGAGCCCTTCAACATGTGCACCCTTGTCTCTGGCTTTCTTCCTCCTTTGATGGAACCCCAGCAACACACTCATGCTGTCTTCCAACTCCAGGGTCTATTTTCCCTAAGTTAGTATCGTAACCAAGTTTTTGTATATAGGAGACATCAATAAGAAATTTAGTAGCATCAATGTCTTATCCTCTTCCTCAAACCTCACATCGATGTGCTTCAGATTGCTAATGATTTGATTAAAAGTGTTGATGTACTGAGAAAGGTCCGAACCCTCCATCATCTTAAGCCCATAAAGCTTTTGCTTACGATACATTTTGTTTGTAAGCGACTTGAACATGTACCGGCTTTCAAGCTTCAACCATATTACCGCTTGTGATTCCTTGTCCATGACGTTATACATAACGTCATCAGCGAGACAATGTTGGATCATGGAAACCACCTTTGCTTCAAGCTCCTTCCAACTTGCCTTGTTCATGTCATCCAGATTCTTTCCATATAATGCCTTCACCATCCCTTATTGAACTAGTACATATTTCACCATTCGCTGCCAAAGCCTGAAAGTACCAGTTTCGTTGAACTTTTTCACTTCGAACTTAATCGAAGAGACTCCAACCATTGTAGAACCAATAGTTATGATTCTACTTGTTGATTCTAGTTGCCCGTTCAAGTTGAATTCTAGTTCAAGCTCAACTTCAATTCTAGTTCTCGTTCAACTTGAACACATGCAATGGAAGCATACAATAAATCACGAATGAACTAACAACCACAAATGCAAACACTCGATAAAGAAATATACTCAAGAAATAATCCAAGAATAAGAAGAACAAGGAAAAAACACCTAGAACACACAAGATATACATGGTTCGCCAATAACTTACGTCCATAGGAGTAGCATTTCGGTTTTCACTATGAACAATGTCAAAGCTTACACTTTTGGGTTACAATATTGTTTAAGTATGAACTCGATGCCTATAGAAGAGTTCTAGTAAACCTAAACTACATCTATAGTGATCCCCAAGAGGAAAAACCTCCAGATAACCCTAATCTACAAGCCCCTGAATTTAAAACACATAATCTGCGTCAACAAAAATTGTCAACTGTTTTGTGCTGAGCTAGAGTCCTTCAGCATATTGTCTGAAACCTTTTCTCATGCATTTGTGTTCGCTTCACCTAACTTTCTCTAGTACATCTGATCCGCTCTGAATATGAGTCACATCCCCAACATTTGATATTTTCTAAGGACCAAATTTCCTAAGAGAAAATCGTCAGGTAACTCTGGTATCATGCACAAAATTTACTCCTCAAATATCTTGCCATTTAGGGTTATTTTGACATTTCTTGCTACTTCCCCAATCTAAAGTAGTGCACAACCTATTGTAACTTGTAGATTAGTAGGTTTCCAAGTTACTCCTAGTAATCTAATCCTTGTATAAGACTATGTACATCCTGTATATATTAGGGTCATACACTCTATTCCATCGATAGTTAGGTTTACAAGAGTTGTCCATTCTTCGATCTTTACACTAAGAATGAATGTTCCCATATATGTTATATGAAACTGATCTGCTCATCATCCTCAGTGTAGATAGGAACTATAGCCTATTTAATAAAATGTCAAGACGCAAGAGCTGAGTTTTTCCCCCTTTTATCCTTCTTTTTACAAAATATATCAAATAATTCCTTTTTTGGAAAAATATTTTTCAGAATAACCCTAACGTAATCTCGCTACTTGAAGTAGCGAGATTTACCACATGTCATTCAAAAAAATATATTATTTAATATTTTTTAAAAAAAATGATAAATCGGGAAATAAATTCTTTTAATATATTTTTAAAAAAATGATAAATCAGGAAATAAATTTTATGCATAATAAATTTAGCATTTATTATTAGTTTTGAGTAATTAGCATTTATAAATCGGGAACGTTTTTGGAAACTTTCTATACCCGTCCTGCGATTGGAAAATTTATATATATAATAATTATTTGAAACTAGCCGTTGACCACGAGCAAGGCAGTATTTATGGCAGTCCAAAATAAATTTTATTTTAAGAAAACACTTGCATCTCTCCCCTTTTTATATTTATTATTTTTTACAGGAGATAATAAAAATTATTTTTACATTTAAAATTTTCTTATTTTAAGAAATAATAATAAAAAGTTACGAAGATTTATTCAAATTTTAAAATACAAAATCGTTTATAAAATTATTATATACTATATATATATATATATATATATATATATATTACACAATTTAAAATTTTCTAAAATATCCATATAATTATTTGTAATTCTTACCTTGTATGCATTGCTTTGGTTCTTAAATTTAAAAAAAAAAAATCCTAAAAATTGATATTTTAATTGAATTAAAATATCCCCTAATTTTTTTATTTTTTTATTTTTTATTACTCATAACTTTAATATGTATGGGTCTTTTGGAACATCTCAAGTGACGCCAAACCACCTAATTAATCTCAATAATTAGAATTTAAACTATGGTATCATTTTTATTTTTTTATATTTATTTTTGTACAATGAAGAAACAGTTTATCACAAAAAAATCTGGTATTGAATAAATATTGAAATTACTGTTCGTAACTTTGCAGTATTAATAATAAGTATTTTTCTTAATTAATATTGATATTGATAAAAAATCTTATATTGAATAAATATTAAAGTAATTTTTTTTGTTGTGTCAATATATATATATATATATATATATTAATTTAAGGTACAATTAAAATTGGTAATTTAAATAAAGTTCAAATTTTCAATTTATTATGCAATAAATTCTTTTAATATATTTTTTAAAAAAATTATAAATTAGGAAATAAATTATTCTGCCTAATAAATTATTCTGCGTGATAAATAGAGAAATAAATTTTTTTAATATATTTTTTAAAAAAATAATAAATCGAAAAATAAATTCTTCTACGTAATAAATTTATCATTTATTATTATAAATTTATCATTTTTTAAAAAATATATTTATTAAATAATATTTTTTTTTTGAGAATGGCACGTGACAAATCTCGCTACTTCAAGTAACGAGATTACGTCAGAGTTATTTCAGAAAATATTTTTTCAAAAAATATATTATTTAACATATTTTTTTAAAAAAAAAAGAATAAAACGGAATAAAAAACTCCGCAAGAGCTGCCATGCATTCTACTTTAATTAATTAATTAATTAATTAATCTTTTACAGCGATTGTCAACGCACCCATTTCTGTACACGTGGATCACACACCTTGAATACTTTTGACGGACAAATAGAAAAGAACAAAAGCGAGGATTTAAAATGTACTTTGAGGAGGGAGCGCACGCAAGCAGAGCGTCAGAATGGCGCTCACCGTCCAACGGTCCAAGCCAGAGGCGCCCTTGGTCCCTTCCAACTCCTGAGTTTTGCGGATTGCTCTTTCTGTCACGTGATAGTCACGGTCGTTCAATGAGGCCGCGTTTGGCAAATACACGAAACCTGAGCGCGTTTATTGGCACTGCGAGATCCAAGTGGTCACGTTCACGTGTGCCAGCTGCTGTTCCTTCGTTTTAAACAAGTGAAAACAGCTTTTTACACGAAACAAATGACATTAAATGAGCGATGTGGGGTTGAATACAAACAAGGAATTGCCAACTGTCGGTCTTGCCCCAGCAAGCACTGACACCATAAAGAGCTTCTCTCAATTTGAGGAGCAAATGTTGGCCGGTTTGAGAGTGCATGAAATGTGGTCAAAATAAAAAAAATAAAAGAAATTGTATTATTTGGAAGTATGAAACTAAAATATGATACACATTTATAAGAAATTTGTAATAACTAATGAAATGGTTTTTTGACCATTGGTAGGGAATAAAGTAACATATAAATTATCTAAAAACAAAATGAAATAGCTTACTCTAACCTCCAATTTAATAAGGAAAGTATCAATAAAATATAAGAGCATTAAATCTTACTCATTTAAAGAACTATAATAATAATTATATATAAATAGGCTAACTCTCTTAGAGGAGGCCTTCGAAGGTTAATCAAGGTCTTTCAATCTATTTTTGTCCTCGTGGTTTGACGTGATTGTCATGCTTTATGTATGCACAGATCAAGGTTTGATTTTAGCTGTTCATAGATTGGTGTGCCAAATATAAAAAAGTTTGCTTCCCATATGATAGTCTTAGTAATTTTTTTTTTTTTTTTTTTTTTGGGGGGGGGGGTTAAGAAGAAATAAAAAAAAAAATGGAAGTGGGGAGGGGAGGCGCACTTGAATTGACCCCTCTAAATTGAGGAAATTAGGACCAGAGAAGTCCTTTTAGTGGACTTGATATACATGGTTGACTACCAAATTAACCTAAAAGTTTAATCTCTTAGGTATTGGACCCAACCATGTATATAAATACTCATACTCCACAATATTTTTTTTCTAATATGAGACAAATTATAAGTGAAATTCTCAACAATCTTCCTCTCATTTGTAAGTTCTAACACTATCTTTTGAACGAAAATTATTACTTGTCATGCAACCAACTAAAGGATGGTTTAGAATCACTTATGTAGAGGTTAAAATAAAAAATTTTGAAATTGATAAGTATTGATAAAGTGCTAACTGGAAAGTAAGGTGTACTCCCAAGAGTGGAGGTGAATTCGATTTTTAAAAATTTCTCTGTAAATTCTTGTTTCACAAATTCTTTTAATTAAGTATTAACCCTTTTTTCAATTTGAGTTAATTTGCAATCACACTCTACAACACACTAACTTCACAAATACAATTGATTTGTAATAACTAACATTCAATCCAAGATTTAGTATTTATTAATAAATGATGATGATGATCAAAACTTCAATATTCAAATTTCAACTTTTCAATATCAATCCAATCAATGAGGTGAGCTTGATGTCACAATATGGAATAAAATAGAAAATTCAACCAAGCTTCCAAAATTCAAATATTGATATCAAATAAATATCTTAAATTTAAGTATGTAACCAATCAATATATTAATGAGCTTTGGTATTAATCAATTAACGTACTCCCTTGTGGTTTCCATAATATAATATTGATCAGTCAACGTACTCCGTTACAGTTTCCGTAATTCCCAAAAGCAAATTAATTTTCAGTAAATTAAGTATACAATCATGCAGTTTATATATGCAAAAAATTAAAGAGAATAGGGAAAAGCAAGACACCAATATTTTATAAGGTTCGACTATCCCCACCTACGTCCTCGCCTTAGGCAAACCACCTAAGGATTACACTATACCACTCCTTTAACCGGGCAGAGCAAACTGTTTACACACTCCTTCAAGTAGGATGGAACCCTTCTTTCCAAGAGATACCCCATGCTCGGTACAACGATTCAACAACTTGAATCGTAAAAAATAATAATAAAAACAAGAGCCTTGTGTACAAGAACGACTCTCAATAAGAGCAAATTAGCACAATATACTTCAATCAAAATTCAATATAAAAAGATGAAACTCAAGAATTTGTCATCAGGGGGTTCTTTAGATTTGAAGAAATCTCAATTAGAGCACAAGAACCTCAAGCTTTAATTCAAAAAATACTTAGAAAATAGCTTCTCATAAAATATTCAGAAGAACTCTTTTAATGTGAAATAATTTGATCAATAGCCGATTTTTTATCTTTGTTGGTGTATGTAATCCTTGAGTTTACCATGTATTTATAGAGTTTAAAAAGTATTTTCCGTGTTGCCCAAGTTGCTTGGAGTATTCCCCAAGTTTTCACAAAGTTTGGTGGTCAAGAAATCACTTTTGGAAAGTTTCCTAACTATTAAAATTTGAATTTTAGGAAGGTCAGTCGCCTGTCAAAAAGTGTCAGACGCTTTTCACTTAAAAATCCTGCGTACTTCAAAACTCAATGTTGTGTCAGTCGCTTGATTGTGTTTAGTCAGTCGCCTGACTCCAGTCAATCGCTTGAGCTATCAACTTTGACTACCTTTAAGTATTTTAGTCATAACGTTTTCAATAGAACTCCAAATTGAACGTTCTTAGTGTCAACAGAGAGCTACGAGAAAATACCACAACTTTCATGTTGAATACTTTTTAGGATAAGGAGTGTTTGATATAAAAAAGTGCTCATTAATACAAATGTAAAAAAAAAAAAAACGGGGAATTTAGAGAATCCTGTTTTGGTCTTTTTCATTCCAAAAATAATTTTAACCTTGTTGGAATGGATGCATTCCCAAGAGGGTGGGGGTGAATTGGGTATTAAAAATTTTGTCCCAGGTTCAATGTCCAGCAGAAGTATAACACAACCTAGGGCATGTCTACGCAATCCCAAATGCGCAGACAAATATAGTATACGAAAATTAAATCAAGCGCAACATTCATAGTCCAATGAAAATAACATACATGTGCAGTAAATAAATTACGGAATTATAAAGTAGACACACGATATGTTATCGGGGTTCGGCTAATACTGCCTACATCCCTACCTCAGCTCGCAAGACCGAGAATTCCACTAATGCTCACTTAATGGGTAGAGCGGCACCAGTTACAACCAAGTCAAATTACCAGGGCTGACCTCAACCTTTACAAGCTCTCCTTGCGGGGTAGAGAAGGTCCTAACGATCCTTATGAGCTAGATCAACACCCCTTCAGGCCATGCCTAGAATACAACCAAATCACAATACAAATTGTGTACAAAATAAGTGCTTCTCCAATAAGCAAATTTGTACCAATATCAATCAATGTACCTCAAACATATAGGAATTATGTTGACCCTATGGGTCATACCTTGTTTTGATTATGAAAAATACTTCGGTATTTAATGTCTATCAAGTTTGTGTGTAGAATAATACTAGTAAAATCATATTGATGGCTTGCGACAACTTGAAGAAGAATGAAGACCCCAGCATATTTACTTGTTGTATTTTCATATTCGGGCCTGTAATATTTAAATTCAAAAAGGTCTGTAATAATTTGCATATCATGCATGTAGGACTTATAAGCTCAAGAACGTATGCCAAATTTTTAGGGTATATGCTCAAAGGACTTAGACTAACCTTAGGACCCTCATTTCTACATGAAAATGTACCCTATTGTCTTAAAGTTAATCATCATATGAATAGGGACAATGTTATAAGAAGAAAATGACCGAATTGCCTAAATTGGGTGTTGGCCTTACAAGGCTTAAAATCTTATTTTGATGCTAACAAACAAGTGGAACATAACATTTTTGGTTAAGTGGTGATATTTCAGAACTCACAAGGATCACATATGTGAAAGGAAGGTCAAAGTGCTTACAAGGATCAAATGAAGCTTAAAAGAGTCAAAGCATGGATTTAAAGATGGTTTAAATAAAGCTTGAAGATTATGAGAGCATGCATATTAAAGTGAACTTGCTAAAAGCCTAAAGTACATTGAAAGCTTGAAGAAAAGATGGACTCAAATCAAGGACATACATGCAGACTTCAAGAGTTGAAGGAATCTTAAGGAAGTTTTATATAAGTACTTCAAATAATTTCAATATGGATGCATGAAACTCTTAGGTTAACTTCTTTGACCTAGATACCTTTTAAAATACTTGGAAAATATTTTTATAAGGTCAAAATATATTTCAAAAAGGTTAAAATTATTTTTAGAATGAAAAGTACCAAAAAGAGGTTTTTCCAAATGCTGTTATTTTTTCTACATCCGCATTGAAGTACATTTTTCTCTATCAAAAACTCCTTTTTTTAAAAAGTATTAGACATAAAAGTTGTAGGATTTTTTCTTACCTTTCTTTTGACACTAAGAACACCTAATATGGAGTTGTGTATAAAAACTTATGACCAGAATACTGAAGTAAGGTCAAAGCTGTCAAGAAACTGAACACTATTCACGGCGGAACTTCAGATGACTGAACAGCAGACAAAGCCACTTCAAATGACTGAAGTGTAACTTTAGACGTTTGAAGAATATCTTCATTCGACTAAAGATTAAGTTCAATCTTCTGAATATTTTTCTAAAGGTTTTTTAAAGAGGCAGGACCACCTCAAACGACTGAACCCAAAAGTTCAAACGTCTGAACACTGTTAACAGACATATTTTTAAAAAGTTTTTAAATTCAAACTTATATTTCTTGTGCTCCAAACTTTCTACAAACTTGGAAAACACTCTAAGCCACTTGGGGAACACGAAATAGAGTTGATTTATCATCTATAAATAACCCCCCAAGGCTAAGGATTAAATAGACCAAGAAAATATAGCAAACAAGCTTTCTTGCTCTCAAATCTCCCAATTCTCTCAAAGCTCTCTTGTGCAATCAATTTCCAAGTTTCACTACTGAGATTTGCTGTGAATTTATCAAGAAATTTTTGAGTCTACTCTTAATTATTTCAACCTAGAAAGAAGGCTTACGATGATATCTTCTTGAGCTTCATATTTCCATATTGTGAATTTGATTGAAGTATATAGATTTAACTTGTACTAATCAGCTCTTTGTGAGAGCATTCTTTGTACACATCTATTTGATTTTTATATTGTAGATATTGATGGCTCAAGGTTATTTGGATTGTTGGCTAAACGTGGGGATATCGCTTAGTGAGGCGGGCTCTAGCCTATTTGAAGGAGTGACCGAACGAGGGTACATTGTTTGGAGAGGAAGGCTCTAGCCTACTGAAGAAGTGTGTAAACGGTGTTGTTCCACCCAGCAATGGAACTGATTTTAGTGAATCCTTTGGTGGTTTGTCAAAGATCATATTGACATTAGACATCATTTCTTGAGAGATCACGTACAAAAAGAAGATATAGCTCTTGAGTTCATTAATACAAATAATCAATTAGTGGATATCTTCACAAAACCACTTTCAGAGGATCGGTTTATGTTTATTAGACATGAATTAGGGTTACTACATGTTCGAGAAGTTGTTTATAAAAGAAATTCAGAAAAGCCTGCTTGACAGGCAACTGCCACCTGAAGGGAAGGAGCCTGCCAAGTTACTGCCTGATGAAAAATGGGTCATCAAGCACCTGACTCCTCGAGTGCTAGGTGCTTGACTCGCTGCGGGTGGCCCTTTTAAAACATGAAGACCCTTCACTTTTAAAGCCACTGGCTGTCTAACTTTGTTCCTTTCCCCCTAAAAACATCTTGTCCTTCCTCAATCAACCTCCTTCCTTCTGAAATTCCTTCAAATCCTTAGTGGTTAATCAAACCCTACACTCTTTATACATGCTATGGTTTTTCAGTTCTTGTACTCTCAAAATCATTCCACGAATGAAGACGACCTGCAACAAGGCTTCCTCCTCCTCCTAATGAATCGACAATGACAAGGTTGAAAAATGGCTTACCACCCCTCAAGCCAAAACACTCTACCGAAATCAAATACAATCGTTAGATCCAATCCTTGGTGAAGTTCTTGATGTTTCATTCTTCAATTCATATTTTCTCGAAATTATATCACTCTTCTAAGATATTGGGTGGGAGAAGTTTATCGCGTGCTAGGCCATGAAACATTATCCTAATTTGGTTAAGATTTGTTATGCAAATATGGAGAAACAAGATGTTGGATTTTCAACTAACCTTTTAGGGCAAACCATTAACCTCACTCCACTATCGTTGGGGAAAATCCTCCGTATCAAGCCTAGATACATTGAATGTAAACTCGTTGAAAAACAGTGGATTATAGAACAGCGGTTTACTCCATAGGATTTCCTACCACTTGTTATGACCGAAGAACATGTTTACTTTGGAAATCCCCCACTTTACAAACAATTGAACCTCCAAGCTTTGATTCTACATAAATTGATCACCTACAACATCTTACCTCGCACCAGATCACATGACCATGTTTCTTTTTCTTGATTGTTTTGTCATGTGGTGCATTTTGAAGGGTAAGAAGTTGGACCTACCAAGCCTTATCATAAAATGGATGATCATGAAGGAAAAATTTCCTCGCATCATTCTTCCTTATGCTGGGATGTTAATCTTAGTATTTGCTCATCATCACATCCTTACACCATCTTTCAACTTTGTTAGAAAAACCCATTATGACATCTTTTCAACCACTACTCTTAAGCTAATGGGTTATAAGAAGTACACTCAAGGTTGGTTTCACAGAGGTCGTAGGTAGCCCACACTTGAGCCTTCTCCTTAGTCTTTTAAGCAAGCTCCCTCCGTTCCACAGGACACGGCTACTCCTTCCTGGTTCCTATCATTTTATACTCATTATCTTAATTTCAATGAAAGGATGCAATCTGGTCTAAATACTCTTCAGGGGAAGGTTAAAATTGTGGAATCCCACTGTTCTTCCATTACTCAACATTTAGATAAAATAGAGAAGAACTTGGCCAGCTCCTCAAAAGGTGCAGCACCCATTGTTAGCTTTACCGTGATCCTAAGAGGGTGGGTGAATTGGTTTCTTTAAAGTTTAAGCCCTAGGTTAATCTCCTAATACCAGTATATTCACAACCCTAGGGTTAATCTAGTGCAAGAATGTAAATGTATACAAGAAAGTAAATAAACCAACTTAATCAAACACACATGCACCAGAAAGCAGTAAAGTAAAGTCGACACACAGAGATGTTATCAAGGTTCGGCCAATTGCCTACGTCTCCACCTTGCCTAACAAGCACAAGGATTACCGCTATCACTTGCTCACTTAAACAAGTGGAGTGGCACCTATACAAACCAAGTCAATTAGAACAGGGCTGACCTAAACCTTTACAACAATCCTTACCGGGTTGGATTACCGCCCCCTCAGGTCACGCCTAGAAACACTCAGATTTTACAATCAAGTGGTACAGAAGTAGTACATTCATGTAAAGCAAATTTGTACCCAAATTTGCACAATCACATACACATCAATAGCATAAATATAGTGTAAGCAGCGATGCAAGATTTTTTTAATCAATCCTCTACATAGTATAATCAATATGATGCACAATCGTATTCAACACAAGCAAAGTCTTGGAATCTAAACAAGATATTTCAGTAGCACATCAATATTCCAAGTATACTAAACAGATAATCAAACTAGTTCCAAAATGGTTTTCCTCAATCAAATAAGCCCAGTACTAGTTTGAAAAATTTCTTGCTTGCTTGAAATATTCTTTGCACACCAAAACAAAGCTATTGGACACTTGCAATGGAATGCAAATATCTTAAGCTTTCTTGATTTAATCCTACACTAGATTTATAATAAAGAAATCTGTGGGATAAACCTAAGCTAAGCTCCCAAAGAAATAATCTCAAGCATACACACAAATGGGAGTATTAGCAAGGAACAATAATCACATAAACACAAGAGAAGCTCTTACAAATTTAGATTTTATCAAGTGGATGTAAGCATGAAAGTATTTGGGCAAAGGGTGATTTTTCAGTAGAGAGAATTTTTGGCTTAATCATTTTTTGCTAATCATCTCTCTAATTTGCAGATGGACTCATATTTATAGCCAGGTGAAATATTATAATCGTTCAGGATATAATGGGCATTATTCAAAATGTCCCAAAAGATTAAAATCCAATTAGTCCAAAATAACCTTGTCTTACCACGGTTAAACTAATTACAACCGGGCAAGGTTCGGGTGGCTGAACCTTGGTTTGGTCGCCCGATCAGACACAGTTTAAAAAGTTTTTCAATTAAGTTCGGTCACTCGAATAGAGATTCGACAGCCTGAATCAAAGTCAATAGCCAAGCTACGTAACTTCGGGTGCCTAGTCCAATGTTCGGTGGCTCGAACATAGGTGTTCGATTGCCTAGGGGTATATTTGAACTAAAACCATCGGTCGCCCGAATCGGTGAATAGTCCCTTTCGAGGGGTTCGGGCACCCGGGGAAGACGTGTGCATTTAGGGTTCGGTCACCCGAGTGATGGTCAACTTTTTGTCTTTCAAGTTCAAGCGCCTGAGGAGTTTTGTACTCCAAAGGTTCGATCACCTAAGCCCTCTTATCTTGCTTAGAGTTGTTCAATTTTAGAGTACAATTTCAACACACTCATATATTATAGGTTGTGTGTGAGAGTGTTGGAGCCTAGGGTCTTGCTATGGTCTAATTGAGCTTACACTACATCCTATATGCATGGTGTGCAGGTGATAAACAACAACCATAGCCTAGGTTACTATTACAGACCCACATGAATTGTTACAGACCGATATGAATTACAATTCTAAATTACAAGTCTTCGCAAGTTTTCTTGTTTCTTCAAGTGTCCTTCCTTGGGATATTAATTTGAACCTGCACAAGCACTTGACAATCATCAAGTATCAGTATTTGTCATTATCAAAACTGGATGCAACCTATAAGGTCAACACCCATGGACAGAAGCTCCACTCCTTCCAGCGATGCTGCATCCGATGAAGATTCAGAGGAAAAGGAAGATGATGATGTAGCTAATAAAGATTATGAGGATGCTACTGAGGATGCCTCTATCAATGCAGTTGATGCTTGATCTTAGCTATCTGTTGATCTTTTGTTGTTCTAAAATGTTGTTCTTATCTTAGTTCTTGGTTGTATCGACACATCGTACTATGCTTGTATTGACACTTGGTATTATTTTGTTTTGGGCTTGTATCTCCAGAATTTTTATTATATATGTAATGCTCTGGATGACTATAATATTTTATATTAAATGTTTTGATATTGGTTATACTTGTTATTTTTCTTTTCCTTTTTGATTGATGTTAAAAGGGGGAGAATGATTGTGAGAGCAAAAGAGATGTAAGGCTAAGAGCACAAGATAAATAAGTTGTTGAAATGAATATTCTTGATATATCCTTGATTGTACGCTTAAAGAACCTTGTTTGACTATTTGATATAGATGAAGTTTGCAATCTATGTTTGAGTACTGAAACTATATTACGTATGTGCTTATTGTAAGGGGGAGTCTTTTAAGGTATCCTCTCTTTTTGCTCCGAATTCGTCATCATAAAAAAGGGGAAGATTGTTGGCCTAACAAGGCTTACGACTCTTATTTTCATGATTACAAATTAAAAGAATTTAATGTGTTTCCAAGTTGAAATGTTTCATGAACCGAATGTTAGAAAGCTCAATGGAAATGTACAAACAAGTGGTTCAAGAAAAAATGATGTTAAAGCTCAAAGATTGGCAAAAAGTAAGAAAGCTTAAAGTTTGAAAGATTGTGGAAGCTCAAAGTATGTTTAAAGCTTAAAGAAAGGACTCAAAGCAAGGACATGCATGAAGACTCCAAGTGCTAAAGAATTTAGAGTCTTAAGGAAGTCTTATGTAAGTACTTCAAGTAAAGTTCAATATAAAATGGATTGAAGCTCTTTAGGATAAATTAAAATCTTAAAAAATCATTTTCAAAGACCTTGAAATATATATTTTTAAGTTAAAAATAATGAAGGTCTCAAATGAAAAGAGTTTTCAATGTCAATACCTTAAAAAACAATGTTTTTGAAAGCCCAGACGCCTACCCAAAACTCCTATGCAACTGCCTATGTTTGTTTTTTAAGAACTAGCAAACAAAAAGGTGCCAGGCGCCTGCCTTGTCATCCGAGGCGCCTGCCTATGTTTTGACAGGCGACTGCCAGTATTCTGACTTTCAGAAATAACTATGACAGGCGCTTGCCTTATCGTGTCAGGCGACTACCACTCAAAAGAACTTTAAAAATACTAATAGGAAGATTTTTAAATTTGGTTTCTTGAGCTCCAATCCTTTTGAAAACTTGACTAACACTCCAAATAAACTTGGGGAGCAAGGAATTAACCTTTTAAACTCTATAAATAGCTCCCAAGACAAGGATCTTTAATCACCAAGAAATATTTTTAGGAATCTAATACTCTCAAGTGCTTTCAACTCTCCAAAGCTTACTTGCTCACATCTTGCCGCTTCCACTACTAAGTTCTTACTGATCTTCACACCGAAATTGTGCTTTCAAAGTCTGAATATTTCAATTAAAGGAAGATTAATTCGGTGATATAATTTCATTAAGTTTTAATTACTTTATATTGAATTTACGTTGAAGTATATTGTGTTGATTGTTGTACTAGTCTACTTTATCTGAGAGTCTCTTGTACACAAGTTTTCTTCTCTTGATTCTTATTTTGTAGACGATTCAGGGCTGTTGGATCATTGTTACCAAGCGTGGGGTATCACTTGGAGAGGAAACCCTGCCTATAAAAAAAAGGGAATTGTAAAAGGTTTACTTTGCCCGGAAAGGAGTGCAAATAGTGGAATCCTTTGGTGGTATTGGCCAAAGGCGAGGACGTAGGCTAGTGATAAGCCGAACCTCGTAAAATCTCGATGTTCTTCTTTCCCTGCTCTTTAATTTTCAGCACTTATATATTTTGTGTTGTATGCTAAGTGCATGCTACAAGAATTAAAACTAAAATAAAAAGAAGACTCTTAATAAAAAGAAAGTACGTTTTAATTAACCTTTTGCAGAAACCCAAAAAGGGAGTACGTTGGTTAATTGTTTGCAGAAATCTTAATTAAGAGAGTGCAAATAATCTCATTCAAAATAGGGCTTGCAACTACTCACGGGGCTGCTAATAAAGAAAAAATTTGCAAAAGCTGAATTTGCACAAGTGCTGAAAATTGTGATTGATTAAGTATTTTGATTGGTTATTTTGAGTTATTGATTGGTTGATTGTTTGATTAAGTTTTTCTTAACTTGTGGTGTGTTTAGTATTGGTTGTGAATTGATTGAATCACTAAAGCTTTGCTGTGTGTATTAAACAAGTTATTCAAGAATCTTTAAAATGAATTAAAATTTTTAAATAACCCCATTCACCCCCCTCTTGGGATAACTACTTTACTTTCAAACTATAATTCTAGCCAAGAGGTCTGACCAGTCGACTAGGCCTATAAGGCCGATCGACTGGGCTTAATAAGATTTTGCATTTTAGCCCTCTTTTGACCTTAAAAAACATTTCAACCCTATGTGTACAAGTTCAATAGTTTAAGTGAAGGGTTTTTCATGAATAGTTTTGGTTCCTAAGGTCTCTCTATGGTCCAGTGTTGAGCATTCAAATCAGATCATGCAAGCCATGCATTACAATACAAAAACTAAACGCAATACAACTCAAATAAAACATGTCTTCACGCCTTGCTCTTCAATTTTCCATGAATGGGCCAGATGATACGTGCTTCAAGTGCCTCATGGCTTCCATTGTATCCTTATCATATGTGCATGCTGAATTATAGACCTGTTCAAGTACTCACTACATAAATAAGATACTTGTGATTTGTCATTATCAAAACGGGATCAAACACATAAAGTCAACATAGAATTTTTGCTAGTAGCTTATAGAAAATGCCAACTAGACTATTGTCTTGAAATCTTTTATATTTGCAGCCTCACCTTTTTCAAGAATCAAAATATGTGGGGTTCATGCTTCTTTTAAAATTTTTCGTGGCATGAAACTCATTCAACACATTGAAGAAGTCTTGTTTGATGTAGCTCCAGCAATTTTGCAATTATTTAGCAATGAAACCATCAGGCCTTAGTACTTTCTATCTATTTAAAGACTTTATCGCATTCTAGACCTCCTCTTACGTAAAGGGTGCCTCAACTTCTTGAAAGTACCTTTATTTGAACAAGAGCCTCCAACTTAAGTGCTCCTTAATTTCTACAGCTCCCCTCCTTAATTTCTTGAAAAAATTTTATAGCTCCCTCCTTAATTTCTTGCACAGATGAGCATTGATCCTACTTGATTTGCATTCGTGATAAGAATTTAACTCTTTTACGATATGACACCATAGTGTGGAAGAGCTTTGTATTCCTATCGCCTTCTCTAAGCCAAGTCTCTCTCGATTTTAGTCTTCAAGAGGCTTCCCCAAGATGTAGTATTTGGAACAGTTTTCTCTTTGCATTTTCTCTCTTCATTTTGCCTCCAAAACTGAGATTGCCTCCCTCATCCAAACTACTGCAATCGTCTTATTGCTAATAGGAGACTTTGCTTTTGGTTGAAAATGTTCTCCAGATTATTGGTCCTCCAATGCTTGATGTAACCTTTTGGGGCCTTCAATTTAGTCACTAGAACAAAGGAGGGGGAGCCATGACAACTAAAACCCTTCCACCATTGGGTCCACAGAGAAGTGAAGTCATTAATTTTGAGTCAACTGTTATCAAACTTGAACAAAGATTTACCCCATTTAATGCCATTGTCATTTTTCATGATAGGATTTTGGCAGTTGGTTTTTTTTTTTGCTCATGTTTTATAATATCTATTCTTCTTGTCATGCTTGTATCTGGTTGTCCTCTTAACGTTTTTCTCAACAAAAATATTTATAGTTTAAAAAAAAAAAATAGTTCCAACTGTTGCTCCTTCAGCCAAAAATCGTTATCCCTCTCAAACTCCATATATAGTGACGACCATGACTGCCAAACTATACCCAACCTTCTTCTTCTTCTTCTTCTTCTTCTTCTTCTTCTTCTTTTTCTTCTTCTTCTCTCTCTCTCTCTCTCTCTCTCTCTCTCTCTCTCTCTTAATCACTCACAAAAAACAATTTTCCTGTGGGGCATATGCCCACCAAAGGATTACAACATGTATGTTATGTATTTAATCATTTGGAAAAAAGATTAAAGGATGTACAAAAAAATACTATAAACTCAACAAGACCAAAATCTACAAAAAAAAAAAAAAAAAGAATATTGGATTTACCAATCTGAAGGGAATGTGTTGAGCATTTGAGTTTAAAAAAAGAATATTGGATTGTGTACCTATTTGAAAAAGTACATGAAGAATGCATGACATTGATTGAAAATCTAGGATTCGTTCATTGATCTTTGAAACAAGAACAAATTTTATTTTTTTTATTTTTTCTGGATTTTAAAATAACTTAAAAAAAAAAAGAAAAAAGACAACTTGTCTTTTAATTTTTAAGAAATGATATAAGATAGTATTTAAGATAATAGATTTTGAGGTTTGGATTTAAATTTTTGTTAATTTGTAAAAAAAAAAAATCTCAATACATAATCCACTCAAAACAAATCGCATGATTTGAATCCCATGCTCCCATTCAGACAGTAAGAAGTTAGAAATTTTTTTAAAAAAAAAATAGATATTTTGAAACTTTTCTACATAAATTTAAAAAAATTAGAAAATAATGTATTATTTTTTGTAATTATTTGAAAAATTATAAATACCTTTTATAACTGCTCATTTATTTCATACAAATATTGTGAAACCAAAAATTTAATTACCTTATTTTTTAATTCTTAATAATAATAATAATAAAACTATTTTCAACGACTAAATGACTACTCACATCATCAGTTTCCCAACGTTGAACATCAGAATTCTAAATTTTGTTTTTGCTTCATTGATCTTATTGTACTGTAATTTATTATTTTTGTTTTTCTCTTGAGGAGTCCATTGAGTATATACTATTTGTTTTTGTTTCATTTGAATCATACCTCATATTGGGAGAGACCTTAAATTTAGATTTGTATTTCTATTGGATTTGGATAAGACGTAATACACAAATTGTATTAAAATTTGTTTAAATTCAAATTCAAAATCTGAAATTCATACTCTCAAACACATATTTACTGTACTTTAACTAAATCCTTGTGTATGAGTTTATGCGAAGGGAAGCTTGAAGAACCATCTTTTCAAAAGCAAGGATTTGTGACTGAAGAAAGATTTTCTTTCCAAAAAGGAATAAATCAGTGCCTTGAATCTTGACTAATGCTGCAGAGCCTTCTCTCATTGACCCAGTTTTGAGGTGATTAAAAGAAATCACTATTTCTGCAAATAGAATGAAGACATTTATATTCTTCTTTTTTTTCTGTTTGCTATGAAACAAGTAGTAGTAAGATGCTCTATTTTGTATTTTTTATTTTTCTTTTCAAAGTTACATTTTTTTTTTCCATAGCTAGTCTTATCTAATCTCATGTGGATTGTATTTTCAAGTAAGCTTCTCCAACCGCCGCTTTTAAGTGCGCCTCTTTGGGTTTAAAACACATACTAAGACGGTTAATCATGTAAAGCTACTAATGAGTATTTTTATGTGTCGCGCTTGAGTGTATATTGTAACTAAGTGAATTGCTAACTCTTCTCACCTGGTGGGACTTAAAGTTTGATTTGTTGTTATTGTCAAATCTATATTTTCACACAACAGTCACAATTGAGTCTTCTTTTAAGAATATAAATCCTATAGGAATATGCAAATTTCATTATATAGTCAGAACTGAAGAATACCTTATCTACTCAATGTCAACATGTGCGCATGGGGGATTTGATGTCTTGACGTGGATGGTGATTCAAAAATAATTTTATGGTCTTTATTTCTCTTTTAGGTTATATGAAGGTGTCATTAACCTTTTTTTTAACCTAAGTGTGATTAGATCAGCTAATTGCTGCCAATTGACTGTTCTGTAAATTAACTTAGGATCAAGGAGTTTATAATAATTTTCTACGTAATCAGAGTTAGGTTTGAGAGTACAATCATGCAAAGAAAAGATACTAGTACGCCCTATACATTTGTGTTATGAATGATACCTAAGAGCCTAAGATTAACTTTGAATTTCAGTCAAAACTTTGATTCTTTCTCTTTTGAGTATTTACCCGACTCTTTAAATATTGAACAACGCTATGCAAGGTAGAAATTGATCTCTCCTTAAGAGTTATAAGAACATGCACACATGGCACGACTCTCAAATCCATCACAAGATTAATTATAATGTGCTCATGTTTTCGGTATGAAATTACTCATTCATTAAATATTGGGTGGTTCCACATATAAGACAAAACCTCCCCCCACCTCGACATGAGAGCATGTACAAGATACAACTCCTAGATCCATATTGATTTTATTATTTTAATATTAGTATCCAAAATACATATATATGCATAAAATCATGAGAATATCAGCATAATCATATAAGCATACCGATATATTATATCAAGCAAATATAAAAATGGCAACATAAGTCACAATTTTTACAAGAAAATTCCCTTAAATTAAAAGATTTGAAATCTTATGTGATATGTTAAAGAAAAGTTACTGACATCTTTTGATGACTTTTCTAAATCAAATGATACTGGATTTGTTAAGATTAAAATAAGAAAAGAAGTAAAGAATTCAACATTCAAATTTTATAAAGGACACTGTAGACACCTCAATATGTTCATGACTTATATTACAAAATTTAATAAATTTTATTTCATAAAATAAAGGAAAAAAATGAATTTATACATTGAAAATTAAAAAAATTAGAATAGGAAAAAAAATATAAAAAGGGGGGGGGGGTTAGCATCTTCAAGCTCCAAAATTCAAACCTGAAAAGGAAAAAAAAAATCAACAAATAATCATGTGAGAAATGTGGGAAATTGAGTTAATTGCTAATTGATAAATTAAGTATTGATTGACTAATCAATATTAAGTTGATTGGTTCCCTAAGCATATAAATAGAGGCTTTCTAAGGGTGAGAAGACACACAGAGATAAACAATCGAGTCTCACACACAATCACAGATAGAGAACAAGAAATTATGAGGAAAAATAAAAGTTTTGATTGTGAGATAATTCAAAGTGTGCTAAGAGTCTAAATTGCTAAAGAATTGAAGGAGTGAGGATCTATAGAAAGAACTCAAGAATGCTTGAAAGAATTTCAAGGTGAGGATTCAGAATCAATCACAACCCAAAGCCCACTCAAAACCATTTAGACTCAAGCCCAATATAAACTCAAGCCCATCCTAAATTAAATGAGGTTCAACCTAGGAAAATTTAAAGCCCAAACCCTCAATTGGATTTTAATCAAAGCTCAAGTCTCATGGCCTTACAGCCCAAAGCCCAAATCTAAGAACCAAAAGCCCAAATCCTAAGTCTCATGACCAAAATCCCAAAGCCCAAGTCTCAGAACCAAAAAGCCCAAGCACATATTAAGCCAAACCAACCTAATCATAGACTAGACCCCATTGGGCAGCACCTAACTCAACCCCTTAACTCAACCTAGCTTAACTCAAGTTAATTGACCCTTTTTGGACAGCGAGAAATTGCAAGGAAATTCACCAATAAAATTAAAAAAAAAAGAATAAAAAAATAAAATAAAAAGTAAGGTAGACTTATTTGTTGACTCTCTTTGATCTGGCATTGAGAGAGAATCATAGTTCCCTCGTAGCTTCTAGTACCTACAAAAGAATATAAAGGAGATATCAGAAGAAAGAACATAGAGGAAAAAAAAGAGAAAAGAAAATGAGGGTAGAGAGGAGAGAGGATTTGAGAGAAGAAAAGAAATAGAGAGAAAAAGAAAGAACGAGAAGAAAGAGCAGATAGAGAGAGAGAATGTGAGATTTAAGCGAGAAGGAAGAAGAAGGAGTAGAGAAAAGAAAGAAAGAGAGAAAGAAAGGGAGTTGCAAAGCGCAAATAAAAGGAAAGAAAAGAGAGAAGAAAGAGGGGAGAAGAGAGAAAGTAAAATGGAAAAAAAGAGAGAGAAAGGAAAAAATGTACTTATAGAAATGAGTGGGATACGTGTCACCAAACGTGGAGCAATCCTGACCGTTCAATTTGTGGACGGCTCCATGTTAAATAGTCAAAGACACTTCTGATTTTTCATGTGATAGGTGACGTCATGTTGATGTTACCCTGTTGCAGAATTTTTTTTTTTTTTAAAGAAAACCAGAGGTTGTGAAACAACCTACTAATAAAAATAAAATCTTTTCTCCTATTTTAATACCAAACATTAACCTAAACAGTGAAAAGCCACAATCATAAACATAACCACATAAATTACAATACCAGAACTTCTATTTATACCATAAATTATACATATATCACTGTTCTCCTCAAAACTATTCCCTACTAATACCAAGGGTTTACAAAAACATGCTACCCAAAAATACTCACTCTCAAAAAGGGCGGTATAACAGCCCTTCTATCTGCGAGCCTGCTCCGCTCACCTAGCTGGATCACCTGAAAAACAATTCAACACTAGGATGAACCAACGTTCAGTAAGACGAAACATGCTATTACTAGTGTGTGGCTACTGAGTTATATTTCTATATTTATAATCTAATTTAGAAATAATATCATGGATATTGTAAATGCTAGTATCAACAACATATATTAAAACTATATAAATTTACTTTTCATAGTACTACTACTATTTCTGGAAATCTACTTATACTTATAATATCAGAGAAAATTTCCCTAGATGGTTGTATGTCACGATTTAACCCCTCGTGATAGGGTTGTGCGGCCCGAAGGCGGGACCTATCTTGACTGGCCAACCAGGGTAAGTCAATTGAACTCCGACGGTATGATTGGCCCCCTTAATCCATATCTGATGGAGAGTCTGTCCTAACGTGGGCACGATCGACCTCATACCACTTACTATTTAAGCAAAGTGGTTGTACTCTAAACTGAATATATGTAGCTACGGTACCGTGCTCTGCTATCTAATCCATTAGGGCTTGATACTATATAGGTAACTGATATTTATAATATACTATTTTTACTGTGGTTTCTAAAATAACCATAACCCATAAAATTTATCTGAAATTCTAAATAAACTGACTGAAAATCTGATTTCAGTATAACTAAACTGCTGCCTGAATATTTGTATATCGGGGCGTTATGATACTGATAAACATGTTATTCCGAGATTGCTGAAAATACATATTTCTAAGTATACTATACATTGAAAAATTCGCCATTCTATAACATGCAAATAACATGGTATTGTTGTTAATAACTATAGACATGGTATTCACAAATTCTATAAATATAGTACTGTTCGGTTATCAAGTCAAGCCACACAAATACATATTAATATTATCAAGTCCTAAAAACTGTAAATATATATATAATCTGAATAATAATTTGATAAAAATATATAATTCATGCTGAAATCGTAAAAAAATTTCCTAACATAGCATATTTCCCTTACTTGATTACTAGAAAGCCCCTATGGTATATTGGTCCAACACCCGTAGGGCTTCTTACCCAAGACCCTGAAAATAACATTTTTCAGAACAGAATATCATTATTTCTTTGTCTCCATCATTTCCTACAATTGCCAGAAGGCTAAAAACTGAATAAAAGGTCTTACCCTGATTCTGGGAAGAAATTTAACTCGATCCCACTGATGATCCACCCCGATAAACTTGGAGAGAACTTTTCCAGGAGCGTCATCGTGGCCTCAAATCGTCAATCCGATGTCTAGTTATAATACCAGAACTTCTATTTATACCATAAATTATACATATATCACTATTCTCCTTAAAACTATTCCCTACTGATACCAAGGGTTTACAAAACACGCTACCCAAAAATACTCACTCTCAAAAAGGGCAGTATAACAGCCCTCTACCTGTGAGCCTGCTCTGCTCGTCTAGTTGGATCGCCTAAAAAATAATTCAACACTGGGATGAGCTAATGCTCAGTAAGACGAAACATGCTATTACTAGTGTGTGGCTACTGAGTTATATTTCTGTATTTATAATCTGATTTAAAAATAATATCATGGATAACTGAAATTGTAAATGCTGGTATCAAGAACAAATATTAAAACTATATAAATTTACTTTTCATAGTACTACTACTATTTCTGGAAATCTACTTATACTTATAATATCTGAGAAAATTTCCTTAGATGGTTATATGTCATGATTTAATCTCTCATGACAGGGTTGTGCGGCCCGAAGGCGGGACCTATCTTGGCTGGCCAACCAGGGTAAGTCAACTGAACTCCGACAGTATGATCGGCCCCCTTAATCCATATCTGATGGAGAGCCTGTCCCAACGTGGGCACGATCAACCTCATACCACTTACTATCTAAGCAAAGTGATTGCACTCTAAACTAAATATCTATAGCTACGGTATCGTGCTCTGCTGTCTAATCCATCAGGGTCTGATACTATATAGGTAACTGATATATGTAATATACTATTTTTTCTGTGGTTTCTAAAATAACCACATAACCTCATAAAATTTATCTGAAATTCTAAATAAATTGACTAAAAATCTGATTTTAGTATAATTGAACTATTGCCTGAATATTTGTATATCGGCGCGTTATGGTACTGATAAACATGTTATTCCGAGATTGCTGAAAATACATATTTTTGAGTATATTGTACACTGAAAAATTTTTCATTCTATAACATGCAAATAACATGGTATTGTTGTTAATAACTATAGACATGGTATTAACAAATTCTATAAATATAGTACTGTTCGGTTATCAAGTCAAGCCACACAAATACATATTAATATTATCAAGTTCTAAAAACTGTAAATATATATATAATCTGAATAATAATTTGATAAAAATATATAATTCATGCTGAAATCGTAAAAAAGTTTCCTAGCATAGCATATTTCCCTTACTTGACTACTAGAAAACCCCTATGGTATATTGGTCCAACACCCGTAGGGCTTCTTACTCAACACCCTGAAAACAACATTTTCCAGAACAGAATATCATTATTTCTATCTCCATCATTTCCTACAATTTACAGAAGGCTAAAAACTGAATAAAAGGCCTTACCCTGATTCTAGGAAGAAATTCAACTCGATCCCACCGATGATCCACCCCAATAAAAGTTCGATCGACCCAAATTCTTAGGGTTTGGTCTACCGGGCCAAAAATGAACTGCCCATTGGGCCAACCGAACATGTATGTCCAAGGCGATTTTTCCAAATTAGCGAGGTTCGGTCGACCAGGGTCATTTTGAACTAAATTGGTCGGTCGACTAGATTGTTGGGTTCCCACACGTGAGAACTCGGTTGACCAGGTTGGTGCAATAAAAAAAGTGCTCGGTCGACCAAAAAATCAAAATATTGACTTCAAGGAGGTTCGGTCGACCGAGGTCAAATGAATTGTCATGGCTCAGTCGATCGAGCTGTGGCCAACCGGTTGACCCAGACCAGGTTCAATCGACCGAGGTGAAAATATACTTGATGGGCCAGTCAACCGAGTGTACACATTTTGTGCATTTCGATCCTATTTCATACAACAAACACCCTGTTCAAAAGTCTAACACATGCATGTGCAATAGTGAGTGTCCTAGGGTCATTTCTAGGTCCTTTTAAAGGCACTGAAAAAATTCGATGTCAGTCGATCGAAGGGTGTTCCCTAAGGTCTTTTGATGGTCATTTGCTTTTCAGGAGATGTGTAGGGACCTAGAGTCATTTAATGGTCTTTGATCTTTGTAGTTCTACATGCATGATATGCACCAATTATTATAGACCATGTCCTATTTACTTACTACAGACCCAAAATGATAAATATAAATTGCAACATATAACAATGTTTAGGGTCTTTGTCTTCTTCAAGTCCATGTGCATGCACCATATGATACCTCTGATTGGTCCTGCACACAAACTCATTAACCATTAAATATCATAGTATTTGTCATAAGGTCAACAAATAGTTTTTAATATGAGAATGGATTAATAGATAATATCGCCCATTTTGGCGGTTTGGTCGACTAGTCAGTTGACCGAACCCTTTGTAAAAATTTACTTTTGCCTTCTTTTAACTTCAAAACCCATTCCAAAACCTTTTGTAAGTTAGTCATTTTATGAAAAAGGTTTTTCATGTTACTTGGAGGTCCCTATGGTCAAACTAAGGTCATTTGAGCTTCAATATAAATCAATTGAACATGCATGCATATACAATACTAAGTTACTATTACAACTTGAAAAATGAATAAAATCTTCAAATCTTTTGCTTCTTATTTCCCCTTAAATACGCCAGTTGGTGTGAGCTTTAAGTACATTTACGACTCCCATTGCTCATCTGTCATTTGTACTTAAAAAAGTGAACATGTTCATACACTTGACACACAAACGAGATACTGTGGTTTTTCATAATCAAAACAGTGATCGAACTCAAAAAGTCAACAATCTCTCCCCTTTTGATGATGACAAATACATAAACAAAATTTGGATTTGCCTAACAAGGCTCCCCCTTACAATATGCATAAATAAAAATACCCTTACAATATGCATAAATAAAAGATATTCAATAAGATTCACATACAGACATGAAGACCTTAGTATTTTTCAAGTTATGCATTTAAGTATAGAAAATTATATTTACAATGCTGTGATTATTCAGCCGGCGCAGATGTCCTGATTATTTAGCTGGCGTAGATGTCGTGATTGTTCAGTTGGCCCAAATGCCATGAACATATTTATATATATATATATATATTTAGAAGTTATGATATGATAGATTTTATGTAGAAATATGAAATGAGATATGTTTCAATTATATATTATATGAAATGTACTATATGATATTAGAATACCTAATGGACTAAGTATGTTATGAGCACAATACCATAGCTAGCTAGTCAAATCAGATAGTGTAACCCTTGTGTGCCGAGCTGAGAAGTGTTGCGGAGAGTAGGATGAGCAGACCAGGTTGGTATTAGCCGACAGTGCAACCACACTATTCAGAAAGTATTGGGTCGGAGGCCGATTAGCCCCAAAGTGTTGCGAAGAATAGGATACCCACTGTGTGTCGACCTGAGAAGTGTTGCGGAGAGTAGGATGGGAGGACTAGGATGAGTGGGCAATCATGCATAGTTATGTCATGTTTGACTTAGCCTGGTAGGCCAGCCAGAGTTAAGTCCAACCCATAGGCCGCACAACCTGAATCATGCGGGGTTAATTCATGATATACATTTATCCATCTAGGGTATAATTTCAGTAATATATAGATATAGCTGATGATTTATATGTATACAGAGATTTAGTATGATATAGTATGTTATGTTGATTCACGATTTATTTAGATTTATACAGAACAGTTTTACCTGACTCGTTAAATGCAGATAAACTATGTACAAATTTTCCTTACTTATCAAATAAAATTTATCATGAACAGACTATGTTTATAACACAATAATACTCATGTTGTCACACACTGATATTAGTCTATCTCCCTTACTAAGAGGTGTCTTACCCCAGTAATGCAAATATTTCAAGAAACTCAAATAGACGAGCGGACCGAGCTCTGAGATAGAGGAGGCTGATTGTGCTACCCTAGCTGAAGAGTAAGTAGTTGGGTTGAGATTATGATGGATTTTTCGAGGTACAACCCTAGGATTTTGTTGTCCTTTTTGGGATGTATATGCATTTTGGTTACAGTAAAACTCTAGTATTGCATATAAGGTTGAATAAAACATGGGTTCACTGCATAGTTGTCATGTATGTATGGACAAGAATATCCTCGGTTTCCTTTGGGGTCCAGGTTGATTTAGTTTATGTTTTCTAGTATCAGAGTTATTGTTATTATTATTATTATTATGTGAAAAAAAAAATATAGCAAAATTTTTAGGGCGTTACATAAATAAACTAAAAATATAAATTTAGCTATTAATAATATTTTTAACGTAAATTAATGTGGTAATCATATGCTGTAAAATATACATCAATAACAAGATTATTGTGGATTAATAAATAATATTATATTATTTTAACAAATAATTTTTAAAAAATTTTAATTATAAAATTAATATAATTATCAATTAAAATTTTAATTATACAAATATTATTATTATTTTATTCAAAATATATTTAAAAATACATCTTAGTTATTCCAAATCAACTCTAAACTGACAAGTGCTATTTATTAATTTAAATTAACATTAAATAAATTAAAATTTTAATTTTAATTAATAATATTATCTTAATCATAATTTAATATGATAGTAAAGCCCATTGCAGATGGAGGTCTTGGTCTGAAATCTTTTTCAAACTGAAAAAACAACTATGGTTATGAAGCTTTACTGGTTTATTTGTAACACTAAAACTTTCTTATGAGTGATATGGATACACACTTATAAAATCAAGGAAAAACGTTTTTGGGAGTTGCAAATTAGATCATATGATTCTTGCTGTTGGAAAGAAATCTTGAGCTTTAGGAAAGACATTTATAAGAAAATCAAATGGAAGATGAGAAATGGTAGCTCCATTTGGATCCTCTTTTATAAATGGCACTCTTTCAGTCCTTCAGTTGATCACTACGGTTGCCAACTGCAGTATGACCCAAGGATCGAGAGATACACTACCTTACAACACTTTTATCTCTAGGTCCTCATGGAACTAGCCAAGGAGATCCTAAGGCTGCTCTGCAAACTTAATTCAAAAGGTAAGTTTTCACTCTCTTAGTAGTATTTCAGATAAACTAAGATGGCAAGGGGGTAATGATGAGTTCATTTTTAGATCAGCTTGGGAAACCATAAGATTGAGGGGGCAGATAGTGAGCTGCAACAAAGTAGTCTTGTTTAACAAGTACAATCGAGACATTCTTTTATCTATTGGTTGGTAGCTTTGAACAGGCTTTCGGCCAAGGACAAAATCCTTTCTTAGGGTAAGATAATTGATGTAAACTTTATTCTATGTAAGAACCACAGGGAGACTATAGATAGTCTATTCTTCCAATGTTCAGTCGGGAGGACTATTTTGGAAAATTATTTGGAGGGCATCACCTCAAATATGAGGAGCCATAATTGGGAGGATGTTCTAAACTGGATTAAAGGGATGTTTGACGATGTGAGACAAAAGGTCAACACAACATGGGCAGCCACGGTATATTTTGTATGGAAACTTAGGAATGGGGTAGTCTTTAAAAATAATGAGGGTTTAGATAGTTTGATTAACAAAATTATTATAAAAATTAGAAGATACAAGGTAGAGTAGTGGTGATGTAAAGTTTTGGGTCTGTATAGTTTCCCATTTTGTTTATATGAAGTTTAACTTTTTCCAAATATATATATATATATATGATAGTAATATATATTATAAATATAAGTTAATAACAAGATTATTACTTTTGAAAATAATAAACTTATAGTATTTTAATATAAAATATTTAAAGTTTAATTATAAATAGTTAAAATAATAATTAATAAAATTATTAATTAAAATATTAATATTTATAATTTAAAATATATTTAAAAAATTATATGGTAGCTTATAACTGAAGTAAGTATTCAAATATCACTTATTTTAAATATAACAAAACACCACTTATAACTTTTAATACTTTTCCAGTTCAACACTTATTATTGCCATTGAACACTTTTTTTGAAAAGCACTTTTGCATAAGTGGTTCCAAACGATCCTTTAAAGCATTTTTACAAAATGCCGTAACACTTATCCCTTTATTCCCATTTTCTGGCAAGGTGGTTTTGATTAGTTCAACATTGTTATTTTCAATAATTTTTCTTTTAAACATTTTAAAAAATAAAAATAAAAAAGCTAACCTCTCAAAAGCTGTGACCAAAGGATGTATGTGTTTTTTTATAAAAAAAAAATTAGCTTTTTGGATATTTACCTCTTTTGACAATTTGTAACTAATAAAATTTTAATGGGATAATTATTTTACACATAAATAAAATAGTATAAAGATTGTTCTAATATCTAAAAATTTTGTCTTTTTCAGTGCAAATTCAATCAACCGCCCCCTCCCACAAAAAAAAAAAAAAAAAAAAAGGTGCAAACTTTATCATTGTGTAAGAATTTCGAATCATTATTGTATCAGTTTATGCATAACAAGAAAAAAAGATAAAGTAGTTAATTATTTAAGAATTTTTTATAGTTACTTGGCAGCAAAATTGTATTGAGTTCTTTCAAATCCATAAAAATTAAAAATCAAAACTCAAAGATGATTCAAAAAATTATCTTATATAATTTCTAAAAAATAAAAACAGAAATTTTTTTTTTAGAAGTAAAAAAATGAGAATTATTTTGCAAGGCTAAATAAAACTTTTATTTCCTATATTTTTAATATGAATCTTAAAAAATTTTAAGAATAACTTAGAATTTTTATAATTTTTTGAAAAAAAAAAGGAAATGAAGAATAAAAAATACCTTCCACGACGAAAATGGGCTTAAATATTTCCAAAGTCAAATGTAAACAAAAAGTCTTAGAATTTTTTTAAAAAAATACTAAACTAAATCCCAACAAAACGTGAGCTTCTTTGACCTAAAAAAATACTAAACTAAATCCCAACAAAACGTGAGCTTCTTTGACCTAAAAAAGTTGATTAAAATTTTGTGCAATGGGCCATATGAAAAGGATTTACATAAAAGAGAGCCGCAAAAAAAAAATCACATATTGTGCAAAATGTTTCCAATTAACAAACGTCTGTCTGCGTCATTCCTTTTGAACGTTCATTTTAGTCTTAGTTCAGTGCAGCGGTGATTCACGTGCCACTGGGAAATATTAAAGCCATTCTGCTGCGTTACTTTTTTCTCCAACTCAGTTATAAAAGCTGCATCATGTGATTGTTGAACATTTTTCTCAAACGCATGCATCATCATATTGCTTTTCTTGAAGTCTTCCTAAATCTATTGACCAAAATAGATTTTTCTATAATTAATATATGACACCATTATTATTATTATTATTATTATGGGAAAATATCTTATATAATTACTTCTTTTAGTGGTAAAGCGGGGTAATTTTAGAAGATCTGTACGAGTAAGCGATTGATTTTCACTATCTCATGTGAAGCTTATATCAAACTTACATCAAGGGTTACAAAATATTGATTAAATACTAACTCTATGCGTACAGAAGATTTAGATTATATTTAAAACATTTCTGTAGCAATCTCCGCAGGAAAGTCCTCTGAAATCTCCCAATCTAGTGACTCGTGATTCAAAATCTGTGACTTGCGCTGAACGAAATTGTTGACGGTTTCAGGCAAACCTTCGACGGTTAAATGCCGAGAGTCATTCCTGTTGCAGACTGAAACCGTCGACGGTTATCTCCTGAGGCTGAAAACCATCGAGCCTACCGTTGACCAAACCGTCAACTTATCTCCTGTAACCAGCTTCCTTGTTCTTCGCGTCACAATGCTTCCCAGGCGCATGCATTCCACTCAAATATGAGTTAGATCTCCAACACCATCTTAACGAATATTCACCACTTAGGAGAAATATGGAAGCATAACCCGCTACTCCAACTAGGATAGTAGATTGGGACCGCCTCCCGTCTAGCATATGAAGACATAAACCAAGCCCAAGTGACACTTGAACTTGTTCGTGCTAACAGAAACTCCACTTAGTTGAACATCCAGCACCTTAAACGATCTTTTAAACCACAATGCTACCTTGGCAGCCTCAGCTATTGGCAAGTACTCTGACTCGGTTATTGAAAATGTGATCTAACACTGTACCCTAGACTTCCAACAATTAAGTCTTCCTACAACATACCCTATTGTAGACCTCTTGTCATCCAAGTCCCTTGTGTAGTCTGCGTCCACAAATCTCACAACTGACGGGTGGCTATGTTTCCTGCCGAAGCACCCCACTACACTCACGTAGGAAACTTTTGACATGTCCTGAACATCACCGTTCGTCCTTGAGTACTGAGTGGTAGAAAGTTTACATTGATTTTCCAACAGTGTACCAGTGACTGATTTAGCATAGTTAATGCTAAACCTCTCCAACACCTATTCCACAAAACCACCTCGAGATAACCACAATCTCCCTACTATTTCATTTTCAAAGCCACACCAAGATAATTTCAATCTCCATACTATCGCGACATCCTGAAGCAGAATGAGGCGAATGAAAAAGTGTATTTAAATTTTCATGAATGGTACAATGGAGTCGCCACTAACCTTTTAGTGTGGTTAGAACACTTGATTACTACCCAATTAAGGGTAGAATCAGTCTACGCTACCAAAGTCAGGCTCGGGAGTACGATTATGCGAGGGCAAGGTATTAGCACCCCTTACACGCCCGTTCTTACGAACGGTACCAGATTAATTGAAAATTATCCCTTAAACCAAATTTAATAAGCCTTTAGGATTACTCCTTTTTATGAATTTATGAAATGTACAAAAATGAACAAAAATGCAAATAAATGAATCACATAAATATACAACATGTATATACTCCCTCTGAGTGAAAAGTAATATTGCGGGAGGTTTTTGGAATTTGTTCAAGATGGAAACAAATTTCTGGGCCTAAAAAAATATTTTTGTGATTTTTTCTAAATGTGAAAACATTTTTCGTGATTTTTGTGATTCTCTCAATATTTTTCCCAAACTTCAAAATAGTACAAATAAAATTAAGACAAAAAACCATGGAAGTCAAAGTTTGAAAATATTTTTGGGATTTTCTAAAACTTTTGTGATTTTTCTAACATTTTTTTTGTGAATTTTTGTGAACTTTTCAAGTATTGAAAGGATAGTTCATCTAGTGAAGTGTTTTTAAGATTTCTTCCTTCCGTTATAGCTGTGGCTTTTGGTTCCCATAATGGAGGAAGTCCTCTAAGGATTTTACGAATCATCTCATAAGTAGAGTATGTTTTTCTTAAGGCATTGAGGGAGTTTATGATATGTGTAAACCTTGTATACATATTTGTTATGGTTTCATCCGGGTTCATCTTGAATGCCTCATACTCGCTTGTGAGCATGTCAATTCTACTATCTCTAACATCTATAGTTCATTCATAAGTTACTAGTTTATCCCATATTTCTTTGGCTGATTTACATGTCATGGCCCTATTGAATTCATTTTTATCAAGAGCACAATATAATGCATTCATAATACTTGAGTTTACTTGTAACATGTTATGGTCATTGTCGGTCATGTCTTTTTCTTCTTTGGGCACTTCTTTTCCATTTACAAGTTTTTTAGGAATCAAGTCACCATGTGTGACAACCTTCCAAACCTTCCAATCCATTTTTTGAAGATAGATTCTCATACGTTGTTTTCAAAATGTGTAATTTAAACCACAAAAGATGGGAGGCCTAGTTGAGGATTGACCCTCTCCAAAGGGAGCTACTCCTATGTGTGTCATCTAGATCTTTATATAGCTTCTAATTAAGATTTGTTATAACACCTCCCGGATACTAATTGAAAGTTAAGGAGTTATCCCAAGAGGGGGGTGGATTGGGTTATTAAAATTTTAATTCCTCTCATGGATTCTTGAATTACTTGTTTTATCAAACACACAACTTTTTAATTCAATCAATTCACAAACCAAAACTAAACACACCCCAAGTTTAAAAAAAAAAAAAAAAAAACTTATCTAAATAATCAATCAATTAATAACTCAAATTAACCAATCAAAAATACCCAATCAACCACAATTTGCAGCACTTGTGGAATTTTAGTTTTTGAGAATTTTTGGCAGCCCCGTGAGTAATTGCAAGCCTTGTATTTGAATGAAATTATTTTCTTTCTCTTAATATGAAACACAATATGAAATCCAACACTCTTTCCAAGAATTTAGACATAAAATAAACTTTCAGTTAATAAGTCTTGGGTGTTGAATTAATCAACGTACTTCCTTATGGTTTCCACAATTTGTATAGATCAACTAACGTACTTCCTTTTGGATTCCACAAATCCCAAAATCAAATTAATATTTAGTTTATTTAATATCCAATCCACGCAGTGTTTATGATCAAAAATTAAAACACAACCACGCAGTTAATATTTGCTGAAATTTAAAGAAAGTAAGGAAAGACAGTGACACCACGTTTTTTACGAGGTTCGGCTTATCCCTAGCCTACTTCCTCGCCTTTGGCCAATACCACCAAAGGATTCCACTATACCATTCCTTTCCGGGAGTAAAAAACCTTTTACAAGTGATACCCCACACTTAAACACTCCTTAAGTAGGCTAAAGCAATGCCTCTCCAAGCGATACCCCACGCTCGGTCACTCCTTCAATAGGATAGAACTGCACCTCTCCAAGTGATACCCCACACTTAGTCAATGATCCAACAACCTACTAGAATCATCAAAGAAACTACAAGAAACAATAGGTAACCTCTGTGTACAATGACACTCTCACATAGAGTAGGTTAGTACAACAATCGGCACAATATACTTCAATGTAAATTCAATATAAAGAAATTGAAGCTCAATGAAATTTTATCACCGAATTAATATTCTTTTGATGGAAAGATTCAGACTTTGAAAGCACAATTTCAGTGTGAAGATCAGCAAGAACTCAGTAGTGGAAGCAGCAAGATGTGAGCAAGTAAGCTTTAGAGAGTTGAAAGCACTTGAGAGTATTAGATTGCTAAAAATATTTCTTGGTGATTAAAAATCCTTGTCTTGGGAGCTATTTATAGAGTTTAAAAAGTTAATTCCTTGCTCCCCAAGTTTACTTGGAGTGTTGGTCAAGTTTGCAAAAGAATTGGAGCCCAAGAAACCAAATTTAAAAATCTTCCTGTTGGTATTTTTAAAGTTCCTTTGAGTGGCAGTCGCCTGGCACGATAAGGCAGGTGTCTGTTACAGTTATTTCTAAAAGCTAGAATACTGGTAGTCGTTTATCAAAACATAGGCAGACGCCTGACACCTTTCTATCTGCTAGTTCTTAAGAAACAAATATAGGCACTCGTCTGAGAGTTTTGGGCAGGTGCCTGAGCTTTCAAAAACGTTGTTTTTTGAGGTTTTGACTTTGAAAACTCTTTTCATTTGAGACCTTCATTATTTTTAACTTTAGAAAATATATTTCAAGGTCTTTGAAAAATTGTTTCTTAAGATTTTAATGTATCCTAAAGAGCTTCAATTCATTTTTTATTGAGCTTTACTTGAAGTATTTATATAAAGACCTCCTTAAGACTCTAAATTCTTTAGCACTTGTAGTCTTCATGTATGTCCTTACTTTGAGTCCTTTCTTTGAGCTTTAAACATAATTTGCGCTTCCATAATTTTTCAAACTTTAAGCTTTCATGCTTTTTGCCAATCTTTGAACTTTAACATCCTTTTTTCTTGAACCACTTGCTTGTATATTTCCATTGAGCTTTCTAACATTTGGTTCTTTACGCTTCCATAATCTTTCAAACTTTAAGCTTTCATGCTTTTTGCCAATCTTTGAGCTTTAACATTTTTTTTGCTTAAACCACTTGCTTTTACATTTCCATTGAGCTTTCTAACATTTGGTTCTTTACGCTTCCATAATCTTTCAAAAATTAAGCTTTCATGCTTTTTGCCAATCTTTGAGCTTTAACATCCTTTTTGCTTAAACCACTTGTTTGTACATTTCCATTGAGCTTTCTAACATTTGGTTCTTTACGCTTCCATAATCTTTCAAACATTAAGCTTTCATGCTTTTTGCCAATCTTTGAGCTTTAACATTCTTTTTGCTTAAACCACTTGTTTTTACATTTCCATTGAGCTTTCTAACATTTGGTTCTTGAAACATCATCACTTAACCAAATATGTTAAGGTCATCTTATTTGTTATTATCAAAACAAGATTTTAAGCCTTGTAAGGCAAACATCCCTTTCCCTATGTGTGCTAAAATGTGAACTTGCTCAAGCACTTAAAAACATATGTAAGATACAAATACTTTGTCAGCATCAAAATAGAGATTGCACTCAAAAAGTTAACATGTTTTTTTCATGGAATCAAAGTAAAAACACACTAACATCACTAATATGCTGTTAACATGAAATGATGACAAAAAACAAAAAAAAAAAACATAACAAATCTAATCATAAATATTCAAATGCCACAACTCATCTTGCATTCAACAATTCATGGAAATGAATAAAAATTAAGAAAGAGAAGGGTTAAGCATTGACCTTGATGAAAAAACCAACTATATGGGTCAAGTTGAAGACCCATCTCTTTCAAATCACTCCTCAAATATTGCCACTCAAATTGATGAGAAATGAATTTTCCACTTTCTTTCCTTCAAGCAAATCCTCAATGTGAACTCCTTGTAAAACTCAGAATACCCCCCCCCCCCGGCGCCGGACCTGCCCATTTATTTTCCTTAAAAGGTCCTTTCATAGACCTTCAATATAATGGAGGGAAAACACTTTTGAATTTGAACTTTGAAAATTCAAATTCAAAAAAAAATCTATCAATGACTACCAACCATCAATTACAATGTCATTGTTTGACATGTGGCATTATTGAGACACATGGGCATACCCAAATTTTCTAGCCAATCATAAAAAGGCAACTCAAAATTTTAAGTTTTGTTTGGGCTAATTGACTGCCTAAACGGGCTGGTCAACTGCTTATTAGTGGCATCAAACAATAGAGGTAGAGGGAAAGAGGCTCGTTAACCACCCAAATGGATTTGTTGACTGGCTAGTGAAAAACTTTACTTTCACTAATTTTTCTTTTAATTTTTGATATTTTCATTTAGGTTAAGATTTATTTGATCAAAAAGTGACTATCATTATTTCCATAATTCTCATTATAGTATTTGAACTAATTTGATTGAAAAGAATTTAAACAAGCAAAATTTTTAAATTCACCCCCACCCCAATCAACATGCTCAGAATCTACATGTTTACTACCTTTCATGCTCACTTCTTCAAAAAGATCAAGAACAAAATTCCATAAGAAAATAATATCCATTTGCTAAATTCAACTACTCGCATCTCTTAAAGTAATATAGTGTACCCCGGTTTTTGACTTCAAATTATTTAGCCATTGATCAAGATGCTTCCACATCATTATTTTTTTTATCACTACATCATCCACACAAAATTTAAACGATAATTTTACTTTCATAAGCATAGGATATGCATGATTTCATCTAAATTGTAGCTTCAATATGTCCACATACATTTTTTTCAGTTGCAAAGGATGAAAAACCTAGAGTAATCTCATATAAACTTCTAGATACCCATTTAGAAAGGCATTCTTCACCCAATTGTTAGTTTTCATCCCAGGGTTGCAATATATAAGAATTTTTTTTAATTTTATTTTTTTAAAAGGGACAATCTTATACACAAAGCTCCCACATATGTAGGTTTGAGAAAGGAACAGATGAAATTCATTTTTGAAAACAGTAGCAAAACTTTGTTCATGACTTGCAATTGTTATATGTGTCCTTGAAAAGAAGGCTTGCATTGTCTCTCTTTATTATTTTGTATTCGTTGTAAATACCCATCCACATCCCACTAATTTTTTTTTCTTTTTTTTTTTCAAGAGAGATTTGACTCTAGGTGCCATTTTTCTTCAAAGTTTTCATTTCTTTGGACATGGCATCCTTCCAATCTGGACTTGTAGCTACTTCTTCCAACCCTAAGTAATAGTAACAGAAGAACAATGAGATAAAAAGCATTTTGGGAATGAGACACAAGTAATCATAATAGGAAATTTTATTAAGGTGGAGTTTGGTACAAAAGCAGAGCAAACTTGCAGTATTACCATTGCAGAGTTGACATCACTAATAATTAGGTCTCCATAAACTTCCTACTTGAAGAGACAGGATATGGAACTGGTTGTTTGTTCCTTTCCCCTCGCATTGACATCACTGAGAGTAGCATCAATCTTCCACACCATCAATTTCCCACTTAAAGATGTCCCATCCAAGAAAAAATTCTTTAGATTTCATGAAAAAGCGCATCTATAGAATCAAATACTTTTTCTACATGGAGGGCCTGTTAAGTGACCGATAAAGATGCAGAGTTGATATAAATTTGGATAAAAAAAACAGAAATCTCCATTGAAATTTCAAAAATTTTCATGACTAATCTTTCATAAGATTTAAAAAATATCAAACCTTCCCCAAAAAGATACAAATTTCTTCATCAAAAAGCTCATTATTTTGAAAAATATAAGAAACGGTTTCTCTTTTTGACAAACCTCAAAAGATGTCCCTAAAATTCCGAAAACCTCACGAAAGTCCCTAGAATTTTTAAAACTTCAATGAAAGTTTGTGTCTTTTGCCAAAGCTCAGGAGAAGTTAGTGTCTTGACCTATAAATTTTAAGCCAATATAACAATAAGAAAAATCTATAAATACACTTAGAAAATATTAAAAAAGTAAAGCTCCAGAAACTTCAATTCCAACACGAGTGATAGAGTGCCACTGAGAGAGAGAGAGAGAGAGAGAGAGAGTCACAAAGTTCGCATGAAGAGAAGGCTTCATTGGATCACCCTGACTCAGCACAAAGAGACAGCCTTTAGATTTCATGTTTGCCTTTGGAAATAAGGCCTCAAGGCCATATTTTCTAACCCATGAACATAAAATCCCGCTCTAATTATTTTAAAATTACAAATAGGCTCAATCTGTACCCAGCACTGTATTTGTACGCAAGCTTCATAGAGTTTATGCTTTGCACACTCACAAGCATCACAGATAAAAATAGGAAACAATTTGTCTCGCGCACTAAAACAAGGATGCCCACATCACCAATGCCAGGGTGATGTTCTGTTCAAGCACTTAACGTGCTCCAGTTGCCTCTAATCAAGGATGACCAATGTCCAGCAAATATAGACCACCATGTGCCCTGCTACTGTCCATGGTTTTCCTCTTCTCCAGGTCCTGAGAAACACAATGGTCAGAAAAGAAAGTTGCACAAAGCAACTCAAAGATTGGGTGATATGACTAAAAGAAAAAAGTATGTTAGTGTAGAAATTAGGAACAAGCAGTGCAAAAGAAAGTAATATAGGTGAATAACGAAGAACAGAACTTTGCCTCGGACAAAAGACTACACACCATATACTATATAAGCATAAAGAAATCAAATGAACTAGTTGTGAAATTAGTAGCTCCCCAATCTATGGTCCAGGGAGTAGAGGATGAGAAATGCAATGCATATATTGCCTATGTAAGCAATGTTGGAAGTAACAACATGGGAAGGACTATCAGAAGAAACGTAAGTCCTTCCGTAAGATGGCCAAGTTGGCACCTCTTTTTGAGAAAGTGACGGAGCTTCGCCATTTTGGGAGCATGAGTGAGCTTATGAAGTCTCAAAAAGGTGGGGATATGACTGCACCTTACAACTGCGGTCATCACAAACCTTTGTACAACAACCCAACGATGCTCTTAGTGTGCCTACTCTTCCTTCCCACAATAGCCCCACATCAAATGCTCCTTAAGAGGCATGCATAACCAAAGTTTTTTCCCCTTGAGAAGTAACAACTGATTAAGGTCATGTATAGAACAATGTAACATAACACATCCCTGACTCCCCTCTTAACAATAGCCCCGCATCAAATGATCCTCAAGAGGTGTGCATAACCAATGTTTGTTCCCCTTGAGGAGTAACAACTGATTAAGGTCACGTATAGAAAACATAGCACATCCCTGACTCCCCTCTTACCAAACCGGCATATGCTTGCCATGGAGTGGAAAAGAAGGCATGACCAAGAACATAGCAAACATTGGGTCATACTCCATGTTAAGCCCTGCAAGAGAATCACTCTCTTTATCATCTTCTAAAATATTGCAACATCATCAGTGTACTTGGGCTGAAACTCTAAATATTAATTTTTGCCATAAAGAACATAACTCTGCATAACTGAGAAGTTGTCATTTCTTTTTACAAGCCTCCCAAATCTTATTTCTGAATTCATAAGGTCAAACGTCATTACCGATCTATGAATAAGTCTGAGCCAGAGGGATCCAAATTTTTCCATTAACATGCAGGGAAAATATCTCTTATCACTGTTTGATTGCAGTAAGCTTGCTTCCACACGTGACGGGCAAAGGGTCCAAAGGACACGTAGCCGGGGGCAAGTCACAAAATCCAATAGTTCCATTTTCCTTCTTGTTCATCAATTGGAAATCAAGACAAACCAGGCACTATGGTGAGACGTGAAAACACCTGATCCCATTCCAACCTCGATATGTGGACCAATTTCAAACTAACAAAGACGTTTCTGAAACCCACTGACAATCCAACTCCTTTGGCTTCTTATTTACTCCTGTGAGGCAACTGTACAGGCCACTACAACAAACAAGACTGGCCAAGCTAAATAATTATATCCATTCATGTTCTTGAATCAGAAGATGGTATTTCCAAGAGTCCCTACAAAACTCATCCCAATACACTCACACTGGTAGAAATGACAGTGTCCATGCACAATAAAGGAAGTAGAAGGGGAGAAATGTCCTTCAAAAAAAATCAGAGGATCCCACAAACCAATATCAATGAGCACAGAAATGCTCTCAGCTTACTAAATCAGAAAAGAAGCTCTGAGCAACCGGAATCAAAGATACCAACACAAAAGAATTGCAGCAGAGTTATAGTTACACCCAGAAAACATGAAAAAAGATCCCTAAACGCCCAAAAAACCAACTGGGCATCATGAAGACTATATTGTTCCAAGTTGATCAAACCAAGCAAACTGAAGAAAAAACTCTTAGATCTAACATCAAACCTCCCTAGACCAGATTTTTTTAAATCAAAGAAGATGAAAAGGTCCAGTGAAATAACTTCATAGCATTATGAAGACACCACCATTCAGAAAACTCAGACCGAGGCAACTGTTCAAACTAGCAAACCCAAATCACCTGTGAAGATGTTGATACCAGGATCAACCCTTCTCACTAAGTTGTCAGAACACTTCCCAAAGGCTATCCAATGTGTTTTTATGGATTGGCTCAAATATCAAGTTGAATTTTGAATTTGAAATAAGACTCCTTGAGCAAATCTCAACAACTTTGTCACCAATAAAACATCCTATGATCCCATTAAGATTGAACTGTGTAATTTAATCCTACCATAATAGGCACTATCAGCAGAAAAACGACTTCAAGTAATAAGTGAAAACACAAACCTATTAAGTGTCTAGTCACTTGGATGCTCAACATGGAAGTCCCTAGAAGTACGTACAAAGCTATATAAATAATAAATAATTCCAGCAAACAATTTAATCAGAACTCATGAGTTCAGCAAACCTGCCTAAATAGCACGTCTATCATTGCAATCTCATGATTTGATGGGGGGATAATAATATGTTTTTTACATCTACATGCAAATTAAATTCTAGAGAAAATCATAAAACAAAATTGCTTACTCCCAAGAAGATTCACTCACCTTTTCCTTCACAAAGAGCAGCAGGACTCTACCAAGAGAATAACAAGAAATTTTTATACATGTAATGCATTGAGCAGCTAATTGACTGTACAACTATACAGATGTTTTCTATATTCCGGAATACATGAGGCACTGGAGCTCAGACAACGGCTAATCTGCAATTTTTAGCAATCTCTTTGGCCACATTGCCTGAATTTTAGGCTCACAGCTCCACCCAGAATAGCAGAGAATAAACTGCTGCACTTGAAGGAACCAAACAGGAGACCCCCATGTTTTGAATATCATTGAACTAATGGAAGACCCACCCAAGAATTCACACCAATTGAGGTACATCAAGCAAACTGTGGACAGTTCGATTCTCCAATACTTTCTGCATAGCATAGTGACATCTGAAACAAATAAATATTTTGTCAAAACTGGGATCACAAAAAATTACCTTCACCAATCACTAACCAACAAAAGGATTAATCAACCATGAAAGAAAAAGCTTGTTGAGATACCTCCAAGGGAGATGGTCAAGGAACATAGAAGGTGACACAATGATATCTTTGAAGTTTTCTCTGTTCACTATGTAAGCTTTGTAACCTTGTGCATGCTCTTGGACTCTCCAGCCTCTCCACAGATGCATATGAAAACTTCTCTCCTGTGGTACTATATGAACGATAAGGCCTGGTAGAAACATCTCTATGGGATCCCCAGCTGAGCCATTTCCAGATGATGGAACAGCTTCCATGAACTGAGAGACTGGATTATCAAATGAAATAACATTTGCAGCAGTTTCATGAAAGGGATTGGTGAATTCATCCAGTGAATCATCAGAATCAATGTAGTCAGAACTATCTTTCATGTCAGCCTCTTTCCAAATGGAAAACTCTTCATCTTGTACCCTAGGAGTGGAAGTCCTCAGCCTCTCTGCCTCCAAAATTACACAAGTGAATGTGACATTTATGTATTACTGAATGCACAATAAATCATATAAGAATTTCAGAGATCATTTTGTACCATCTGGAAATGGACGCTTAAATGCGTCAAGGTGCATGTCCTCAACAGTTGCAGAATGTAAATCCGAAGCTGGATCCTTTTCCTCGATTGTAGATCCTTCTAACTTGCTAACATATAGAAAACGCCGTGCAAGTCTAAAAATCATGGCTGTATCGGTTCTGCTATCTTCGGATAGTGCCTTAATTGCAGCAGCACGAAGCCTTAAGATTGATCTCACTGAAAGACGCGCAGAAAATTCATTGTGGTATACAATGCTGCAGAAAGTTCAAGCTCCTTTTGAATAAGGTGAGTGAACAAGAAAACATATGCAAGTAGATGCATGCACCCAATAATAGTGCTTACGGTTACCTTGTAACAAATTTTGAAGAAGCATCTGCTATGACTGAATCCACACATGGAAGGGACCCATATGTATACACATGTAAGTTTGGGTATCTTCCATATAACTGCAGGGAAAAAGAGGAAGAATTCCTCATGAACAAAGAAAAAGAAAGAAAGAAATAAATGAATAAAAGAAAAATATCTGGGATTCAGTCACTGTTATTGTCAATTGAACACTTTGCTGAAATGATATTTGACCATAACTAATCCTCATCAGTTTTAGGAACAACTTTTTGGGGATATTAAGAGAACACTGTACCCCAAAAATCCAGATGGAAAGTGTCCAACCTCCAACCAATTTTCTTTGAGAAAGTGCAACAATTTTTTGGTGGAAGAAAATGCACCCTCAAAAATGCAAAACAATGGACAAACAAACTTATTCTTAAAATACATAAGCTGCAAAACCCCTTCTAGTACTGCTCTATCATGTAAGGTCCTAAATTTTGATTTCAACTAAAATTTCAAACCTTGAAAAGTACAATTCAAATTCAATTTCAGTTTTGATTTTAAAAATAATGAAATTAGTAGTAAAGCAATGAATTCTTTTATGAAACTCTAGAAATGCTTAATAGAAAAAATAATGCAAGTTTTAGAACCAATATATAATAAATTAAATACCTCAATGACAGGTATGTTCTGTATGAGGTGCAGTAGCTATAATATAATATTTGTGTCAAACATATTCATTTAATACAAATGAAATCCATTACTTTTTATACTAATAAAGAAAGGTTAAATAAATTGTCATTGCTAACAACTAGCTTCAATTATTTATATAATTCATCCCTTGTAATAATCTTCAGTTTCAATAAATAAAAAATAAAAACTAAATAAACTAAGAGAAAAATTCCACTTTTATTTTTAAATCTCACATTTGAATTCCAAGGAAACTTCATTTTATAGTTAAATTTTTGATAAGTTTTGCTTAAGTTTTGAGGTTTCAATAAATTTTGGATGATTTGTTGACGTTTTGATGGAAATTGACTGCCATTCAATTTCGAGGGTGACAAAAAGCGGAAATTTCAACAGTTTATTGGAAATTTAAGACCAAGTTATTATGCCACAAAGTAGACCATAAATCAATTTAGACACCAAGCTCCAATGCATTTACCTATCAGTTTTTTAGGCTAAGGAAAATATGCTAAGCTTTGCAGGCAGAATAAATGACAAATTCACAAAATGGTTTCCAGGATGGTAGCATAAATATAGGTCATGTACTCATCACATAAAACCATAGTAGAATAAGGTCAGTTAGAAATTCTATCGGTACAGATTGGCACACATACAGCAGTAAAAATTAAGCACTTGCGTTGATGTCAACCAAATAAAAGGCAGTATGAATATCTGAAGAACATACACCTTCAAGTGAACAATTTCTTACCCTCAGTCCTAGCAATGCACCAATTGCACCTCCTAATGAATGACCCACTATGCGAATATTATACCCTTCACATTCACATCCAACTCCCATCAATGAGGAAAGGAATCCACCTGATTCACAAGACTTTTCAGAATCCCCTTTTAAATTGCAAATCCACAAAAGGGAGAAGTAAGCAAAGGCCTAGTTGAACATATAAATATGCCCAGAGTACACAAGTTGCGGTTTGATAACAGAAGGCCGACTAGAGAGTTTTCACGTGCACAAGGATAACAATGATACTGTAATCAGGATATATAAGATGAGTGAGCATCTGCGGTGATTTCCAGTATGTGTGTGTGTGTGTGTGTGTGTATAACCAAGGAAAATAATTGTGGCTTCAAAAGAGATGCCTATTATGATGAATAATGGAAATATTACCACATCAATTTTTTGCAATGTCAGTTTTATGTGTGATACCAACATAGAGCATCTATGTAAACCAATTATCCAATCATTCCCTCAACTTTATAGGCTATCTTTCAACTGTACGACTGAATCCTTATGTTATGGAGTTGAACACTAAAAAATACATTTATAATAGATAATGCTATTAAGAATTTTAAAAACATAGACTTGCATTACCAGAACTAGCAGTTGAATTTCTTACCAGTTACTTTGTGCTTGTTAATGGTTATTTTGGTCATTTAACAATATTAGTTTGTGCTAGTGTTATGTTGATAAGTGTTGAGTTTGTAAGGGTATTATGGTTATTGGCATGTACTTGACATATATTATAAACAGAGGGAAAGACCTATCACTGTGATTAGGTCTTCCATTGCTAATTGCTATGGCCACCATCAACATTGAAGCTAAAACCCTAAATCTGCTGCATGTCTACCATTATAGGGGAATTTCCAGCATGATCATAGGCCTGAAAAACAGCCAGTAGCTGCTGGAAGACACAGCAGTCTCCAGAAAGATTTTGGATGACACTGCCAGTTCAGGTACACAAAAACCCCTATAGATCATGCAAAACCAAGATCATAGCCACCCACAGACATTGTCGACCCGTCCCCACCAAAATCCCATTACCACAGCTCCTCCCAGACACTGATTGAAGCAGGCAGGGTTGTGCAAAACCAAGATCATAGCCACCCACAGACATTGTCGACCCGTCCCCACTAAAATCCCATTACCACAGCTCCTCCCAGACACTGATCGAAGCAGGCAGGGACAACCCCACATGCCAGCACGTGAAGATTATTTCAGGCTTGTTTCTGGCCTGCATTGTTTGAATCCCTGTATAAACATATTATTGAAGTTTTTGTATGTCTTTTGTCCAAAAATCTCACCTTTTTTAGTTGCTCATGTGCAGCACGTAGAGAGTGATTGTTTGATACTTCCTGAAGCTGTTTGTCAATGTTTATTGAGTTTATTGTGGCTGAAACAGTGGTGCTTGCTGTGATAGTGATTCATTCATCATGTGCTCATGGTTTCCTCCAGTTATCGAAGGTTGTGTGATCTGGGATGGAGTCTGTGAATTCCAAAAGCATGTTGTTTAGTGTGTATTTGTAATTTGCTACTGTATCGAAGTTGTCTGTGAGTTGGGATGGAGTCCCTAAATCCCAATAGTGTTTCCCTCCTCAGTGTCTTGCTCAGGTGACCAACATACTATAAGTATCTCAGGGGAGCATTCAAGGTTCCTGCAATATCAGGCATCCCAACAAGCATCTAATCACGTTGCATCTTTCACTTATAAAGGTAATCCTACAGTTTGTATGTCATCTACCATCTACCACACCAGTCCTTGGGTTATAGACCAGCTACTAACCATGTGAGAAGTGTCAAAACCTTCTTTCTTGCCCTCCATTATGCTAAAAATCTAAGTGAAGTTGCCCTTGTTGATTTATCCACTGCTATAATTAAGGAGATAAATAGTAAATCCAACTCTCTCCATCTCTTTTTTCTCTTCTGTATATTCCAAAATCCCCCTTCAATCTAATGTCTGCTAGTAAAACTAAAAAGTAAATAAATTGTTTTGTAACCTTCTTTCTAGGATCTAAAGACAAGGAAGACAATCGACACAAGACGTTAGGATGGTGGACTTTACCACTTTGAGTCACTTTCTCCTCTGATTGCCTATGGTTTTGTTGCTACACCACATCAAATCCATTGCCACCTTGGTCATCCATCATTAGACAAGTTAAAACAACTAGTTCATACTTTGAGTTCTATGTCTAATCTTGAGTGTGAGTCTCGTCAACTAGGAAAGCATCATTGTGTTCCTTCTATTTGCAAGTCAAGAAACGGGTGGTTAGCCTTTTCATGTTAGTCCATTCTAATGTTTGAGGTCCTAGTCATGTCGTGTCAAAGTTTTGGGGGGGGGGGGGGGGTTGGTACTTTGTTACATTTGTCCACGACTACTCCAAAATGAGTTATGTAATGAAAGACCATTCTGAGCCGTTAATTATCTTTTGTGCCTCTTGTTCTCAAATTGGGACTCAATTTGATGACATTTAGGATACTTCATAGTGATAATGCTAAGGAGTACTTCAGTACTCAATTCACGAACTATATGAATAACTCGAGTACGATCCATCAATCATCATGTGCCCACACTCCACAACAGAATGGAGTTGCAGAGTAGAATAAAAAACATATTCTTGAAGTCATTCAAACCCTATTGTATCAAATAAATGTCCCCAAAGTTTTTTGAAGTGATATCGTGCTCAGTGCTTCCTCTCTCATGGATAAAATGCCATCCTCCATCCTTGGTGGTAAAAATACCAAAATTCAGTTGTATTCCCTAAGGCTCCTTTGTTCTCACTTCCTTCTCATCTATTCGATTGTCTATCCTTTGTCCATCCATTAAGTCTAGGAACAAAGAAGTCAGATCCTTGTGCTATCAAATGTATTTACAGAGGCTATTCTTGTACTCAAAAGGGATATTGATGTTGTAGTCCTGCTTTACATCAATAATTTTCTATACTAATGTCACCTTTCCTAAGTTCACACCATACTATTCTGATTCCTTGAGTTTTCTTGACCTTGATGAGTCCCTTCCTCTACCTAGCCTTCTAGATCCTAACCTATTATCTCCAACCCAACCCTCCTACATCTTCATCCATTTTGAGTCATCATGCTTGAATCACCCAATTTGCAATTGTACGATTCCTCCTACATCTTCATCCAGTTTGACTCCTCATCGCTTGGATCGTCCCAATTTGTAGGTATACGCATCGCAACTCAAGGGAGGTGAGCTTCCTCAATCTTCCACTTCTAAGCCTCTAGTCTCCTATTTCTCTAGATTGATCATGCTATTGATGTTTGAAAAGGTAAATGCACTTGTACCCAACATCTAATCTCTAATTTTTTTGTTATGATTTCTTAATACCCGTATTGTTTCATTAGTACTCTATCTATCGTCAATCTTCCAAATCTATTTTTGAAGCCTTGTCCCATTCTAGGCGAAGGTCTCCAGTAATTGAAGAGATGGATGCACTATATAAGACAATGATACTTGGGAGTTGGTACCTCTTCCTCTTGATAAGTCTATGGTTGGTTGTCATGGGGTGTATACCGTGAAGGTCAATCCAGATGATTCCATGGCTCAACTGAAGGCCCACCTTGTTGCCAAGGGGCATACTTAAGTGTATGATTTGGATTATTCAAACATATTCTCCCTGGTCTCCAAACTTGCCTTTATGCATTTCTTCATTTCCTTAGCCACCACTTATCACTGCCACTGCATTAGTTAGATGTGAGGAATGCCTTCCTACATGCTAATCTTCAAGAAGAGATCTAAATGGAGGAACTACTTGAGTTTGTTACTCAAGTGGAGTCAGGCCAATTATGTCAACTCAAGAAATCATTATATGGTTTAAAACAGTCTCAGAGCATGGTTTAGTTGATTCAGTGTTGTAGTACTAGAGTTTGGCCTCTGACAATGTGCAATAGATCACTTTGTATTTTATCTTTATACTCCATTCGACTAGATTCATCTTATTGTCTATGTGGATGATATTGTGATTACTGGTGATGTTGACCAAAGCAATCGAGGCCTAAAACATTTCATACAAAATAAGTTTCAGACGAAGGATTAATACCATTGAAGTACTTTTTGGGTATAAAAGTATCGAGATCTCATATAGGAACCATCGTGTCACAGAGGAAGTATTTTCTTGATCTTTTAAATGAGATTGGGCTGTTGGGATCCAAACCTATTGATACACTTGCAGATCCTATTAGTTAGTGCCAATGTGGATGATTTGTTGCTTGACCCTAGACGGTGTCAGAGACTTGTTGGAAAATTGAATTATCTCGCAATCACTTGACCGGATATATCTTTCGCAATAAGTATAGTGAGTTATTTTCTTGATTCTCCGAAAAAAAGTCATCAGGATGCAGTAATTCACATCTAGAGATATCTTAAGGTGCCCCTAGGAGAGGTCTCATATATCAAGATTGAGGTCACACTCATATTCAGAGAGAGAGAGAGAGAGAGATTGTGTGAACAGAAGATCCACAACCAGATACTATATCGTTGTTGGTGGTAATTTGGTTTCTAGAAAGAGTAAGAAACGAACTATGGTGGCCGAGTCAAGTGCTAAATTAGAGTACAAGGTCAAGGCAACATATGAACTTGTTTGGTTGAAGAACATATTAGAAGAACTAGGTTTTCCATAGTCTCAGTCTATAGAGTCGATGTGTGATAAACAAGCTGCTATTCATATTGCCTCCAACCTAGTTTTCATAAGCAGATGAAACCCATTTAAGTTGATTGCCACTTTTTTCAGGAGAAACTTGTGTAGGAGCTCATGACAACCACTCTTGAAGTCTAATTTGCAGCTTGTTGATTTATTCACTAAAGCTTTGGGTGATGCTCATGTTGAATTCATTTGTAACAAGGTAGGAGCAAATGGTATATATGCTCCAACTTGCGGGGGGAGTGTTAATGGTTATTTTGGTCATTTAGCATTATCAGATTGTGCTAGTGTTATGTTGGTAAGTGTGAGTTAGCAAGGGTATTATGGTCATTGACATGTACTTCACATATATTATAAGTAGAGGTAGAGAGACCTATCACTATTCCATTCTATTCAATTATTCAATAGTGCTATTATCGTCTATTAATGAGCATCAATTAGTACAAAAATGATGTTCATTATGGCGCATATGAGATATATTATAAATAGAGAGGGGATGTTTCACTGTTTTAAGTTTTCCAATTTACTAAAATCCTATTAACCAAAACCTAAAATACTAGACAGCCATTATCACCTCCAAAGCAAACCCTAAATTCCTCAGCCTATGCTATTTATCACCCTAGGAGGGCTGTCAACACCATGGAAGATCCAAACCAACTGCAGCAGTCACTGAAAAATTGCTGGAAGAACTGCCAGATCAGAACCACAAGATCCCCGCAATTTTTTGAAAACCAACACAATAGTTGCCCCAGAGAGTGCCCATTGTAGGTGCCAGAAAGATCATTGCTGGCAGTGGCCCCCTCCCCCCTGCGCCTCACACACTGATTGCAGGTTGACAGTTCCAACACCAATCACTGGCGTATGAGGCTTCATAGAAGTGTGTTTTTTATCCAATATGATTCCTCATGGCTTGCATTCTCCTGCAGACCATTGGAGGTACCAAGTCGGTTGCAATGATTTCTAGCCCAAATTACATTTTTGAAGTTACATTCTTTTTGGTTTGCTCACAGTCAATTGAGTGCACTGTTAATGAGTGGTTGATACCTCCAAAGTCTGATTGCCAGTGTTAGTCGAGGCCATTGCAGGAGCAATCACTATGTCATTGTGTTTGAGATTCAATCCATTGATGTGATTGTTTATCTTGTTCATTGTTGGTCATGTTTTTGTTTGTTGGGATACAGTCTATGAATCCCAAAAGTTTGATTCCCTTATCAATTTCTGCAAATTACAACTGACACCGTGTTAAGTTTTCCAATTTACTAAACCCTATTAAAATGGTATCAAAGCATTGTCCCATAACCTAAAAGACTAGAGAGCCACTATCACCATCAAACCAAACCCTAAATCCCTCAGCCTATGCTATCTATCACCCTAGGAGAGCTGTCGACACCATGGCAGATCCAAACCAACTGCAGCATTTGCTGGAAAATTGCTGGATGACACTGCCAGATCAGAACCACAAGATACCTGCAATTTTTTGAAAGCCAACACAATAGTTGCCTACGGACAGTGCCCACTGTAGGTGCCAGAAAGATCGTTGCTAGCAGTGCCCCCAAGCACCCTCACACCCTGATCGCAGGCCGACAGCTCCAAGCCTCCAACACCATTCACTGACATATGAGGCTCCGTAGAAGCGTGTTTTTTATCCAATATGACTCCTCATGGCTTCAATCCTCCTGTAGACCATGATCACAAGTCGATTGCTATGATACCTAGCCGAAAGTTACATTAGTTATGATTGCTTGCTCGCAGTTAATTGGGTGCTTAATGAGTGGTTTGTACCTCCAAAGTCTGATTGCTAGTGGCAGTCGAGGCCATTAGGTGCTGGAGCAATCGCTGTCATTGTGTTTGAGATTCAATCCATTGGTGTGATTGTTTATGTTGTTCAATCTTGGTCATGTTTCTGTTTGTTGGGATACAGTCCATGAATCCCAAAAGTTGGATTCCTTCATTGTTTCTGCAAATCACAACTGACAAATTGAATGAAATAATTATTTGCACAGGTAAGGCTATTGAGATCTATTTAATAGGCTTAGGCAACTCCAAACACCTATTTCAATCTAGACCTAGAGACAACAAGTGTAAAGAGATATGGATTCAAGGAGATGCGTTCATTGCCTCACTTTTGTGGAACACAATGAAATCTCAGATTGTATGAATGTGAATGCGGCTTGATGTGTGTCAGGAGAATTAGGACAGTGTCAAACTTCTATATTCTAGTAACCTAGCATGTATGTACAATCTTTCCCTTGAGTATTTCCAATTACACAGGGAGATAGAAGTGTCACTGCGTATTTCACTGAGATGAAGTGTATGTACGAGGAAGTCAACATTGTGCAGCCCATAACGACTGACACCCGTGAGATTCAAGACAGAACAGATGATAATTCTTTAAAGCCTAGCAGGTATGAAACCCAAATCTGAACAATTCTAATATCAGATTCTCAATAGGGCAGAACTACCTTATTTTGTTGATGTTTACTCTCATACACTTTGTGCCTCCTCCGGCATTCATTGCAACTTCTAGTTTGAGTTTCCCAAGTTCTGGTTTCAAGAAGTCTGCATTTGTCACAAATTGTAGCTCCAACAATCAATCGAGTAGCAACAGACATTCCTGCGGTTGTTGGAGTAATAATGGAGGAAGAAATGGTAGACCCTTACATGTCACCAATATAGCCATCAAAAGTTCCACCCCTACTGGTTCGACTATTGGAGAGCAGCATGCCATACCTGCATCAAAGGAAGAGTATTCAAAGTTCCCGTAGTATCAAGCATCACAACAAGCATCTCCTATTGCATCCCTTGTTTCCATTATCTTTTCAAAACTAAAACTTACCTCACTTTACGGGAATAAGGATGGTAATCCCTACATTCCTAGATCCTTCTTTAATTTCACGTCTTTTAGCAAGATTTCGGAATCAACGAATTCTTCCCTAACCTTCTTTCTTTTTATGCATTCAGGCTTCAAAGGAAAGAAAGGCAATTGGAGAAGGATGTGAGATCAGAGAGATACTTTGAGTCACTATCTCCTTATGCCACCTGTGCCACGCCACTTCAAATCCAGCCTCATCTCAGCCATCCTTCAACTTCAAGTTAACAGTTGGTTCTTTACTTGAGTTATATGTCTAGTTTGAAGTGTGAGTCTTGTCAATTGGGAAAGCAGCATCAAATTCCATTTGCTTCTAGAGTCAATAAATGGCAGCACCTTTACTTTATTCCATACTGATATTTAGGGCAGTCTCAGTCATGTCATATCAGAGTTCGGTTTGAGATAGGGTCAGTCTCAATCACGTTGTGTCAAAGTTTGATATATTTTGTTGCATTTATTGATGACTACTCAAGGGTAACTTGGATTTATTTAACAATCTTTCCGGGATTTTAATATCTTTTATGCTATTAATCCAAAATAAAGACTCAATTTAATACCCTCAAAATACTTAGAACTTCAGCACCTAATTGACTACCCATATAACTAATACGGAATGATTCAACACTCGTCTTGTGCACTCACATCACAACAAAATGGAGTTGCAAAGAGAAAAAAGAGAAATATCCTTTAAGTCACTTGCACCTAATCATATCATATGAATGTCAGAGAAATGCTCAATAGTGCCTCCCCTTATCACTTTGTCCTTGGTGTTAAAACATCATAATCTATTCTCTTCCCTGGTACTCCATTGTTCCCATTACCTTATCATTTATTTGGGTATTATTTCTCCATCAATAACTCTTTAAGGGATGGATCTGAGTTGTTAATTTGGATCTACGTGCCCTTGGGTGTTTTTTTGGGCCAACTCAAAAAACGCATCACTGTAACAATCCTACTTTGCATCATTTCTTTATCTTTGATAATGCTACCTTCTTTGAGTCTACATGAGTCTTGCTGATCTTGACGAGTCCTTTTCTCCACCTAGTACTCCTTATTTAGGCTAATTATCTCTGCTTAGTCATTCTCCTGAGTCTTAATCTTGGTTGAGTCCTAGTCACTTGGACCATCTTGACTTGTAGGTGTAAATACAACACCAACTCCAATGACATTTTCCTCTTGAGCCTAAAGTTGTGCAAATTAGTTTCTTTGCCTAATGCCTCCCACGATATCAAGCCGACCTCTAACTTTGTTCATTATAACCTTTTATCACCTATTCTAGGCAAAGTTGCAATGGATGAATAGATGCATGCATTACACGAAAATGATACTTGGGAGCTTGTGCCACAACCTACTAATAATTTTGTTGTGGATACTGACAAGTATGTCGTCGGACGTTAATGGGTGCACACCATAAAGGTCAATCATGATGGTTTAGTGCCTCACCAAAAGGCCTTGTAGCTTATGGGTATACTTAGATATATGGATACTAACACATTCTCCCCGGTTCCTAAATCCTAAAGTTACATTGATTCATCATTTTATCTCTTAGACACCACCCTATCTTTGTTTGCATTAGTAGGATGTAAAGGACATTTTTTCTACAATCTAGTTTTCAAAAGGAGCTTATTTCCTAATAAGGTCTAAAGCAATCTCTTATAGCATGGTTTGGTAGGTTCGGTGCAATAATGCTCAATTTTGGCCTTCAAAGATGTGTGATGCATCACTCTATATTCCACAAACACATTGCTGCTAGTAGTATTTTGCTAGTTGTGTATGTGGGTGATATTTTTATTGTTGGCTAAGATAAAAGTGGTACATGCCACCTGAGGCGTTTTTTGTAAACGAAGTTTCAAGAATTGTTGAAATACTTCTGGGGCATAGAAGTATCCAAATCTCATATAAGGATCATCCTATCACAGAGGAAGTATGTCTTGGATCTTTGGGACGGTAATAGGTTATTGGGTTCCAAGGTTTTTGACAACCATAGATCCTTAGTCGCTAGACATGGGTGACTTGTTCGGAAGTTAAGCAGTCTCACAGTCACTCAAATAAACATATCTTTCGCAACAAATATTATGAGTTAATTCCTTGAATCTCCCCCAAACAAGTCATTTGCGATGTCATCCGTATATGACAATACTTGAATGGTGCATTGAGGAGAGAACACTTGTATAGTATGGGATCAGACTCATGTTCAAGGATAGACCAATGCAAATTAGGCTAGGTCACCCTTTAAGAGAAGACTCACTACCCATTTGTTGATGGTAACTTGATATACTAGAAAGGTAGATACAAACTAATCGCATAGTCAAGTGTTGATCGCATAGTCAAGCACTAAGTCTGAGTATAGGGCTATCATCCATACCCATACAACATATTAAATGTTTGGCTGAAGGACATGCTAGAAGAACTTGGTTTTCCACATTCCCTACTCACGGAGTTGATGTGTGGTAATCAAGCTGCTATTCATATTGCCTAAAATCCACTTTTTCATGAATATAAAACGTATTCAGGTTGATATTTTGTTTGGAATAAGCTTAAGCAGAAGCTTACGACAACCACTAATACGGAATCAAGGTACCAACTAGGTTTCCCCCAAGAGACATCCACTGATTAAAGCTAGGAACTTCTATGATGGAGGTGTCAAATTTGAATCCTGGGAAGGGTAAGAAAGGGGTATAAGATGGGAGATGGGCTACTTTCTATTGTGTAACCCATGCCTAGCGTGGACCTCCAAAAGAACCAACTAGCCAATTTGTTAGCTAAACCTTCAGGGGTGCCTATGGGAGGTTCTTACATGTTACTTTTTGTTATTACAATATGTTAGCATGCATGAGTTAGTAAAAGAACTGGGGTCATTATGATGTTGCTAAGTTATAATATTACTAGAGGGGAATCAATTATTGTGTTAGGTTCTCCACCTTACTAAACTCTTTTAATAGAATTAAAACTTTTGATAGCTATATTTAGTGCTTAGAATAATAATGTACCATGTTTTTGAACATTCATTGCAATTTGTGACTTGCTTGGAATTTATTGTTTAGTGGTAATTTTGTGATGAACAATTTGTCTTAACATTCTAAACCGTGTAGGGAGAAAAAGATCTTGTTCATACCATTATCTCCAGGATTGCCATCAATTTGCATAAAAAGATCCCGAGCAGCCCCAACAATACCAGAGTGAGCATAGTGTGGAAAAGAAGAGACCACACTTTTCCTTACATTGGGGCAAATACAACTGCTGCTGTAAACATGAACAAAAAATAATTTCAGTCCACCAATTCATTTAGAAGATCCCATAAACTAGTCTAAATTGAGGAAAAATAAATTAATAAATTTAGCTAATGTGCACGAAAGCCTACTTTGTTCATAGAAAGAGACAAAATATTAAACATATGGATGCAAACCAAATAAGAGATGTGCTAGACAGTATTTTAGAGTGGAAAATCATCTAGGAAAGAAGAAAAACTTGATATGCACACCATTAAAAATGCAGACTTCAAGGCTTAAAATAAGGAATAGCCTATTTACCCTCCGCCCCCCGCCCCCCCTTAAAAAAAACAAAAAAAAATTGACCACGCCCTTTGAAATACCAAAATAAAGCAGCTCATGCAAACCAATTATTTCACCTAAAACATCATTTTCTTCACATCATTATATGAGTATCCGATGGGGACTAGTCCTCAACTAAACAAAGTAATAAGAACCTCAAGCTAACCCCAGCTCCTCCAGATGCAGCCATTCTGTTTCCATTATGCAGGCTCCCAACATTGGGATCTCCATCCCCAAACAAAGATAAGAAAACAGGCACAACAAGACTTCCTCCATAATCGGCCCTTTGTAATAAAGGGGGCAATCCTTTTGCTAACAACATTGATCTCAGTTTAATAATTAATATATCCATTTCTAAATTAAATATCATACAAGTACAATAAAATTAACTGAGGAAGCCCAAAAGGATTAGCAACGAATAGAGAAATTGGTGGAATCTCAATTCTTGAGCATGTTGGGTGATTAGGCGGCAGTTGAAAGAGCTGCTCGAAATCTTACGAACAAGTGAAAAAAAAAGCCCTATATAATTTTTTTATTAGTAAAGGGACTTTTTTATTTTCAATGAAACTCCTATCCTAGTCTTCGTTTTTCAACAGGACAACTAACCTTTATTTGCCAAAGAGTCGATTACCAAAGCTTCCTTAAATTGCACAAATTTGTGCCTAATAGACCCTTTGACTTTCAAAAACATATATAAATATGCTTAGTTTTATATCATTAAAAAGTAAATAAATTGGAAGCAACAGTTATCCCTACCCCCCCCCCCCCAAAAAAAAAAAAAAGAGAATACCTTAGTCTTTGTGAGATTAAGAAAAATTGCAACAAACACATTTTTGGTCTCAATATCCAATAGCACATACCTTTTTTCAAAGGACTCAGAACTCATATGTAGCTTTTTAAAGCTCATTCCTAGAGAGAAAATAAAATAAAATAAATAAAAAGAATAGAAAAAAGAGAAACAAAGGGTTCATAGCAACAAGTTTTCTAATTAGGTGAATAATGTGAATAGTTTATCGTATTGTGTATCACAAGATACACTAAAATCTATGTATTTTTTCCTTCTTTTCTTTTTGTCAAGTTAGATTAAAGAAAAAATGTATCATAACATATATTATATGGCGTATTATAAGTTTTGGACATGTGTACGTGTGTGTTTTTAACTTACAACACTTCATGGATAGATTAACATTGCACCCACTTTTACTATGCCAAAAGTGACCACACATTTTATTTTAAGTCAAGGGAAATACATTTTATTTTGAGCTGAAGGAAATTTTGTATCGTCAAAATTCCACAACTCTGTCACCCTATTCAATTGCAGCCAAAGACAAGGGTAACTCATTTTGCACAAACACCTTCTACTACTTTCAAAGAATGCAGTGAGATCCCCCTCATGGGGATCCTTCCTTAGATACATAATTGACTTTGAATGAAGGTGAAAGAGGACAAAGGTGGCCTATGGCCCTATAGTGCTCTTAGATAAGTAGACATCATACCATCAATCATAACGTTAGTTTCCTCCCCTTCACCAAGATTTCTGGAGAAGGTTCTACATGCATTAGAAAGTATTTTCTAGCAGTTTGATTTCGAACAGAAGTATGGAGCTTAGTTCAGATGTCCTTAATGCACCATCATGTCCCAAGGAAACACTACTATAAAATCCTTGCCAACTGGAAATATTGCTCACTTAATTCTTCTCCATTAGCAGCCATCTTAATTCTAAAACGACATACTAATTTTTTGCCATTTAAGTAATATAAATATTCTCAGTCTAAGCAATTTATGATAAAAAAAAAAAGCCTTAAGTCCAGCTAGATGGGGTCAGCGACATGAATCCCTTTTTACCAATCACCTAACCGAGGGAATCACTACTATAAAATCCTTGGCAACTGGAATAATAGCTCACTTAATTCTTCTTTATTAGCAGCCATCTTAATTCTAAAGGGACATACTAAATTTTTCCCATTAAAATTAAATAAATATTCTCAGTCTAAGCAATTTATGATAGAAAAACAAGCCTTAAGTCCAGCTAGATGGGGTCAGCGACATGAATCCCTTTTTACCAATTCACCTAGCCGAGGGAATTTTCCTCAACTAATTTAAGAGCTATTAAGTCTTTCCTCATGACCTCATTCCAGGTTATTTTAGGTCTACCCCTCCCTCTTTTACTACCAGCAACAATAACTAATCCACTCCCCCCCCCCCCCCCCTCACAAGACTGCTGCTTGGCCTGCATTTTAAATGCCCAAAGCATCTATGGCACCCCTTCCTTATCTTTTCTCCGACTAGTGTCATGCCTAGTTTATTGCATATATGTTCGTTCTTTAATTTATATTTTAATGTTGTACCACTCATTTACCTTAACATCAAGGTAGAACCTTGATGTACACTTATTATGATTGGAAATTCTCTATACTTACCTCCTACAGTCCTGACTCCTAACGCTAGTCATTACTCTTATCATACATATCCTTAATGACCTCAAAATATCTACTGCGTAATCCATTCTTTTTCTAAAATCCACTATTAGATTACCAATTTACCAAAAAGCTTAAGCTATTAGTTTGTGGGGAAATCATGTATATCAACTTTAACACTCCCCCTCCCCCACTTTGTACATGCTGCCCAACAACACATGAAGAGATAAACACATGATAGATAACACCCATTATAAAGAATATAATATTTTTTTTATTTAGATGTAGGCAACAAAACTAGAACCTAGGACCTCCTGGTAACCAACTCTAATATCATTACCACTTTACCTAAAAGCTTAAGCTATTAGGTTGTGGGCCAACAATGTATATTAAGCTTCTTAACACCCACCAAAGAACTTTCCTTAGGTACTTGTATCATAGCCGTTGTTAAGGTAAATAAAAACCATATGCAAGTCCCTTTTCTTTTCCCTATACCTTTTCATTAATCTTCTTAAGAAATATATAGCTTCTGTTGTCGATCTCCTAGGCATAAAACCAAATTAATTCTCTGAAACTCCTATTTGTAGTCTATTCTTTGTTCAATTACCCTTTCCGATAGTTTCATCATATGACTCATAATCTTAATTCTATGATAGCTATTACAATTTTGAATATCGCCTTAAAGTATCTCCACCACCTCTCTTTTATGTCTTCTTCTTTAGTTAATACATTATTGTTGTCATCCTTGATACGTTTTACATTACGTAAATCTTTGCATTTTCTTTCTCTAGCTCTAGAAAATTTATTAGGATCTCTTTCTCCTTCTTTTGTATCTAGTTTTAAGTAAATAAAGTATAAAAAGCTTTCTGTTTAGCTTCACCAATGGCCTTCTCCTTTTCTTTTCTTTTTTATTTTTCTTTTTTTTTTTGAATTTGCACTTGCCTCTTTATATTTTTCAAGGTTTTCTATATTCATACAATTTTCCCATGTTTTATACTAGATTTTTTTAGTCTTAATAACTTTTTGGACATCTTGGTTTATGTAGTACTCTCTCTTTATATATCTAATGTTAGGACTCTATGTTGCATTGTCAAACTTTCACCTAGGATAACTTTACGATCCTTAGATGATAGACCATCCCCCTTCCTAGTTAAGAAGAAATTTATTTGATTTCCATTATGCCCACTCTTGAAAATTATTAAGTGTTCTTCTCTTTTCATAAAGAAGGTATTTACTATAACCTAATTGTAGGCATAGAAAAATATAAAACTATCTCACCAACAACATTTTTATCTCCATATCCATGGCCTCTATGAATCCTCTCTCATAATCTACATTGTCCTTCCCAATGTGACCATTTAAATCAGCTATGAGATATTTTTTCAGACCTTGTATCCCTTGGATAATACTATCCATATCATCCCAAACTTGTCTTTTAATTTTTTCTGCTAAGCCTGGTTAGGAAGTATATGCTCTAATGACATTTACTATCTCTAGACCTAAAGCTATCTTTACTTTCATGATCCTATCCCCTAATTTTTTAATGTCTACCACATTATCTTTTAAGTCTTTGTCTACAACGATTCCCACCCTCTTTTTATGTTGATCTTTTCTAGTGCACCAAAGTTGGAAATTTTTTAATTTCTCTAGGTTTCTCCCCTACTCCTTTTTTCTCTTGAAGGTAGATTAGGTTAATTTTCCTTCTGATCATTGTATCCACTATCTCCATGCTTTCACAACTGTTTCAATGGATGATTTCCAAGTGATACTTGGAATGGAATTACTAAGGCGGTACCGATGTCGTTGGCCAGTTCCCTTTTCCTAATGGGAGTCACCCTTATATAGGCAAGCAATTCTGGAGAAATGGGCTAGTAAGAAGTTTTTTCAGCCATACAACTTAGGAGCAGATTGAGAATGGGTGGGCCAATATATCTTACCTGTTGTGTGATGAATGAAGATGTAGGACAAGAGTGAGTGCCTACTGCCATCCAAAATGTGTTGGGAAAACATAAAGTTGTGATGTTGGATAAGCTACCACAAGACTTGCCTCTACAATGAGGCACAAAGCATGAGAATCAAGTTGTTACCAAGGGTAAAGCCTCTTGCTAAAGAGTCATATTGATGGTGCCTCCAGAATTAAATAATTGAGGAGGCAACTTGATGAGTTATTGGAAACGGGTGATATACAACCCTTCCAAAGTACTGTCTAAGGCACTCGTATTGTTTCAGAGGAAACGTGACGGGGGCATATAGATGTGTGGATTACCACACGCTCAACTAAGTGATTGTGCACAAAAAGTACCCCATTCCACTTATTTCTGATTTATTTGATCAGCAAAGTCATGCCAAGTACTTCACCAAACTTGAGCTATGGTAAGTCTACTACATAGTAGATGGTGAAGAACCTAAGACTACTTGCATAACATTCTTGCCCACAGTTCTAATCTAGAGGAACATGAAAAGCATCTACAAAAGTTGTTGACAGCTTTTATGTGAAGAAAGAGAAGTGCTCTTCGCTCAAAGGACTATCAAATTCCTTTGTCATGTGGTTGAAAAATTTATTCAGATGGATATAGAAAAGATGAGAGTGATTCAAGATTGCAAGATCCTAAGGACAATCAACGAGTTGTGTTCCTTTTATTGGACTCGCCAAATACTATCGCAAGTTTGCGGAGGATTACTTGAGGACCACCTCTTGCACAAAGAGAGGTCAAATCACCAAGGAAGAAGTAGCACAAGTTCTTAGTGAAGTGGAAGTGCCTCAAAGATGAAAAAATCAGCTTGATGTCAATGGAAGACATAGAACATTTCGTGGATAAAGTTGAAGAGTACATAGTCAAGGTCTATAAGGTCGTCAACCGCATAAGTAAGGGTGAATGCCAAGACCCAAGCTTAGGGATTTGCCTATGACTGGTTGTCTTCTGTACAGGAGATAGGTTACCATCATGTAAATGGTAGTGTAGGTTTTATTCTATGATTTGCCTAAACATGTGTTGCCTACAAAGGTATGAACAATGAATTGCATTGCTTTATGGTTCACGCTTTACTGCGTGACTCATTTTTCCACACATGCTTGTTTACTATTCCTCTTACTTTGTATTTGACAGTTGTGAATTCATTCATGTGGTGAAAACATGATATATTCAACGGTTCTGAATTTGTTAATGTGGTGAAAACAAGAAATATTTTCGATTGACTAGTTAAGCTAGTTGCTATAAGTACCACAAGGCCCTTCATTGTCTGTTAAGTGTTCAGCCCATGACACCAAGCATTGTAACTCTACATTTGTAAAGTAGGGTAGAAAAAACTTTAGTCACGTTCTCTGGCTCTCTGCTATTAGGTGCAAATCTTGTCATCTAGAATAGAAAATTTGGTTTAGTTTTACCGAGAGAGAGAGAGAGAGAGAAACCTAAATTGTGGATTTATAAAAACCATCTCATTTATTTTGAAAAATGGTGGATTCCTTGTGGTGCAAGCAAAAGTGGGTGTGTGTGGATTCCTTGTTCCTATGCATAGTGTATCTTGTAAGATTAGAAGACTAGCACCATTTTTGGATCTCAACCTATTGGATATTAAGTTTCCTATCATGCCTTATCTACTTCAACTTGGCCAATTTCAAACTTAGAATCATCACAATGAAAATGCTTCAAAATCCCAAATATAATATTTCAACTTGACCACTTCAACTGAAACATTCTATGACTTTATAGAACCCAAAGTTGATCCTAAGGTGAATTTTCAATTTAAAGGTGGAGATCCCCTTTTGTAGTGCCATGTGAGTTGAACAAGAAGTGGTGAAAAACTTTAGAAGTAAAAGAAGCATAAGAATAACCTACCTATATACATACGTAGTGGGGTTCAAAAGTGCATAAAATACCCACATTGATTGTCAACAAGTTGATTGTTGGGTAATATTTCTTTACAAACAATTGCAGGTAAAGAAATGATGTACCTTTCCAGTTTCTGCAGAAACTCTATATTTAGAAAGGCTTTGTAGAAATATTAAAACCAGTAGAACCTAACAGTCTTGTATAAATATTCAAACCAGTTGAACCTAGCGTCTGTTCTTCAAAAAACACACCCAATAAGCTTCACAGCATCTGAAAAGCTTGATATTAAGAAAATAGTGTGTTAGATTTTGCATTGACAAAGGGCAGGAAGTTTTACCAGGTTGCACACATGTTGCTCCTGTCATCATGCCTCTCCCAAAGATGCAGTGACATTGGGGGATCAACAAATTGATGCAAGCACACACAGTAGCTGACTAGGGTGAAAATTTTAAGAAACCAAAAAGAAATATTTACATGAACAATTTTATAGTAATGGACATACAAAAATCTACAGCCAAAAACATGTCGTAAAACTATTTGTTTCCAATGATCTAATTTGAACCATGCTATAAATAAATAAATAAATAAATAAATACACACATATACACACGCACAAAGTATATATAAGCATGTACATAGACCCATGACCGAGAGAGAGAGAGAGAGAGAGAGACTTTCTTTATCAAACCATCCAAGTCTTCCTCTGAAAGGATGCATTCCCTACATAGACTATCAGTAATGAGGTCTTCAGGAGTCTCAGTTCCTCGCACAGCAATCACTACAGATCGTAGATGATGTAAAACCACGATAAAATATGTAGCTTCACACTTTCCCTACAATGAGAGAAAAAAAAAAAAAAAAAACTAAATAGAATGTAGCCTTGACAAATCAAATAAAATAATCCCAAAATTCACATGGTCAAAAACAACACAAGACTCAAAAGGGGAAAAAAATCAAGTTATAATAAAGCTATGGACTATCAGAATTCCAGTAATCACAAGTTGTGATTTCACATCCATTTGGGTGATACTTGCAATTTAAAATCCAACATTGTTGTTTATGGAAATGATAACCCATCTAGTAAAAGATTCACAGTGACCAAAATGCTATGATCAATCAAATGACAACCAAAGAATCACCAAAAAAGGAAAATAAAAACAAAGAAGTGCCCATTAAGCAAGCAGTTCTTGACCAAGGTTCATCAGATGATAGATATTTTAAAATGAGGTGGTGTAAGGCGAGTTTTCTAACCCTTAAGAGGCAACACATAAGCTTAAAAGGTTTGGGACCTAAGCCTTTTGAGAATCTATTTCCAGATAAAAATATGTAAATAAATTACATATATTTTACAAATAATGAAAAATTAATAAAATCACAAATTGCAAACTCCTTGTTGGGCATTCAAAAATTGCTAACTTGAATTCATTATATAAATCATGACAAAAGATCACCATAACATCAATAGCATTACAAAGTTCAAATTATTTTCAAGATCTAAGATACAACTCTTAATTATTTTGGAAAGATTGAGGTTCAAGAGTTTTAGAAATCCACTCATATTATGACATTCCTTTTATATATATACACAGAGTTAGAATTTTCTAGTGAAATCTAACTTGAGATTCACACACTGAAAATGCATAAGCCTTAACTAAAAAGGCGCAAAAGGCTTGCCTTCTATATTAATGTGTAAGCCTTAGCGTGTAATGTGTTAGCCTTTTTAATACTTAGCATTTTGGATAGAGCCTCAAGGCATTTTAGGCCTGCCTTGCCGTGAGGCGAGCCTTGATTGAACCTTCTAAAACATTTGATACCATAACTACTTCAAACACTAGCTGAAATAAATCATGGTTTCGATTTCAGACTTGCTTGATAGCAAGATTTAAAAAGAAATGGCATGGATATGAGGATATGTAATATTGGATCAACATGACTTGAAAATTGATTGTACTACAAAAAAAATTCCAAACAGGACCAATTAGCAGCAAAGAATGAGCAAGAAATGATAGAAAATAATGAGAAAGCCAAAAGAAGATAATAGGAATAAATGGCAAAATAAAGAGAGAAAATCAAAGCAAGACTAAATTTAGAGCATAATTCTCAATATTTAGACCTGCCTCTCATGGTTACACAAAAATCCTTAATTCTCAATGTGTGTGAATAATCCAAACCATACACCTTAGTATATCCCTCAGCAACAAGTCGCACCTTCAGACAAGCCACACAACCATCAAGGCTGACTTTCATAGTATATACATAGCAACAACCAAACACAATTTTATCAGGGTCAAGAGATACCAATTCCCAAGTATCATTATCACACGTCTTCAACTGTTACATTTCTCCAACTAGAGTGGGCTAAGGCTTCTGAAACAGATTTAGGAAGAAAAACTGAGGATAGAGTAGTAACAAAACAATAACAGAAGAGTGACACAAATTTGTAGCAAAAAAGGTTGGAGATGGGATGTTGTGCATCTGTACATATACCTTTCCGAACAACAATAATAGGATCAACATTGTTGAAAATATGATCATCAAACAAGGAAGCCAAGGCATACTTATAAAAGCTGGAGGGAACTCTCGTCCCTAGAGCAGCCATCATGAATATACCTGCAAATTAGAATGATCAATATGATAAGAAGGACTCAAACTACATGGAGACACAGGTGGATGACTAAGTAAATATGACAAACTAGAATATGGAAGGTTAGCCAGAGGAAGAAAGTGATTGACGTAAGAAGCACTTAGGGACTAAGAGTAGCATGGCATGGACTCAAAGAAGGTAACATCAGCAGAGACAAAAAAACCCAATGCAGAACATGACTATAACAACAATATCCCTTTTGAGTACATAAGTAGCCCAGAAAGACACATTTTATAGCATGAGGATCCACTTATCCACCCAGGGGGTTAGCTGATGAACAAAGGAACTGTATATACGAGGAGGCAAAGGTAACAGAGGAGCATTAGGGAAGAGAACAGAGTAGGGAATCTTACCACCAATAGGGAATTTTACCACTAAGAACAGAGGATGGCATGTTAATAAGATAGCAGGCGATGAGTACAACATTACTCCAAAACAGCTTAGGAACATGCATTAGATAAAGGTGCGAGTGGCTTTAAGGATATGTCTATTTCTCCTCTGCAACCCCATACAGTTGAGGAGCATGCGCACAAGATGATTTTGAACAATACCGAACTAAGTCATATAGCAGTGAATTGGGTGCTGAAGTACTCTGGCATTATCCTTTTTATAGCACGTAGCCTTTTTCGAAGTATACGAACAAGCAAAGTGGTCTCGCAGCAACAATGGAGGCAATAGAAAGGGATAAAGGCAAAGTGTTAAAGCCCATAGCTTCACACCCTCTGCTAATCGTCTTCCCCGTCTTCAAATCTTCAATGGCCATAGAATCAAGGAAGAATGTTTTTGAACAATTCATGGATTTTGTAATCTTGCTAACTGACACAAGTTTGTAAGGGAACTTGGGAATATACAAAACTGAAGGAAAATAAATAGAGGACGTAGGATTTACAGTATCTATTCCCTTAATGGTAGTAGTGGACCCATCAACAAGAACAACATGAAGTAAGTTATTAGTATACTAAAGAGTAGAGACGAAATTAGGTATACCCATTATATGATTTGTAGCAGCTGAATCTATAACCCAAGGACTAGGGCGAGAGGTATTGAAGAAGAGGCAAGTTGTAGGGTTACATGTCTGAGCAAAACATGCTATGAGTAGGGAAGCTCGATGGGATGCTTCATGCTGCCAGAATTTGGAACAATCTTCCTCTAACATTGATACAATATGCCGCTCCCCACTTGGGCTTGAAAGTGTGGAATCTGTGGTGGCTGCATTGGTGACACAAGGAGGTTCACTGTGGAGATCCCAATGAGGGCACTTGCAAGGAGGGTCTCTACCTCGTCCATCTCTTCCACTACATCCACTTGAACTGCCTCGAGAACTTTTGAGACTACTTGGTTGAAAATCAAAATCACCCTACATAGTAAAAGCAATTTCAACCCATATGCAAAGGTTGGGGATTGTGTGCCGGAGAAAGCACGAATATGCAAAAATAAACATCGGCAAAGGATGCAACTATGCACTACCGAAATTCTAAGATTACACAACCTCAAATTCCAGTTTCAAACCCTCTCTAACCCGAAGCATTGACATATGCTCCCTTTGCTTTTGCATCTCACGAACATTGGAAATTATAAGTTGCACAACCTTAAGCTTCTCATGGATATGCTTCATCTCTGCAAGTACTTTATGACACTCCTATCTCCTGTTGTAACCGAAAGTTCTAGAGATAGATTGTACATATGAGTAATATTACTAGAATACAAAAGCTTGACATAATCCCATATATCATTGCACATGTCCAAATGCATGGACATCTATGCAATTTGTTGTTCCATCAAGTTCCATAAAAGTAAACAATAAGTGCATCTTCCTAAATCCATGCTTCTTTCCTTTTATCATCAGAAGGCCTAGAGGCCCTAGACTAAAACAAGTTTTTAGATTTACCTAGGCCTGTCAAATAAATTTTAACAACTTGAAACCACCAAACATAATTCTTTCTATCCAAATTTTTGGTTGTTTACTGTGGCAGCGATGAAGGGAATATACTTTTGGGATTCAACTCCATCCCAACACTCACAAATAAAATCAATGACAAACAAAGTGAGCTTCCAAAACCTAAACAACCACAAATAAGGCTAAACACTGACTCAACCACAAACAAGTCACCAAGAAACAAGAATATCAACTGCCAGAGTCCTCAAAAATTAGCCTACACACATTACCACCGCCCCAAGGGACCAACCAATCACATGAATAGCACACAACGGCAACTAATAAGTTATCAAGAGCGAATGATAAAAAAAAAAAAAATAGGACTTTCACCAAAATAAGCGACTAGCAACTTGGTATTATGGTCTATGGAAGGATTTAAGAATTTTGGAAGAAACCAAAGGCAAAACCTGCAAAAAAATTCTCTCACATGTCGGCAAGTGGGGATGAACCTACCAATGATTAGCCAGCACATAGGGGTGCATGGTGGGTCCTCCAGCAACGAGATTTCACACACCTACAGATCAGAGGGGGATTCTGAGAATGAGTATGGTGTTGGTTTTGTGAATACAGAAGCATTCTTGAGATTCTGACAAGTCAACACTGCCTAGGAAGTTTCCAGCGACTGCAGTATTTTCCATTGACCTCTAGACTTGCTCCTGACCTCTAAAGGCATGCTGATCCTTCTATAATGGTAGATTTTAATAGGACGATCGGGTTTAGGATTTGGTTTGGTGGTAGGGTTTAGATCATATCTTCCTTTGGTACCATGTTGAAGTAATGAGTAAAACAGAAGACCTAAGCACAATGATAGGTCTTCCCTCTATTTACAATATATGTCAAGTACATACCAAAGACCCTAATACCCTACTAACTCACAATTATTAACGTAACACTAACACACACTAATAATACAAAAATGACCAATATAACCATCAGCAGGCTTCACAATTATACACCTTAAAAATCACACTCAGGACTACATTTGTTTCATGCAATAGTTCAATAGTAAAATTATTGAGCTAGAAAATTCCATAATAGTTCACCATTGAATTGAACGACAACATAAGACTCCAAATTCTACTAGGACAAATAGAAACATTAAAATAAAGTGACTCTCATACAAGACTAATAAGGGCCACTAAATATAAACTATGAAATCAAAGGGAGAAAAGCATAGTTGTCAAACTTGTACAATTCTCAACTCAAATCATACAATTGACTAGCCAATTGATTCGAATCGATTTGTGCTTTTTAGCAGCTAGTTGGCATTGGGTGTATTGGGATCTAGAAATATGTTGTGATAAACTTCCAAGAAAACCCTCTAAATCATGCACTCGGCTTTTCTTTTTTCCATAGTGTTAACAACCTCTTTGGTTTGTGCTAGGAGAGGAGTCCTCCAAGGAATCCCCTCCATCCTTTAGCCCCTAGTAGCCAAATCAAAATAAGCAAGAGTACACCTCGAATCTTATGCTTGTTGATTCGAATCTTATGAATTATGATTCAAATCTCACGGTTCACAATTCAATAAGCATTCACATATGACCCAAATCCAAGGGATCCATTTGGTTCCAAGTCAAACCAAACTAATTAAAAAATCCAAATATTCATAAATTCTTAACACAAAGCCTTAAACCATTTTTGAAAGGCCTTCAGAATCAAAATAAACAAAATCTTTCTACTCTTATCTTTTTTGGTTTATTTTTAAAATTTAATTTCATAAATTTTCTCTATAAAGTTTCACAATTCCATAGTATTAGTTGGTTTGATTCTCCTCAAAATAGTTTGTTTTGAAGCTAGAAGTGCTTAGATACGAAAAAAATTCAAGGTTTTGCCATTTCATATGCAAGTTATTTCTACTTTTTAAACTTTCTGATACATGGTATATTTTTTAATCCATGAATAAAAGTGTATGTATATCAGGGTACACAAGCATTTAATTTTAATAAAAAAAATGTCACTTTAATTTTCTTTGTTTGTTTTACGTATATACATTTATCATATAATAGATTTTTTGAATTTGCTCTAAATCTTACGATTCAAGTTGATTTTCGATTCTCAGTTCACAATTTTTTTGAGACAATAAAATTTTATTAATAAAATGAAGCAATAGTAATACATGGAGAACAGCAAGGAAGATAACTATGTCCCTACGCAAATGGAGAGAAGTTGCTTGAGCCTTCAAATTTCTTGCTTTGTGCTCAAACTACACATTCCAAACCACAGCATACATCGCACATGTCCATAAAGACTCTCCTAAACAATCATGCTAAAAGTCAAAGTCCAAACAAAAGCATGGATCTTGAAAGGAACCTTAGCTTTCCAAATGACATGATATAAATTTTTTTTTTATTTGAGTTGGGGGGGGGGGGTGCGGCTAGGGTTTTAAAGCTTCAATAAATTAAGGAAGAAAGATTAGGAAGAAAAAAGCCCAAAGAATTACCTTGCCAAACCTTCACATGACTCCTAGTTTGCAAAACAAAAGAATCCAAAACACTTCGCAAAGTAGTAAGCCCATCAACCTCCCTTTTATCAAGACTCTTAAATAAGGGGAAATCCCTAAAAAAAGAGCACCTTCAAAGAATAAAAGGAGGCAATTTGTGCATTATGAACACAAGCACCTCCAAAGAAACTTTTCCTACCCAAAGAGTCTCCCAAAATTGAATATTATTGTCATTGCTTTCTTTGAATCGAGTAAGTGGAAAGAACAAATGAGCAACCTTGGAGATGAACTTTGGGAGACATGTCTACAAAAAATTATCACTTCCTCTAGTATCCCACCCATTTTCATGAACTCCATATTTACTTCCAAGGGAATTAACTTCTAAAGGGAACCCCTACAACCACTTTTCAACTAAAAATACGCTTCTAGATACGAAATTACCAAGTTCCAAGTACAATCCCCCAACCCCTCCGATTAGGTCTCATAACCATGTACCAACTAACAAGATGATCCCTCCTATTATCCCCTATACCAAACCAAAAGAAATCTCTTGTTAGCTTCATGAGAACCAGCATGCTTGTAGGAACTCTAAAAATAGATATTGGGGAGAAAAGAAGAAGAAGAAGAAGAAGAAGATACAAATGTTGGAAAGGGAAAGACTACTAAGAAAGCATGAACCCTAAAAAATAAGTACATCCTCTTCCAACCCTCCAATCTCCCACTCACTCTCTCAACCACAGAATCCCAAAAATCAATAGAAGCAAGGTTACCCCTTGGGGAAAAATCTAAACAAGAAAAAAGCCAAAGAAACAAAACAAGCTAAAGCCTTACAACTCCAAGTCAATATGATCTATATTGATGTCAACTACCCCCAAAATCTTCTTAAACCTCTAATCACCACTAATCCATTAGCATGCAAAATCAATGCACTCAACAAATCAAGGTAAAGGAGAACAGAGACAAGGGATTCCCTCGCCAAAAGGCCCAAGAAGCCCTAAATCTCTCCCTAGGTTGCTTATTCACAATCACAAAATGTTTATTGAGAATAAGCAACCATAGTTGTTAGAATCACGATTCTCTATTCGAATCGTACGATTCGACTTGAACAAGATGTAAATCGAGTCGAATCGATAGGGGAATCGAGCGATTCAGACTGTGAATCGATGAATCAAATCAAATCATGCATTTTGATCAATTCTAGTCTTTGGCGGCATGTACATGCCCGACTGGTTTAGAGGCCAATAAAAACCCAATTTTACCCCTAAATTTTTTTCATGATTTTGTTAGTTGTGCCCTTTACATAGCTTCTGTCCCAAAGAAGAGAAGAAACAAGACCTTTGGCCTTCGCTTTAGCACCCCTCTGTTCTCTCTTCAACCATTGCTATGTGCTCTACTACTGCCATTGAGATTGAGCTTCGAAGGACTACCAATACCGGTCTTCTCCTCTATTGCTCCTTTTCTGCCATAGAAAGACAAAAGAACTAGAAGAGGGGCTGGTTGCTCTCTGTACCATTGAAGAATTAGTCGGCACTTGGCAGTTGCTTTTATCGTGACAAGGGAGAAGCCCAGACCGAGAAGACTCAATGTTGAATCTGCTGATTGAGTGATAGGCAGGTAGCTTTATTTTGTTTTCCTTCAATTTTTTATTCATCTATATATTTTAATTAGTTTTTTGTACACTTTTAATTTACTTTTGTCTTTTTCTACTTATTTTAGTTTTAAAAGTTTTAAAGAAAGCCTATACATTAAAAAAAAAAATGATATTTTTTCTTATAAAACACAATAAAGTTCAAATATTTATTGTTTTTTATGACACATTCTCTTAAAATAGAGTCTTAAAAACCACAAAGCTTAATTTTTTATTAATATTTTCTTGTCTTGAGTGATTGAATAATTCTCTTATTTTTTTCAAAAGAATGCATACACCTGTGAAATACTTAAATGTTAAATATAATGGACTATTCACTATTAAACTTTGTCATATATTAATATTTTATAATATTCAATTATTCATAAATCATTATACTTTATAGTGTTATACTCATATTATATTATATATCAATATATAAAATATAGAGTTATAAACTTATAATAAATTAGTAACTAAGTATTAATTAATATAGTTATAGTATTATATATTTATATAATTTTATTATCCTTCTTTAGTATTTTCTTTCTCCTTTTGAATATGTTATTCATTGTTTTTTGTAGGTTGAAGATTGAAATTTGACTTGGAAAGTTTGTGCTTATTTGAGATTTTGAGTGTTAATGTGTGGGAAGATGGCTTCTAGTTCAAGTGCTATGCATACAAGAAAGACTTCCAACACAAAAAGTGAAGATCCTATATGGGATCATTGTTCCCGAATCAATGACAATAGGATGCACTTGAAGTGCAACTATTGTGGGCTTGAAATATGGGGTGGCATAATTAGAATGAAGCATCCCTTTGCGGGGGATCATGATAATGTTGCTCCTTGTAAGAAGTGTCCAGAAGAGGTGAGGGAAAAATTTGTCAATCTTTTGGAAGGAGTAAAAAAAAAAGAATATTGACAATGAAAAAGAAATTTTTCAAGAAGAATTTAGAGAACAAGAACGAGAAGTTCTAATTATAGGAGGACAGAGACGAGGCACCATGGATACCTTTGTAAGTAAGGGCAAAAGGAGTAAAAGGGAAAGGGTTTAAGCAAAACCCTTAAATGCAATGGTGAAAAATAGGGAGTCAAAGGTTCAAAGAATTTTCCGATTTTTATATGGACATGCTTTACCATTCAACTTGGTGAAGATTCCATTATTTGCATCAATGATAAAGATGGTTGGGGAATGCAGAAAGGGATTGAAGCTCCCAAGTTAACATAAGGCTAGAGTCACATTTTTTAAGAAGGAAGGTGATAGTGTCAAACAAATTATGGAAAAATACAAGAAAGAATGGGTGAAGACCAGATGTACTTTGATGTTAGATGGATGGACCAACACAAAACAAAGGCATCTCACAAATTTTCTCGTTAATAGTCCTAGTGGCACAGTTTTTCTCAAATGAATAGACACTTCAAGTGTGGTGAAGGATGCTTATAAATTGTTTGAATTGCTTGACTCACTAGTGGATGAGATTGGAGGGGAAAATGTGGTTCAAGTGGTGATGGATAGTGCCTTAACTTATGCGGGTGCCGGTGATTTGCTAATGGAGGAGAGGAAACATATATTTTGGTCTCCATGTGCAGCCCATTGCTTTGACTTAATTTTGCATGATATTGGAGATTTGCATATCTTTCATAATACAATTCAAAAGGCTAAGGAGGTGCGTGTCTTCATTTACTGACATATAAGGGTGCTTAACATGTTTAGAGAGTTTTCTAGAAAAAGAATTGAAGAGAGCTGAGGTGACCAGGTTTGCTACATCTTTTCTCACATTGAAGAGTCTTAATGAAAACAAACTCACTCTTTGAGCCATGTTTGTATCAAAGCAATGGGCCATGAGTCAATTTGCTTCTAGATTGGAAGCTAAACCATATTATTATTGTAAATGATAAGTTTTGGAAAGCAATAAAGTATTGCTTTAAGTGTGTGAGCCCACTTGTGAAAGTTCTAAGGCTTGTTGACGGTAATGTAAAACCGGCAATGGGGTATATATATGAAGCCATGGATAGAGCAAAAGAACAAATTGCCCAAAACTTTAACCATCAAAAGACAAGTATGATCGTATTTGGAGAATCATTGATACTTGATAGAGATGGGATGGATAAATCATGGAATATCTTTTTGTATATGACTAGTCTTTCCTTTGTATAAATATATGTAGAGTTAAATAGATCATGGTAGGATTCAAACCTACAAAACTTGCTTCAAGTCTTTAACAGCAAGCATCATTCCAATTAACAACATGATTTATCCATATTTGTAGAAATTTCAATATGTTTTGCTATTTTATTTTGTTGTACATAAGTGCATGCCATTTGGAATCAATTTTTCAAATATTGTACCGAATCTTACGATTCGATTCAATTCTCGATTCACGATTCACTAAATTGCAATTTTGATTCACGATTCAAATCTCGACTTGACAACTATGTAAGCAACCTTTATTCTGATTCCTTTACACTAGCCCAAAACACACACTTAAACCATCAAATTTGTCATACACTCTAGATGGAAAAAAAAAAGCTCACCATGCCATGTGCCTTTTTTCCAACCAGGTGGGGGTGTCAAAGAAAAAGAATAATATTGACAAAGGAAAAATGTACAAGACTACAGAAATAAGATATCCTCCTGAAAAGAAGATAAGATAAAATTATAATAAAAAAAAAAACAAAAAAAACAAAAGATTAAAAAAAAAAAAAAGAGTAGCCCACGTATTTTCCACCAACCCCAAACAAACCCAGCTTTCTTCAGAACTCTAAAGAGTGTATTCCAAATGCTCCGGGAGAGAGAACAATTAAAAAAAAAAGAGAAAATTCAGAACTATCAAAGCAAAGAACACACAAATTTAGTGATAATGCCATCGAAGGCCTCCTACTTTGCAAAAGATTTTGTTTTGTCAAAACTTTGGAACAGATTCTTAGTGTTGACTCTATTGAGAGCAACCAACCAAATAAGAGCCTTAATTATAGAGGGAACTTTGGCCTTCCAAATATTATGATATAGAGAAAAAGACAAGTTCTCTCGTATCAAAAACTAAAGGAAAGATTTAAAAGAAAAACACCCAAAGATTCCAACCCTTACTTCCTCACGTCCTCCCCATTGAAAGAATAACAACCCTCCAACAGCCACAACAAACACACAAGCACAACCACCTCTCTATCATTCGAAGTTCCATGAAAGTGGAAATCCCAAATAAAAAAAAATCTCTATTAGAAATGAAAAAGGAAGAAACAACACCCTTATGCAACAAAGAAAGATGATTCAAACAAGGAAACAACACCAAAAGAGTCGAATCTCCCACCCATGGGTATTTTGAGAAATGAATACAAAATCCATTACTCATGTGCATAGAAAATCAAAAGATTATCTAAACCCTGCATTAGTAGCCCACCCATTTTTTGTAAGCAAAATTTACTTTTATTTGCTTCAAGGCAAAAAAGGGTTTTCCTCTAAAGGAAACCTCTATAACCATCACTCATCAAGCCAATGTTTTTAGACACAGATTTCCTCAATCCATCACTCCCACCATTTTAGACCTACAAATCACCTCCCCCTAACCAAATAATCCTTCTCCCCCATCCCACACCAATTGAAGCTTACTCTTTGTAAAGACCTACCCATAGGAACTTTAAAAACGGAAAAATAAAGAAAAATGCTAGAAAGCCAAGATTGAATAAGTGTGACATGACCACCTATGGAAAAAAAAGTACCTTTCCACCCATCTAGACGCTTAGCCACCATCTCTAACATAGGAGCCAAGAACTTATTGCCCTAGGATTACCACCCAAAGGAACCCCGAAAGAGAAGTACTCCACTCAAAAGAGTCACAAATTTCATAAGAGAAGTACTCTTTCGCTCAAAAGAGTATCAAATTTCATAGTCATATGGTTAAACAAGGTCACATCCAAATGGATATAGAGAAGGTGAGAACTATTCAATATTAGATGACCCCAATGAAATTCAAGAAGTTATGTTTGTTTCTTGGACTCATCAATTACTATCGCAAGTTCATGGAAGGGTACTCAGGAAGACTGTCCCGTGAACCAAATTGCTTGAAAACGGTCATCAATGAAACTGGATAGAGAAGTGTTAGGGAGCTTTCAACAATTTGAAGGAAACCATGATATGGGATCCAAATCTTGCTTTTTTGGACATCATGAAGAGCATCAAACTATGCCCTTGGTGAAGTCCTATTACAAAATGGATCTGCTATTGCAATAAGAGTCGTAAACTTAGTGAAGATGAGCAAAAGCACACAACTCAAGAGAAGGAGATGCTAGTAGTGATGGTTTATATATGCGGTGGCATTACTACCTATTTAGATCTATGTTCGTGGTGAACTGAAATAGCTTGAATGTCAGTCATTTCTTTACATAACCTAAGTTATACCCCAACCTGTTCACAAGAATTCCTCACAGAGTTTGATTTCTCTTTCAAGCACTAGGTGAGATGAATACATCAAGTTGCAAATGCACAGAGCAGAAAGGCCGAGCTTGTGGTCTTACAACTAGTAACACACTTGAAGTTAAGTAAGATACCATGACAATGTGGGCATCCATTAAAGAGAACCTTTTCAAAGATCAAGCTGCCCAAAACCTTATAAAATTGGTAGAAGAGGGTAAAGCACGCCACTTTTGGTTAGAGAATGGAGTGTTGTTAACACATGGTAACAAGCTCTTTGTGACTCAAGCTAGTGACCTAAGGCGTTGTTGCAATAGGGCCATTACACCATATGGCCAGGCTACTCAAGACAATTGTCAACGTGCTTAGCCTACTTGCCTCCCTCGCTAAGTACAACATGTCAACGGAGGATTTGTTAATGAATTACGTTTGCTTCAATGTTTACTGCTTGCTTGCCACGGCTTTCATGAATTGATTATTGTTTCCGCTGCTATCTGAATGAATGTTAATGAAAGTGCTTCGTGGATGAATGTTGGTAAATGATAGGTTGGCTAGTTAAGCAAGAGTGCTTTAGCTAGCACCACACGGCCCTTCACAACGGTGTGAAAAGAGGCAGACCGTGACATGGAAGTAAACAAAGAATGTCAATCTTGTTGAATATCTAAAAAACACATCCCTTGAAGTTTCCATTACCCAGAGACCATAGAAAAGCCAGAAAATGAATCTTCTCCCACACCAACAAAAATGATAACTTCTTCCCTAAAAATATACGCAAGTTACATTCCTTTAACAAGCCCTAAAAAACTGCAAAAAACCACAATTACATAGTACTTTTCCTTCTTCCTACCAAACCCAACAAAAGATACTGCCAAAGCTCCTCCACCGTCCCCGAACAAACCGAACATTCTCCAAAAAAAATTGAATAGCTTGCTCCAAACCTTCCATACAAAATCATAATGCAAGAAAAGATGTGGAGCAGATTCAAAGCAACTAAAACAAAGTGTGCAAATATTTGAAAAGAGAGCCTTTAAAGGCCTCCTAATATGCAACTACTACTTAGTATTTATCCTATTAATCACAACCAACCAAAGAAAAGCTTTGATTTCAAGGGGGAATTTCGGCCTTCCAAATAATTTTGTGGAGCGCAAGGAAAATTGGCGCTAAGAATTCACACAAAGATTTGCAAGAATAAACCCCCAAGGGATCCAACAACTAGGATCGTCTAATAGCATCTGAGGATACCTGACAATTATTTAACAAGACCAAAAATGAAGATAACTCATATGTTTCCCTATCATTCAAGGATCTCTTAAAATGAAAATCCCAAGAAGGTAAAGGACCACCCAAATCTACAATAAAAGATGAAATGGGATGATTCTACCCTAAGCTCGAACAAAATAGGGAAGGAAAAAGGTGGACAAAACAACATTCCCCAAACAAAGGTCTTTCCAAAAACAAACATTACATCCATTACCCAACAAAAATTTAGTATGGGGAATAAAGAGGATAAATTTGGGAAATAGCCTTCCATAGAATTTTTGAAGAACATATAGAACCCAAATTAGTATCCCACCCAATGTTTTAAAAGGCGAAGGCATAAGGCGAGGCGTTTTACCCTTCGGGAGGCAAGGCGTAAGCCTCAAGGCGTTGAGTCGTAGGCCTCAAGGTGTTGAGTTGTAAACATTCCGGGACTATATTTTTTAAAATAATTAATAAATAAAATAAATTTATATATAGTATAAAAACGAGAAAATTTTTAGAATAATGGAGAAAAAAATAAAAATATAATTCTTAAGTATCATATAGGCTAATTTTAGCTAACAAACTCAAACAATGCATGTTAAAAATAAGCATGAGCCATAACTTTACAAAAAGAAGAGAAAAATCCAAATTAAAGCATCACAATGTCTCATCACCCAAGATTCTAATTTCTAAGAATCTAAATCTAAATCAACAAAGTTCAGAGGGAACTATCAAGACCTTCATCAAAGTCCTCATGTTCATCAAACTCATCTATAGTAGGAGTTCTTCCACTTATAAATTCCTCCTCTCCCACTTCAACATCATCATCTTCCTCAATTGTGCCCAATATTGGCCTCTTGCCTTTGTCTTGAGTGCCTAGATATTCAATAAAGCTATAGGTTAGGAGTTAGGAGAAATGGAGAATTATAAATTAGTAGATTCAAAAATGACTATTGATATGTATGTATTCAAGTTCTCACAATAATCACTAATATTCCTTTTACTAGGAAGTATAGAATGCGAGCTACCAGAAGCTTGTGTTGCTTGAACATCATCTCCTTCAAAAGCTACCATGGGCAAAGCTCTAATAGCTTTAACATCTAGGAGTTGTACTTCACGTAAACTAGAGCATTCAATCTCTTGTGCTCTAATCTATTTGTCTTTTTCGTATGAATCTACAATTGAGTTTAAGCCATTTAAACTTTTAGATATTAGAAGATATTTTCATATTTGAGTGAAACAATAATAACATGGCATTTGTAAAAACTAAGAATCTGCTCAAATTTGCTCCAATTCCTCTCACATCCACAAGCACTACATGTCAGGCTAAGAACATGAATAGCAAACTTCATCAATTTTGGGGTCTTTGCCCCAAAACGCTTCGACCAATTAGCTACAAAAGAAATAAAAAATAAAAATAAAAAATAAAAAAAAATAAAACACATGTTTAAGTTCCAAGTTATAAGAAGAAACAAGGATACAATACTACTAATTAACTAATATTTACTGAAGTATTATTTTTATCTGGGCTTCTCAACATTATGGAGTCAACAGTCACTCGAGTCCCAAAATCCCCTCGTGCATTATCAAACAAATCCAATTGGATGTCTGCAACTAGCCTCTCCTCATATCTCAACATTCTATCCATGCATTCAAATAGTCCTTTCTACACTTCTTCACGATCAGAGAAGTTCTCCTTATAATGCAATTGGGGATTTAAATAATATCCAACAGCATGTAAAGGGTGATGAAGTTGTGGAGTTCACTGATCATCTATTTTTGTCCAAATGGGTCCATACTTCTTGGCATTTCTAAAAAAATTTGGAACAATTTTTCCTTCACCGAATCCATCAATACATAGAGAAACCCCATGGCTGGTTATTCCTCATAATCAACTTCCCTTAGAACACACACAAAAGGACAACACTCTTGATAACATAAGCCATGTGAGGCCAAAAATGTTGGTCAAATAAAACTATTGAGCGAGTCCTTATACCTTCATACGTTTTTACATATGTAGAACTACACCACATCTTTGAAGAGAACATAGATTGAAGGCCTAGCTTTTGTTTGTAAATGCTCTGAAGCGTCAAAAATGCAGTAGCAAAGCGCGTCATTGTAGGGAGGATGAGTTCTTTGTTGTTGGTGAAATGCTTCCTCATCATTGCAAGTACATAGGAATGACTATGAATAAATTTCACAACTTGCTTAGCCTTTAGGATTGTGGTTGCATGGATCCTCAATTTTGTAATATCCTCCAACATGAGATCCAAACAATGTGCAACACATGGAGTCAAATAGAGCTTCTCCCTCTTTTCCATAAGCTTTTTTCCACCATTTATCCTGTTCTTCGCATTATTAGTTATCACCTGCACAACATTCTCCTCACCTGCTTCCTCAACCACCTCATCCATATACTTAAACATCAAATCACCATTTTTATAGAATCAGAAGCATCAATGGATTTTAAAAACCATGTACCACCAAGACTTTTCACAAGGAAATTAATCAAGACCCTTGAACACCCATCAATCCATCCATCAACCATGATAGAACATCCATATTCCTTCCGAAATTTTTTGTGGTCTTTCAACATGCCATCGATTTTTTTCACTTCAACTTTAAGGATCCACGCCCTCATCTCTTGCATAGATGGAGGTTTGAAACCTGGCCCATAATTAGCAATTCCATCCACCATAACACGCCAATATACGTCATCCATCAAATTAAATGGTAGAGCATTGTTGAACACACAACGGCCAACTTTCCTACACACTTCATTTCTTTCTTCCTTCTTCCATTTTGAGTTTAGATTGGATTTTTTGGTCTGTGAAAATGAAAAATTATCCATTGGACCTCTTGCCCTAGGATTACGGCCAGTCCCACTATTCTGTTGCTCAATATCTCCAACTAAAGGAGACATAGCACTTTGAGTACCTCCTCCTGGACCCATCTCAATCTCTTCAAGAAGTTCATTTCTTTTACCCTCCTCTTCTTGGAATTTTTCAAGAGCAATCTTGCACTCATCTCTCACGTTTTGAGGAGCTTTTGGGCAAGGTTTCATTCCCTTCCTTGTACTTGCCAAATGATGTTTAAATCCTGTGACAATCACACTGCAAGTTTGATCACACAATTTGCAGATAAAATATTTTTCTCCATCAACTTCTTTTATGTATTTCCAAACAAAATATTTTTTCTGCCCCTTTGAATCACCTTCAGACATGTTTTGCTTTATTGAACAGGAACAAGCAGCAGCTGCAGCAGGAACTTAAAACTGGAAATTGAAATCTGAAACAAAGACCTTGGACTAAGATGAAATCTCGAAGTAGAGAGGTTGTAGAGGGTCGCTGCAGAGAGACGAGAGGTTTGAAGGAGTCGTCAGAGGCAAATCAAAGCTTGGAAGGGATCCTCGACTCATCGGAGAGAGACGAGAAGCTTGGCGAAATCGTCAGAAGTAGTCGTGGAGTCGTCGGAGAAGGAAGAGAAGCTTGGAGGAATCGTTGGAAGAAGTCGTCGAGTCGTCAAAGAGGGCGAAGGAGCTGGAGGAATCGTTGGAGCTATGGAAGCTTCGTCGAGTCGTCGGAGAGGAAGAAGGAGCTAGAGAAATCGTCGGAGAGCTACGTCGAGTCGTCAGAGAGCTACATCAAGTCGTCAGAGGAGAGCTATGTCGAGTCGTCCGAGAGGAAGAAGGAGTTGGAGGAATTGTTGGAGCTACGGAAGCTTCGTCAAGTCGTCGGAGAGGGAGAAGGAGCTGGAGAAATCGTCGGAGAGCTACGTCGAGTCGTTGGAGATGGAGGAGCTGGAGTGATGAGAATCAACAAGCACCATCAACGGATCCATTGCATGTGCCTGTTGGGCCTATCACTAGAGCGAGATCCAAAAAGATCAAAGAAGTACTTCATGGGCTGATTCCAGATATTTTGGCTCTTTCAAAAACGGGCCACTCCAGGCTTGGCCCAAAGAATGATGAAGGCTTCATAAACTTAATCCAAGTTTTTGATGGAGCTAATCTTGCTTAATGGTTGTAATCTCCTTATTAATGGTGTGCTATTCAATTGGGGGATTTTTGACTTTTTGACCTTTTGTCTTTACATTTAATTTGTAATTTGTAAGACAACTTAACTTGCATGGGTTTTTAGTAAGTTGTGAGAGTCATTAATGTGTCTAGTAAGTTGGTATATTTAATGTCCTTGTCTCCCATGTTTGTGTGGGAATTGCTAAGTATTTAATGTCCTTGTCTCCCATGTTTGTGTGGGAATTGTTAAGTGTTTAATATCCTTGTCCCCCATGCTAGCTATATATATCTCACCATTGTAAGAGCAATTGATCATTGAATAGAAATCAAGAAAAGTGAGGATTTGTTTCTTCTTTGGTTCTTTAGAGAACTTGCGAACTTATCAAGGATTCTTCCTTGTGGCGTTCAAATTTTATACCTTCGGTTCATGATTAATCCATAATCATTGGGTCAGGGTTTGTTACTTTATACTTTCGGTTCACGTTTCATTTATAAACGTTGGGTCGGAGTTTCCTATCAAAATCTGAATTTTAGCTTTCTTGGGCAAGCATTCCAACATTGTTTGCTGGGTCTCAACGCGTGTCGATTGAGGTTCGCATCATGGAGGAATTGTCTATGGAAGCTTCGTTGAGAGAGGGAGGAAGAAGCTTCGTCGAGGGCGTTTAGACAAGAAGTTCTACGCTAGTTCCTTTTTTTTATTTATGTTTTAAATCAGGCCATCCCAAAATACGTACGCCTTCCAAATTGAAGCGTAAAATGCAAGTTCTTTACGTTAAGGCGTACGCATTTAAGGCTTTACGCCTTTCCAATTACGCCTTAGGGCGTTTTAAGCTCAAAACGCCTCAAGGATATGAATGCCTTTTAAAACACTGATCCCGCCCATTCCGATCAAGTTCAAACTTGTTTTTTAATAACCATATGCCATAAGGAAGAATCCTTTGGAAAGAACTGTCAAAGCCATTTAGCCAAGAGAATCATATTCTTAGACACCAAATTTCCAAGACCCGCGTTTAGACCTACAAACCACCTCTCATCTCACCCAACGGTCCAAAGACCCCCACCTCTAATCAGAGAAAATCTCTCATAATTCTCTCAATCTTACTAGCAAGTCCTGTTGGAATTTTGAAAATAGAAAGAAAAGACAACAAGATACTAGAAAGACAAGCCCGAATTAGGGTACTCCTAAGTCCTTCCTCCCAAATAAAAAAGAGCTCCCTTCCACCTGTCTAAACTTTTGGACACTCTCAACCACTGGATCCCAAAAGCTATGATCCAGGATTACCCCTGGCCCCAAAGGAACCCCTAGATAGGACACCAGTCACTCCAACTCAGGGCACCCTACTACTCCCATTTACTTTGTGTTTGATGGGTGTGAATTTTTTCATATGGTGAAACCAAAGTTTACTATCGGTTGACTAGTGCTACAACTAGTGCCACACAACCATTCGCAAGGTGCGAAGTGCTTGGCCCGTGAATCCCATCCATACAACTCCAAACAACAATGAGGCCCCACCTCCCCCCAAACCAATGAAGACTACAAAGACCAAAACTATTAACTTATTAAGAAGCACATTTTGTAGAGGCACAATCTTAAATTTCAATTTTGACTAAAATTTCAATGTTTCAAACGTACAAAAATTTTGATAGAAATTTCAATGTCGATGTCAATTGCAAGTTAAATTTTTAAAAATGACAGAAATTAGTAGTAAAGCATGAAATTCTTTTACAAAATTTTAGAAACTGTTAACAGACATAATAATGCATGATTTAGAACTAATATACATCAAGGACATGTATGTTGGGTTTTAAGTGCAACAAATATACTAAAATAATCATATTAAAAACATTCAATTAATATAAATGAATTTTATAATCAATGGAATATTATTTATCATAAATACAAATAATTTAAACATAAAAAGTCAAATTAAATGTTGCAGCTAATTCTAAGTTTGGTTTTTCTAATATAATCTCAAAATCCTAAAAGCTATAATTCATATCCTTCTTATGATAATCACAAACTTTTAAAAAAAAAGGATAAATTAAGAAAGAAACTTCAATTCAAGTTTTGAGTCTCAAATTTAAATCTCAAGGAAATTTCATTCTAAATCGAAAATTTTGACAAATTTCTTTGAAATTTCAAGATTTCGAAACTTCGGATGAATTGTCAAAATTTCGATGAAAATTTTGTAAAACAAAATTGACTGTCATTTCGATGTCAAAGGTGATGAAGAGTGGAAATTTTATGAAATTTCAACAATTTCATGGAAATTTAAGACAGTGCGCAAAAAAAAATTGTGTGGACCTGTAGACTAACATAAACCAACACTCCGCAAAACCCCTAACAAAACCAATAAAAAAAATACCTAACAAGACAGACTTTAAGCATACCTACCTTGGTATCCAACACAACTACTTGATCCTTAGAAAGGGAAATAACCACTCTCTAAACCTAGAATCTCAAATGTTCCTCATTTAAACTTTTGATTCGCAATTTGAATCCAATTTGACAACTTACGTGTGAAAATCACAGCCCAACCAAGCAAATATAAAATGCCCACAATCAATAAAAATTAAAAAGTTGAATAACACAATCATCAAGTACTATCACAAAGTTTAAGCTAGATTCAAAGCAAGCAAATAGGTGCCACAAAAAATCTAGACCCTCAACATTGAATCCTTAGGACTCTAAACCTACTATCAATTTTTAGTAGTCCATCTTATTAATTTAACAAGGAACCAAATTAAAGAAGTGCTTATAGAATAATGGGACCACCCTACAACCACTATGGTTGAAGGAAATTTACTAGATCTCCAAGCATAGCACAAAACAACAATGAAATCTTTAACATAGACTGTGAATTCATTAAAATCTCTCAAATGCCTTTTACATCAAAGTCTAAAAAGCATAAATCTTTGAGCAAGAATGACTCTTATAAAACTTCATAGAAACCATCTCAAATGCCTTTTATATCACAATTTCCAGAAAGCATAAACCTTTAAGCAAGAATGGCCTAAATGATTCACTGAACTACAACTCCCTATCAAGTATGGAAATTCCAATGCCCTAGATCACTTCAAATAAGGCACCTTAAAACCAAAAAAGGGTAGATCCATCATCCATTTAACAAACTTATTCTATTTGCTGAGTTGAAGACTCCCTATGTATATGATGACACTTTAGAGCTCCCCAAATGAAAACTAAAAAATAAATTTTAAAAAAAAAATACACACACACACACACACTTGAAACTAGCAGTGGTGGAATTTAGTTAGAGAGCTTTAGGTCTAAAGATTGAACAACTAGAATTAAAGGGGTATTTGGTTCAAGAGATCACGTATGTGCACCAAAGCAGATGCCTATCGCATGAAATATTGTTGTTTGGTTCATATTACATGATACCCAAGAATCATATGTTGTTTGCAAATGATATTGTCCTCGTTGATGAAGCTAGGAATGGAGTAAAATCTAAGTTAGAATTATGGAGAGAGACTTTAGAATGTAAAGGTTTTAGGATAAATATAAATAAGAAAGAATATATGAAATGTAATTTCAATCATAGTAGGAGAAATATTGGAGAAAAGGTTAAACTTGATGGTTAAGAAATCAATAACACTAGTAGATTTTGATACCTTGGATATATTATGCAAGCTAAAACAAAAAATTGAAAAGGATGTAATGCATAGAGTTAAAGCAGGTTTGGTAAAATGGAAAACGGATTCATGTGTGTTGTGTGATTGTAGAATACCCTTAAAATTAAAAGGAAAGTTCTATAGGACAGCTATAAGACCAGTTATGCTATATTGATCAGAATGTTGGCCAATTAAAAAACAATATATCCAAAACGTAAAAGTTGCTGAGATGAGAATGGTAAGCTGGATGAGTGGTATAATGTTAAAAGATAAACTAACGAATGAACTATTCATGATAAGTTACATAATCCCTATAGAAGCTAAGATAAGGGAGAGATAACTGAAATGGTTTGGGCATCTGTAACATAGGTCAAACAATGAGCCAGTAAGAAGTAGGCCAATTATCGTGAGAGGCTAGGGGTAGACCTAAAATAATTTAAAATGAGATAGTAAGGATTTAATAGCCTTGAAATTTTCAAAGAAAAGTGCTCACGATTGTGTGATTTGGCAAAAAAGGATTCATATAGCCAACCCCTACTAGCAGAACTAGAGGCTTGGTGTTGTTGTTGTTGTTGTTGTAGTTGTTGTTGTTGTCTCAATGTTTGTTTCAATATGGAAATCCTATATTTATCTCATTATGATTATTGTATCATCCTTAAACCTATAGATATGCATTTTTCAACATAATAACCTATTGACAATAAAAAAAAAAAAAGTAAACGCCATAAAATTTTGAACAATGATAAATAATCACCCTTCATTCATAAAGTTTTCTTATTAAAACCATCCAAAAGAATCCTACATACATAATATTTTAAATTCTGGGACCATAATATTGGATGCCCCATATTAAATCACCCTTGAGCTATATTTTTTATCACAAGTGGTTAAATACTATGCTTATTTTGTTCCCATAATTTTGAATGCCCATGGGAATGAATGCAATAGGTGAATAGAGGATTCCCAAGCTTGTGAAAAAATTATGGAGAGATTTCAAATACCCACCATGTAGGTTTCCCGTGATAAACCAACATGCATTTCAGTTTCCAAACCTCACATTATTTTTCCTTTTATAGAAAAAGAAATTCATTAGATAAAGAAAGAATGTACAATCAGGAGAGAAGACATCTCCTTAACAAAATCTGAAAATCTCCAGAAAAACAAAACAAAACAAAAAAATAAATAAAAGGAAAACATAAAGAAAACAGAAAACTCAATCATTACGCCCTTAGAAGGGACTTCCAATCAGTCCCACTGAACATCTATCAAACACAACCCCTTAAAACTTCCATTGCCCACACACCACAAAGAAGCCATAAAAAGCACTTTCTCCCACACCAACGAATATGGAAGATCTTCCCTAAAAATATACGTAGATTATGTTCCTCACATAAGTCCCATAGCACTGCAAATAAAGCACAATTCCATAAAGCAATACCTCCTTCCTCCTTCCAAACCCCACAAAAGATGTTGCCAAGAACTCCTCCACTGTTCTTGGACAAACCCAGCTTTCTCCAAAACAATTAAATAACTTATTCCAAACCTTCCATGCAAAATCGCAATGCAAGAAAAGAAGAGAAATAGATTCTAAACAATCAAAACAAAACATACATATATCAGGGGATAAAGCCTTTAATGGTCTCCTCATCTGCAGCAAGTCATTAGTATCTATTCTGTTAAGCACAACCAACGAAATAAACCTTTGAATTTATAGGGGATTTTGACCTTCCAGAATACTTTGTAGAGTGGAAAGGAATGATTGGTAGCAACCAATAAATCAAAGAAAGATTTACATGAAAAAACACCTGTGGAATCGAACAACCAAGATTGGCTATCATCGTCAGAAGACATCCTACAACTGTTCAACATAACCAAAAAAGAAGATAATTCAATAGTTTCCCTATCATTCAAAGCTCTCCTAAAACGAAAATCCCAAGAAGGTAAAGGACCGCCCGAATCTGCAATAAAAGAAGCAATGGGATCATTTTTCCATGAGCTCAAGCGAAATAAACAAGGAAAGAGGTGGCCAAAACAACATTCCCCAACCATATATCTTTCCAAAAACAAATGCTGCAACCCTTGCCCATCATAAATACAGTGTTGGGAATAAAGAGAGGATAAATATAGGAAATAGCTTTCCACGGGCTTTCCAAAGAACATCTAGAGCCTAAATTAGCATCCCACCCATTCCCATCAAGTCCAAATTTACTTTTGATAACTTTATGCCACAAGGAGGAAACCTTTACAACCACCAAAGCCATTTATCCAAAAGAGCCATGTTCTTGGACACCAAATTTCCAAGACCCAAACCACCCTCTCTCTTAGTCCTACACACCAATTCCCAATTTACTAAGTGACCCTTGAAACCCCCTATCCTTGACCACAAAAAATCTCTCACAATTCTCTCAATCTTGCTAGCGAATCCCATTGGGATTTTAAAAATAGACATAAAATACAACGGATTACTAGAAAGACAAGCTTGGATTAGAGTAACCCTCCCTCCTAGAGCAAAAAAGGGTTCACTTCCACTTGTCTAACCTTTTGGACACTCTCTCCACCATCGGATCCCAAAAACTCACTACTCCAGGATTTCCCCCCAAAGGAACCACAAAATAGGACATCAACCACCCCAACTCTGCACACCCAACTTCCAAGGATAATTCCCTAACATTCTCTAAAGGCACCACGTTAATAGCCGCAATTCCACTCTTTCCCAAACTAATCTTCAACCTAATACCCTTACAAAAATTTGAAAAATCCCTACTATATTTAGAACAGAAGACTTATGGTCCTCAAGGAAAAAAATAGTGTCATCTGCAAATTGAAGATGAGAAGCCATAATCTCCTCCCTCCCCATTTTAAGAGTTTTCACTAAGCCTCTATCCACTGCCCTATCAACCAACCAACTCAAAACATCCGCCAATAACAAAAACAAAAACGGAGAACGAGGATCCCCTTGTCTAATGTCCCCCCCCCCCCCCGGGGAGCGGTTGCCCTAAACCAAGATTTAGGCTCGCCATTCACTATCACCACAAAATTCACATTAGACATGCACATTCTCATCCAATTATGCCATCTCTCTCCAAACCCCTTCCTCATTAAAATCTTATCCAAAAAATTCCAACTCAATCTATCATAAGCTTTTTCAAAACCCAACTTTAAAACAAGCCATTCTTCTTCCTTCTTCTGATATCCTAAATCAAAATTGCATCCACAATCTGACTACCCCCGCCCCCCACCCACAAATGCACTCTAGTCCTTAGAAATAGTCGTATCAAGCACCATGCATAACCTATTAGCTAGCACTATAGTGCTCTTCCAATTCATTTTTCAGAGAAATCCTTTTAGCCTCTTCTTCCCTCGAAAGTGTCACTCCTTCCTTTCTATCTAACTCTTCCAAATCTCCTATAATAGTAGACCTTTTAACTCTTATATATCTGAACACCTCCCTAATCCATACTTTTAGTTTATCTTTCAACCTGTTCAATTTCTCCATAAATCTAAACCCCTCCCATTCCCTTTCCATGTCCTCACTCCACGAATCCGTAACCAAGGATTGAAAAGAACCATGGTCTAACCACATATTCTCGAACCTAAACGGGTGGGGCCCCAAGTAACTTTCCTAGATTCTGATAATATAGGAAAATGATCAGACCTGGGTCTAGCTAATACTACTTGAGAAAGATAAGGGAACACCTCCTCCCAGTCGCTAGAAAACAAGAACCTATTAATCATACTAACCACCTCCCAAGCCCGACCAACTAACCATATAAAATTGGTGTGATCCAAGGGAAGATCCCTCAACCCACACTCCTTAATAACAAAATCAAACTGCTGCATAGATCCATTAACCTTACCACCCCCTTCTTTTCCTGAGGGAGCCTAACTGCATTAAAATCCCCACCCACAATCCACCTCGACAAGCAAAAACCAGAAATAAAATAAAACTCATCCCAAAAAGAATCCTTAAGAGCAGGTCTAGAAGGATAGTACATAATGGAAATCCACCATTGACCCCTATTTCTAATTTCGAGAAGGGCCAAAAGAGAGAAAAACTCCACTAAACTATCTACTCTAGTAATAGATTGAGTATCTCATAACACTAAAATGCCACCCGCCGCACCCTGAAAGGGTACAAAAACCCAATCTTTACACCGTCCTTCCCAAATCCCTCAACCTCTCCCATCTACTAACTCTAGCTTAGTCTCTTGAATTTAAACAATATCTAGAGAGTTCCTAATTAAAATCTTCCTAATCAAGCATCTTTTCCTAACATCACCTAAACCCCAAACATTCCAACTAATAATCTACATAATCTAATACACTTACCCCCTTTCCCAATCCCTTTCCTTCACCCATAATTAATGCAAGAAACCAAATTTTTTAATTCCTTTTCCACCCTCTTTTTTTTTTTCCTCTCATAAGTTTTTGTACTCAACCCCAACTCGACCTCAACAACTATAGGATTCACTAGCTTTAACCCCATATCATATAAGAGCTCATTTGGGTCTCTATAGTCCCTCTCACTAGCCCCTCGGCCAACATCAAAGTCTCTCCCCCCATTAGTCCCCTCATTGTGGCATAAAGACTTAGTAGAAAAAAGGATTGAATAGGAATAGGAAGAATACCTTTTCCTGGTTCTAGAGAGTTCAAGTCGCTCATTGGATCCACTGTCTCCTCATCCTTACCTCTCCTGACACCTAGAGGACTAACACCAACGACCACATTTTCAAGAATAGGCTCAGAAGCAAGGTGCAAAAGCCCCTCATCAAACAAAGCTTTACTCTTATCAGACCTATGCTTAACAAAACCTTCTAACCCTTGCCCAACATCAGAGGACAATAAAGCCTCTCTTCCTGTGTAAACTGTTATGGAAGTGATTGTTTCTTACTCTGTAATAACTCTTCCATTCTTTTGTTAAAGCACAAATCCCTATCAATTTCTTCCCAATTATCTTATCCTCCCATATTTTTCTCACTTCTCAGTTGATCAATTAATAAGCCAAAATTTGAGTCACAAAATCTGTTGAGATCATCATCTGCTTCTGAACACCTCTCCTCATCATCATCTATTTGAGTACCTTCACATTCAATAGAAAATGACCCCTTACTACAACTTGGATCTGTTTCAAAAAATGTACTGCCTTGCTTCTACTGAACTGATTTTGTATATCACCCTCTAAATATCCTCTACAAAAGTATATCATCTAAATCACCCTCCCCCTCCCCTAATTTCGTCGCTATGTCTATAGGTCGATCAATATTCTCAACAGAGATGGCATTCTTCTGAATATGCTCCCTGAACCCTTCTACCTCTAGGCTTGCTCATCAATTTCTGTCTTAGCTTTGCCCTTACTGCCTTCCTCACTTTTCTCTTTAATGTTCTCTAGGGATTGGGTATAAGCATTTATTATCTTGTCTTTTGTTAAAGTTCTGCCACCTTTTCGGATAAGGCTTCGCCCACTAAACCCTTGTCCTTTAACTACCCATTTAGTGGATGAAACAGGCTCACTGGTTGTAGGCCCAAATTTCCCTCTCTCAAACCCAATATTAAACTTGGAAGCAATATTAAAATTTGGGCTGGATAAGGAATTTAAAAACCTTTCCTGAAATAATGGGATTCCCCGTCGCTCTTTCTCGAATCAATCCTTCACCTCATTGACACGTCGCCGATGACTTCTCTGAATGTGCACTTCTCCGATTTTCTCAAGCCCTAGCTCTACTCCATCATCGACATTTCATGTCTTAACATGTTTAAGGAAGCACAATCTGAACATCTTAAGGCAATAAGCTTGTTATGATGACAAGAAAGATACATAAATGCTTCAAAGAGATTCCTCCAACCTTCACTATTCTTACTCTCAAGAACACATAGAATGTTGTGTTTTCCTCCAACGCCCCCCTTCTCTATTCATAAAAATCCCCCTCTGTCATTCAATCGCAATTTAATCAAGGCTCGGGTTCCTTCCCCTTTTAAGTATAGGCCTCCTCGATTAAGTTTGTAAACAACTCATTTTCCTTTACATATTACCCCTAATATCTTCACGAACCATATAAATTCCTCTTTCTTTAGAACTATAAATGAAAATTTTCTCCCTAAAAACTCCGAAATCCTTAAAGCTAGGGACTCAAGACGATTAGCACAACAGGTTTTGCGTCACAGCACTAATGAATGACCTCCCCACACAAACAGCTTCTTACCTGACAATTCGCTGGTCCCCTCCCCCCACATTCTTCCAAAATAAAACACCAATGAAGCTGAGACGAAATAATCATAGCATACTCATCCACCCCTTCTCAAAATCAGCATCGCAAACAAGAGTTCTCTGCATGTCGAATGAGGGTACACTGATTGCCTTTAGAAACCAAAGATGAGTTGTCAAAGGGGTGCTCTTCTTGAAAGCTCGCGTGAAGCAACTGTATTGGGATGTTAAGTTTGTATGTTGTTGTATGACAACTATACTAAGATTAGTTTTTGGTAGATAGATTTCCCCTGAAGGTTAAACAAGAGTTTTTGGAGAAGAAATATTGTCGAGGAAGATTCATCTTCTCTTATTGGTCAGACTTCATTAAATGGTCAATCGACTAGCTTAAGAATCGATTGACTAGGCTAAGAATGGGTCGATCACTCTCTATCGCCGGTGGAGCTAAGCAAACCCAGGATGACTTGTCGCAAGCATCGCAAGGGGTTGTATAAGGGAGTGACAGGATATAGGCTTCGAATAGTATGAAGGTGTCAAGTCTACGATTCAATTCTAGGTCTAGGTTAGTCGAGAAGATAGCTTTCAAGACCGAAAATATGTGAGAAACGTGTTACATGGTGTTCGCCATTCCTGTTGTAGTAAAGGATGGTGACGTCCACTCTTCGTCTCTTTATCTTTTGTTCTCCTTTCTATCTCGAATATTCTCAATCACCGGTTGTGTACTCTACCTCTCCCACACCTATTGCATGTCATGTCACTATGTCTCCTCATCAACTTCATTGTCATCTCAGCTATCCATTCCTTAAATACCTTGAAGAATTGGGAAATGCGACTCCTCTGAAGCTTGAGTCTAGTCAATTAGGAAACCATCCTTCCAAACCTCACATCATCAATCATTATGCATTCCAGTTTCCATCATCATCATCATCATTTATTATCCCTTTTCAAAGAACAATATCACATTAGACCATTCCACCTTGCACAACAGGGCAGTGCTCTTAAAAGTATTCTTGCAAGCATTTCTAAACCTCAAGCCAATTCTTATTTTCAATAATTTAAAAAAAGAAACAGAAAAAAAAAATACGAGCTTAAACATTAAAACTGTTTTGCAGGAACTTATTTATTGAAAAATAAGATTTTGTTAAGAAGAAGAAGAACAAGCAGCATAAGTAATCCTCCTTAAAAGATACAAAACAAAATCAAAATTAATAAAAACAGCATAGCCAACCAATCACACTGAAAACCAAGAAACAAAAACCTTTGAAACACCCAGCTGCAAAACTCCAAAAGGAGACCAAATACTGAATCCTATTCCTCCCCCCCCCCCCCCCCCCCCCCCGAAACAAAGCATAACCAAAGACATCTTCTTCCCTCAAAAAATATGCACATTCTGTTCCACCAAATCCCCCCAAAAAACTGCAAAAATTGCACACCTCCACAAGTTCGAAGCATCCTTACCCCTTCCAAACCTGAAAAATGGATTGCCAACAAATCTTCCACAGACTCCGTATGCACCCCATTCTCTCCAGATAAACCAAAAAGGTCGTTCCACACCCTCCGAGAAAGGAGAAATGCAGGAAAAGGGAGAAACAGATTCTAAATTTTGAAAATAAAAAGAACAAATATCTGGTGTCAAAGCCTTAAAAGGCTTCCTACTCTGCAACAGATTGTTACTGTTAACTCTATTAAAACGACCAAACAAATAAAAGCCTTAATCTTAGAGAGGGATTTAGCCTTTTCAATATTATGATCAACAGAAACTGAATTCTAGTGAAGGTAATAAAAATCATTAAACATTAAAATAGATGCTTTTTCAATTGAAAAAATCAATAAAATTGAAGTGTCATGCCCAAAACACATGAATATTAAGCAGCAAAATTTTAACATCAACTGCATTAATCATCTTCCAAGCCTTTTCTTAGAAAATTCTTCTGGTATCCATTCTAATATTTTAAAAAAACATACATATGCACTCAAATATTAAATAAATTATATTCAGTGGTTTTAAACAAGCTATAAAGTACCTCATTTTCATTTCTAGCTGATATTAAATTTTCATTACCTACTAGTTGTTCTCGCCTACAGTTAGCTGATCGTGCACACTTCATTGCCATAAAATAATATTCCAATTATTTTTATTTTTTTTTTCCACTAGAAGCATTGACATGAGACTCTGTTCTTACTTTTATTTCAGCTGTATAGTTTCTAATGCACTTCAAAATAAAATAAAATCCCAAACATAAATAAATTCATAACATGCATAACAGCAAAGATCCAACACTGACACTCTCTGCACACTCTGACACATCCAACATTTCATAAACGAATTTCTATGACACTCCTTGGACCCTCCTTTAATGGTTCTCTGAGTCTTTAACATATTATAAGCATTATGATGACACATTGTAATATGACTATTTTATTTTATTCATGACAAGAAAAACTTATTAAGGAAAATCAACAATGATGTGAGCTTTCAAAACAATTATTATAACCTTGTCAACATTTGTAATGGTGGGAGTGATTATTGAGAATTTATATGAAATGCAAAAATAAGGAACAAGCATATGCATTTATTCTGTGTTATATAAATGTTAAAAACATAATATTTCTCACATGTTTAAATACATTATTTTATTTTTAACAAATGTGCCCTTGCCATACTGCATCCTAAATTGTTAGGTTCTATTGTTTCCCCATAGCCATGATGTATCATATCCGAGCCCTACAATTGTGACCATGCTTCATAGGAAAACTTTTTCCTACATCATATAATTTTATTTAATTTGTAATATCAAATCCAAAAACATGATACAATATGGACAAGAATTTTCAGTTTTTAACCCACGATAAAGTGACAAATGAGATCCAACATGTATTCACAACCATGAACATAGGAGCAAAACAACTGCTTTTTAATTTGTTGTGTCACCCATATGATAATACAAGATTCTCAAGGTAAACTCACCTGGCTCACACGCCCTCGTCGAAGCACTTCAGGAGATAAATTAACATATTTCAAAAAGGCCGCTGCATGACCTCGCCACCAATTATCACCCTCAAGCACAGGCCGCCTGTGTGTGTCAGTCAGTGTGTGTGTGTGTGTGTGTGTGTGTGTGTGTGTGTGAGAGAGAGAGAGAGAGAGAGAGAGAACCATAAGAACAATGTTACAAGACATACCATAGAAAATTTGCATGAAAGACAAATATATATATTAATCACAAACAGGCACATATATACACAAAATCAAGCATAGACCTATATTTATGTAAGAATATGTCTGTGTGCACATGCATCGTACAAAAACACACATGTGCATCTGTCTATTTATGTATAAATATGCGTGAGCATGCTTGCATTACATGAAAATTGAGTAAAATATCATAGCTTTTGTGATTAATACATATATGTGATTAAAGGCCCATATATTGATTAATAACCTATTACGAGTCCATGACGTCAGAATTCCTTGCCGATATAGCCATGCACAAGGAAATAAGACGGGATGTCTTCCAAAATCAAGTAATGGACCCTGCAACATGTATCAAATAACTTAGAAATTTCTATGATAAAATATAGGGGGAAATGGTTATATATTATATATTCTATCACAACACCGTATAAGCAGCTTCAGCAAACTGATGAAGAGCAACAGCCTGCTGCATCTGTTCTTCAGACACTTCTACACACCCTTCATATGATCTTGGAGACTGGCTACGCCTCTGCAATAAAGCTAGTCCTGGCAGCAAACCAAAACAAGAGTGAATTTTGAAATGAATTGAGAATCAGAGACTTGACACAAAATATATTATATGCTTTACATTGTCTGTTACATAAACAATAATGGGCAAAGGCTAAAGCAAACTTTTTTAGGATAAACAATGAACCATATTAAGATGGGAAAGAGAGAAGACATAAAATGGAAGATTAAAAACGAAACAAAACAGAACAAAAAGCAAGATGAAAGGATAGCAAAAACAAGAATAAAACAAAGAACTAATGAGGCAAAGATTTTGCATCTCTCTAAAGGTCAATCACACTACTCCAAAGAACCCATTCACAGAGCAACAAAGTGAAGCAAGCAAGACTGCCCTACAACCATGGTCTTACATTTCCACGAAATTGTTGAAATCGAAATAGCAATCAATTTCCGTCTTGCATAATTTCCGTAGAAATTTCAACGATTCATCCGAAATTTATCAAAATCTCAAAATTTTAATGAAACTTGTCGAAATTTGAACTATGCCATGAAATTTCCCCAAAATGCAAATGAGAGATTTAGGAGTGAAGAGAAATTTCTCTCTTAATTTATTTTATTTATTTTTATCAAAACAAAAGATTATTACAAGTGCTTTTGAAATTTATGAAAAAGTAAACTTGCAACAACATTTTATTTAACCATTCATGTATAAATTATCATTATTTGTATAATAAATGCTTTACTACTTATTTCCATTATTTTTTCAAATTGAAATCGAAATTGGCATCAAAATCGAAATTTCCGTTGAAATTTCCGTACTTTTGGAGCTTCGAAATTTGAGTTGAAATCGAAATTTAAGACCTTGCCATTGCCTACAACATAGAAAGCTGGCAAGAGTAGTAGAACCACCAAAATTTCTAGCTTTGTGCTCTAACCACATACCCAAACATACTGAACTACAAAAAGGGCAAAGTACAACATCTCTAGAAAGCCTTCCCCACCATTGTCCATTGTCTTAAATTTCCAAGAAATTGTTGAAATTTCTCTCAAAATTACCAACTACCGCCACTCTCGAAATTGAAATGGCTGTTGATTTAATTTCCACGAATAATCTGAAATGAATCGAAATCCAAAATTTTAGCAAAGTTGATGAAAATTTTAACTAAATCAAATTTCCTTGAATCTGAAATTTGATATCCAAAACTCAAAATTGAAATTCATCTCTTAACTAATCCTTTTTTTCATTGAAACTAAAGATTTATACCGGATGGATATGAATATACAGCCAATTTATCTGTATTTGTAGAATAAATAAAATTCAACAATTTAATTTATATTCATTGAATTTTTTTTTTATAGTTATACAAGAATTTCATTGATAAAATAATAAGAATATACAGCCAGGAGAATAAAACATCTCCCTCACGTGGTCTGGAAAATCCAGATAGAAAACACAAAGAAACAACCTGAAAACTAACACTCCAGCACATAACACCTGTCGCGCGGAATATCAGAAAAGCTCAACCCCCCCCCCCCCTCTCTTCAAATTCCATTGCCCCACACACAAAAGAGAAACCAAATAATGTATCTTTTCCCAAACAAGCAAATAACATGACTTTTTTTCCCCAGAAAAATACGCGCATTTTGCTCCATCCATAGCCCCCAAAATATTGCAAAAAAAAACATACTTCCAAAGCACCACCCTTTCCTTTTTCCATTCAAAACCAGCAAAAGAAACATCCATAAAGTCCTCCACTGCCCCTGAACTCACCCACATTCGCCTAAAATACCAAATAGTCCATACCCTCCAAGCATAATCACAATGAATGAACAAATGTAATGCAGATTCTAAATAATTAAAACTGTAGAATTATTAGATATCTGTCAGCCTTTATTAGAGGCTGATCATTAGGACATTTAGGGCTAACAAATCAGTTGATTTGTTAGCTATTTTTGGTTCCACGATCCCAAGGGATTTAAAGAGCATGTTACCCGATTCTGCAGATAGTCTTTCCTATTTCACTGCTTTCCATTTTAAATAGGATATTCTATTTCAGTAGGTTGTAAATATCCCTAGTAATTAGATGAGAATTATAATCTATTTAAAGGGAATGTAATTTTATTCAAAAGTTAGTGGAATATTCAGTCTTCTTTTCCACATTTCAACATGGTATCAAAGCATCCTCTGAACCCTAATCTTCCCATATGACCAAATATGGTATGGCTAACGGGAGACGCGACTCCACCTCTTCAGTCTCAAAAGTCACCACCAATCAGGAAACCATGGTCTCAGGCAGCAGCAGCAGTTCAGATAGCAGCCTCATGCCTCATTGTCGACACCCTGGTCACGCCAAGGACACCTGCTGGAAAATGCATGGTAAACCCGCAGATTGGAAACCTTCCTGCTTTGCCAACGACAAAGAAGGACGGGGAAATTTCATCTCGGTAAGATGAAAAACCAACACCACCCAAGCCCAGTCTCTTCAACAAGGAGCAACTAGAATTATTGCAGAAAATGTTCAGCCAATCTTCAGCAGCCCCTACTACTGTGGTTGGTACCGGTTCTTTGGCACACAAAGGTAATTTTTTAAGTGCTCTTAATGTTAAAATGGAGAAGCTAGGTCCATGGATTATAGACTCAGGAGCATCGGACCATATGACCGGAAATAGAAAAATATTTTCTACTTCTAGTCCCTGTTATGAAAATTTAACAATCAGGATAGCAGATGGTTCACTCTCAAAGGTGGCTGGTACACGTTCTGTTAAAATTTCAGAGAACCTAACAATCAACTCAGTTCTATTAGTGCCAAATTTGGATTGCTGTCTATAAGTAAACTCACTCGGGATCTCAATTGTGCCACTAAATTTTTCCCAAATATGTGTGAATTTCAGGTCTTGGATTCAGGGAAAACAATTGGCAGTGCTAAGATGTGTTTGGGGCAATATCTTCTCGAGGTTAATGATCCTCCTCAAGGAACAACTCAAAAATCCGATTGTTTAGTGTCTAGAAGTCAAAGTTATTTTTCTGTCATTCATTCCAATAATGATAGTGCAATTATGCTATCGCACTATAGGTTAGGACATCCAAATTTCTTGCATCTCAAGAAAATCTTTCCTTCATTATTCAATAATAAAAATCCAAATGATTTTCAGTGTGAGATGTGTCAATTTTCAAAACATGCTCCCAACTTTTATCCCAACCAACCCTACAAAGCATCCCAACCCTTTTCAATGATTCATAGTGATGTGTGGGGGACATCTAAGATCAAGAATATTACTAGATCTAGCTGGTTTATATCTTTTATAGATGATCACACTAGACTTACCAGGATATTCCTCATGAAAGAAAAGTCAGAGGCAGGTCAGATTTTCAAAAATTTTAACACCATGATCCAAACACAATTCTAAGCAACAATACAGATTGTGAAAACTGATAATGCCAAAGAATATTTCAAATTCATTCTTGATGATTATCTCGAGTCAAGGTATAATAAACCAAAGTTCCAGTGTCGACACCCCTCAGCAAAATGGAATTGCCGAAAGAAAAAACTGGAACCTACTAGATGTTGCTCGCTCCCTCATGTTCTCTACACATGTACCAAAACTCTTTTCGGCTGAAGCCATTCTCACTGCAGCCTACCTCATAAATAGGATGCCCTCTTGTGTTCTCAAATTCCAAACTCCCTATCAAACTCTACTTCAATCCTTTCCCAGTACTCGACTCATCTCCACTATTCCCTTCAAAGTATTCGGGTGCTCAGCTTTTGTTCATGTTCATAGTCAACATCGAGGTAAATTTGATCCTAGAGCCCATAAGTGCATTTTACTCGAGTACTCTCCAAACCAAAAGGATTATAAATGCTATTTACCAGCTACTAAAAGATATTATCACTCCATGGATGTCACCTTTTTTTAGTAACAACCATATTACCCCAAATCTAAAATTCAGGGGGAGATTACACAGGAATTCCATCTTTGGGATATTGAAGGGTTATCTCACCCTTCTTCTGATTCTGGTCCTTCTCACCTATCACAAATTTCAGAATCTATTCCAACTACTGACTTCATTTCTCCTAAACATCCCTTCTTAGAATCTCCCGTGAAACATCAGCATCTGGACACTATTCAACCAACAAAAAATGATGAGTTGATTACCTATTCACGGAGGAGAAATTCACCAAAAGGAGATAGAACAACAAGCATCCCTTGAGCAAATCCAAGAGTCTAATCCGAGCCCTAGATCAAGTGAAAATCCACCAAGTAACTCTAATCCCAAGACTTCCTATAATGAGTTAACTAATGATGATAGTGATTGTCCTATTGCTACGAGAAAAGGTTGCGTACAAAAGACACGGTGTCAAATATATAAGGAGGAAGTAACATTAAAGGAGCCTTTGGGAAGATAGCTGAATTATAGATTTTATCATTGAGGACAAAGCAAGAGTAAGGTTGTGTACACTGTGAAACCCTCGCCCTACGCTCAAAAAGCAGGGAGCCTTGTGGCCCAGGGATGCCCTTTATCATTAAGGACAAAGGATGTCATTTTATTGATGAGAGAGCAAGCAGGGAGCATGGCATCACTCCAAAAATCCTTGGGTATCATTCATTAGATACAATAGAGTATGACTAACTTTGATAATATGCATGCTTTTCCTCTCTATAACTTTATTTTGTCGTGGAGTCTAGGCATAAGATGACTAATGACTCATACTAGTTAGTCATGTAGGTAATGAATTGGATACTGAAGTACTCCTTAGCATTATTAGGTATGAATAACCTTGATGGGCATATCAAACTGAAAAAAGAGGCATAGAAGATAATTAACAACACAACAAACTTTCATTAAATACAACCAAGCCACCCTAGAGTAGCCATCTACAAATATAATAAAAGTATCAGAACCCTAACTTTAAGCTAACACAACTAGGACCCCAAACATCAGAGTGGACTAATGTAAAAGGGCTAACCTCCCATTTACTGACTCAAGAAGCAAATGGAACACGATGATCTTTTCCAATTGACAAGACTCGCACTCAAGATTAGACACAAAACTCAAATTAAGAACTAGTGGTTTTAACTTATCCAATGACAGATGATCAAGGCGACAATAGGTTTGAAGTGGTGTAGCAACAGCAATGCAAACAATAGGAGGAGAGAGCAACTCAAAGTAGTAAAGTCCACTAGCCTTACATTCTATGGCAATCGTCTTCCTCGTCTTCAAATCTCAAATAACAGCACATCTAAGAAACAAGGTTATATAACAAATTAATAAACTTCGTAATCTCATTAACAAACATGAGATTGAAAGGGATTTAGGGATGTACAAAATAGAAGAGAGAGAGAGATGTAGGGAATAAGATATACTATTCATTTATGCCCTAAGTCTCCAACTCCACCTGAATTGCATGCTTGTTGCTTCTGCGATTTTCTGGCACCTGTTTCTCCATTTCCTCCTGAGTACGCCGCAACATGGTTTTCTCATCGAAAACCACATCCCTACTGATCACCACCTTGTTTGTCATTGGATCCCACAGCATGAATCATTTCACGTCTTTTTGATATTCCAAAAGGATGCATTGTCTAGACTTCGCCTCAAGCTTGAATCCCTCCTCACCAAGAATGTGCGCATATGCTGGACACCCAAATACTCTCAATCCGAAATAGTCTACCTCGTTACCTGTCCACACCTCCTCAGCAACTTTCCCATCTTGTGATGCCCTTGGTGACCAAGAAATAAGCCAAACTAACCGCCTTGACCCAAAAATGCATACCGATCCCAGCATTACCCCTGAGACACCGAGCCCTTTCAGCTAGAGTTCGGTTCATCCTTTCCGTCACACCATTTTTTTGCGGTGTTCGGTGTACTGCAAAATGCCTCCTTATGCCATGCTACTCGCAGAACTCTCTAAAACTCAAGTTTGTGTACTCAATTCCATTTTCTGTCCTGAGGAACTTGATCTTTCTCCCAGTCCGGTCTTCCACCTTAGCTTTCCACAGTTTAAACTCAGCAAACGTCTCCAACTTGTGCCACATGAAGTAAACACAAACCTTCCGTGAGTAATCATTGATGAAACTCACAAAATACACATGTCCCCCTCATGATGCCACTCTCACCAGCCCCAAACGTTCGAATGAATGTAGTCCAATATTCCCTTCGTCTTGTGTGTGGCTGTCATGAACTGAACTCTATTCTGCTTCCCAAGCACACAATACTTGCAGAACTCCAACTTACATGATTTGCCCCCTTCAAAAGATTTCTCTTGTGAAGTTCCTTCATTCCACGCTCAACCATATGCTCTAAACGCATATGCCACAAAACACTACTGTCAGACTTTGCGGCTACAGCTCCACCTACAACCGTAGCACCCAGCAATGTGTATATATTCCCCGGCACTCTCTTCCCCTTCATCACGGTCAGAACGCCCTTGCTCACCTTCATTACCCCACCTTCATATTTGTAACTAAACCCGTTACAATCCAAGGTGTATAATGAAACCAGATTCTTCCTCGACTCCGGTATGTGTCTCACATCACATAATGTCCTCACCACACCATCGTATATCTTGATTCTGATATTACCCATCCCAACCACTTTGTACATAGCATCGTTCCCCATTAGAACGGAACCAGAACTCACCAATCTGTACGTAGTGAACCAGTCCTTGTTGGGCATCATATGATAAGAACACGCCGAGTCCAAGATCCAAGAATCTGCGAACTCATCTGACCCAAATGAAACTAAGAGCATATCATCGTCACCGCTCCCAAAGTCTCCTTCTACTACATTCTCTGTGTTTGAAGACACTTCCTTGTTTTCAGCATTCCCCTTCAACCTCTCTGGACACTCGGGTTTTATGTGTCCCTTTTTACCACACTTAAAACACCGCACGTCCTCCCTCTTCCTAGATTTGGACCGAACCCTATGGTTGCTCAATCCACCCCGAAACTTGCCTCTCCCACGATCCTAATTACCCTTCACCACGAGCCCTTCACCTTGTGAACCCTCATCGCTGGTCTTCTTCCTCTGAAGGTACCCCAACAATGCACTCGTGATATCCTTCAACTCCAAGGTTTCTTTCCCCTATGTTAGAGTCGTAACCAGATTCTTGTATGTAGGAGACGTAGGTACGGAATTAAGCAGCATCAATGCTTTGTCCTCTTCCTCGAACTTCACATCAACTCGCTTCTAATCACTAATGATCTGATTGAATGTGTTGATGTGCTGAGTCAGGTCTGAACCCTCTACCATCTTAAGCCAATATAGTTTTTTCTTAACATACAACTTGTTCATCAATGACTTGGACATGTACCGGCTCTCCAATTTCAGTCAAACCGCTGAGGGCAATTCCTCATCCATGACGTGATACATCGCATCATCGACCAGACAATGTCGGATAGTGGACACAGATTTTGCTTCCAGCTCCTTCCAACTTGTGTCATCCATGCCTTCTGGCTTCTTTTCATATAGTGCCTTCACCACACCTTGTTGCACTAGCAAGTCCTTCACCCTCCTCTGCCAAAGCCTGAAATTTCCTATTCCATCAAACTTCACCAAAGTGATCCCAGCCATTGTGAATCAATAGCTCTGATACCAATTGTTGATGTGAGCACGCAGCGGAAACCTCACACAAACTCAAACAATCACAGAAACAAGTAATGCACGCACTCAATGATGAGCAATATAGAACAAGCAACCACTCACAATGAGAATCAACGAAAGCAATAATAAAAGACACAAGATTTACGTGGTTCGGCAATTTGCCTACGTCCACGGGAGCAACAACTAAATTTTCGCAATCACCAATGTCAAGCATTCAACTATGGTTACAAAATATGATTACATACCAACTCTAGGCATACAGGAACCTTATAACCTATCTAAATCATCCCTGCAGCAATCCTCGGAGGAAAATCCTCCAATCCCCCCAATCTACTGATCTCCAAATTCAAAAACCGTAACCTGCGCTGAACAAAATTGTCGACGATTTGGCGAAACCGTCTACGGTTTGAAGCCGAGAGCATTCCTTCTACAATCTATCTGAAAACCATTGACCGTTACAGTGAAATCGGCGACAGTTATCCATCGATGCTGAATCCGTCGAGCAAATCGTCGCCCAAACCGGCGACGGTTTCTTCCTGCAAACTTCTCCCTTTTGTTCTTTACTTTACGATGCTTTCCTGATGCATGTGTTCCACTCAAATATGAGCCACATCCCCACCACATTTGGTAGAATACTTTTTTGGTTGGCAAGTAGATCAAATCGCAAAGGTAAATTATTGGAAATGGGAGTGCAATAGAACAACAAAAGAAATTCTATCTTCATTCCAAGGGGCTTGAAAGGGTAAAATTGGCATAGCTTCAATGAAGCCTTGGAGTCTGTGGGAGGTACGCAAAAGACTCCTAATCACAAGAGAGAGAGGTTGGGAATGACCCTTCACAAACAACCATCGGAGTTGGAAGGATGCATTATAGGGAGAATCATTGCCAAAGGTCCAGCAAAGTGACTGGCATTACGGCAATAGTGGACTAGGGGTGTACAAAATTTACTAAAAACCAAAAACCAAACTGTTTGCCATTTCAGTTTGGTATTTCAATTTTGGTTTTGAATTTTATAAAACAAATCTATGATTTTGGTCTCACAAAAAAAAAATTTTAAATTAAAAATTTTAAAAATAAGAATAAAAATAAAAAATGGTACCCGAAAAAATAGAAAAACTGATTGACAAGAAAATTTTTGCTTTTAATAGTGTGTATGTGTGTGTGTGCATGTGTGTGTTAATATTCTCTTGTATTTTCTTTCATGCATTTGTTAAATACAAGCTTTAGTTATTTTTTTGGATGCACAACACTTATAAGGGTAAGTATACAGAAGGAAGGGCTTCTATAGAGAAGCAGAAGCCCCCCAGACTCCTTTTTGATGTGGGACAAGGGAGGAATGAAGAGGAACTCTGAAGGCTAGGGTTAGCCCGCGCCTTGACAAGGTCGTTGCCCATTGTCCGACATCGACCATGAGGAAGAAGGGAAGATCCTTCCTCCTCCTATAAAAATCCATCCACCGCTAGCAAGCGGGCCACGCTTATCTCAAATTTTGATGGGCTACAATAAGCTTTAAAGCCCATTGCTTTAGAGGATTACTTTTCTTGACTAAGATGGGCCTAGAATTTTAAAAATTTTCATAGTAAAAACCAAGAAAACCAAACTGAACTAGAAAAATTCAGTCTATGGTTAAACTAAACTGTCGGTGCACAATTCGATTTTGGTTTGAGAATTTTAAAACCATTTAATTTGCTTCAATAATCAGTTTTGGGGAAAACTGAATTGAATTGAACCAATTACACCCCTACTATGGAGGTACAGTGTGATGTCCGGCAAATGTGGAGGCGGTCGATGGTCCAAAGGACATCACTTCAGCTAGGATTTGGGATGTGGAAAGGGCTAAAGATCGAGAGCCCAAGATTAGTGGAGTGGGCTTAGAGTTGCATGGATGAGGATTATACACATCACTTTGAACTTGGGTCAGTTGTTGGATGCTATTGGGCATGATCAAACTATATTTAAAGGGCAGCCCGTTCCAACTAACTTATCTTCTCCGAACCAGGCCAAAGACGTCTCATGCTTTGTAAGTTCCTTCTGTTAGATATTTGGCCCAAAGCCCATTGATTAATGGAGCAGCTTATGGTTTCGAGTAAATCTCCTCACAACCAGGCCCAAAGCTTGGGAGAGGCTCAGGTGGAGGTGTCGAGATTTGATACGGATGGGTGATGTTGTTTTGGGCAAAGCGAGGAGGTGAAGGAGAAACAGCCTCACAGTACCTCCTTTTTGATAGGGGTGGACTGTGCAAATGAGTAACATGAGATGTTTTCAGTGGGAAATGGATGAGGGAAGCGACTTATTGAAGATGGATGACTTACCAAATAGGTTCCTATGAGAATGGTTGTCAAGAGGTACTTATGGAGGATAATGGTACGACTACTCGAATCGAAAAATAAGATCGTGCAATTTCAATAACAAGAAGATGAGGATGGATGGGATAAAAAAAAATCCCCAGGTTGTCGAAAAGGCATCAACATCAAAGGTTTATACTCACGAGAGGCAAAAGAGTAAGGAAATAAAGGATGATCCAACTGAGAAGCGTCCAAAGGTAGATGGGAGGCCAATTAAGCTCCTCAAAAAACACAATGATGGTAATTTTTACATTGACAAATCAAACGGGTTGAAACCTTGAGGGAAAAAAAAAATGTTACTGCGGAAGTTCCCTTGGAGAAGAATAAGTGGGGCGATGTATCAAATAAGGAGGGGGATATGGCTAGTGATTCTGATTGTGACAATCGACTACTCATAGATGAGGTTCATGAACAACTTGGTTATGGATTAGAATATTCTGATTTTATGGGGGCTCATTCCTTGTAGTTTCACCTCCAATGGAGGGGTCTTGAGGGAGCTCTTTGTTCGAGAAATGGTGAATTAGAAGAGATAGCAGACAAGATTGAGCAGAACGAAACCAGTACGGATTTCATGTCCAGTATTCAACATATGATGGATAAAAAAAGGTAAGTGAGTTAATAGACTCAGAAGGAAAGGAACCCCACTTGGATGGTGCATAACTAAGACTAGCAAGGGGCAACGGGAATTGGCTAATTTGCAGTGTTCCATCAATTACGATGGGAAATGACTAAAAAGAGGTTTTCATAGGTAGTGTTTTGTTTAGATTTAGGTAGGGTCTGGGTGGTGGATAATAGTTGTTTGGATTTTGGGCAACCATGGTTTGGGTGGTCTTTAATCTTTGTTTTTTTTTTCTTATTTTAGGATTCCTTATTCTCTCTTGCTTGTACTTCTTTCTCTCTAAATATTCTTCTTTTGTTATCTAAAAAAATTGACTGTACAAACATTTTTGTCCTTATATCGATTTTTTTTTTCTTAAACAATTTTAGAAAACTTATGGATATTCTAATTATAATTTATTTTAAATTCACATGATCAATTTATTTTAATTTTAACTTAAAATGATGTATAAAATGAATGATTAAATCCACAAAAGTAAATTTTGAATATTATGTGGTGCTTGGGAGCATGGATTTCGGGGCTTGGAATTGGATTTATGTGGATCTTGAAGATCCTCAATTTAATTTAATATTACGTTTTGTTCACTTTGACACAAATCCAAATGCAAAATTTGCTCCCAAATGCAAGGTTAGAGTATTTTTGGTTACCAAAATAACTGAAAACCATATGGGTTTTGGTTTTTCCAAGAACAGCTAAAAACTGACAATAGATATAGAAGACTGGCAAAATAAACAAACACTTTTCATAATCTGCTTCTTCATTATATAAATATGAAAATAAAAAACAGAAAAAAAAATTAAAAATAAAAAAAGACACCAAACATACCTTAAGATTTCCATTCTAAAAGAAACCTCAATGATTGGGAGGCTAAAGAGATTAAATCTTTGCATTCTTTATTGGATGCTTTCACCCAACTTATAGGAGGGATAGTCGGGCGGGAATTCTGAATGCTTGGAAGAAGTTTTTTGTAAACCTTTTTTTTATCATTTGATTTGTTTGTCCAAGTCTTTCCCCCTTCATCCTAATATTTGGAGGGCTAAAGTTCCCTCAGAGATAATTCATTGTTTGGCTAGTGGTTCTTATAGAATTAAGATCAACAATCTATTGCATAGTAGGGGGGCTTCTAAGGATTTGTCTCTAGATAGATCATTTTGCATTGTTTTTCTGCTAGGGGTTTGTGGATTGGATTGTTTGGTTTATTTGGAGAGTTGGCATTTCCAGAATTGATTGAAGCCATTTTGCTTATTTCTTTCAGAGGTCTGGAGAGGAGAGATTCTCATGGACAGTGGACATTTACACTTTTATCTGTTTTGCAGGGGAATCTGGGCAGATTATCAATGGAAGAGATTTGTCTGTATCATTGCTCTGGGACAGAATCTGGACATTGATTTAGGTGTTTTCTGCTGGTTACTTTACAGGTTTCTGTTTTTCAGATCTACAGAATGATTGGCAGGCTATTTTGATGTGACTTGATTTTCTTTCTTATGTTATAGTAATTTATAGTTTTACTGAAAGCTTTCTTATCCTAAGTTCTATACATTCTACTCTCTTAACGAACACTCCTTTTTCCATCTAGCATGAATTCTTTAACCAAAAAAAAACTTTCATACATAAAAGAACATGTTAGATTGTCAAGAACAGCCTGATGAATAAAAACAAAATTGCATATAAGATAAAGCTGCATCTACCGGCATAAAACAAGGTAATACATGCAACAATTCATTAACATATACCATCAATTGCATAAATCACTTTCACGCTGTTACATTATATTAAGCATCAAAAATCCATTCCACAACCTGTACAAACCTGCCAACAATTCCAAATGACCAGTGCCTGATGCACGATATGCAACGAGATCACCCAATAATCTTGCTACCGAATAGACTTCATCTTCCTCCAACTCACTCCTGAACAAATGAGGTAAAAAATAGTGGGGGACAGGGGTGGGGTATCAGAAAACTCACTAAATTTAATATAAAAAAAAAATACACACTAACCAAAACACATAGAACCCTACAAGTATTTGGCACGTCCCAGACAGCACAAAGCCTCACGAATGCCATGATCAAATACCTCCCGGTAATGAGACTTCCATGCACTATCTTGGGTGGCATAAAAAGACCTCCACTTAAGAACATCAGATCCCGTAAAACATTGTACTAGTGCCACAAAACACACCATGATCAAAAAAGCAACCAGTATTTTTTGCTTCCACCATTCACCATTTAAAAATACACCTGCATTCCAGACATTTACAGAAAAAAAAAAAAAAAAAAAAGGTTATAATTTTTACTAAAAAACACCAAAGCAGAATTTGCAACAATGAGAAGATGAGAAAAAACGCTATCCCTACACATGGAAAACACAGAAGGCAAGAATTTTGAGAGGCAAGAGCCCCCATTTAATGAAATCAAACAGTAAACAAAAACACACCACTCAACCAAGATTTTACTGCACATGTTTAATTCCTTAGACAACCAACGTACAGGAATGATCAAGAATGCAGGATCCATATTTTGATGGTCAGACTAGATTTAGATGCAACAACAACAATCATAAAATCATATCAAATACAGAGGACAGAACTATAAAGAACCAGAGGGAAACTGACAAATAGAATGTGTCATCTGTTTTCTAGGATAAAATTTCTCTTTTTGAGGAAGTCAAGGGTTGGCTTTTCTCCTTTAAACAACAGCTCAAAGAAAAAAAGAACACTTTGGAAGGAGTATTAAGTCCTCAAAATCTCTCTATAAGAAAAATCAGGATCTCCCCCGAGCTCAAAAGCCTGGTATGTTGTAAGTTGTAACATGATTTGCCTTTTCCCAATCAATTTGGTTTCTATTGCAGATTACGTTGAGCCCCAAGATCTATAACCAACACATAGAACCATCCAACACACACAAAAGGAGAACTAAGGGCCTGTTTAGTATCATTTCTACTTTCTGTTTTTTGTTTCGTTTATGTACAGTGAAGAAACATATTATAAAAACGTGTTTGTTTATGTTGCCAGTTTTCTATTTTGATTGTCGGTTCTCAACTGTTTGCTAAAAACCTGAAAACTAAAGGCTTGTTTAGTATCGTTTCTGTTTTTGATTTTCTGTTTTGCATTTCTGTACAACAAAGAAATCGATTATAAAAATGTGTTTGTTTATGATATCGTTCTCTATTTCTGTTTAACGGTTTTCACCTGTTTGCAAAAACCCAAAAAAAAAAACTAAAAGCCAGATTCTATGATTTTCAAATGTTTTGGCAATTTGTTATCAAAATGTTTTAGTATCCAGAATGAATTTTTTTGAATTAAATCTTTCATTTTATTCATACTTTTTTAATTAAAATAAAAAAAAAATGATCATATGAATTTAGAATATAATTAAAATAAAAAATTCCCCTATATTTCAAAAAAATTAAAAGATAATAAAATCCATTTAAAGAACATTTTTAATATATTTCAATTGTCATATACAATAACATTGTTCTTGTAAAGTGAATTTTGAAAGATAATAATTAATTAAAATTATTATAATAATTTTTATTTTTATTATAGTAAATTTTAATTTATATTACGTTGTACTTGTATTATTTCAATCATATTTTGTAATTGTTATTTGATTCAAGGACAAGCATAAGACTTTGCTTAATCAATTTTTTTAGTTTTAGTTCTAGATAAATTATCCAAACAGGTTGCTGGTTAATATTAATGAAATAGGCTGCTAATTTTTAGTTTTTTGTTTCTACTTCTAGTTTTAGGTTCTCATTTCTAGTTTTCATTTTCATAATTTTGGACAATGATGCCAAGCAGCCCCTAAATTTTATGGTTTCCAATCGTTTTGGCTACCTATTGCCAAAATATTTCAATATCCAAAATTAACTTTTTGGGATTAAATTATTCATTTTATCTTACTTTTTAATTAAAATTAAAATAAAATGAACATATGTATTTTAAATATAATTAAAATAAAAATGTCCATAAAATTTTAAAAAGTAATAAAAACCATTAACAAAATATTTTTACTATTTTACAACTGTCACAATAAAATTGTTCTTGTAAAAAGAATTTTGAAATATAATAATTAAGTAATTATAATTTTATTTTTAATTTGTATTATTTTGTACTTTTACTATTCTAATCATATTTTTTTTAATTGGTATTTGATTCAAGCACAAAAATAAGTATTTGTTTAATCAAGTTTTTGTTTCAGTGATGGAGTATTTGTTCAATCATATTTTTTTTATTAACTTAACGAAAGCGTATGATAAGGGTACCTAGGGTAGTTCTATGATGGGTTTTAGAATAAAAAAAATGCATGTAATAGGTATACTGATGTCATTAGGATATGTAGGATGGAGTAGTGACTAGTGTCAAGACTATAAGTGGGGAGAATAGAGAATTTCCACTCACAATAGGTGTACATCAAAAATCTGCTTTGAGCCCTTATCTTTTTGCTTTAGTGATAGATGAGTTGACTATGAGTATCCAAAATGAGGTTCCATGGTGTATGTTGTTTGCAAATGATATTGTCTTGATTGATGAAACTAGGGGCGGAATAGAATCTATGTTAGAATAACGGTGAGAAATTTTAGAATCTAAAGGATTTAGGATAAGTAAAAATGAGACAAAATATATGAAATGTAATTGCAGTGAAAGTAGGAGGAATATTGGAAACAAAGCTAAACTTGATGATATGAAGAATCAATAGCACTAGTAGTTTTCGATACCTTGGATCTATTATGCAAGCTGAAGGAGAAATTGAAGAAGATGTAATGCATAGAGTTAAAGTAGGTTGGGTAAAGTGGAGAAGTGCTTCAATTCTGCTGTGTGATCATAGAATACCCTTAAAATTAAAAGGGAAGTTTTATAGGACGATTGTAAGACCAATTATGCTATATAGATCAAAATGTTGGGCAACTAAGAAACAACATTTCCAAAAATTCAAAGTTGTCAAGATGAATGCTAAGATGGATAAGTTACATGATGTTAAAAGATAAATTAAGAAATGAACATATACGCGATAAGTTAGGCATAGCTCCTATAGAAGATAAGATCAGGGAGGAATGACTCAGATGGTTGGACATTTGCAACGTATGGCATATAGTGTGCCAGTAAAGAAGAGTGAATTAGTTACTATGAGGGGTAGTAGAAGGGGGTAGGGTAAACCTAAAATAACTTGGAATGAGATAATGAGTAACGATTTAATAGCCCTAAACTTGTCGAAGGAAATTATACATAATTGCATAAATTGGCTGAAAAGGATTCATGTAACTGAACCCACCTAGTGGGACTTAAGGCTTGGTTTATCGTTGTTGTTGTAATTGTTTCTAGTCTTTTGTTTTTGACCCCACCTAGTGGGACTTAAGGTGTGGTTTATTGTTGTTGTTTCTGGTCTTTAGTTTTCATTTCTAGCTTCATTTTCATAATTTTTGACAATGACAAATAGGACATAATTTAATGTGCTTTTGCCCACAATGCCTACATCCACCAAGAGAGGATTTTTTTTTTTTTTTTTTTTTTTTTAAAGAGAGATTATTAGAAGAGAGAATAATGTGCAACGAAAAATAAAAAGAGAAAAGAGAAAATAAACAAAGAAAGGGGAGAATATAAATCCTCCGTTTACATCAACTTGTTACAAAGAAAGCGCAGCATAAACCGAAATCCAGCTCAACAAAGCAGAGTCAACAAAACCACTAAAAGTGCAAAAGGCCTCCAAGTTGGAGGGGCAAATCCATACCAAATAATTTATTCCACACAGCCAAAGTGATTGGGCAGTGAAGAAACAGACATGAGCAAGTCTCTACACTCCTCAACCAAAGGACACAAACATCAGGTGGCAGTAACGGATTTTTCAGAAGGTTTTCACCATCAGAGATCACAAAATAGCCTGCCCAAAACAAGAAGTTAATCCCAAACCCTAGTCCAATGCCCTCTGAGTACCCTTTCACAATAGCCCCCAAGAACACACTTGACGCCTCTATATTGCCTAGGGTTTAGAAACCAAGAGTTCTGAAGAAGTTTTACAAGCACTAAGATGCTCTCTCATACACTCATTAAACCAGAATATGTCCCTATTCTTATAGAAACATGGCCTCCTGTTAAAAAGAAACCACCAGCTAAAACAGTTTCCAAAACTGAAATCATCTTTTTCAACAAATTTATCAACTGGATTGTACTGGATCGGTTATCCCATCCTGACTTGACAGAAATCAAACATTTAAGCTGCTGCGCAGACTGGTCAAACCTTATGAATCTCCCCAACCGCAAGTCCTTTTTTTTTCCCCAGATACAAGTCAAACTCTAACAGTTCCTGCAAAAGTCACTTCCCAAAACTTTAATCTCCAAAACATTTTTTTATAGAAAAGAAAGTTTTTGTATATATTAAAGAGAGAAAAGGAATATATAAAGAAAGATGATAAGCAAACATTATAATGAAAAGAAATAAAGTACAATCATAGCAATAAAGCCTTCCAATCCTGCTGAAAACCATCTAAACATGAACCTTTAAAACAGCCTGCAAAGCCTAAAGAGATGCCAACTACCAAAAACTGTCCAAAAGCAAAGCTTAAGGCAACTTCTCCCCATAAAAATATGCACATTTCACTCTGACCATATCTCAACAAAACAGCAAAGAATACACACCTTCATAAAACTGTAGCATCCTTCCTTTTACCAAACCCAATGAAAGAAATACCCCAAAACTCTTCCACCATCATCGTGCACATCCAATCCTCGCCAAAAAATCTAAATTATCCATTCTAAATGCCCCAAGAAAATGGACAATGAAGAAATAGATGAGATACAGTCATGGTCTTAAATTTCCACGAAATTGTCGAAATTTCCGTCGAAATTTCCGATTTCCGTTACCCTCGAAATCAAAATGGCAGTCGATTTCCGTCTTGCATAATTTCCGTCGAAATCTCAACGAATCATCCGAAATTTATCGAAACCTCGAAATTTTAGCGAAATTTGTCGAAATTTTAACTATGCAATGAAATTTTGTCGAAATTCAAATGAGAGATTCAAAAGTGAAGTGAAATTTCTCTTTTAATTTATTTTATTGAAACAAAAGGTTATCACAAGTGCTTTTGAAATTATATGAAAAAATAAACTTATAGTAATATTTTATTTAACCATTCATGTCTAAATTATCAATATTTGTATAATAAATAATTTTTAAATGATTTATGAATTTCATTTGCATTAACTAAATATGTTTAATGTATATTTATCTTACATGCATGTTTGATGCACATACTATTTTACGACTTTTCCACTTCATACAAAACATAGATGTATTTAATTTGTAATATATTAGTCTTAAAACTTGTATTATTATGTTTGTTAACCATTTCTAAAGTTTCACAAATAATTTCATGCTTTACTACTAGTTTCCGTTATTTTTTCAAATTGAAATCGAAATTGACATCGAAATCGAAATTTCCATACTTTTGGAGCTTCGAAATTTGAGTCAAAATCGAAATTTAAGACCTTGGATACAGTCTCTCATAAGTTTTGGATTGGGGTGGTCTTAAATTTGGTTTTTTTTTTCTTTGAGGATTCTTATCATGCTTGCGTCTTCTTTCTCTCTTAATGTATCTTCTTTTATTATCTATAAATAAAAAAAATAAAAAATAAAATAAAATAAAAAACGCACACACACACACACAAACACACAAGAAACAAAGGCAGACCTTAGAAGGCTTCCAACTCTGCAACAGATTGTCGGTGTTAACTCTATCAAGGACCACCAACCAAACAAAAGCCTTAATCTTGGAAGGTACGTTTGTCTTCCATACACAAGGAAGAACGAAGCACAAGTTAGACATGATAAGACGGCCAAAAAAGGACCTACTTGAAAAAATTACCTTACGAATCCAAAACACACATCCTAACATCCCTCCTATTAAAAACCTGAAAGTCATCTAAAACACACACAGCAAAGAAGCAAGCCCCTCCATAACCTCGATCATTTAAACCTCGTCTAAAATGGAAATCTCAATGTAATCTAGAAGCATCATGAACCAAAAAGGAAGAAATATGGGCATTACAGGTTGAAGAAAGACGTTGGCAAGGAAAAGTATTTATCGGAGCTGAAACCACTGCCCAAACAACCTCCCAAAAACATAAATCGAAAACCATTTCCAAATTTATACTTAGTAGGGTTTGATTCAAAGTTGGAATTGGAATTGGAATCGAAACCCATTGGAATAAAAAACAGAATATCAAATTCCTCTCATGTTTGGTTCGGCATAGAATTGGAAATCAAAATTATATTGTAGTATTTGGTGTATATAGACATAGGAATCATAAATGAGTCCAATTTATCAGTTATGGCATTATATTATAAAAATTATTTAAGTAATTTAATACATAATAATATTATAAATATATAATTATTATATAATATTATTTTATTAAGTTATATAATAAATATTTTTTTACAACAAAATCAATTTGATAATCATGCACTTGATTATACTTTGCATATTATATATAATTATATTTCTTGTTATTAGCATTTAAATTTTTTTTAAATTTTATATTTTATTTATATTATATAATTATTATATTTTAATATCTAATTTACTAAATGTAAATAAAAATCACATAACATAATTTATTAATTAATTTAAAATAATAATACAATAAAACAACAACCATAGCATTGTCTTTTATTACACAATAATACTATAATATTTTGTATATTATATCATTATTAAATTTTACTGCTATACATTTTATTAATGATATTGATAATTAACAACAACCATAGCATTGTATTTTATTACACAATAATACTATAATCTTTTGTATAGTGTATCATTATTAAATATTACTACTATATATTTTTAATAATCATATTAATAATGAATATTTTATCCATATATTTTTATTAATGATATTATATTTTTATTTTAAGATTATATTTTAAGATTAATATTTTTATTTTAAGACTATATATAACAATATAATAAATAAATAATCATACCACAATTATATCACACTATTTTATAATTTAATACTATTCTATTCCTCCAATCTGATTCTTCTGATGAGAAGAAAAAAAAACCAAAAAAGTGTGGGTTCAAGAAGATGCCTTGATTGTTTCCCTCTTATGGAATTCAATGGAGTCATAGATTGCACGGATGTGTATGCATCTAGATACGTGCAAGGGGATTTGGGATTATGTCAAGCTTCTATACTCTAGTAACATTACATGTATGTATGATTTGTCCCAGGTGTACTTTCAGTTATAACAAGGAGATAGAAGTCTTGCAGATTATTTTGGAGAGATGAAGTGTATTCATGAGGAGCTTAACATTGTGCAGCCTATAACTGCCAACGTTCATGAGATGCAGAAGCAGAGAAAGCAAATGAGAGTCCTTTGGGTTCTAGCGAGCTGGAGACCCGAGTTTGAGGCAGTCCAGTCCCAGATACTTAGTAGTGTCGAGCTGCCATCATTTGCCAATGTTTATTCTCGTGCCCTTCATGCTTCCTTTTGCATGCATTATCTTGCTCTTGCATCTGGTTCTAGAAGGACAGCATTTGCTACATAGGGTGATTCTAGTTCTCTACCAAACAACCACAAAAGTTATGGCGGTGGTTTAAGTGGGGTGGAAGAGACGGACAAGGTTGAGCTACTCCTCACAAGTGCACTCATTATGGATGAAGTAATCATACAGTCACACTATTGAGCAATGTTGGGATCTCCATGGTAGACCTTCACATGTTGCCACTGCAGCCACCATCGACTTCACCCCTTTGGGGGCAGCCAATGCAGCCACCACTGACTCCTCACCTTTGGTGCTAAGTGGGGGGTAACTTATTGTACCCATGTCAGAGGAAGAGTATTCCAAGTTCTGGCAATATCAAGCGTCACGACAAGCTTCTCTCCCCATTGCATCTCTTGCCCAAACAAGAAATCCCACAATATGCCTGTCATCCAGTACTTCTCATACTAGTCATTGGGTCATAGACTCCGTTGCCACTAATCATATCACAAGTATACCTAGCTTCTTCTCCACTCTTCAATATCCAGCAAATTTACCTTGCTGATGGATCTACGACTATAGTCAAGGGAATTGAGACTGTAAATCCTGCTTCCTCTATTTCCCTTCCTTCGATTTTGTATATTCCCAAATTTCCTTTCAATCTTTTGTCCATTAGCAAGATTACTAAATCCATGAATTGTTCAGAGACGTTCTTCCCTGATTCTGTGGTAATTTAGGACTTGAAGATAAGGAAGACAATTGGCAAAGGGCGTGAAGCTGGTGGACTCTATCACTTTGAGCTGTTATCTCCTTCCACCGCCTACACTGCTGCTGCCACACCTTTCCAAATTCATCGTTGTCTTGGTCATCCTTAACTGGAAAAGTTAAAATGTCTTGTTCCTAGTTTTAGTCCTGAGTCTAGTTGTGAGTCTTGTCAGTTGGGAAAGCAGCATCGTATCCCTTTCACTTCCTGAGTCAATAAATGGGCTGCAAGCCCATTTATGATAGTTCATTATGATGTTTGGGGTCCTAGTAGAGTTGTGTCCAAGTTGGCTTTCCGGTACTTTGTAACCTTTGCGGATGATTATTCAAGAATGACTTTGTTATATTTAATAAAAGATTGTTCCGAGTTATTTAATGTATTTTGTGCCTTTTGTTCTAAAATGAAGACTCAATTTGGTTTCCCAATTCGAATACTTCGAAGTGATAATGGTAAAAAGTATTTAGTGCACAATTCACTACTTTTATGACTTAGTTTAGTATTGTCCATCAAGCATCCTGTGCCCAACCTCCTCAACAAAATGGGGTTGTGGATAGGAAAAATAGACATATCCTTGAAATCACTCGCATTTTACTTTATCAAATACATGTGCCTAAAGTGTTTTGGAGTAATACTTGCTACTTCTTATTTGATCAAAAGGATGTCATCCTCTATTCTTAGTGGTAAAATTCCCTACTCCATTCTCTTTCCTAATTCACCTTTATTCTCTCTCCCTCCTCATATATTTGGGTCTGTGTCCTTTGTTCATCAACTAACTCCTGGGGTGGATAAGTTGGATCCTCATGCTATAAAATGTCTTTCTAGTTTACTCATATACTCAAAAGGGATATCGTAATTATAATCTTGCACTGCATTGCTTCTTTGTTTCTACCGATGTTACCTTCTTTAAGTCTACACCTTACTACACCCAATCCCTGAGTGATTCTGAGTTCAATGAGTCTCTTCCTTTACCTAATCTTTCAGATTCTACTTTGATATCCTTGCCCAACCAACCATCTAACTCCCTATGTAGTTCAAGTCCTTCTCATCATCTTGATCATCCTAATTTGTAGGTGTATTCACAACAGTAGCCCCAAGAAAGAGAGTCCCCTTTATCTTCTTCTACAATGTCTTTGGTTTCCTTGTTTGATGATCATATTCCCCATGATATTGATCCTCTCATTTTTGTTCAGAAAGGTAAATGCACATGTACTCAACATCCTATTTTCAACTATGTTTTTTATGACTTCTTTATCACCCTCCTATTATTATTTTGTTACTACTCTATCATCTACTACCCTTCCTAAATCTGCTTTAGAAGCCTTAGCCCACTTTGGGTGGAGGAATGCTATGGTTGAAGAGATGAATGCTTTACATGACAATGGCACTTGGGACAAGGTACCTCTTCCTCCTGACAAGTTTGTGGTTGGTTGTCGCTAGGTTTACACTATGAAAGTCAACCCCGATGGTTTAGTGGCTCATCTAAAGGCCCGTCTCATTGCTAAGGGATATAGTCAAGTGTATTGTCTAGATTATTCTAATACTTTTTCTCTAGTTTCCAAACTTACATTAGTACATATGTTCATCTCCTTGGCTACTACTTGTCACTGGCCTCTGTATTAGTTAGATGTGAAGAATGCCTTCTTGCATGGTGACCTTAAGGAGGAGGTTTATATCAAGCAACCACCTGGGTTTGTTGCTCAGAAGGAGTTAGGCTTAGCGTGTCAGCTCAAAAAGGCTATATATGGTTTAAAACAGTCTCCCTAAGCATGGTCTGGTTGTTTCAGTGTTGTAGTACTTGAGTTTAGTCTTCAATGGTGTGCAGTGGATCATTTCATGTTTATCGTCATACTTCATCGAGTAAGATCCTTCTTGTTGTTTATGTGGATGATATTGTTATTAAAGGTGATGACAAAGGTATTCAAAGGCTCAAACTTTTTTCTACAAACTAAGTTTCAAACCAAAGATTTGGGACTGTTGAAATATTTTTTGGGTATAGAAGTATCCAAATCTCATATGAAAACTATTTTGTCACGGAAGAAGTATGTTCTTGATCTATTGGATGAAATTGGATTGTTGGGATCTAAACCGATTGATACACCCATGGATCCTAACAGCAAGTTAGTGTCGAATATGGGTGATTTGCTACCTAATCATGGACAATACTAAAGACTTGTTGGAAAGTTGAATTATCTCACAGTCACTCGGCCGAATATATCTTTTGCAACAAGTGTTGTGAGTCAATTTCTAGATTCTCCAAGGACAAGTCATTGGGACGCAGTAATTCACATCTTGAGATATCTCAAAGATGTGCCCAGGAGAGGTCTTTTATATTGTGATCACAGTCACATTTATGTATAGATTCAGATTGAGTTGGGTCGCCTTCTAACTAGAAATCCACAACAAAGTACTGTATCTTGGTTGGTGGCAATTTGGTTTCTTGGAGAAGTAAGAAACCAACTATGGTGGTCAAGTCAACTGTTGAATTAGAATATAGAGCTATGGCCCATACTACTTGTGAACTTGTCTAGTTGAAGAACACATTGGAAGAATTGGGTTTTTTGCATTCACGGCCTATGAATGATGTGTGACAATCAAGTTGCTCTTCATATTGCTTCCAACACAGTCTTTCATGAGCGGACGAAGCACATTGAAGTAGATTGCCACTTTGTTTGGGAGAAACTTGTGCAGAAGCTCACTACTACCGCTTACGTAAAGTCTAACATGCAGCTTGCTAATTTGTTTACCAAAGCGTTGGGTGATGCTCGCGTTAAATTTATTTGTAACAAGCTAGGAGCATATGACATTTATGCTCCAGCTTGAGGGGGAGTGTTAGAGTTTATTTATGTATTTTAGCATTATTATTATTATTAAGTGTGTTAGTATGTTAATTAGTGAGAGTTAGTAAGGGTATTATTGTCATTAGAACATATTTAATTTGTATAATAAATAAAGGGAGAAGCTATCTTCAAGTTAGGTCATTCACTTCAAAATCTCAACAGTTCTAACCAAATACCCCATAAAGCTGCATCCTTGCGATTCCATAGAGCTGCCCTATCCTTCCTTCTATCAAAGCCCCCAAAAGAAGTGATTAATAATTCCACCACTGAATAGGGGCAGACCCAACTCTCTTCTATAAAATCAAACAATTTATTCCAAATCCTCCATGCAAAATCACAATGCAAAAAGGAGGTGAGAGGCTGTTTCAGAATTCCTATAACAGAGCATGCAAACATCTGGAGAGAGCGCCTAAAAAGGTATCCTAATCTGCAGCAAGTTATTGGTGTTAACTCTGTTAAGCATATCCAAACAATTAAATGCTTTAATTTTTGGGGAAACTTTAACTTTCCAAATAACTGAATAAAAAGGAAAGGAATAACTTGAATAGGTCAAAAACTCAAAGAATGATTTCCAAGAAAACACCCCCAAATGATCCAGACACCAAGAATGAACATCCCTGCCCAAGGATAATTTGCAATTGTTCAATACTGAAAATAAGCAACTCCACCATCTCCCTATCATTCCGAGGTCACCCAGAATGAAGATTCCAAGAGACTAGAAAACCACTCCCATTATCCACAAAAAAGGAAATAAGTATGTATGGCTTAGAGCACAATCTAAAAAGACAAGGAAAAGGAAGGGAAAAAGAATTGTTCCCGAGCCATGGGTCTTTCTAAAAATGAATCTTGGATCCCATCCCCACTACAAATTTAGTGTGAGGGATGAAAATAGAGTAAATCTGGGAAATATACCTCCACAAACTCCCCAAAGGACATCTCAAACTAGCATTGGTATCCCACCCATTCTCATCCAACCCAGACTTGCGGCAAATTACTCTATACCACAGGAAACTATCTTCCAAGGGGAAGTGCTGCAACCATTTAGCTAAAAGTGCAGTGTTTTAAGACTCCAAACCAAGACCCAAACCACCCTCCTTTTTAAAATTACTAACCTCCGCCCAGTTTAATAATGGTCCCTCCATACGACAAAAAATCCCTCATAAGTCTCTTAATCTTGCTAGTAACTCCCACTAGAATTCTAAAAATAAATTTAAAAAGATACAAAGGGATGCTAGAGAGACAAGCCTGGATAAGCATAATTCTACTGCTAAGAGAGAAAAGGCACCCTTCCAACCATCTAATCTCTTCGTAATCCTCTCCACTACTGGATTCCAAAAATCCACTCCTTCAGGATTCCCACCCAATTGAACCCCTAAATAAGTTAAGGGCCATTCCAATAAACCACACCCCACGTTTACTGCCCAAATTCTTGTCCTCTTATCGGGTACATTTAGGGCTACTAAGCCACTTTTTCCATATATTAATCTTAAGACTCTCAAAAACATCAAGAATACCCAAAATTCTTCTGATGGAGGCTATGATTATCAATAAAGAAAATGGTATTGTCAACAAATTGAAGATGAGAAACAACCGCTCCCTCATTCCCCGCACATAATCCTTTAACCAAACCTTTATCAACTGCCCTGTCCACCATCCTACTTAAAACATCAACTACAAGTACAAACAAAAAGGGTATAACAGGTCTCCTTGTCTAATGCCTAACAGAGCAGTAAACCAAGTTTTAGGTTCACCATTAACAATAACTAAAAACCACACATTAGGCAAACAGCCCCTAATCCACGTACACCATTGCTTCCTAAAACCCTTCTCCACAAATACCTTACGCAAGAAGCTCCAACTCACTCTATCATAAGATTTCTCAAAATCTACTTAAAAAACAAACCCCCTCTTCTTATTCCTACAGATGTCCTAAGACTTCAGTGATAACCTTTACAAACCAAAGACAAGACAAATAGGTCTAAAGTCCTCAAACTTAGAGGATCTAGCTTTCTTAGGCACCAAAGCTAAAAAGTTAGATTGATACTCTAACTCAGAATCCCATTCCCATAGAACTCAATGAAAACTTACAGCAAATGAGCATTAACAATTTCCCAACAATCTTGGAAGAATGCCATTTTAAACCCATTCTGGACTCGGATTCATATCTCTATCCATCCCAAAAACCACCACCCTCACTTCCTCCTAATCAAAAGGCCTCTCTAGCCAATGCAATTGATTAGCAAAGATAGGATCCCGATCTAAACCCTCAATCATTGGTCTATTAAGACTATGCTCTGAATACAAATTACGAAAGAAGTCAATAATCATAGAACATAACAAACGCTAGTCATTAGTACTCCTCCCATCCCCCAAATCTAGCTCCCTAATTAGATTCTTCGTCTTGCTTCCATTAGCTAATCTATTGAAAAAAGAGGAGTTGCTATCACCACCTTTCACCCACTAAAATTTTGTCATTTGTCTCCAACTCCTTATTTCCTAAAAGCTCACCTCTTCCAACTCATTTTTTTAATAAAGACTCTTCTAAACTCCTCATTGTCCAACAACATTACCTCATCCCCCTTTCTATCCAAACCCGCCAACTCACTCAAAAGACTAGACTTTTGAAGCCTAACATCGCCAAACTCCCCCTTTTTCCACACTTTCAATTTTTCCTTTAGCCTCTTTAACTTCCTCATTAATCTAAACCCATCCCAACCCCTCTCCATTTCCTCTCCCCACAAATCCCTAACTAAAGGCTTAAAAATTGCACGGTTAAGCCACATGTTCTCCAACCTAAAAGGTGTAGGACCCCATGACACCTTCCTAGACTCCAGCAAAATAGGGAAACGATCAAAAGTGGTCGTATGAAGAGTAGTATGAGATTGACTAGAAAACTCATCCTCCCAGGCATTGCAAAACAAAAATCTATGCAATCTACTAGCTACTGCTCTAGCCCGCCAACTAGCGAAGTGAATGAAGCATTCCCCCAAAGGAAGATCTCTCAAAACCCGCAATCCCTAATTAATCAAACTTGAGCATACCATGGTAGCTTTTCCCCCCCCCCCCCCCCCTTCTTTCTCTCTAGGAAATCAAACCACATTGAAATCTCCTCCCACAATCCACTTAAGGGAACAAAAGCTAAAGATAGAGCTAAGCTCTTCGTAGAATAAGTTCCTCAAGGTAGGCCTAGAGCTAGAAGGACCATAAATTAATGAGATCCACCACTGACCCCTCCCACTAATTTTGAATAAAACCAACAGAGAAACAAACCCCATCTAAGTATCCACATTTGAAATAGAAAGTGAATCCCATAAGACAAGAATGCCCCTAAAGCACCTCTTGAAGGCAAAAATTCCCAATCCCTATTACACCCACCTCAAATAGTCTTCACTAAGCCCCCATCTATTGATTCCAAATTATTTTCCTGGATAAGTGCAATATCAGGGGAAATCTCATCCAAAACCTCCTTAATCAAAACTCTTTTTTCTCAAACTACCTAATCCTCTCGCACTCTAACTAACTACTTTCATAATCTAGCGCATTTACCACCCTTCCAAACTCCTTTCCCACACCCATAATTGATTGACGACTCCAAGTTTTATTAACTCCTTCTGAACTTTCTTCTTTCTTCTCTCATATGTTTTAGGACTCAAGCCCAACCTAACCATTTTACCAACCGGATCAACCAACTCCAAACCCATGTCTTCGAGGAGTTGGAGCAGGTCAATGCAGTCTCTCTCACCTCCCTTAGAGCTAGGATCAAGACCCTCCCCCCTACAAACACCGTCCCCATAACAAAGAGTTACCAAAGAAGGCGCTGGTTTAATAGGGATGGGCAGGATATCTTTACTACTCTTAGATGTACCAGGGTCTCCCTCAAGAAGATCCATTTTCCTAGTAAGACATCCCCCCTTCTTTTTCTTTCTTAATATATCTTCTTTTTTTATCAAAAACAAAATTTGAAAACCTCCCTCAAGCATTTTCATGTTGGCACTAATCTTTGCAAAATGTGTGTGTGTTCATATCTATACTATTAATCAAAGGAAGAGGAGGTAGTTTTAAATCAACATTATTCCTTAGTATTCCTAAAACCCCTCATCCTTACAAGGTATCATTTATTTGCAAGATTTCCAGATCATGAAAACATAAGTATTTTAATTAGATGATTTCAATTTTAAATTTTTATAAATATTTTTATAACTCTCCCAATATGACCAATAAACCCCCATTATCTACATAACTTCCACTCTTTCCAAGCTCGTGTGTGTGTAAACACAGTCATATACAAAAATTAAAAATTAAAAATTTTAAAATTTGCATTAGAATGAATATAATTGTAAAAATCAAGGCATATGATATAGTAAAATTATTTCAACATTGGAAAAAGTATCAAATAACAGGATATTCATATTAAGTATATAGTTTTAATTTAGAGATTTTGTTTGTATATATAAAGAGAAATACACTGAAAAAGAATTATGGCCATTTTTATTGTTGCAACTATTACAAACTGTAAATACAAACTAGATCAATTCATTTTCAAAAATCTTAACACAGTTTAGTGCCATTGGCTCAAAATTTGGGGGATATTTTCAAAACTTACCCTATATAAATATTTTTTTATGAGTAACATGTATATAGGATTAGCAAAAATAACATTTGGTTTTTTAACTGTAATGCATATAACATATAGTATTATCAACTTCTTTTCAAATTAAAATTCTTTAAGGAAATCTCATGCTGCATATAATTCTATAAGAAATTTTTTAAATTCATAGAATATCTTACTTATTTTATTTCATATACATGATTTAGTATATTTTGCCGATGGAAGTGTTTTTGAATCCAAATTGATTTCTCCATTATAAATTCTCAATATATTTTAACATGGTTGGAAATACAGATGGTTAAAAAAAAAAAAAAACTTTCTTTGCTTTTGAAAAGCAATGTTTTATTTAAAAGAAGTCCATTGTACAAATGTACTATTAATTAGGAAAATGATTGTAATACGACTAGTCTAACAAATTTCACCACCTAAGTGGGACAAGATTAGAGAACATTCCATCCCTAGCTAATTCAGTTCTGTAAGACATGTAGGATTATGTGGATGAATGACAGATAGGCACTCCATACAGAAATAAAGCCCACAATACAAAATGTCATGAGTAAATCAATACAATGCACTATTAACAAAGTAAAGTAGCATATATTTGTATGCTAATCTCATACAACAAAAAAGGTCACTGAGAAAAGGAAATAAACAAACAAATAAAACAAAGTAAATACAAGGAATTTCCAGTGTACCTAAAACACAGTTAGTTGATGCTCCATCGTGGGAAAGACATTTAGCCACCTTGAACATGAGGTAACATGCTCCTCCAAATTGCAGTATCATGATGACTGCTGCAAACCGGGTCCACCAGAGCCATCTTTTATACCTCATCTGTTCATTGAGAAACATAAAATAACATCCCATACTATTTACAGATACTATGGTAAAAAACAAAATGGACTAATAAAAGAAATACACAGGCAGGTTGCCCAAGTAGAATTCAATTCAAAATTTATTCCCAGTTGTACATCAAAACAGTCAGATCACTCATGCTAATATTTTCTTATTTTCTTATAAACCCACATATACTGTGACTTGCCATTTTTATTTTCTTAATCTCAAGTTTTATTTATGTAAATATATACACAAACAATTAGATACACACATTCATCCACATGTTACTTGTCATCCACTTGATATTGCTCCAACAACAACTCTATATGAACCATTTCAACAGAAGCGCATTTAGATAAAAAAAAAGGTTTCGAAACTAAATTGAAACTCTAGAACAATGCCAATTAAAACAAAAAAAAAAAAATGTAAGTAATAATGACAACATGAGTCAATGGAAGCACATCAAAACTGAAACAGCTGAAGACAAGTACGGTTTCAAGAAGCTAGCTACAATGTGTAAACATACATAAATTAATGAAAATTAAAAGAAAAAGTAATATAACCTTCACAATTATGAAAATTGAACACTATGCTGAAGATTAGAGCTGTGATAATCCCAAGAAGCCTTGTCCAGACAAGGTCACCAAACATCTATAGTGAAAAAGAAATCCCTAAACATCTATAGTGAAAATGAAATCCTAGTGCATAGCTAACCTTCAACTCAACAATCCAAAAATAAAGATATTGGACAATCCATTCCAAATGTCTGCAAATCCAGTATACATAAAATCGCTACACCATACAGAGAGTTTTTTTTTTTTTTTTTTTTTTAATGAACAAAAAATTGTATTAGAAGAGTAAAAAAGAAAATTTAAAAGGAAAATAAAATGAGGAGAACGAGATGTGCACCCTTTTACAAAAAGAAACAGTTACAGGATCACAGAAAAACAAGACAACTCAATGAAGCAAAGCCAACCAATCCTGCTGTAAGTCTACCAGAGGAACATGCCAAAAGAAACCATTAGCCGACACCTGCAGAGATGCAAATTAAACCACTCTATCCAAAGCAAGTTATTAGGAGCGCCCACACCTTCGAGAATTCTAGCATTCCTCTTCAACCAAACACACACAATCACCATAACAGTGCACCGGCACAAAGCTTTCCTATCCTCTCCCTTGCCAAATACAATAAACATAATAGTACAAAAAGCCTTCAACGTGAAGGGGAAAACCCAGTTTTCACCAAAGATGCAAAATAACTCCCTCTGGATGGCCAAAGTGAAGAGGCACTGCAGAAACAGATTTGAGCAAGTCTTCGGCTCCTCAAACAAAGGATACAAAAGTCAGGCAACAGGGCCTTATTAGGTCTTCTCTTCTACAGCAAGTCATTGGTATTGATTTTCTCAAGAATTGCAGTCCAGATAAAAGCTTTTATTTTCTAGGGAATTTAACTTTCCAAGCCAAAGAGTACAGGAAAAAAGGAGTAGCATTAGGATCATGAAACAGATGAAAAAATAAACTTCCAACAACATTTGTTATCTAACCATTCATGTCTAAATTATCATTATTTGTATAACAAATAATATTTAAATGATTTAGGAATTTAATTTGTAATAACTGAATATGTTTAATACACATTACCTAACAAATATGTTTAAAAAAACAAATTATATTACAACTTTTTTCCACCTCATACACAACGTAGATGTATTTAACTTGTAATATATTAGTCCTAAAACTTATATCATTACATCTATTAACCATTTCTAAAGTTTCATAAAAGAAATACACATTTTACTATTGATTACCATTATTTTTTCAAATTAAAATCAAAATTGACATCGAAATTGAAATTTCCGTTTTGTTTGTACTTTTGGAGCTTCAAAATTTGAGTCGAAATTGAAATTTAAGACCTTGGTGTGAATTACCGGAAAGATCCATAACCATTTTGCCCACCAAAGAGAAGTTTTTGGATACCAAAACACCTAGACCCAAGCCCACTCCCAAGAATCATAAAGAGGGAAAGAAAATACAAAGGGATGGAGAACAGACAAGAGTGGATAAAAGTACTATGACCCTCTAAGTGAAGCATGCACCCATCCAACCATCCAATCTCCTAGCCACTTTCAAAAACCAAGTCCCGGAATGATTCAGCAATAGAGATACCTCCAAGGGGACACCCAAACAAGTAACAAGCCAACTCAAACCGCCACAACCTGCTAGTCTAGCAAAAGGATATGTGTTAATATATAGACCCACCATACACTTTTAGAAAAGTTAATTCTCAAACTCTGACACTTTTTAAAACACCTACAAGATGGTCAATAAATTAGAGAAGCAACCCAAGTTATCCAAAAGAAAAAGAACAATATCATTTGAGAACTAAAAGCTATGATGATCAAATCCTCATAACCTTCCTTAAGCCCTTCCATCAAACCTCAGTCTCTATCAATCATCCAACTCATGGAATCAAGTAGTAAAAAGAATAAGGGAAGGAGTATCTCCTCTCTAAGGCCCTTTGATGCACAAAAGCAATACTCAACCCTACCGTTCACCAAGACTAAAAGCATAGAAGATAGGCACTTTTGACTCCATTTCCTCATCTCAAACCAAAATCTTCTCTCCATAAACTTGTCCAAGAATCTCCAACTCACCCTATCATAAGAGTTTTCAAAGTCCAATTTAAACACTAGGCCCCTCTTTTTTGTCTATCACCAAATAAAGTGCATTCACTATGGGAAATAGTATCTTCCAGGACTACAACCAATCTCTCGACAACACTTTATTCAAAATCTTATAAACGCTAGCAACTAAGGGGTGCATTTGGTTAGCCAGATAGGCTAGGCTAGGCTAGGCAAGGCTAAGGGTTTGTAGCTCATGTTTGGTGCAATACATCAATAGGATTGGGCTAGCTTAAAATCAGGACTTTACATTTTTATATGGGATAAGAGTGCTCAATTCTCCCCCACCAGCAACACTAGGGTAAGCAGGAAAAAGACAAGGGATGCCCTCTTTGATCTCCTCAAGTCCTCTCCTCTCCCCCCCCCCCCCGGGAGCATCCCCAACAAAGAAGATAATGGACGCAATGTCATCTCCATCTCTGCTTTCATCATCTTCCATGGCGAATTTCACTTCCAAAATTCAACATGGATCCATGGACTCATCAATTGATAGTTGATACTCAATTGCTCCGTCTCATCGATCTTCTCTTAATGTTCCTTTCCTCTGCATTAGTCTCAAAAGAGGAACTAACTGTAGCCCAAGTCAATTTGGATTTTCCTTTTCCATTGGATAAGTTTTCGAGTTTATCCTTTGTTCGAATTCCGACAAAAGAAAAGGGATATAAGATTTTGAATGTCATTAAAATTGCCCTAGTTTGGGGACAGTGATAAACTCTAAGTCTACTTATGGACTGAAGTTTAGTTATAGTGAGATTTCATAGTTTAAAATTCACTTATCAGATATCAAAGCTGAGAAAAATAGAGGAATAAAAATAGAGTAAAGAAAAGAAAATTTTAGTCAAAAATATGCGACAAATTTGATGTTCCAACTTCATTAAATATAATTTTGGGTTAATTGCACTAGTAGTCGTGGTCCTTAAAATATCACTAAAGTTGCACTTTGATCTTGAACTTTAATTTGCTGCACTAGAAATCTCAAACTATGTGACTCATCACAATGTCATCTTGAACTATATATATCTAACAAGAATCTGGAACTTTTTGTTGACTTAGCATCTCATCTGTATCTAGCCTGCAAAAAGCAGCCACTAAACATCCAAAAACACCCAAAATTCTCTCTATGCACTCTAAAAGTTTACAAACCAAAGCACATTCCAGTGCCTCGCATACACAGCTTTTGGGTGCTTTCATGCATGTGTCTGTTTACTAAGCGCAATATGAGGTTTTAGTCAGCAAAAAATTTTAATTTTTCTTATTATGTACAGTTGTGGGCACATTACAATGACCAATGAGTGAACGTAATTTGGGGCAGTAGACTGTAACCAATTAAAGTTACTACAGTCCAACTTCGGCAGTAGTTCATGGACCACCAGTACGATTTAACCCATGATTTAAGAACTTGTTTTGACGTTTGTGCGCCGCTGCTCAAGTCTTAATTTACTGAAGGAAAAACGAAAACAGGCATAAAAAGAAAGTTTCCTATCAAAAAGTGGCTGGCACTAAATCAAATGGAGCTTGAACAGAATTCCCAATGAATCAGATGGGAAGTAACAAACAAATCAAATGCTCAAATACCCGTCTTTCCTGACGAACAACGGGGTCGACAGTAGCACTTGTCGGGGATCCAATAATCGTCATCGCGGTGGCTTCCTGGGCAACTCCAGTTCGGACCATCGCAACGATCCTCATAGCAGCCGCCACCCAAATAAATGCGAAAGGAAGAATACCACTTCGCCGGCATGCCGGAAAAGCAAGAAATACAATTAACGCGCCGAGAATGATCACGACAATGTTGGAAACTCCCAAAACCAGAGTGACCCATCTAACGCTCTTCAACCACATTGGCGTTTCGGGAGCAAATCAATAATCGAGAAAGGGAGGTTCGCATGTGGAAAATGAGGTTGCAGTGGGGATGGAAGGAAGGTTATGCATTCCGTAAGGGGAGGGCCATGGTTTAGGGTTCCTTCTCTGTTTCTGGTTTCAACATTCCCGCCTCAGAATTTCCATGGCAAACGATTTGGAACTCGCGGGGTAGGATTTGTAGGCTTCGTTGCGGAAGTTTCAAACAAAATGGGCACGGTGGGCAACGGGCATCAAGGCGTAGACTCCAATGCCCCACGCCATTTCCATTTGGCTTTTTCTTTCGTACAAATAAATATATCAAATTTGTCCTTAATTATTTGAAAATAGCTCTTTAATTATTCACAATTATCTAAAAATATCACAATAATTATTGTTAAATTTATCTCTATAATAACTCATAATTATTTCAAAAAATCATTATAACTATCTATAACCATCCTAAACTATCCTTACATTATTTAATTTATTATTATTTTTACTATTTTAAAAAATTAAAAATTAAAAATAGAAAAATACAGAATTGCTAATTTTATTTAAGAGTAAAATCTAACACCACCTTCGAGTTTCCTAAATTTAGCATTTCATTCCCTATGTTTTCAAAAACTACTAAAGAACCTTATAAGGTTTCATTTTATAGAAAAATGGGACTTCCATTAGTTGACCATTAGTCTTTCGTTAAATATATGTAAAATGATGAATTTTAGTTTTAAGAAAATAATATTTTAAAATGACACATGTTTAATAAATTAAATTAAAAAAATTGATCAACATAATATTTTAAAAACTAACCAAGTGACTCAAAGACCTATTTGGTTCTCGAATTGACTGGCTTATCTCCTCTCAGCCTATTGACATCAGTGCAAGAACAAAAACTATATTATTATTTCAAAATTTTTAAAAATATATATGAAAAATAAAAAATTACAAATAAACCATAAAAAATGTCTAATAATTATAAGTTACAAAATATTTATTACATGTAATTTTCATAAAAAAAATTAATGACTAAACACATCATAAAGGAAATAAAACATAGTTTAGTATTTTTAAATTCAAGTAAATTATTAAACATATTGCTAAAAATAGAGAAATTAACATTTTAAAACTCATTCTTTACAAATTAAAATATAAAATTAGATGTTAGTTCTTAACTATGTAAAATATGAATGTTAAGTCAATAAAGAAAATTCAAATTTATATTAATTGGTTGATATTTGTTTGAGGTCGGTCATTCACCGACTTTTTCTGATTTTATTCAAATTGCTATGTTATTAAATATGGGATTCAACTAAACCTATAAAGTTAGCCACAATTCATCCAACCATCAAATCTAAGTCAATCTTTATAAACAATATTTTATTTGTTAAAGATATATTTTGTCAATTATTTTCATACAATATAATTATTTAAGTATTTTTTTTCTAAGTGATTTTTATTATTCATTTATTTTTCATAATTTAATTTTTAAATAATAATTTAATTAGTTTGTCATGTTATGTCAACTAATTAATCTAACCTAGTCGTTGGGTGTTTGATTCACTTATAAGTTTAATTTTTAAAATATATTGAAACCAATTGATCAATTTTTCTAACTTCATTTATTAAATTAATATAGTTTTCTTAATTTATCTGACCAAAATTGAATAAAAAAGTAAAATTGTTGTTTTATTAAGAATAAAATTTAATTTTTTCACTAAACTTAACGATTGACTGATAGTCAACTAACAAAAAGTTCCTTTTGTCAATAAAATGAAATTTTAAGGGGTTTTGTGGTAGTTTTCAAAAACTTAAGGGTTAGAGTGTCATATTTTGAAAAGTCAGGAAATGTTGTTAGATTTTATCATTTATTTAATAATTTTATTTCAAAGCTATGCTTACTAATTTTAATAATTTTTTTTTACTTTTAACACCAAATTTGATAATAAATATGGTGAGATTAATGAAACTTTGCAACCTAGTAAATATTTGTTTTGAAGCTAAGTTTTTAACTTATTTGTTAAGACATATTTGGTTGGTTTACAGTTTACTCTTAATAGAATTTGAGGGGAATGGTGTAATCTTAAGAGGGAAGGTGAATTGGAATTTTAAAAAACTTTTGCAGATTATATAAACGATTCACCCAAATAATATCTCAATCAAAATGTAAGGCGTGTGTGTAAAAACAATCACAACAATATAAGAGATCATACACGTACAGAAATTTAAATAAGATAATAGAGAGAGATATATTGACACCAAGATTTTTAATGAGGTTCGGCTATACCCACCTACGTCCTCGCCTTGGGCAAACCCCCCAAGGATTCCACTAACCTGCTCCCTTAACCGGGTCGAACAAAACAATTACGCACTCTTTCAAATAGGATGGAGTTCTCCTCTCTAAGCGATACCCCACGCTTAGTACTCCTTCAATAGGGTAGAGTGTCCCTCTCCAAGCAATACACCACACTTAGCCTGGTTCTGTACCTGAACCGTAAACCACTCCTTACAAGGTAGAGTCACCCTCTTTAAGTGATGTACCCTCACTTGGTCATGGTTCACAACCTGAACCGGGAAGAGCTTGTTTAAAAAAGATTTTTCATACAATGAAGTGCTTTTGAAAAGTTAAGATGTACAATTTGAAAAACTTTATGTACTCTCAAATGATTTATAAAATGAAATTCAGTAGAGTTAGGGTTTTCCTCTCAAAAATATTTTTCAAGTAAAAACTAAGAGTTGGGAAAATGATTTTCCTCAAATGATTGACCTTTGTGAAATGTGATAAGTCTTTCAAACAAGTATATATTAAATGAATATATGCTCAAAACTCTCTTAACCAACTCAAAGATTTTTTTTCCAAAAAGGGTTTTCAAAATGAAAAGTATGGGAGAAGTGACCTTTGAATATACCACAAGACTAAAAATAAATAAATAAATAAATAAATAAGACCTTCAAGTAATATACATACATATATACATATATATATATATATATATATATATATGAACTTTGATATAAGCTCAAGCCTTTTCATGAACCCTCAAAAAGTTTTTCCCAAGAACGTATTTTCAAAATGAAAGTTGGAGAAATAACAATTTGCTCTTTGAAATCTGTTGACTTTAGTGTAAACCCAAGAGGAGGGTGAATTGGATATTCAAAATTTTTCTGCCTAGGTCAACTATCCAGCAACAGTATTTCACAAACCTAGAGTCAATCTAGTGCAAGTATAGAATAAATAGATAGATGCAACTACAATTAAACTACTCCAGATAAATTTAAACATATAAGCACAATATAGGAAAGCAGGTAAAGTAAATATGACACTAGATGTAATATCGAGGCTCGGAAAATGTGCCTACATCCTAGTTTCTAGCTCGCAAGCCCGAGAATTCCACTAAAGCTCACTTACGGGTGGAGCGACACCGAATACAACACCCTTTCCTTACTAGGTAAGGGAAACCCCAAGTCAAATTAACAGGGTTGACCCCAACCTTTACAAACAATCCTTACGGGCTAGATTAACACCCCCTCAGGCCATGCTTGGAATACAACAGATAAGCAATATAAAATTTGTGTACAATATCAATGTTTCTCCAATAAGCAAGTATGTACCAATACAATCAATGCACTTCAATATGATAGGATTTATAAGTTCAATGAAGTTTAATATAACTACTCTCAAGATAATGTCAATATATCTAGTGATATATGAGAGTGTGTTATGAATGAATCTTTGAGTCAAGATATATATGTATATACCAATCACAAGTTGCAAACTCAAAGATCTCAAGAGCACAACCAAATATCTCAAAAATAATTTTTCAAATAAGTATGAGAGATATTTGGATTTAGTTTGTTAAAAATGTTTTTCACAGTAGCACAATACAAGCCCTTGAATCTTGCAACAAGAATGCAAGACTCACAAACCCTAGAGAGTTTTCCCAAAGAAGACTTATGAATTAAATCACAAGAGAAAACTCAAGCTTACTCTCAATAAAATCAATATCAAACAAATAATATGAGAGTGTAAGCTTATATGGGTAATCTCTAAAACACTCTTACTAAAAGATTTTAGCAAGAATGATGAATAGGAATGAGATTTTTAGCTTGTATGAGGAAAAATGAGTATTTGGAAATTCATAAAAAATTTTCTAATTATGTTTGCTAATTTGATGCTAATCAGAACAAATGAAGGAGTATTTATAGACACTCCAAGAATTATAAATGTTTTGGACTCCATGGGTATTTTTGAAAATGTTAAATTAGATTTAATAAAAAATAACCCAGTTTAACCTTGGTAAAAAATCTTGCCAACTCGAGAGGTTCGGTCGACTGTATTTAGGTTACGGTTGACCACATTGCTAAGTTTGGTCGACCGTGGTACTTTTGAACTGCAGATATGTGTTGACTTTTTGGTTCGTCTCCTATTTTGATTATAACAAACCACAATATCTCATCTGTGTGCTTTGAGTATTTCAACATGTTTACTTTTCTAAGCATGGATTACAGGTGAGAAATGGATGTCGAGAAGCACTTAAACGAGCCATTCTTTCGGCGAAATCCATGGAATTGCTGAGGAGTAGAGTATGAAGCCTTCGCTTATTTTAAGTTGTATTTTTATATATATTTATTTTAATTCGGGTCTGTAATAATAATCTATCGGTCTGTAATAATTAATGCATGACATGCATGGTAGGAACTATAAGCTCAAGACCATAGATTGACCTTAAGGATCACCCTTCGGTCGATCGATGCTAGATTTTTGGGACTGAGTAAAAAGACCTTAGAAAATACCCTAGGTCCTTGCACTAGCACTAAGAAAAGTCCCTATTATCACATATGCCATCAAGGAAAACTTTTGATTTAAATATAGACCTAAATACACATTTTTAGTGTGTTCGGTCGACTGAACCCTACCACACAGAGCACTTCAGTCGACCGAACCTCCCTAGGGTCAATGGTTTGACCATTTGGTCGACTGTCTTTAAAATGAGCATCAACACCCTAGTCGACTGAACTAGCATGTGGGAAATCTCAACGTCCTGGTCGATCAAACTCTCAGTTGTAAAATGGCCCGATCGATCGAATGTTCAACTTCGATCAACTGAACTTAGCTCGGTCGACCGAACCTCAGAGGTTCAAAAATCACCTCAAGTCTGGTCGACCAACACTTCAGTTCAAAAACACCTTGGCTGATCGAATTGAGTAACCTGTTCGATCAAACCCTAAAAATGGTTAACTGAATCTCTCGGATTGCTCAATTTTTACCAAAGTTAAACTGGATTATTTTTAATTAAACTCAATTAATCTTTTTCCAAAATACCCACCGTGTCCCTAACGGTTATAATTTTTTCCATCTCTATATATAGGTCGTCATTTGCAAAAATTAAGAGAAGATTAGGGATTTAATTAACAAACATTTTCTTTGTATTTTTTAGAGACCTTTTTTCAAAACACAAAACTCATACACTCTCATACTACTATTTCTTTGCTAAATCAATCCTTGTGACAGTACCTTGAGTGATTATACATTATTCTCATTTGCTAGAAACTCTCATTTGTTTATTGTATATTTGATTTTCGGATTGAGGGTTGAGCATAGTTTTTTCCTCGATTTAATTTAATAAATATGTGGTGTGGGAAAAACTTAGAGCTTGTGGGTCTTGGCATTTGAATTGCAAGACACCTTAGCTTGTATTTTTTAGTGTGCAAAACTATTTTCACAAACTCATTTTTTGATATCTCTTGTACTTGAATATTGAGAAAATATTTTTAGAGATATTTTAATTACTCCTTGTGAAAATATTTGAAACCCTAAATTGTTATTGAGATTTACATCTATACATTGTTTCAAAGATTAGCTTGTTAATACACTCTTGTGTGTGATTGATTATTGACATTATATTGAGTGTGATTACACTTTGTTGCATTGAGTTTATAGTTCCCATCTATTTGAGGTGCATTAATTTTTGCACGTGCGTATTGGTACAAAATCTACTTGTGTTTAGAAGCATTAAATTTGTACACAAAATTTCAATTGTATGTTGTATTATAGGCGTGGCCTGAGGGGGTTTGATCTAACCCGTAAGGATCGGTAAGGCCTTCTCCACCCCGCAAGGAGAGTTTGTAAAGGTTGATGTCAGCTCTGGGAATTTGACCTGGTTATAATCGGTGTCGCTCCACCCATTTAAGTGAGCAATTGTGAAAATCCTCGAGCTTGCAAGCTGAGGTGGGGACGTAAGCACAGTTGGCCGAACACTGATAACATATAGTGTGTGCACTTTACATTTCAGTAATTTATTTACTACACGTATATGTTATATTATAAATGTTGCACATGATTTAATTTTCGCATCTTACATTTATCTGCGTATTTGGGTTTATGTATATAGAAAAACCCTAAGTTTAGTATTACTGCTGCTGATTTGAACATACCTAGGAATAAATTTTAAATATCCAATTCACCCCCCTCTTGGGAATACACCAATTCCAACAATTAGTATCAGAGCCTCGTGGCATTGACTTAAATGTTTTTGCTAAAGATCGAGATCGCTCACATTGGTGTATCCTCATTCGACGAGAGACAGTCACCTACTTGCCCTCCTGTATTTTGTGGTGTTAATTACACCCATTGGAAATTAAGAATGAGCATTTTCATAAAATCTATGAATTGGAGGGCTTGACAAGTGATTGATAAAGGAATTTGTATGCTAGTAGAAAATAATAATGGTTTGATGCATGCAAATTCACATGCCATGGACTTACTGTATTGCGCTTTAGATTCTAATATTTTGCTTGAATTTGTGGCATATAAGAGTATACAGGAGATCTGGGTTGAGCTGGAAAAGAAATATGGGGAGACCCAGGAAAAGGAGACTGCCACTCCAGAGGTGTCATGCTCAAATGGTCAAGGAGTGGTAAGTGATAGGGAAATGACATTAATAGAATAAGAGGTATATGATTCTAACTCAAACTCAATTGTTGATTCTTACATTAAATGTTGTGATATGTCAAATGTTGAATCATCTCTTAAATACAATGATAATTCTGTTAGTGATGCATGCGATGATTCTCGTGAAAAATATTGCAATATATTGTATGTTGAATCATCTGTCAAACTTTGTGATAATGTTGTAAATGATTCATGTGAAAACTATTGCATTGAATCATGCAACGAGTTTTATGATGAAAGCATGTTATTGAATAGACAACTAGAAAAGGATTCATTTAAAATTCATAGGTCTCTAGTTAGAATGTCTTATTATAAAACTTTTCTGAAAAATCAAAACAAAAGGTTGGCTAAACAATTAGACAAATTAAAAGAGTATCATGTCATCCTTGACAAGAAAAAGATTGAAAAGATATTGAAAATAATCTGCCAGGAGAGAGAAGTAGGAGATGATAAATCCTTATGAATTAAGAAGAAAAATTTTTGTGAAAAGAATTCAGGGTCATCATATAAATCCCATAACCATGCCTCATCATGAAAACATAAAATTAGTAAGTATAGTCTTTCACAAAAATCCAATACCTGCTTATTTTGCAAAACTACGTGGCACGTATGGTTTAACTGTTTACCCATAAGTTCCAATGGCTTAGAAAAGGAAATGAAATAGATAATCAACAAAGCCAACCCCGTAGGACCTAAGGAAAATGGATCTAAATTAATATTGCATAATTATTTAATTCTTCCTTAGTTCCTAGGTTTAAGGGTAGTGATGACTGTAGGCTTGGGAAGTGGTTGGTGCTTAAAATGAAAATTCTTAGTAGATGTATTTACTATACACTATATTGAATACTAAGAATCTTAGATAATTTAGCCAATATGAAAAGTCAAGTAAAATATCCAATTTAATCACTTAATGAGGAAATATCATGATGATTGGACAAAGTATGAAAACATTGGCTATAGCATACTTGAATGAAAATCCACTTCAAAATAGACAAAGCACTCTTTGGTTTTTAATTCTTAATGCTTAACTCACACTTAAATATGAATATCTTTAAGTTAAGCAATAGTAGTCCATTGCACGAAGATGAGCTTTAGGGGTCCATCCTATTCTTATATATCTTTAACCCTAATCTCATTAATCAAAATTTGGTCATCACTTTAGGCTTAAGCACTAATGATCATAAATTCCTATTCTATTATGTGCTTATCACAAGACATCCTTTCTCAACCTAATCAGAGGCAACCACTGAGGGATTCTGGTTTCACAGATTAATCAAAATTTCCCTTTATTCTTAAAATGTAAAATCCTCTATTTTGGTTCACCATCCCATCCATAGGACTCTTTACCAAACCATGATCACACCAGGTAAAGATTCATCCTTTTCTTAGTTTGTATCCTTGTTCCAAATTGTGATCATATTTAAAGGATACTTCCAATCACCAAAGAGCTATGTTCAAAAATTCATATTTTCCTTGTTGCTCTTTGTCAAAATGGTTTGGACATATGCACTATCATAAAACTATTTTAATACTATCCACATGTGCTCACTTCTGAATACTTTTCTAAACTTAATGATAATTTAATTGTTAAGAGTATTCATTTAAATTATTTTCATAAGCTCTCAAACATTAAATCAAATCCTTTAGAGCTTCAAATTGTTTGAAATGTGTTGAATGGCTAAAGTGATTGCACTAGGTTTCAAATCTAGATGATGAAATGAAATTTAAAAGAGACCTATGCATATGTAGTTAGAATTCAACATCATTCGATCTTGTGCCTCTTACACGTATTCAGATTCTTGAGAAAAGAGGCAGACATAGGCTTATCATCTTAATGAATACTCATTGTGACTTTTTGTTCCTCTAAGCTTAAGCATGATTAGCCAAGATTAAATCTCGAAAAATCTAAAACACTTGGCTAAGTAATTAGAAAATGAAAAATGCATAAAATGATTAAGTGCATAACTCAGGGGGAGCATTACTCTTTCATGACTATATAAATTAAATGCTCTCATTATCTTATAACATCTATGCCCATATGCCTTTATGAATTACAATACTACACTAAACTCAAATCTATCCTCTACTCTTTACTGTTTATATTCTTTGATGGATAGATTATTATTTACGAAATGATGTTTGCTACTTGATTGCATGTTTAGTCTAGAATATCTCCTGCATGGCAGATGCAGTGGATGTGTATTGCATGCTAGTAGTGGATTTTAGGTTGTTGCATGATTTACATGAATATCTTATTGAAAACAACCAACTATCACGTAAAAGTTTTATGGAAAAATTTCCAATTTGTAGACGGCATGCTGCCGAAATTTCAACAGGAATTTTTCCCAAAATAAAACTTTGTACATAGATGATTATGATATAATAACTGATAAAATATTTTTGAAAAGATGAGTGAAAACTAATTTAATATTAATTTCATCCTCGCATAATCATAAAGAACAATTAAGGGAGCTTGGCTCCATCCCTAGAGAAAGAGTGTTGACTTTACGAGTCCAATCCTATTTTGGTAATGACAAATCATTTGGTATTTGATCTATGCATTGAGATTGTGAACAGGAACAATATATAGCATGAACGGAAGGATGACAAGTCATGGAAGCCAAGAAGATTAAAGCATACATATCTTGGCACAATCCATGGAATTGAAAGAGTATAAGAATGAAGATGCAAGTGACAAGTTCAAGAACGTCATGGGAATGGGTACTTAGAACTTATGTATTCACATGTTTCATATGATTTAATTTGAGGCTCAAATTATACCCTAGAATGACCTTAGGACTCATGCATTTCATGAACATCATTAAGGGACATTCATGGACTTAGAGATATTTTTAAAACCTCGAAAAATGTTTTATAAAAGAGTCAAGAAAGAAAGCAAAACAGATTTTTGAAATTAAAAAGAAAAATTCAAGAGAGGCTCACTTCAGAAGACCAAACTCAACGTTTACTCATCTGAAGTAGCAACTTCAGAAGAATGAAGTTAATATCAGTCGTCTGAAGAATTTCTTCAGAAGACTGAAGATTAAGTTTAGTCGCCTGAAGAATTTATGGTAAAACACAGAACTTGGCAGAAGCACCTCAAAAGACTGAACTCAGACTTCAGTCATCTAAACCTGACACCTTAGAAGACTGAACCCCAACTTCAGTTGTCTAACCCTGTGTCCAGGTTAATTTTTTGAAGTTCTAAGGAACTTCAATCGTCTGGGCTTTTAACCTCAGTCTTCAGAACCTGTGGGAAAGTTTTAAAAATTTTATTTTTAATGAAAGAACACGCGAGCTATTTCTTTGATCCAACGGTTAGGATTGATTCTAAAGGTAAGGTACCTATATATTCAACACCTAAACCCTAGTGGCTAAGACTTTTGAAAGAAGAAGAGAAGAGAACATCTTTTTTAAAGAGAATTGAGAAACTTGAACATATTGCTATACGATGGCCTGCACTCTAATATATATTCATCAAGTTTGGGCAAATCAACTTAGAAAACGAAGGGATTTCACTTACATATCTTGATAGTTACCTTTGGTGATTAAGGCTTGGTAAACAAAGGATTTTTTCATGTTTTTCAATATATAGAAATCTTGATGTTTGTTCATATCTCATACTCATACATCTATTACTCCTATTGAAGAAGAAAAATCTTTTTGTGTTTCATAAAAAATAATTTGCGAAAGGTTTTTCTAAACATTGAATCTTTGGTGATCTTCAAGTTCTTATTTTTATTCAAAGACTCAATATTTTAGTTATTCCAAAATGTACTTGATTGAGAAGTCTAAAGGTTATCTATATACACTTGAGAGAAATATTGTTGTGACAAAGTGTGTTTCAAATCTTTGCAATCTTCAAAGCTTTTTATGTATTCAAAGATTTAATCTAAGTTCTCCAAAACATTGACCTATATAAATATTTTTGGGAGATTTGATAAAAGGGAAATTTGGTGAATCATATTCTTTCATATAACGATTATATCATTACTTACATATTGAGCTTCAAGTTTCATCATATGATTATGTGTTAGGAATTTCAATTGTACTCACTAGCATTGTTAGAAGCAACATTGAGTGTTTTGCAGATTGGATATTATATTGAAATCACAGTTAGGGTTGTGAACCGGGTTTGAGGAAAGAGTTGTATCTCTTGTAAGCAGCGGATTAGGAGAAAGTTGTACCTTTTGTAAGCAGCGGATGTAAGGGAAGCTCCATCCCAATTTAAGGAGCAGGGATTATAGTGGAATCCTTGAGTGGGTTGCTCAAGGTGAGGACGTAGGCCGGGTTGGCTGAACCTCGTAATATCGTGCTTGCCTTCTCTCTTCCCTTATCTTTTTAATTTCCATAACGCACTTCATTACTTATATTGCATGTATGTATGTTGAATAACCTCACACAAACTTGATAAGTAATTTGTTAAATTTAGAAAGAATGACTAAAAGGTAAATAGGTTTTAAAGAATTTTAAAATATCCAATTCACCCCCCTCTTAGGATTACACCTAAATCAACAAAGAGCTTAAAGATCTCATATGCATCAATTCACTTTTTGAATATTGAGGCTCTTCAAAATACCCTGAAAATCATATCCAGTGCTTAAAGGTCTATGAATAGATATGGACTGTTCTAGGTTATGAGTATCATTTCATGCCTTAATATATTTTCTAAGATGCATCCGTAACCTATAGGGATTATTATACCGGTCGCATGGTAAAATGAATAAATCTTAATCCATTATATTCGTTTTTTAAAGACTTAAAAATGATTCCTTATACTACTTGGCATACTTAATGAAATTAATCTTAGTTTAGTATAGGCAATTCGTTGTATTTAAGCATGAATTCAAATTGATAGGGGGAGCAACCAAAATTAAATCCAACCCTGTTATGCTCACCAACACTTCTGAGCTTAGATCTATTTTGAATCAAGTGTGGCTTGTGCTTAAATTAAATGATTATATTGAAAGTCTTACATTGAAATATGTAGTTTTGCCATAGTCATCCATTTTTGCCATATGATCTTGTTTCTTTAAGTTTCATATGGTTGTATTTTTTCGGTCATGAGATGTTTTATGCTAAAATTTTCACCAGAAAAATTCTTCTTGCATGTGCTTTAAATTAAAGTTTTTTCTTCTGCAAGCAACCCCCAGTGCCTTTTTGCAAACATCAAAGGGGGAAGAAAGTTAAGGAGTTGTCCCAAGAGGGGGGTGAATTGGATTATTAAAATTTCCTTTAATTCTTTTTATGAATTCTTTGACGTCTTATTAATTCATCTAATACCAAGTAAGGCTTAGTTAATTATTCAAACCACAAAATAATACTTAACACAACATAAACAAAATTGGTTTATTAGTTCAGCGGAAAATTAATTAAGTTATAAAATTTTATAATTAAGTGTAAGTATGCTAACTTGAATACTTTGTAGATTTTCAAGTATTTTTCTAACAATTCAATTCAACCAAAATGATCAAAACAAGATATACAAGTTAGAATGAAATGCTTTCAAGATTCAATACTTTAATAACTCAAAGTAATCAATCACAAAATATTCAATATGCAGCACTTTGGCAATTCTCAGCTTTTGTATGTAGCCCTGTGTATATGATTGATTCAATCCTTGTATTAATGAATTTGCTTTCTGAATTTGATGCACAATTTAAAACCCAACACTCTTTCCAAAAGTTTAGACTTTAAATAAACTTTTAGTTAAAGAGTCTTTGGGTGTTAACCAATCAATGCACTTCCTTTTGGTTTTCTCAAATTATTGATCAATCAATGTACTCCCTTTCGGTTTCTGCAATCCCAAAAATAATTTAAACTTCAGTTTATTTAATCTCCAAACTATGTAGTATTTATGATCATGAAATTTAAAACATCCATGCAGTTTATAAGTATGTTGGAATTTAAAGAGTAAGGGAAAGAGAGTGACACCATGTTTTTTACAAGGTTCGGCTTATCCCCAGCCTACGTCCTCGCCTTTGGCCAATACCACCAAAGAATTCCACTATGTTGTTCTTTTCCGAGTGGAACAAACCTTTTACAAGTGATAACCCACGCTCAAACATTTCTTAAGTAGGCTAGAGCTGCGCCTCTCCAAGTGATACCTCATGCTCGATCACTCCTTCAATAGGTTAGAGCAGTGCCTCTTCAAGTGATACCCCACACTCGGTCACTCCTGCAATAGGCTAGAGCAGTGCCTCTCCAAGTGATACCTCACACTCGGCCAATGGTTCAACAACCTAAAATTGTCAAGAAACAAGAAAAAATAGTTGTGTACAATGACACTCTCACAAAGAGCAGATTAGTACAGTTTCAATCACAATGTACTTCAATAATAAATATCAATATGAAATACAATGAAGCTCAAGAAAATTTATCATCGAGTTCCTTCTAGATGAGAATTAATAACTTAGAACTCAGAAGTAGGATGGATCAGCAACTCAAAAATTCAGCGATTTAGATTTTGTAATGAGTGAGCATGAGAGAGCAGTAAGATAACTTTCAGCTTACAAATAAATTTTTCAATTCTTTTGTTCTTGGTGTTTATTTGATTTGCAAAACCATGTATTTATAGGCTTCTAAAAGGAATTTCGTGGTTCCCAAGTTTACTTGGAGTATCTTCCAAGTTTTTATTAATTTTGGGGCTCAAGAAACCTTTATTTGAAATTTAAAATATTTAAAATTTCTAACCGTTAACAATGTTTAGATGACTAAATTATCGGGTTTAGTCTTCTGATACTCCTTAGAGTACTGAAAATTATAGTCTGGACATAGCGTCAGACGACTGAACTATAGGTTCAGTCTTCTGAAGTCATAGTTTAGACGACTAAATTGAGGGTTCAGTCTTCTGAGGGTGTTCTGCTTGTTTTGTGTTTCATCAAATAAATCTTCGATTGAATGAACTAATTCTTTAGTCTTATGAATAAATTCTTCAGACGTTTGAAGTAAAACTTTAGTCGTTTGAGGTTGCATATTCAAACTTCTAAGAGTACACCTCAGTCATATGGGCAGACCAGCTTCAGGAATTTCATTTTAGTTTTCAAAATCATTTATGCCCTCTTGCTTTGATTTCTTATAAAACATTTTCCAGGTTTTGAATTAAGGTCTCTAAGTCCATAATTAACCCTAGAAGAGATTCAAAAATATTTCAAGAGATTTTTAAATACAAAGTACTTACATAAAGACTTCGTATGACATTCTAAACACTTAAGTCTACATGTTTGTCTTTGTTTGAGCTCTCTTGTTTTGTCTTTCTTTGGCTTTATCTTGTCTTCAAGCTTTAAAATTCTTTAAGATTTTAGCATGTTTTCTTTAACATCCATGCTTTCATATTTTTCAAGCTTTGAATCATCTTTGAATCCATGCTTTGACTCTTTAAGCTTCATTTGATCATCTTTCTTTGAAGTATAAGCTTTCAATGATCCTTATGAGCATTTGACTTTGTATTCACATACTTGAGTCCTAAAATATCATCACTTAACCAAATATGTTAAGTTCATCTTATTTATTATCATCAAAACAAGATTTTAAGCCTTGTAAGGCCAACAGGGGATATATATTTATATATGTATATTATATATATATATATATATATATTCATTTACATATACTTTCTAGCAAGAAATTTCTTTCAAAACAAAAATCCTTTATATCTTGCCTTATTAATATTCATATATATATAGACACACACACACACTTTTGTAATGCATAACTGGTTCAATGACTAAACATAGAAATGCATGCGAACTAGTTAGACTGTGTCTGTGCTTAAACCAACTATTTGCTATCATATGTTGTGTGCTTTAAACATAATCTTTCATGGGTCTTATGATATGTTTCATTTGCATTGGTTTGTGTATACTTATGGTCTAATCTTGTTTACCGTGTCATTTCAATTCTTAATGACCAGTTATACTGTTTGTGTGCTCAATTGTCATTCTTTTCAAAAACAGTTATATTTTTTTTATACCCTTTTGTTGATGCCAAAAGGGGGAGAAGTGTTATAAGAGCAAAATTAGTTCTTTCTACCTAACCTTTTGTTATTCTATTTGAAAAGATAGTTGTACTTAAATAAATTATCGGGCCTAGCGTGTCACCCTGAGGAGTCCCGGTATTGTTTGGAAAAAAGAAAGATGGGTCGATGAGAATGTGCATCGGCTACATATTTTCATAAGTCAACCAAAATAGTGGGGATAGTTTAATCCTAAAATTAAGATGCCCATAAGAATATAAGATACTAAGTGGGTTACAATTGGACTTTTATGTTTTGTGGAAATTCTTTATTCCCTAGGAAGTGATGTTATTATCATAACCTGAAAACAAACATGAGAATAAGATGTCATGAGCATCACATTGTCAAGTATCCTGAAGGATCCTATGAATCAAATAACACCTAACAGAATCATTTTTAGTAACTTACTTAGAAGGAAAATTATAATGATACTCAGACTTTTAGCAATCTGCTATCTAGAAGGAAAACCATACTTGCTAGGATTTGCAGCTTTATCTTTTTGCTTTATCCTATGCGAATCCTACTTGGCAATGGGACACCAATTTAACTGCTTAGGCATTGGCTAGATTGTGATTTGATTTATATACAACCTAATGTGAAATCTTCTGCTGTTTTTTGCAATTGATTGTGGCTTTTGAAGCCATCTTCAGAATCTAATCCTTCTACCATTAACAACTCTCTAGTAAAATGAATATCATCATTTCCTTCCTGATCCTTTTCACACAAGATTTATGCCACCAACCAATATCCAATCACTGATCATGGCTGACTAAACAACTTCATTTGTATTGTATTTTATACTGAAAAACCAAGACATGTGTTTATTGCATATTTTTCCAGTCATTGGAGTAAGATCATAGTTGACTTGAAGTCAGTATATCAGGACTTAGACTTGCCATAATTGCAATCTGTGTTTTTCATTGAGGATATTTTCTAACTGTGTTTTGATATTCAATGGGTGCCACCATAGGTTAGAAGTTGAGCCTTAAAAATTGTTTGAAGTAAGAAAAAAAAAATCTAGAAACCAATTTGGTCAGAAAATAATGCTTTACCCTAATTAAAAAGTGTAAGCATGTGTATTAGTTTGGCATTGAAAAGAAATTGGGTGATTAGAATTCCAGGGAATGTTTGGAAGTTCATATAATTTTTACTCAAACGAATTACAAAGTTATGATGAGAGTTTTGAAGTGCCTTTGATACATTTGATCTGACAGGAAAATGATTACACACCCTGGTCTGAGATGTCCCAACATGTATGATCTTGAATGAGTATGAGTTATCATTGCAAATTCTCTGTTTAAAGGTGAGACTAACCGTTGGTGGTTATCTAGTTATCATACACGTAGTTGATCATTTTCAAAAGAAAGTAGTACTTAGAGATCCAAATGGAGTGATGGTTTCCTTCCAACTAACAAGCTCTCATATTTGACATCTTGAGTGGTTGTGGAAGGGTAGAATTTGGGCACATGTCTGGGGTTTGTAGCAGTAATGAAAGAAACATAAGAGTTAACGAATTCCAAATTTCTTTGTCCATAGGTGATGGATTTTTAGATATTCTTCCCAGATGATTTATCGAGGCTACCTCTAAGAGGAGATTGAATTTAATATTGATTTGGAGATAGGAATGGAGCTTATGTTGACTGCCTCATATAGAATGACATTAACTAAACTAAGGCAACCTAGGGTGCAACTAGAAGATTTTCTCAACAAGAAATTTGTTCGACCTAGTATATTATTATAGATTGCACTTGTGTTATTCACTAAGAAATATAATGGGATCTTGAGGTTATGCATTAATCACTAGAAGTTGAATCGCGCTACATTAAGAATTGGTATCGACTTCCAGGGATTGGAGGATTATTTGATTAATTGATTAAATCCCAAAATTTTTGAAGATTGATTTGCAATTAAATTGTTACTAATTAAGAATTGGAAATTTCACATCCTAAAGACAAGATCGCTATAAGTTTCCAGTGTTACCAATTAGGGTTACTAATGCACCTTACATTTTCATGGATATGATGAATCAAGTAATTTAACAATACTTGGATTAATTTATATTAATTTTTGTGGATGATTTTTGGGATATTCTAAGACTCAAGAAGAGCATGAACAACATTTGTGGTTAATTTTACAAACATTATGAGAGCATCAGTTATATGCTAAATAGGAAATGTTGGTGTTAGATCTTTAGGAGACTGGAGATGAGAATTGAAGTTGTTGAGTGTTGGTGCTGAAACAAGATGTATTAGGACAGGATGTATAATCCATCGATTTATGTTAGTTACCAGTTCTAATAGAGTTGTTTATAAAGATTAACTCAAAACTTGTTAGGTTAACGATGAATTTTACTTGGAGTTGTATTTAACAAATTTTGAGGATAAAATTTTTATAAGGAGGGGAGAATGTGACGACCCCAAAAATAATATGTGGAAAAAATATAAATAAATAAGTAATTTAAGATTTAAAATTAAATTGAATAATAAATAAATTAATTAAATAATAAGAATTATAAATTAAGTACTATAATATATATATAAATGTTATATTATCACCTCAACTGGATTTCAAATTTGCAGAAGGCAGAAAGCCCCCCTTTTAACGCTCTCTCTCTCTCTCTCTCTCTCTCTCTCTCTCTCTCTCTCTCTCTCTCTCTCACTCTCCTCGATTTCTTTGGTCAAATGAGTGCCAATTGGAAATCGAAAAATACCACTGGGCTCCATTTTCCACAACCGACATTTCTACCAGAGTGGATTTGTCGTAGGAGCGACATAGGCATATCTTCTGAGGTTAGGTAAATTCTCACTCTTACCTCAATTTTTCTTAAATCCTAAGCCAAATTGACGATCGGACACCACCACGAGAATCTAGGGATGATTCTTTGCAGTTTAGTAGAGCGGATTTCTAGTGGGGTTGTCATAAGCATAGCCCCAAAATTAGGATAAGGGGGTTATTTAGAGATTAACTATTATTTAATTAATGTAGATTTGGAAATGTTAAAATATGGGTCATTCTAGGGTTGAACTAGGGTTATTGAATTCAGGATTTGGGTGAGCGCCGCGGGTATGATTTTGGGATCCCTGCAGGCGTAGTTTAGGAAACTAGGTAAGGGGAATAAATTATAACAGTATTTGTTGAGATTATTGACTGAGAAATTATGTGAAAATGAAATATGATATTTTGTCTGAAATTATTATGATATGATTATTAGATAAAAATTGTGGCATATGAGTTATACTGGGAACATGTTTAAATTGGGCTGTGTGATTTGCATGAAGAAAATGGAAATTTGATATAAATTGTTAATTTAGGTGTAATGCCAAGAGGGGGGATGAATTGGGTATTTTTAAAATCCTTTAATATTATTCACCACTTAATCCCTATTTCTATATTTAACAAATTACTTGCAGGAGTTTGAGACTGATTTAAATATTATATCAATGAATTCTGTTTACCCAATTAATTGTCAAGCACGTGTGGGGTTATTCAACATACACACATGCAAGATAGACAATGAAATGCGTTGTAGAAAATAAAAGGAGCAAAGGAAGAGAGAAGGCAAACATAGTTTTTATGAGGTTTAGCCAACTAGGCCTACGTCCTCGCCTTGAGCAACCCACTCAAGGATTCCACTAAATCCCTACTCCTTTAACCGGGACAGAGCTTCCCTTACATCCGCTACTTACATGAGGCACAACTTCCTCCTCACCCGGTTCGCAACCCGAACTGTGATTACAATATAGAATTTTAAATTTGCAAAACAACTTAATATTGCTTCTAACAAAGCTAGTGAGTACAATGGAAAACCTAACACATATCCATGTGATGAAACTTGAAGCTTAGTATGTATGTAACGATATAATCGTTATATAAATGATATGTTTCACACAATTTTCCTTTTATCAAATCTCCCAAAATAATGATATAAGTAAATGCTTTGAAGAAATTTAGGTTCTAGTTCAACTTACTAGATGCACGAATACCAAATGTGATCTTATTAAAAGATTTATCTTGAATATGATAAAGATCTAGATCAATAAGTTTTCTTCCAAATATCCAAACACAATATGATCTTCGTAATATGTAAATATATATATAATATGAGTTCCAAAAATCAAAAACCTAATATAATATTTTTCAGAAAATATCCCTTAATAATATATATAGTTATGGACTCTAGGATATTTAATCAAGTGATTTTGTAATATCGAAAATATCAAGTCTTTAAATGAATATACACTTGAATAAAAAATATTTAACCAATGACAAAACTTTTCTCGAGTAGTAATCTTGTCAAAACAATCTCTCAAATAATATTCAATAATGGATTTTGAGATGAAATGCTCTTTGAGACTAAATATTAATAAGCAAATCGATTTACCAAACCTCAATACCAAGTTGAATGCACAATGATTGCTAGAATGTCTTTTGAAGATCAATATAGCCTTAAATCAGATTTGAAGTATAAGCTTTGAAATCCCAATAAAAAATTTAGCAGTGTATTCTCCCAAGTTATGCTAATCGTACAATATGTTTAATTGTATGCCAAAGGTTCTTTCTCTTAGGGGCATTAGGGTTTAGATGTTGATTATACAGGTAACCTTGCCGTTAGGATGATTTCTAACCGTTGGATCAACTTGATGTAGAAATAACTCGCGTGTTCTTTCATTAAAGATTAAATTTTTAATCTTCTTGTAAGTTTAAATGACTGAGGATTAGGGCTCAGACGACTAAAGTTCCTTAGAGCTTTGAAAAATTGAACTTGGACATAGGTTTAGACGTCTGAAGTTTGGGTTTAGACTTATGAAGTTGCGGGTTCAGACGACTAAAGTCAGGGTTTAGTCTTCTGGTGTGCTTCTATCTGTTTCTGTGTTTCTCTAATAATTCTTCAGACGACTAAACTTAATCTTCGGTCTTGTGAAGAAATTCTTCAGAAAATTGAGCTTAAACTTCGGTCTTCTGAAGTTGAATCTTTAGACGACTGAGCGTACACTTCAATCTTCTAGTCAGGGAGTTCAGTATTCTAAACAGAACATTTTCTGGATTTTTCTTTTTATTTTCAAAAATATGTTTTTACTCCATTTCTTTGCTCTTTTATAAAATATTTTCTAGGTTTTAAAAAATCTCTAAGTCTGTAAATATCCCCTATAGATTTTCATGAGATGCATGAGTCCTAAGGTTAGTCAAGGGTATATTTTGAGCTTCAAATTAAATCATATTAAATATGAAAATACATTCAATTCTAAATACCCATTCCCATGACGATCTTGAACTTGCCGCTTGTATCTTCATTCTTCTACTCTTTTAGTTCCATGGATTGTGCAAAGATGTATATACTTTAATCTTCATGACTTCCATGACTTTCTAACCTTTCGTGCATGCTAAATATTGTTCCTATTCATAATCTCAATGCACAGATCAAATATCAAGTGATTTGTCATTATCAAAATAGGATTGAACTCATGGAGTCAACATAAATATATATATACTGAAAGGTTTTGTGCAGAGATGATTTAAAAGAAACCCAGTGCTACGTATATACTGAGCTGAAATGAAATGGAATTGTTTTAGTGAGAAACAATGAAAATAATATATATATATATATATATATACATATATGTATATTGAAGAGTTTTCTAAGAAATGATGAAAAGAGAAACATGGATATGTATATTGGAAATATAATGAAATGCTTTATTGAGAAATGCTGAAATGTGTGAGATGATATATATTATATATATTAGTATGAGATGAAATGTGAATATTAAAAATGGGAATATTGCAATGTAAATTCTACAATATGAATATTGAAATGTGGAAATTGAAATGTGAATACTGAATTGAGAATGATGAATGTAAATACTGAGAAATGTGAACATTGCAAAGTGTGAAAGCTGCAATGAGATCATTGAAATGTGATTGATGTAATGTCAATACTGTATAATGATTGCTGGTATGTGGTAATGATAACCTTGATGGATGGATATGGAAACCCTAATGATAGGTAGTGATATTGGGCACGGTACCGTTGTTAGTGGTGATAGTGCAACCATACGGACTCTTGGAGTGCGTGACATGACAGTTGATTGCACCGTTTAGTAAAGTTGTTGTTCCCCCTAAGTGCGGATCAGGGTTATAGGCCAGTCAGTTGTACTACAGACGCGGGATATGTGATATGATATTTTAATCTAACTAGGTCGGTCAACTGTAGTTAGATCTAGCCTTTAAGCCACACAACCCTGACCATGGGGGAAAGCATGGAGTGGAAAAGAGATCCTCAGGGTAGCCATGAGTTACAGACGCGATATTGGTACTGGGAACCAATGATACGTATGTGCTAGATAGTAAAATGGATATGTGTGAGTCAATAACATAAATAATTGAGGCGAAGTAAAACTCTCTGTCTGAGGGCTTACTGAGTAAGGCGAGTGCCCTGATGAGTATTAATTGTAGTCAAACCTGAGTTATTTGGGTAAGGTTACAAACGATATCAAAGCAGAGGGGAGCTGCATGTATACACGTGCAATCTCCCCTTTCTTTAGAAACTTCGCTACTAAATATGGGTTGTGTAAGAATGAATTTAGGAGATGGTTTTAAAATTTATAAAAGTTGGTGTTTTATATCTATATGATTATAAGCATATATGTCAATTTATTTTCTCAAATGAATTGATGATTTGAAAAGTAAAATATGTTAAAACTGAACTCATATTGCCACACACTATAAATATTTTATTCCATCTTACTGAGATGTTGTTGACCTCATAGGTCACGCCTAGTTTTGATTATGACAAATACTCACTGCAACTAATGGGTGTTTGAGGTTTTGAGTAGGAACTAAGATTGTTGAGATCAAGATGGGCACAAAGCTTAAAGCTTAAAGACCAATTCATGTTTTTTAGTTGTAATATATATATTCAGTAGGGAAATTGGTCTGTAATAGTAAATAGGTCTTTGGTTTGTAATAAGCTCACACACATCACATACATGATAATACGTAAGCTCAAACAAACCATAAATGAAAAATGACCTTTGAAAGACCTTAGGTCGACCGACACCAGACTTTTTCAGTGTATTCAAAACTAGACTGCAAGTGACCTTAGGACACTCACCTTTACACTTGCATGTATTAGGCACTTGAATAAGGTTTGTATGTTTCGAAACGGGACCGAAATGCACACTTGGTGCACTTTTAGTTGACCGACCCTGGCAATTCATTCTGCCTCGGTCGACCGAAACAGGCCCGGGTCATCAATTGACCAAGGCCCTGGTCGACCGAACCAGAGTAGTTCAAAAATCCTTGGTCGATCGAAACCCCCTGGGTCAACAATTTGACCATCTGATCGATCAAGCCATTTTTGTACTCTAACTACCTGGTTGACCAAGGGTTCTCGGGAAAAATCTCAACAGTTTGGTCGACCGAATCAGCCAATTCAAAATGGCCTGGTCGACCGAACCTCGGAGAAATGAGAAATCGCCCACTTTCGGTCGATTGACCATTCAATTCAAAAATGCCTTGGTCGACCGAACCATAGAGATATGGTCGACCGAACCATATGAGATATGGTCGACCGAAACCTTTTTGGTCGACCGGACCTCTCGAGTTGCCCTGATTTTTACCGCAGTTAAACATCTTTTAAACAGGGTTAAAATATTTGAAATGTCATTAAACTTCCCTAATAATACCCAATAGGTCCCTAACGGTCATATCTCTTCCCATGTCTATATATATGAGATCATTTGTGAAAATTAGAGAGATATTAGCCACTTTGATTAGGAGAAATTCTCTGAAATTTCCAAATCTTATAATACTCATATCTAAGCTTAACCACTCATACTTATCTTCTCTTATTGCTCAAACTCTCTGTAAGTTGATTGAGTGCTTGACTAGAAAGGTTTACTCTCCCATTCTTAGTAAGATTGATTTGATTTTTACGAGAGCTAAACTCAAGTATTCTTACGGGACTTTGTTAATAAGTCTCTCCTAAGAAGACTTTTATTTGATCTTCTGAAATTGTATATTCATTGCAATATCTTGAGAAGATCGTATAGTATTTTGGTTGCAAAATATTTTCACAATCACTTTCAAATATCTATTGTGCTTTATGTTGAAAAATATATTTGAAGAGATATTTGTTTATGAGATAGTTATCTTTGTTGCAATATTCATTCACTCATATATTATTTTTTGAATACAAAGATTACACATCTTTTGCAAACCAAACATATACATTACTAGAGCATCATACAATTGAGAAAACCCGCTCGTTGAAATATACATATATGTTGTTTGGCTAGTATCTTTGTGTGAACATCTTGCCTGAATATCTTGTGATACAAAGATTGCTTGATTGATACTCTCACACACTTATTACACTGATAGTAAATATATATATATATATATATATTTGAGAGTTGAAATATTGGACCACACTAAGCTTACATATTACATCATATTGTTGTGTATGTAATTGTGCGTATTTGGGTACATATTTGCTTTACATGAAAGCACAATCACCATACCATTTGATTGTAATACACATCCGTTGTATTTCTAGGCACGGACCTGAAGAGGGAGACTAGCCCTGGAATTGTCCTGGATTGGCTTAGACTCGGTTAGGAAAGCTAGGTGCGCCATCCTGTTAAGGCGTGTAGGTTGAGGTCAGCCCCACTAATGGACTTGGTTAAGGTTGAGGTCAGCCCTATGCTAATTGACCTGGTTGTAATCGGTGTCGCTCCACCCTTAAGTGAGATATTAGTGGAATCTTCGGGCTTGCGAGCAAGAGGCAGGGATGTAGGCACAGTTGGCCGAATCCCGATAACATATCGTGTGTCTGTTTAAATTTCAACACTTTATATTTATTGCACGTATATGTTATGGTATGAATGATGTGCATGACTTAATTTCCACATTATATTTATTTACACATTTGGATTTTTGACATAGACTGACCCTAGGTTGTGTATATACTGTTGTTGGATAGATTAACTTAGGAGAAAAAGCTTTAAATTCCAATTCACCCCCCTCTTAGGAATACACCAATTCTAACAGATGTGTCTCACTCAAATTATCTAAATTTTTTAGGGAACAGAGAAAGACCAGGTGATAGAGCTCTGAGACAGTAAAGAGCTGAGACCCTGATATGCAGGGTGAGTTTTTGGACTAGGGAGGTGTGATTCCCTTAGGGTCGTTTTGTTTTGGGTATGAGATAGAAATGTATGTTTATGGATATTGATACTCTGGATATTGTATTCTGGATGGTATGTATATTATTTCTTTCGCTGTTAGGTTAATATAAATAAAATGTCTGTTTACCCGGTACCCAATGCGGGTCGGGTCATGTGAGTGGTATCAGGGTTATTGATGTGGCCGATAGGATGTGGGATGTGTATGATTTAATTATTATTGTTATAAAAAAATGGTATAAAAAATAAGGGCGTCACATTAGGTGCAGCCTGAAATCTAGCACACATACAAACACTAAACATAATATCAAGCCTGCTAGCTATAAGATACAAGAGACTACCAATCATGCCACGATAAAGTTTGACATCAATAGGAATACCTTGCTCATTTTTTTGAAGTTTAGTGGAAGAGCTCATAGGAGTTCCTAGAATTTTACCATCTTCCATATTAAATTTCTTAAGAAAGTCCCTAATATATTTTGATTGGCATATGAAAGTCTCATGTTTGGCTTGTTTAATCCAGAGTCCTTGGAAGAAGCTTAGTTCAACCATTATGCTCATTTCAAATTCGATTTACATGCATTTGATAAACTCATTGGGCAGTTCATCATTAGTAGCTCCAAAAATAATATCATCAACATATATTTGTACAAGGAGCATGTGATTATTTTTAGATTGAATGAAAAGTGTAGGGTCAATCTTGCCTATGGTAAATCCATTTTCTAGAAGAAAACCACTAAACCTCTCATACCAAGCTCTAGGAGCTTGTTTCAATCCATACAAGGCTTTAGACAATCGATATACATGATTAGGTTATTTATGGTTTTCAAATCCTTGTGGTTGTTCTACATAGACCTCTTCATTTATATAGCCATTTAAAAAAGTGCTTTTAGCATCCATTTGATATAATTTAAAATCCTTAAAAACAACAAATGCAAGTAACATGCGAATTGCTTCCATCCTAGCTATGGGAGCATATGTTTCTTCAAAGTCTATTCCTTTCTCCTGATTATACCCTTGGGCTACTAACCTAGCTTTGTTTCTAGTTACTACTCAATTTTCATCCTTTTTGTTTCTATAAACCCATTTGGTTCCAATAATAGTGTTATCATCAAGTCTAGAAACTAGGATCCAAGCTTTACTTCTTTCAAATTGATTTAACTCTTCCTGCATAGATAGTACCCATGATTCATCCTCTATGACTCCATTAGTATTTTTGGGTTCTTCCTGAGATAAAAATGCAAAGTGACTAACCAGGTTTCTTAAGGAAGAACGTGTAGCAACACCATGTGAGGGTTCACCTATGATTTGTTCTAAAGGAAGGTTCCTAATAAATTTCTAGTCTCTAGGTAGTTCTTGAACCTCATTTTTAGCTTTACTATCCTCAATTGATTTATCATTAATCTCTGAATTTTTATCTACATTATTTTCAATAGAGAGCTTCTCTAATCCTGTTCTAATTTCAATATCATCTTCATCATCTCTTTAAGAAAAAAGATTAAACTCATCAAAGACAACATGGATGGACTCAATAACAGTTAATGTTCTTTTATTAAATACCTTGTAAGCTTTGCTATCAAGTGACATTATAAAAAAATAAGGTTATTAGTGAAAGATCAAAATCATCACTTATACATCTGCCGTTACTACTAATTATTAGTAACGAATTTTGAAACCGTCACTAGTAATGTCATATTAGTGATGGATTATAATCGTCACTAAAACAACAATACCATCACTACAAATTCTATATTGGCTCGGCACAAATTCATCACTAATAAGAGGGTATTAGTGATGAATTCCAAAACCGTCACTAATACTATAGCATTAGTGAAGGATCCAAACCATCACTAATAATCCACTATTAGTGACGAATCCTGAAATCGTCACTAATAGTGGAGTATTAGTGAATGATTAAAACCGTCACTAATACTTATTAACCTTTAGTGAATGATCATAATTCTTCACTAATTGTATAGTATTAGTGACAGTTTTAAATTCGTCACTAATAGTTGTGTATTAGTGAAGGATCATGTAACACCTCGACCCTTTATGTGGGCCCGGAGTGCTACTAATCTATTCATTTACCTTATAATCCACATACTAATATCATTTACGCAGCGAAAAATATAAATATAATCTCCACAAATATAATACCAGAGTTTACTATTCCTATCCTTATTCCAAATTAACTATTCACCACTTGTACTTACATATATATATATATATATATATATATGTCTCCAAAACATTACCCATAAATACCAGTATTCACAACTATTCATCTATCTGAAGACTTCAAAACATAAAACATAATACATAAAATATACATCTCAAAATTAACATAAAAATATACCATTTTCTTTTTCTATTTCCCAAAAATGCTATAAAACCTTGAGCTCTCTAAGCTCGATCTCGAGGAAATCCTGAAAAAGATAAATTCATATTCAAATGAGACACATCTTAGTAACGGAAGAAACAATATATTAAAATAGCATGTGGTTAACATGAATTTATATACCAACATGATATTTAACATTTGAAAATCGTTAACATAATTTCTAAAATAATTCGCTGAACCTAATCAATGACATGCAAAAGATTTAACCCATAAAATTACCCAAGGATAGGGGTGCTTACCCACCCATACAAGTAGCACCCATTTGCTCTGATACTTAGGCAAACCAAGGGTCGCTACTGAAGCATACCAGGGCACTCACCTTACTCAGTAAGCCCTTAAGTATTAGATTAACCCTGTACTCATACAGTTCAAACAAAGGTTTACTAGTGAGGGCCCCAAGGATAGGGAAATCTTCCAGCCCACACAAGTAGATTCCCTCTGCCCTAGCATGTTATGCAGCTGCGGCCACATCTAAAGTTACTAGTGCACTCACCTTTCTCAGCAAGCCCTCAGGCGAATAGTGCGCCCCACCCAATTGTAACATGTTCTACGAGCATAGATATTTCTAATGTCATAATATATTATTCTTTCTTTCATTATTCAACCATTCACATCTGTTCATGTTCATAGCTTAAACATTGCATTGCATTCCACTTTAAGTGACTCTTTCCCATTTACATCATTCACATTTCACATTTCATTCCATTGTTATTTTATTGCCATTTCATTCCATTTTCATTTCATTCATTTGTACTACAACCGCTCTTTAGGCGTCAACAGTTAGTCCACATAGAAATGAGTTAGAATCTGCTAACATAGCTTCTTTTAGCTGTCATAAGTTAGTCCACATAGAAATGCGCTAGAATATGCTAACACGGTTTCAGCTGTCATACATTTACATGGTTGCATTAACATAAACAAGTTGTATGGTTTATATCATATTTTATTCTCAATACATTACTTACTTAGTCTGCATCTCATACATATGGCACGACGTCCCGGGAGCGCGTGTGTCCCAAGGTGGCGAAATAAAAATCAATTTTAATTTTCAAGGAAAAAACATGGGAATATCAGAGTCGCCACTAACCTTTTAGTGTGGTTAGAACACATGATTAGTACCCCATTAGGGGTAGAATGGGCCTACGTTACCAGAGCTGGGGTCGGGAGTTTGGTTACGTGAGGGGAAGGTACGAGCACCCCTTACGCGCCCGTTCTTACAAACGGTACCTAATTAATTTAAAATTATCCCTAAGTTAATTTAAAAAGTCTTTAAGTTACTCCTTTTATGAGTTTATAAATACACATAAATAAATAAATAAATGTAATATATACATATATATTCCCTCAGAGTTTAAGGTACGTGAAGCCCGAAAGCTCATACCCTAGCATTAAAATTATAGGGATAAAATTAAGAAAATATTTTCATAAAAATAAATACTCTAGTACATATAAGACCAAATAACAAAAAATATTAACAATAGTAATAATAATATTAATAATGATAATAATGATAATATTAATAAATAATAATAGTAATAATAATACTAATATTAATGGTAATAATAATTAATACCATAATGATAACAATACTAAAAATGATAATAATAATAAATATTAGTAGTAGTAATAATAATGATAATAGTAGTATTAGCAGTAATAGTGAATAATACAATAATAATAATAATAATAATAATAATAATAATAATAATAATATTATTATTATTATTATTATTAAAATAGTAATAAAGATAATATGCATATTTTAACTAAAAGACCCTTACCTTAATAGGAACACACAATCAATGACATACTTAATACATATAGAAACAATATTACAAAAACTAAGGAAACAATATACTCGTCAAATTATGGAAACTAAGTAGCCCTAAGGTTAGCAGGTAATTATACAAAGAACAGAAGGTGGTGAAATTATAGAAACGAATATGAACTATTCCGAATATGCAGACAATCAATATGGTGACCAAATATAAAAATTATGGTAATAAATCAAAACAAAAATCAACATGCCATTCTAAAATTTTGGATGTTAAATACAATAATAAGATCTAACAACCACCTTACACGTGATGTGATACCAAAAACCCTAATATGAATAATATACATTTGAATCAAGCCCACAATGGTAAAAATCTTACACATGAGAAACACAACAAGATAACAACCCAAACCCTAAGAATACATATTACACATTAAGACAATATAAATTTTACAATATGAATATTAATAAATACCATCATGATAAAATCTTACAATATAAAGCTTACCTAAATAAATACAACGAATAACGAACACACCCTAAAAATACATATTAAACATTAAATTATATGCCCCATCAATATAACCCTTACCATGCGAATATTAACATTTTAATAAATACAACCATAGCTCTAAATGCTAGATATACAACTTGAATATTATGTACTTAAATACACACAATAAATATTACCACATTTAGATACAAGGCAATAGAATACTTACCACTGCAAATAAAAGAAACCCTACAACAATGGGAACAAATCAATTAATATTTACAATAAAAAATATAGACATGGGTATTAAATATG